>NC_092874.1:362464917-363150104 GCF_028372415.1 Notamacropus eugenii
CATACAATTTTTGTAGAATTTGGCGACAGTTTCTACAATGTTTTTGCTTTGTTCCCTGCACTTACCATGATCACTTTCCTTCAGCTGTGCCTCAGTAATAAAAGATTACTTGGACTATTTATTTTTTCTCCAATAATCCCTCCTTTTCCTATGTTGACCAGGAGTTGGAAACCTTTTAAAATTTTTACGGCATTACGGAGTGGGAGATAGGAGGTGGAGGAAGAGAAGGAAAGGCTCATTGTGCATTCATTGATTGGCAGTTGGAGCACAGAATTTACACCTGTTCTTGATTCTCCCAGCTGGCCGGCTGTAATCAGTCCTTCTGGTGCAAAGGCCAGGGCAGAGAGCCCAATATAACAGCAAGAAGCTCTTCTGCCAAAAAAATTGGGGAGGGGAGAGAAGGGGCATGTGCCATCTTTGAAAAGCGTACCTTCTTTCTTTTCAAAGAAATATACGTAGTCACATCCGAATGTGCTGATTCAGCACCAAAAATTCAAATAATCTTTTTCCCATTTATTTCATGGCCCTGGTAGTTGGATGTTTCAACATTATAAAGATGCTAAGTATAAGAATATACCCTGCTAGTCTTCTGGTTACTTAGGCATTTAGCAGAATAAAGAAAGTCATGAGGCATAGCATTGGGTTAGCAATTTCATTTTTGCCCAATTCTAGATATTCATGGCAATGTGGCAAGGCATTTTGGGGTGATTGTTGCTTTCCCTCCTTTCTCTGTCTGATCAGATTTTAATTGTATATTTGAAAAAGTATAACGTTATGTCCCTGGAAACACTGAGATGCCCTATATAGGAATGATGGTTTCCTGAAAGGCATTTCCTTTCTGTCTTGCCTTCTATTTCACTCTCTATCCTAAACTGTGGATACTTGCTGATTTTGCCTGTAACAAGAAGTTTGAGTCATGCTGTTTCAGTTTCTGTAACTCTCACAGTGAGTCTCTTGAGTCTGTAAAAGACTTAAGAGAGACCATGGGATCATGCTGCTCTGTGCTACTTTGTATCACTTTCTACTACCCCAAACTCTAAGCTTGAGACTATGAGAAACTCTCAAGATCAGTGCCAGGTGGATCTCCCAGAACCCCTTTTCTCTTTAATTAATAAATTTTACTCTAAAGAAGGAGAGGAAGGTTCCGTCTATCTCTTATTACTTCAAGTAGCCTGGAATCCAGGCAAGTACCAAATGCAGCTGTTGACAAGTCAACATGAAATAATGTCTGTCACATCTTGCCTAAGGGGCAAAGTACTTCCAACTAGCTTAGAAGGAAAAAGTTGGCAGAACAAAACAATGCACCATTTTAAAAAATATTTCTCCATTGCCCCCAAAGGAGTAATTTAAACAAAAATGACATCTGGCAAGCAAAATTGTTCAACTCTCAGAAATCAGGATGCCAAACTGAAGACCTACCAAGGAAGACTACAGACAGATGCAAAGGAGAAATCTGTAAATTATTGGACTACAAAAATTGTTCCACATGCCATTTGCCTTTCAGATAACTCTCTACCTAAAGTTCAATCTCACCAGCCTTTGTAATATGAAACCTACTGTAGATAAGACAAAATATACAGATAGTCTGTTTTGGAGCAGAATATTAAATTGGTTCCAGAAACCAGGTTACATGACAAACAGTTCAATGGCATTGTTAAAACTGGAAGATTTGATTTCATAATTATCCATTATTAATGGAAAGAAAATCAAACAGATTCTGAATAAGCTTTTGCCATCAGCATGTGGCAATCTCATGTTAATATTTTGGGGGGACAGAAATCTCAGGCAATTATATTGACCTTTTAACTACAGAATATAACTTCAAAATTGGTTACAGAAAGAAAAAAAAAATTGTAGAGGTGACCGATTTTTCTCGAAAGTTTCTGCAGTAAACAAATAGGTTAATAAATTAAAAGAAGTGCCCAGTTTACCTTCATAGCAGAGTCATGGAGAAGAAGAAAAATTAATTCTAAAGATTAAGGCACTAATTATTTATTATTTCAAAGATACTTTCAGCTATACTCTCACAATTGTGAAATAACTTCTTGAAAAGTTAATTTAGTTTTTTAAAGAACTCTAAGTTACCACTATTTTTCGAAGAAAGATTCTAAAATATTTGTGAAACACATCACAGGCAAAATAATCCAGTAAGCAACATTCCCACGTGACAGGGAATCATTTTCCTGAAATCAAGAATGAGTTAAGTATACCATATCACCCAGCTACAGACAGACTTAAGAGAAACAAAACGTAAATAGGATATGACTGGAACATTTTAAAACTATTATCTGAATAGTCAAGAAACTTCTTTTCTTCTGTACTTACAGTCTTTAAATACAAGATCTGGGTCTCTGTGAGGCAAGACTTGGGCAATGATGTGTTTCAGGGATTCCAAGGTTCTATCCATCTTGGCTCTGCCTTGTCGAGACTGCACGCACAAAGTGTCCTCATGCCTGAATTATTCCAGCCCTGTACTGAATTTGTGCAGTTCATTGATGCACTGGATTACCAAAGAATCTCTTTTAACATCTGCCAATCAGACATTGCCCAGAACCTAAAGACCTCTCAGTGGACCCTCCTCCCTGGCTCACTTATCTTTGTTGTATGCTGAGCTAATTAGCTGCAAAGGCTAGCTGACAGGCTAGCTCCCAGCACTTCCTACTGTTAAACACACCCACCTACAGGCTAGCTGCGGAAACTAATCATGTGAAAGCTTTTCCCTTTCCTCCCAAATATTACTTGAATGGACCAAAGCAGACTGATTTGGGCTTGTTGTTGTTAAATTGTGGTTCCACTTTCTGTTCCTCTTCCCTCAGGAGTTTGAAAACAAGATGCTAGATTTCTCAACTAAATTCCTTACGTATCAAATGTAAAAAGTGCCTTCCACCAAGGATGAGTATTACAATAAAGTCATTCAACTTCTCATTTTGCAAAGGACTATTATGTGTAAGCTAAATGGGGCAGCTAGGTGGCCCAGTGCTAGACCTGGAGTCAGGAAGACTCACCTTCCTTAGTTCAAATCTGGCCTCAGATACCTCCTAGCTGTGTGACTCTGGACAAGTCACTTAACTGTTTGCCTCAGTTTCCTCATCTGTAAAATGAGCTGGAGAAGGAAATGGCAAACCATTCCAGTATCTTTGTCAAGAAAACCCCAAATGGCTTCAGGGAGAGCCAGGCTGACTAAAATGACTAACAAAATAAGGTAAACAATACAATAATGCTTGCTGTCTGAATTCACAAAAAATCAACCACAGAAGCCAACTTCTCCTGCCCTATTAATTATCACTTCTGATGGCTATGGCAAGGACAACAACTGGATTGGTTTCACAGTTGGTCAGGGTATATTTTCTCTACTACTAACTCTTTAAAGGAAAATCCATTCACTAAGCTTCCTACAACTATTTAAAATAATTCATAGGTTCCCAAAGAAGGTGATACCACCCCGTGGGGGTTGCAGAAATGATGCGGGTAGGGAGTGGTAGTAGCCTCAGGTGCAACTGGGAGATGTTGAATAAAAACAAGAGGGTGGTAGAAGCATAAGGAAAGAAGAGAAGGCAAGAAAATTTTGAAAAACCATTTGTACATGTTTCATCTGTTGTATAACTGAGTTAAAGTCATAGTGGTTACATTATTTTCCAAATAAAAATACAAAATGCAAGTTATAACCTATCAGGGGTCAAGTAAGCAAGTGTTAGGGGGCCAGCATATCATAAATTGTTGGGAAGTCCAGCATACATATGCAGGAATAACTTGTTTACAATGTGATGCTATATAGTTATATGATGCAATATTTATTTCCTCATCAGGATTTCAATGCAAGAAAACCCTCTCACAAATTTACACTAAATTATTAAATTTAAGATGCATCATTTTTTAAAGATATATTTTATATTTTTTTGAAATGAAACAAATTTCCAAAAAAAATTAAAGGATTAAAGAAAGCAGATTTCTGGGGGGCATTGAGTAATTTTTTTAAAGGGGGGTAGTAAGCCAAATAAGTTTGGGAACCATTTTAGATATAACTTTCATCGTTTCACTTTCACAAGAGTGACACATTTTAAGAAGAATTTGTAAATTTGAGAAATTGAGAAGAGTGACTAGGATGTATTTTGAAAGGAGTTCATGAAAATGATAGGAAGCTCTGAAAATGAAGGATCAAATGAGTCAGTAGAGAGAAATCCCATCTTCCTTCCTTTATGTTTCATACCTCACATAACAGTCCACTTAGTGAAAAGCTAACTGAGAAAGGAAGAAGAGGATTTTGGGATTATTTTGCAGCAGGAAGGCTTTGGGATTAACAAAAAACTTCAAGACACTGGAGCAGGGGTGGGTAACATGTGGCCACCTAGGTCCTCAAGTGCAGCCCTTTAACTGAACTCAAGGATTCATTCCAAGTCACTTAACACTGTTTGCCTCAGTTTCTTTATCTCTAGAGTGAGCTGGAGAAGGAATGGGTAAACCACTTCAGTATCTTTGCCAAGAAAACCCCAAAAGGGGTCAGAAAGAGTTGAACTGAAGAGCTGAACAACTGAAACAACTCAACAACCACAAACAAGAATGACAAGAACAACAAATTAGATTTTAATGCTACTTGTTGAAAATACATGCTTATACCACATAATGAGTCCACTTCCTCTTCTGAGCATACATTTCCTAAATGATACTTCGTGTGATACTTCTTGAGCAAATAGGCCGGACCTACTTTAACAGGTACACTCCTTGAAGTCTCCCATTGTCCTAGGCTAAGGATCTCCTTTTTTCCTTAAAGAGCACAGTAGCATCCCAAATGAGTTTGCAACTGGGCTTGAAGATTAAGTATTAGGGACTACAGTGCCAACTGAAAAGCAAGACAAAGGAGTAAAGCAGATTAATCCGTGAAACAGAGATGCAAAACATTATGAAGGTAAAACCAAGCCTAGTAGTGGAATAACTCCTTCAAAAGAGATGAATCTCATTAGGTTTCTACAAAGCAAGAAAGTTCTTCTTTCTGCAGTTCTAAAGATGTGCATTGCCTTTGTCACATATGTTCCCTATACGTGTCTCACTCATATTGTCCATTAAGTGTGTGCTAGTTCTTGCTATGTCATTTAAATCAATCTCTTACTATGAGTTAATTGAGACCAATGGCTAATGTTTAATGGAAAGCATATAAGTGGGAGCTTATGAGCTATAGTGTTGAGTACAGACCCATAAAGTTCTCCCTAGAAGCTGAAAAACAGCCATCTTCCAAAGACCCAGCCTATGAGTTAGGGCAGTAGACCATAAGGGGTATTTGGATATTTTAAAAATATTTTGTGGGATGATGTTAGAAAGATAGATGACACTGAAAAATGAGGAAAACTCCATTGCAGAAGAATTTGGTTACTAGGTGAACATAATTTTCTACAGGGTCATCAGACACAATAATGTGCCTCCTATTACCAGTGAAAAATACCCAGTCAAAAGTTATCAAAATGAGCAATCCTGATTGCTGGTACAAAGCTTGTGGCAAACGATAAGAACATTATTGATTTCACCTGCAAGGTCCTCCGAATTTGTTCTCTCTAAAGAAGGCAAATGTTGTGTGACTGTACTAGAAACATAAACACACCCCTGTAAAGTTCAAACTTA
Organism: Notamacropus eugenii; assembly: GCF_028372415.1. Lineage (NCBI taxonomy): Eukaryota > Metazoa > Chordata > Mammalia > Diprotodontia > Macropodidae > Notamacropus > Notamacropus eugenii. Next base: position 362,470,528 of record NC_092874.1, read on the forward strand.
TATAAACATCAAGACCTTTGATGACTTGATATAATTGAGGAATCTTACATTTGAGGAATTCTGATAAATATGGATTTCACAGAATTAGACATTAATTCTGTTCCAAATTCAAATCCCAATCCTTCAGCAGTTTTCCTTTGGAAACCTTTTACCTAGGCATCTCTTGATAAACACTCAAGGATTTTCACCTGTAAGAATGCTTAGGAAAAACAAGCAGCATGGTTTCTCATCTTTCTTTTTGGTGAAAGCAGTACAGTGAACCTGAGAAATCCCTAAGTAGTCTCAGTCTTGAGTTCTCAAACGCTACTGAAACAACTGAACAAGTACGTAGAACAGTTGCCAATCTGAACTAATAGTTTCCTTACATGTAGCCCCCTTATACTAAGAAAAAGTAAGTGTGAAAGTAGAATCAATGGCTGAGAATAGAAGACAGAAAACATTTAACATAACAGTGGATGGCTTGTTGAGAGGGGGCAAGGGAAAGGATATGGGAGAAATGATGGTGAAGAGGAAAGATGCCAATAAAAATTAAATTTTAAATTTTAAAAAGTTAAAAATTTTAAAACCAAAGTAGTAGATACTCTGAAAAAGAGAATAGAGGAGAAAGAACTAAAGAACACAACAAAACAAAAAAAAGAAAGAGTCAAAAAGAATTATGGCAATGCCAAATGACAGAAAAATTGGAAAAACAAGACATTTATAATAAAAAAGAATTGGCCTGGATCCAGAATCTTGAATGACAAGGAAATGAGAGGTTTCCTAAGGGTAACTGATTCACTGCACCAACTAATAAACACAAAATGCAGAAAACTCAGTAATGTTAGGAATAGAATAAGTGAAAAAACTTACTGCAAGATGATTCTTCCAAAAAAAAATAACTGAAGAAAAACTCAGCAGGAAACTCACTGCTGGTGTCTTCATTCAGGCCTCTCCTGTCTCTCTCATACCTTAGCCCTGGAAAAGGGACCTTCCTGTAGCCTCCATGGCTGCCTTTTGTAGAACTGATCTTTGGTAGTCTTGAGAAGAGTTATTGGGTATCCTTTCTCTCAGATCAGATGGAGATTCTGTTGCTATGGAAATCACACCTTTGATTTCCATTCTCTTACTGGCTAGGAGCAATGCTAAATAAAACACAGGAGAAAAAAAAGACAGCAAAAAGTGTCCTGGGAGACCCTCCAAGACCACCTCATGATTAACCCCTTGTGGCTAACCTAATGATTAATGAAAGAAAGATAGTTGTAGACAGTAGAATGGAACTGAGAAGATCAGCAATAGAGAAACCTGGAAAATAAGAATGACAGTAGCTACTCAGTGTCTCTGTAGCAATACAGGGAGAACTGGAGGATCTGAGAAGTGATAGAACTTTCATTTTGGTTGGATGTATTGATGATGACTGATAATAAAAAGATTGAGTTGTTAAACTTTTATTTTGTTTCTATTTTTTTCTATCTAGGAGAATATTTACTTTGGAAATGACTGAAGAAAAATGACTAACAGGGAATTAATACTTACCTAGTTGCCCTTGATGAATTAAAGTTGGAGCAGATGAACCACAGGAGAGGCGTCAAACTAATGGCTTAAGGGCTACAAGCATCCTACAAAATGCATTTCAGCCTGAATCAGATTAAAATATAATTGGGAAATGTTTAACAAATGAAAATATAACACAACATAGATAATGTTAACTTGTGGTTATGCCAGGATCTAGCTTCTATTTGAATTTGATACCATTGAGTTATGTCATTGGATACCAAAAGAAATGGCATATATAATTGCTGGGATACTATCAGTGGTATTCAAAAATGGGGGAGGTACAAGATTAAGAAAGGGTAGACATCCTAATTTTCCAAAAATGGAAGAGAATAGTGTCTACAAGCTATAGGCCTGTGAGCTTGACTTTGATTGTTGGAAATATTCTAGAATTGATCAACGGTTGGTGAGCATTCAGAAGGGGAAGTCATCATTACAAAGAACCAGAATGGCTTCAAGTACAGGTTATGCCATCTTATCACTGAGAGGTCCTAAGCAAGCAGTTCTACAGAGGGTTCTGCTTCTAGGGTTAAAGTTTTCTGTTCTTTCCAAAAGGATACAGTAGCTATCTAGCTGAAAGAATGCAGTAACAGTGAGCTGAACCAGAAGCTGGGGGTGCTGGAAACATCAAAGAGTGAACCCAGGGGATCTAAGTCATCCAGAAAAGATTTCATGCCTTGTGAGTCTTCAGCCCCAGTTGCTGAGTAACCAATTTGGTCCCATTCAGCATCAGATAAACCTTCCCAGTAGAGATTCCCTGCCCGTGAAGAGTAAACAGGGGATAAGTAAGACACTTATCCGTTTGAGAAATTGTGCTGTGTGGGGAACCAGCCCATTTTAGTTGTGGAGAAATTTGTCCATCACTGACACCAGTATCTTGTCTGGTAGAGCAGGGTTTCTTAAACTTTTTCCACTCACAACCCTTTTTCCCAGTAATATTAGTTGGTATTGTGTGGCCTGAGGGCATTCATCTTGCAAAGTGCGGATGCTTTGTGTTTATATTCAGAACCCAAGGCTGCAATGCAGTTGCCATGTAACTGCCAGAAATACTTAAGATTCATTAAATGTTTGATTTTTAATTAATTTTTGGTTGTTGTGTTCAGAAACCTTTTACTGTTGCCAGACTTTCTGAGACCCCCATATGGGGTATTGACCTCCAGTTTAAGAAGTGCTCGGTAGAGAACTTTGTGAGAACTCTGAGAAAGAACATCGAGACCCTGATTTTCCAGAATTCTAAATTGCCTTAGACACAGAGTTCCCTATGTATGTGCCTTACACCACTGTGAGTTATTTTAAGGTTATGCCTACTCTCCTCATTCTGTGTGTCTTTTTGGCATTATGTACCTCAGATTTTGGGGCAAATACTTTGATACTATTGTTGCAACCTAGGAGTTCTAGGAACCCTGAAATGTAAGGGTACAAGATAGGCCTGCCTCTAAAGAATTTGGCCACTCAAACCTTCTTTCAGTCCAAGTTTATTAAGACACTGGTTGGCTAGGCAAAATTTCTAGTAAATTTGTGGTATTTGCGATGCCAATACAAGCTGGCCAGATCTTAAGAATATGTGTTTTGATGAGGATAAAACTGACACTTTTATACAAAAGGGCTATGGGAAGATCTGGATGAGATTAAGGAGTGGTATGTAGTTTGTGGTGGGCCAGATGTAAACAGTGAGTGCTTCAATGAAAGGGCAGCTAAAAGGATTATTGCCTGGGATGGGCCCAGGTGCCTCAGGTGAACCCAGGGATCCAGGTCCAGGGGCTGAGTTCCTGAAATTTGTGGGAAAGTTCAGTGGCTTTTCCTTTTAGGGGGTGCAGCTCGAATCCCATCCCCCATCACTATTCTTGCTAAATGGGCATTACCTCCCTCTAAGTGAGTACCTGAAAAGGCCTTAGCCTAAAAAAGCCAAGGTTTCCCATTGCATACTGTGTCATCTCCAGTCATCCTGATGAATATGTGGTCACTGGATCCAGATGGCTTAGGAGGAGAAAGTGAGGTTAGTGACCTTGCACAGCCCTCCTTCATTCAAAACAAAGTCAAGTGCAAGTCATGTCATCATATCTCTGATGTCATGGTCCTCTTTGAAAACGAAGGATGAACACAACAAATATTCCTGCTATACCATTTGGAGGTCTTTTCTAAGAATATTTTGAGTGTAGTGTCTAATTGTTAATGGGACACACAAGGGTAGGGGCTCATTAACTATAATGTTAGAAGTAGATCACAGGGTTGCCGCTAGAGAAATTGGAATTTTAAATAATTTGTAGAATTGTTTGTGAGTAATGTGACTTGAAAATTACAAAAGTTACAAAATCACTATACCCATTGAGTTATCAAAAACAAAGGGAAAAAAAGAGCTATATTAGTAGATTTTCATAGCAGTGTTAATTTTGTGATTATAAAAAATCTCAGAAGTAGTTTAAATGTGAACAAGGGAGTGATTAAATAAATTTATATTATATTAATGTAGCATCAGAGGAAATAAGGCGTAAAAGTTAGAAGCTGAATCAGAGTGGAGATCCCCTATGGAGTTGCTAAAAAAGACATAAAGGAGAGATTGGAGAGAAAGACAAACTTTTCTTACTTGCTCAGGGTCAGCCCTATTTACCTTCAACTGGGCAGAGACAAATAGAAGCTGAGCTGAGGCATTTCTGCTTTGTTCAAGGCCAAGAATGCTAACCACTCTACTTTCCATGATTTATGAAGATTTTAAAAAGATGACTATAGCAGACATCTTATTTAACCATTCCCCTATTGCTGAATAGTTATGCTTCTAGTAAAGCAGCTGTTCCCAGGGAATTTGTTAATTTAAATATCACTGTACTTATGAAACCATATAACAGAAGTGCAGATTGAATACTTTGAATACGTCAGTGTTTAAGAACAAACAAGCAGCCGAAAACAGAAAACAGGAAAAAAAACCTAGTAAGTTCCTAAATTAGCTTATCTCTCTATATAGAACACACTTTATTATTTATGCCTCCCCTATTTTGAAGATACAAGAATATCCCTACCTCCTTATTTTGAAAGACAGGAAACAGAAGGATTTCCCTGGCTAATTTCCCTCCCCCCACTCTTTTTTTTCTCTGGATGAAACTGGAATTTCTTTTAAATTCCTGAAGATTTTAAGGACCTTTATCAGAATACAATTTGTTTTAGAGAGGGCAGATGTGGGGTTAACTCTCCAGTAAGAGAGCCAAGTATACTGGAAAGTCTGGCTGGCTGTATATACATAATAAAGGCAGGAATGTGGCTGGGTTGAGTGAAGATAAAGACTTTGCTCTCCGGGTGAAGTTTTATTTCAGTCCCTCACAGTGGGGTCTTCTTCAGGCCAATACTTTTCAACTCTTATATTTGGATGAGAAATATCATAGAAACATAGGTTTAGAGCTGGAAGACACCCTGGACCTTGTCTACTCTAATTCCTTCATTTTGCATTCCTCAATTGAGGAAATTGAGACCTGGAGATGTAAAGTTATTTTTTCAACATCATCAAGTAGTAAACAGCAGAGTCCAAATGTGAACACAGGCCTTCTCACTACAAATTATCTATGAGGCAAAAGAAAGTGGGAATCCAGACCCTGAGAGCTCAGGAAATTTGGTGAGAGGGTAGCCTCTGAAGTGGATGTGATGGAGTACAGACTCTAGGAACCTCCATGAATTCTTCTAGAAAGTTCCCACTTACTTTGGCTTTTCATACTCAAATCTGTTTCCCTTAATCTAGCCTGGCCCTTCATTATCTGTTACCTCAGGACTGCCCCACCTGCTTCCCATCCCAGCCTTCCTAGGACTATTATCTCTCAATTGCCTCCAGCTGTTTCCCTCCCTTGATTCCCTCACCCCAATCCCATTAAGATCCTCCTTGGACTCCTCAAGACCTCCTTAAACCCCTCCTCCCATCACCCCAGACTACTAGATCACCCCCAGATCCCTCCCACAGTCTTTCTGTATATAAATTCCATCTCACCTCCACAAAGGTGCTCAGATTTTATCTGGCCAGTTTGTCAATACAAGTGTCGCACATTGTTAGGCTTCCTAAGAGTCAACCCAATATGGCAGATTTTTAATAAACTTTGTTTTACTTTGACTAAAAGAAGGCTTGGGTCAAATTCATTTGGGCAGGAGCTAGGGTGTTGGTATTTTGAGGTTCCCAAGCACCCCAAACCTCAACATTATGGTTTCCTGACCTCAGCCAATGCTGGTTAGGTGTAGTCTGGCCAATGGAAATAATAGGGGATATTTAGAAAATGGCCATGTTAAATGTGAAAAATGACCTCCAATGGAGAGACAAATTCCAGAAAGTTTAGTTTAAAAAAAAAAAATTAGTTTCAGCTGAGGGCACCAGTAGCTGGAAGTGACTGCTCTGTATCTAGACAACTCCAGCTGAAGACTGGCAATCTCATCAGCTCCCATTGATGAGGTTCAGACTCTGGGAGCTTCCTTGAGCTCTCCTTGAATCTTCCCACTTAATCTGGCCTTTCTTACTTAAATCTAATCTTCCCATTTGTTCAGGCAGTCTCTGGAAGCTCATCAAGATCTGTATTCATTCCCTTACTGCCCCTATCAAGATCTCTTACCCCACCTGCTTCCCCACCTAGGCACCCCATTGTCTGATATCTCCTGATAGCCTCCAGCTGTTTCCAGCCTTGGCCCCTTCTTGGATTCCCTCCTTGGACTTTTCCTCAAGACCCTTCCTAAACCCCTCCTCCCATCACCCTGGAGTACCAGACCCCCCTCCCCCCCAGATCTCTCCTATACTCTTTCTGTATTTAAGTTCCATCTTGCCGCCATGCAGGCGCTCAGATTCAATCCAGCTCAGACTCTGTCTACCTGGGATTCTATCTGGCCTGCTTGTGAATACAAGCCTTACAAATTCTTAGCCTCTTTAAGAGGCAACCCAATTTGTCAAATCTTTAATAAACTTTATTTTCTTTGACTTTAAGAAGGCTTGAGTCGATTTCATTCGAGCACGACCCAGACCGTCGGTATTTTGGGGTCCCCCATTACCCCTCAGCCTCTTCATTTATGGTTCCCTGATCCGGAAAAGCTGCTAATCTCAAGTTCTTCTGCTAAAACTGGAAGGTATGTAAGCCTCCCCCTCTCCCTATCTTCTACTTGCTCTCCAAGCACCTTGGAAGCAGATTTTTGGACCTGGCTTCAGGTCCCAGTATCAGGCAAAGTCTCTGAACTTTCTGGGCGCTAGAGAGTCAGAGACTCAGGTTGTCAGTCCATTGGTTAGGCTGTGGACCTGGGCATACAGTGAGTACCCAATTCTGGATTTCCTGGGCGCAAAGAAATTGGGGAAAACTCGGTTACTTTTTAGTGTGTGCCTAAGTCTCTGAACTTTCTGGGCGCTAGAGAGTTAGAGACTCAGGTTGTCGGTCCAGTGGCTGTGTTTGAGGCCGTGGAGCTGGGCATACCCTCCAAAGCACAATTGTCTGAACTTTCCGGGCGCTAGAAGGTTAGAGAAACGTCAGTTACTTCCACGCCCTTTAAGGAGGGGGGGACTTCCAGCCCCACCCAAAAAAAAAAAGGGTCAAAATTCATCAGTTACAAGGAATTCGCCTTTGGGCTGTCTTTTACAAAATTGGGAAAAATTTAACTTCTAAAGACCTTCTAAAGAAAAAGTTGCTATTATTTTGCAGCACACTTTGGCCTCAGTATCACCTGGAGGACAACGAAGTGTGGCCCATATGTGGGGCCTTACAATGTAATATCCTTTTACAATTACAATTACATTGCCTCCAAAAGGGAAAATGGATAGAAATACCTTACATAAGGGTCTTTGTGGAACTGAGGACCCCATTCTCAGAACAGATTGTAAGATGCTTATAGCTAGAGCCGTCCCACAAAATGGAAATGGGGGTGAATTGGATGTTTGGCTTCTAGGGTCTCAACCTCACCTCCTTCTCTATCTCTGTCACCGCCATCCCAACCCCCTCCCCCTCCTGAGCCCTCCTCCAGCTCCCCAACCTCCTACTGCTCCCCCACCCCCCGAGTCCTTCCACCTCCCCCTCAGGCACCTCTACCCCAACCCCCCCAATTCCTGCCTCATTTGCCTATCCTGTATCTCCTCCTGTTCCCCCCCCCCCCAACCCACGCTCAGTTCCCATCCACAGGGCTTGCTGAGGTGCCTCCCTCTGCAGCCCCTCTCACTGGGGCAACATTCACTCAGACCTCAGGCCCCACCCCCACGGCATTCTCTACAGTATCACTGCCCATAACCCACCCCTCCTTGGGGACTTTACCTCAGTTCCCAGCCACGGGGCTTGCTGGGATGCCTCTCTCTGTAGCCCCTCTCGCTGGGGCAGTATTCACTCAGGCTTAGGCCACGCTCCCGTGGCATTCTCTGGGCCATCTCCCCCTTTGATCCCTACTCTTCCTCAGGTACCAGCAGATTTTTCCCCTTGCCAGCCAGATCCCCTGGCCCTGCAGACTAATGAAGTTCAGCAGGCATTCCCCAGCCCCTCCCTCACAAGAAGTGGGACTTCTATCTTCCTCCACAAGCTCCTGTCCCCATTGGGCCATCAGGGCTGTTTCCCTTAAGAGAAGTGCCTACCCCACTCAGTGGGACAACCAGGGTGCGTGTTCGCTCTCTCTTTCGGATCTCACTCAGATTAAAGAGAAACTGGGGAGATACTCGGAAGACCCCCACTAGGTTTACTGAGGGTTTTAGGGACATCCCTACAATTTGAACTTTCTTGGAAGGATCTGCATATTTTTTTCTCTGTCTGTTGTACCATTGAGGAGAAGGGGAGAATTTGGGAACATGCCCAAAAGTTTGGGGATCATATGGCTAGCAATAATCCTATAAAATACCCCCCAGGAGCAGCTGCTGTTCCCACGAGTGACCCCAGATGGGACTATCAAAAGAGTGAGGACAAGGGAAAGAGAGACTTCATGGTAATTTGCCTGTTAGAAGGCCTAAATACTGCATTTCAAAAATAAGTAGATTTTCAAAAAATTAGGGAAATTTCTCGGAGAAAAGGAAAATCCTGTCCTTTTTCAAAACCGGCTAGTAGAAGCTGTTAAAAAGCATACAAATTTGGATCCTGACTCCATAGAAGGGGCAACAATCCTTAGCATGTATTTTATTAATCAGTCTGCCCCAGATATTCGGAGGAAACTGCAGAAACTGGCAATGGGACCCCAAACACCTCAGGCCCAATTACTGGAGATGGCCTTTGGAGTCTTTTACAACAGAGGCCTCGTTGCAGCAGAGGAAAGAGAACAAAGAAGGGCCAGGGCCAGGCAGCATGCTCAATTCTTGGCTGCTGCCTTGGCCAGGAAAGACCCCAGGGCACCCCCTTGGAGGAAGCCTGGCTACTTATGCAGTGGGGAAACCTGCTCTCGTTGCCACAAGGAGGGTCACTGGTTCAAGGAGCGCCCCGCCAGAGGGAGCCCCAGGAACCAACGCCTGTGGAACCGTGCCCATGTGACCAGGAGGGACATTGGAGGAAAGACTGTCCCTCAGGGCGGAAAAGTGGTGGAGCCGCCCCCTAGTACCCTGTCCTCCAGTCTTCTCAAGACCTGGAACAACAGCAAAGCCTGGGTGCTGGCAGTGCTCCCACTTTCTCCACCTCTCTCACCAAGTCCTGGGCAAAAAACGAAGGCTGAAGGTAAGGTTACCCCCTTTAACATGGCTAAATTCTCTGCTTTAACCAGTCACTCTGGCCCTACCTCTCCCTTGACCCCTCGGGTCATAGGCATTGAAGAGGAAACTAAGGAATGTCTCCAGACATACCCCCTCCCCAGCCTGCTTGAGAATCTGTTATTTAAACACGCCTTCCTTATGCCCTCCTCTGACCCTGCCCCCTTGCTGGAAAGGGACCTGACGGTGAAACTGGCAAGCCAATTTTCTCTAGTTAAACCTCCCATCTCCTTTTGCCTCTGTTCACTACATCTTCCCCGGTTTGCTTGAGAGTGTGGGAGACAGTCGGGCCAAATATTTGGGACCCTGAAATTCCAGAGAGCTACTTCTGCCACCCCATCCACTGTTATTCTCCCAGACCCTAAAGTGCTCCCTCATCTCAGCCAGTATCTGATTAAGCCTGAGACCTGGGAAGGACTACAACCTTTAATTGAAAATTTCCTTAAGCATAAAATCTTTGTCCCTTGTTTATGTCCATGCAACACTGTGATCCTTCCTGCAAAAAAGTCTAATGGAGAATACTCACAATTTATTTTTGCTTTTGAATACTTTTCCTGGGGAATCAAGTCCATATCAGCTAACATGGACAGTCTTCCCCCAAAGCTTTTGAGATAACCCTTTTATTTGGCCAGGCTTTGGGAAGGGATTTAAGGCACCTGAAATTAGCAGGCAGTAGCTTAATCCTGTATGTGCATGATATTCTTATTTGTAGCCCCAGCCAGGAGGCTTCTTTGGCTGCTGCCGCAGAAGCCCTTAGTTTCTTAGGCATTCGAGGCTATAGGGTCTCTTGGAACAAAGTCCAGATAGCATTCCAGTCCATAAGGTATCTGGGCCATGAACTCGCACCCACCTGTCTTTCCTTAACCTCTGAGAGAAAAAGGACAATCCTGTCTTTCCCTGTTCCAGCCACTAAGAAACAAGTTCGAGTGTTTTTAGAAATGACTGGATTTTGTAGACTCTGGATTCCTAATTTTGGTTTTATTGCTAAACCCCTTTATGACCCTACTCAGGGCATTGACTCAGACCTGGCTAAAGCTTTTGAGACTCTGAAAACTAATTTGATCACCACCCCATCACTAGACCTATCCAATCTAGGAAAACCTTTCACTCTGTATGTTGATGAAAAGGGAGGATAGGCTTTGGGAGTCTTAACCCATTCCTGATCCCAGGCCAGTTGATGTTTTTATTTACTCAAAATATGTTTTCTTTGTTCTACATACCTATGGAGCAATCTGGAAAGAAAGGGGATATCTGACAGAAAAAAACTCCCCTATCAAACATGCCCTTCTATGTTTTGGCCTTGCCACAGTCATCTTTAATTCTCTCCAGAGAAACTGTCTTCTATGCCAGGGAAATTCTTTTCTTTATACTCCTTTTGCACCTGTTTGGTGTGTGTGCCTAACCTCCTTGCCAGGTTTGTCTTTTCTAGAGTGCAAGCCATCAACTTCCAGATGACAGCCCATGCTGCATACCAACCTCTGTCTGAATCCAAGGTCTCCAGCCCACTGGACCTGGCACCACCCAGGTTCTGAAGTCTGACCCCTTGAACAGGACCCATTAAGGCAGGGACAGCTCTACACCCCTTGCCAGCAGGAAGAATTTTCAGAAGCTGAGACCTTCACCCTTTACCCCAAAAGAATTTGAGTTCAATCTGAGGGGGGAATGATGAGGTTCAGACTCTGGGAGCTTCCTTGAGCTCCCCTTGAATCTTCCCACTTAATCTGGCATTTCTTGCTCAAATCTAATCTTCCCTTTTGTTCTGACAGTCTCTGGAAGCTCATCAAGCTCATTCCCTTACTGCCCCTATCAAGATCTCTTGCCCCACCTGCTTCCCCACCTAGGCACCCCATTGTCTGATATCTCCTGATAGCCTCCAGCTGTTTCCAGCCTTTGACCCTTCTTGGATTCCCTCCTTGGACTTTTCCTCAAGACCCTTCCTAAACCCCTCCTCCCATCACCCTGGAGTACCAGACCCCCCTCCCCCCCAGATCTCTCCTATACTCTTTCTGTATTTAAGTTCCATCTTGCCTCCATGCAGGCTCCCAGAGTCTGAACCTCATCACCATCATCCCTCTGCCAAAAATCTTAGATCTACTTTTCAAGCCCTAATTTCTCTTCTGACTTCTATTCTTGTATCTCCAAATGCCTATTAGACATCTTGAAACTGATGTTTTGTTGTTGTTCAGTTGTTTCCTATCATATCTGATCCCTGACCCCATTTGGGGTTTTATTGGTAGAGACGCTGGAGTTTCCTTTTTTCCAACTCATTTTACAGTTAAGGAAACTGAAGCAAATTGGGTCATATCCAGGGTCACAGCTACTGTCTGAGGCCAGATTTGAATTTAGGAAGATGAGTCTTCCTGACTCCAGGCCCAGCACTCCAGGATACACTGTGCCACCTAGACATCTCAAAAACTACATGTCCAAAACTGAAGTCACTATCTTTCCCCCTCAAATTCTTGCTATTATGTTCTAGGAGTGCTGGAAACCCCTGAAATGCAAGAGTTACAGGGTGTGTGTGTAGGGGGGGGTCTGTCTTGAAAAAATTCAACCACTCAAGCCCTCTTTCAGTCCAACTAGTGAGTTCATTAAGGCACCTGTTGAGTGGGCAAGCTTTCTAGTGAGCCTTCAATATTTGTGACTCCAAGACAAGGGGACCAGATTCAAAGAATCTCTGCAATTGATGAGGGTAAGATTGATATTTTATACTGAAAGTGGGAAGATCTGTGTGAGATTAAGGAATGGTAATAGCCAGGGGTGGGGGCCAGATGCAGACAATGGAAGTTAAGTGTCAGGAGAGCCATAGCGAAAGGGCAGTTTAAAAGATTATTGACTGGGATGAGCCTGGAGAATGCCAAAGATTTGGGTTCTGGGGCTTTGGGCTCTAGGGTCGCAAAGACATAATCTTTTCCTTTTAGGGCTTCATCATTAGTGCCTCCATCATCCCCTCTTCCTAACTTAATTATTACTATCCATTGTACTACTATCCTCCCAGTCATCAGATTCAAAACTTAAGATATCGTTCTCACTCTCAATCCCCATCTCCAAACAATTGTCAGATTAGCTTCGTGACTTCTTCCCTCCTTTTACACTGACACTGCCTTTATCACCTCACGCCTAGGCTATTACAGTAGCCTTCTGCTTAGTTTCCCTGCCTCATCTCTTTCTTCATCCATTATCTACTCTACTGATATGGTGGTTTCCCAAAGCCTGAGTCTGGACATGTCACATCCCACAACACCCTCCCCGCTATCTCAGTAAATGCCAGTACTCAATTAACTGCAGGATCAAATAGAAAATCATCTGGCTTTTAAAGCAAATCATGGCTTGGTTATCTTCCTATCTTTCAGTCTTTTTATACCTTACTCCCCTTCATATGTGGGGCAATCAAGTGGCACTGGCCTCCTTGCTGTTTTTCAGATAGGACACTCCATCCACCACATTTTCACTGACTGCCACCTAGTATGCTCCCCCTCCTTATTTCTGCCTCTTGGATTCTCCAGCTTTCTTTAAATTCTAGCTAAAATCAATATTCTGCCAGATGCTTTCCCCAAGCCCCCCTAATGCTAGTGTCTCCCCCATCATCGTCATTGATCATTTCCAGTTTTTTCTGTAGATATCCTCTGTACAAAGTTGTTTGCATATTGTCTCTCCCATTAGACTGTGAGCTCCGTAAGAGAAAAATTATTTTTTTTGTTTTTCTTTGTGTCTCCAGCATTTAGCACAGTGCTTGTCAATTTAATAAATTCTTATTGACTTGACTCATTCTGGGAAATATTTTGAAAAGAAAGACCATTCCTTGATCAAAAAAGGAGGGTTTCTTCTTCCCTTTCCCAAGAAAGGCCTTTTCTGGTCTGCGACTGATTGTGTATTAAGAGCAACTGTTTGCTAAAGAAGCTACAAAAAACCTGTTTTTGAACTAAACATGGTAGACCCCATTCTTCTGAGGAGGCATCACCCAACGACTAGCTACTAGAAACAAGGAGAAAATCTGTAACCACATGCTCAAATGATCTATGTTTGAGAAAATCCAAGAGACAGCTTACAGAAAAGAAAATGTCTTATGTCCACAAAGAGTGTTAAAAATATCTTCATTTGGAAGATAAAGCTTTCATTAATGCAGCAAACTCAGGAAGACAAAGTTAAAAAGGAGTTTATTCAACCTGCCAAGTCAATAAATATTGGGTGAGTCTGCTCAGTTTGAGCTTTGTTCTACCTTTTACAGACAGGAGTAAGCGATGTCTATAGGGCAAAGGTATATGGATTGGATAGGCAGCCAGGTGGTACAGCAGTGCTGGGCATGGAGTCGGGAACACTTCCCTTTAGTTCAAATCTGGCTTCAGTCACTTTCTGTCTGTGTGACCTTGAACAAATCACTTAACCTTGTTTGCCTCAGTTCCCTCATCCGTAAAATGAGCTGGAGAAGAAATGACAAACTACTTCAGTATCTTTGCCAGAAAAACTCCAAGGTCACACAGCTAGTAAGTGTCTAGGGCCAGATTTGAACTAGAAAGAAGAATCTTACTCTAAGCTCAACACTATGCCTTAAGCAACCTAGCTGCCCTAAATGCCACATAACTCAAAAGTTAAAAAAGGTTTTAAAAGAGTCGCTCAGACTAACCCAGAACAAATAGCTGACTGTACACAAGATAGTGTGTCTTGGGACAGTGCGGGGTGGGGGTGGCCCTGGGTACAATGCAACCTCATCAGAAGACACTGGTGGGTTGCCCCTCTATGAGGATAGGACCATTTACGTTCACTACTTGTGTGTTTCTTCGTAAACCTTCCCCACCCATGTCTGCCCATTCTTCCTACTTTTGTTGGAGTGTTCCTCAAGTTTATGGGTATTTCTTTTCTTACTATGATTTTTCAGTAAATGCTTTTGCTTTGAACTAATTGTGTCCACTAGCTGATTTTTAAAAATAAACACATTAGTGGAAGTTCACGAGTTACGGTTTTGAGTAGGTGCAGAAATACAAAATTGCCTTGAACTTGATACTACAGGATACTTTCTCTGAGAGATGCATGCTGAGAGTGCCCCTGATACACTTAGAGAACACAGTGAACTAGAATGTCCCTCTTCTGAGCATTCTGGTTAGCTGAGCTTTTATTCTGCCACACAAATTTGATTTGGAGATCTTGGATAAAAACCTGATGCAATTCGTGTTAACATGTGTATCTTTTACTCCAGCACTAGCAGATAATCTAGTTCTGTAAAAGGTTGTTTATGAAGGTTTGACTGAAATGAAAGTTTTTACCTTATTTGATTGATTGGTTCTATTTAAGGCAAGGAATTTGGCTCTATTTAGGCCAGGAAATGTAGATATTGTAATTAAAAATATACTGAAGGATAACATCAAATCACTAGTACATGTTTTACACTAGATAGCTGTACTATAATAAATGGAAACATTTTCAGGAATTTAGCTGGCCCACTTATATCCCAGAACATATTCTGAAAATGATAGTGACCTCTAACAGCTCAATTTACTATGACCTTTACACAAATATTCACCCTTGTGATGAAAGATTATCATTTTTTTTCTGTTTCTCTGCCTCTGATTTTACATCTATGTTTCTTATTTCTTTTCTTTTTCTCTTCTCTGTAAAATATGAATATAAAGTAAGTATATGGACTTACATTCATGGCTTGTACATTCAGTTCCATTGTTTCATGATCACACCCCATACTCATAATGCTTTCACAATTGTGATATTGGGGAGCAACAAGTACAACATCCCTGTTGGGTTATATCTGGCTTCTTCTGCGTGGAGTTTTGCTTCCGGTGACAGGATTTCATCTGTGGTATAGTTAAATAAGTACAATTACAATGAATTATAACAGGGGTCTAGCATATTTTGAAAATAAAAATGACCTAAAATAAGATAAAGACAAGCTTCTATTGATTGTGAATGAATCTTATAATACTAAAAATAGTTTAAAGAAGTGTTAGGATCAGGAAAACCAGTCATCATAGCTGTATATAGTTAGCTAACGTTTCCTGCATCATCAGCATATTCTGAATTATATTGCTTTAGCCTGCACTTGTAAATATGCTTATATTAAATTAAATGCTGTATTTTTCCATTTCAAACTGATAAGGATAATTTTGACTGTATTATCTATGCAGTTGCTATCAAAACACCAAAATGTCATGTTTTAGCATCTGTTGCTAGAATTCTTGTTCAGTTGTTCAATGGTGTCCCACTCTTCATGACCCTATGGACTCGAGCTCACCAAACCCCTCTATCCTCTACTACCTCCCAAAATCTGTCCAAGTTCATGGTTGCTAGACTAGACCCAAACTATAATGAAAGGCACACATATACATCACCTTTTACCTTCCAGGATCCAAGCAGAGCCAGAGCTTCTGGCACTAGGACTCCCCCCTCAATGACTAGGACTCCAAACTCAGATCCTATACCTCATGCTTGCCAGCACCTCATCTAAAGGGAAAGGCACTAACACCAAACCCAATCTCCTTTTCTAACACTTGAAAGAGAAGTAGTAATACAGCTCGGGCCATTCACAGGATGCTAGCAAATCCCTTCCTCTTTCTCTTCCAGCAGTTGACAGTTCAGTGGAGGGTAGCAGTTGCTTATGGCACAGAGCTGAAAACAGTAAAAGCCTTAGATATACATATAAGGAACTGAACCTGATTTATAAAATGAAGAGCCATTCCTCGATATCTAAATGATCAAAGGATATGAATAGGAAGTTTTTGAAGGAAGAAATCTAATCTATCAACCACCATTTGGAAAAAAAATGCTCTAGAACACTAATAATTAGGAAAATGCAAATTAAAGCAACTTTGAGCACCCACCTTGCACTCATAAAACTGGTAAAGATGATCAAAGAAGAAAATGACAAATGTTGGAGGGGCTGCAGAAAATAAGTACACCAATGCCATATTGGTACAGCTGTGAATTAGTCCAGTCACTCCAAAAACCAGTTTGGAACTATACCTCCAAAGTTACTGAAATAATGCATGCCCTTTGACCCAGCTATACCACTACTACAGCCTACATACTATTATATTCTACATACTACATATTATATATGCTACATACTACATCCCAAGAAATTTAGAAAGTAAAATTCTATCTGTTCAAAAATATTCAGAGCTGCCCTTTTCTGTGGTAGCCAAAATACAGAAACGAAGAGGACATTCTGATCGAGGGAGGGCTTAATGAAAGGTGGCATATGAATATAATGGAATAGTATTATGTCATAAGAAATTACGAAATGGACCATGTCAGAGAAAGTTGGGAAGCCTCTATCAACTAATGCAGAATGAAGTCAGTAGAACAAGAACAATACTTATAATGATAACATTATAGAGGAAAAAAAACCTTTGGAAAATTTTAGAACTCTTCATCAATTCAATGATATACCATGTCAGTCTCACAAATCAGGGAGATCATGGATTCTTCATTATCACCTCCCATATCCATCTCCTGTCAAGGTCGGTCAATTTTCTCCTTTACAACATCTTTCCAATACACGCCCTTCTCTTCTCTGACACTGCCACCACTCTGGTATAGGCCTTAGACACCTTACACCTGGACACTAGTGGACCTGCCTGCCTCAAGTTTCTCCCTACTCTCTCTAGTCCATCCTTCAATCAGTCACTTGGGTGATTTTCTTAAAGCACAGGTCTGATTATAGTGGCTTCGGGTTGCTTCCAGAAGAAATATAAAATGCCCTTCATAACCTAGTCCTTTCCTACCTTTTCGGTTTTGTTCTACCTTACTCCCTTACACATACTCTTAGATCCAGTGACACTGGTTTCCTGAGGGTTCCATAAGCAAGACATCCCATCTCTTAGCTCCAGGAATTTTCTCTGTTGTCCCCCTATAGCTGAAAACTTGTCTCCCTCCACTCTGACTAGTATCCCTGACTTCAAGTCCCAGTAAAATACCATCTTTTACAGGAAACCCTCCTCAACTCCTCTTAATTCCAGTGCCTTTCCTTTTCTAATTACTTCCTCTTAATTCTTCACATAGGTTGCCTTTGCATATTTTTGTTTACATGCTGTCTTTCCCATTAAATTGTAGGCTCCTTGAGGGCAGGGATTGTCTTTTGTCTCTTTTTGTATCCCTATCACCTAGCACAGTTCTTGGCATATAGTAGGTGCTTAATAAGTATTTATTGATTGCTTGATTGAAGTCCAAACAAATGAAAATGAAACATTAACACTCACCTTTCAATAGAAATATGATGAACTTAAAATGCAGAGAGACCTACATCTTTGAATATGGTTAGTATGGGAATTTATTTTCCTGAACCATGCAGCCACTTATTGAAAGCTTAATTAATTAATTAAATTTGCTTATGGAGAGGGGAGTATTGGTAGGAGTAGATTAATTTTTTTAAAGAAAAAAAGCATAATAAAAAAAATGTTATTTCTGCTATGATCTACCACTTTTCTTTTCTTTGGTTTGTTTGTTTTTGCCGTGTGGTGCATCACTCTGAATTAAACAAGTACCAATTGCACTGCCAGAGAGGAATGGTGAAAATACTCTGCATTAACCTGCTACTAATTTCAGTGCATTATCTTAATGAGGCAGGACTACTACTGATATTACCGTTGTTGGGACTGAATGGAGTAGTTAAGAGATTGAAAAAAAAACTATGTACACAGGCTTTAAAGTGAATATTATTTGTATTTTAAAATTATTACATTAAATAGCAAGTGTTTGTGTCAGAATGAGCCAATCCCCACTGGAATATCGAATTAGGCGGGTGAGTGGTCCTGACTGAATATTTCACTTTCAGTGATGGTGTTTGAATTGGCGGAGAAATATGCCACTTTTCTGTTATTTATTGAGATGTCTAATTAAGTGCCTTTTGTTCCAAACTGATTTCTGGTTAGTTCAGTAAAAGAGAAGCATTGGTTGGGACTGTGGTTTTGAACAGATGCCGAATCAAAGCATGCTTTGAACTTGGGGTAACTTTCATAGGCTTCATGTTTGGGGAGGGGAAGGGCTGGGACTATACTTATGTAGCCTTTTATCGTAACACTCTGATTAAAATTTTCAATGGTTTTCTATACCATAAAACCTATACTTTTCTTAGCTTTTTTGACCCTCTATGATCGAGATGGTTAAATTCCCTGAGGAAGGGAATCTTCTTTTAATGTTTATCTTTTCCTAGTACATAGCATAATGTTCTCATATTTTATTTAACCCTTGCACTTCCCCTCATGCCTAATACAATACTCTGAATATGGTAGGTAGGTAAGGTACTATCCTTTATTTGTGGTGAGGGCAGAAACGGTTTTGAGAGAATCTTGGAGAAAATACTTAGAAAAAGTACTTGGGGATTTGAATTATAGTTAATAATATAGCTAACATTTATAAAGTGCTTACTACATACTAGGCACAATGCTGAGTGATTTACAGTTCTCTTATTTGATCCTCACAACGGAGGTAGGTGCTACTATTATCCCATTTTACATACGAGGAAACTGAGGCAAGTGACTTGCTCAGGGACACCCAGCTAGTAAGAATCTAAAGTGGATTATGAACGTAGATCTTCCTGACTCTAGGCCCTGTAGGCTATCCACTTCACCACATAACTGTCTCATATTGGGGAATACCTGAGTTAAAGCAGCCCTCAGAGAAAAAGAGATCCTTTACATATGACTGTTAGGAGTACTGAGTGTGATAGGTGAGAGCTCTGATAACTGGGACTCTGGTAGTTAAGGGGCAATTTTGTACTTCCTATTTGTAGTGAGTCTGACAAATGTGAATTTTGGTTTTTCACCCTAAGGTTGAGTTGAGTCACTTCTCACAAGGAAACCCTACCTTGACACAGGAGAGGGAATGAATAGATGGAGAAAGAGGAAGCTGGTAGTGTAGGAGAGCTAAGCCCAAATAAGTGAATGGCTCGTAGAAAATCTGCCAGATTGAGAACTGATAAAAGTTTAAAGCAGGGGTCAATTTAGAGTCCATGGAAAGCAAATGCATTAACATCCGTTTTGATTAGCAATTAAACAACAAAACTTTTTTTTTTAGAAGGGGTCCAAAGGCTTCACAAGACTACCAAAGGGCATGACAGAGAAGTTTTGAGCCTGTGTTTCTGCCTGCCTCCCCCATATTCGGTCCCACTACTTCCACCCCTCCCTCCCCCCACGGCTGAAAGAAAGACAAGTTTTGTATCTGCTGCTAAAAGGTAAGCTTGCTGGAGGAAAAGCTTTATGGTTGGGAGTCTGCTGGAGAAACAGCTGTCTTGACTGCAACAGCCAATTAGAGAATGGAGAAGCTTGACTGCCTTACCCTTTATCGCCATCTACAGTTTGAGGGGGGAACACACCAGAATTTAGTCTAGAATAGGGTTAGTGCACCTCCTTTTGTTATCTAAGGAAGTCTGAGAAGATCCAGTGGAGAAAGGGCTTCACCCCCCAGGCAGCTTCCAGTGCACACTATTCCTTAAGGAGACCAAGGACATCAAAGCCAGCAACCCAGAGTTAGAATTTGCCTTGGGCCTTTGAGTGCCCCACTCCTGGGGCTCTTAACCTATTTTGTGTATCTGTGTCAATCTACCCGGGGCCTCTTTCTGAGATGTATGGATGTCTGTCTACGGGACAACAACACAATTACTATCTGGAATTCAACTATTTTCCCATGTTAACCTTGTTTCTTCAAATAGATTACCAACTCCTTGAAGACACAGTTCCTATTTTTAATTTCTCTATTTTCCACTCCCCCACTTAGTATACAGCATAATGCTGACTAGATCACTGGCATTCAAATATTTGATTGATATGCAAATTTAAGTAAAATTAAAACTCATTAAATAGGCACTAAGACATTTTTTTGTGTGCCTCACTCAAACATTTTACTAATTCAGAGTAGATTAAGCAGAATAGTTGAGATGTGAATGGTTATTACTTTCATTTCAAGGTGCAATCAATATGATTGACAGCGTCTCAAAACAATAGGACCCATTTCCAGTTATGGCAATTCAATAAAAATCAGTGGAGAATAAGTTGTTGATTCTGCTACATAAAAAACATTTTATTTCTTTTAAAAATTAAAAAAGTTTATTGAAGTCATTCTCATTACTCAAACTATTGTTGTCTATTAAGTGGTAGCAGCAGAGACATGCAAAGTCAAAACCTCATTGAAATCTGAAAGTTCAGAAAAAGCAAACTTTTGTCATGGTGCAAATGAATGGAATCAAGGGTCCCCAGATTGCTCTTACCTCTAGAGGCTTGTGGTTTTATGGGGAAGCAATTTTACTTTAAGGAAGGTTTGATGTGTAACACATTTCGGGGTCTCTAAGTGGCGAGGATAATAATGACTACTCTGAGGGTCAGGGGTCACCTGCATGGTGAAGGGGTTTCTTGTGTAGAAAAAAAACAAACAGCATTTATAAGCATTTTGAATACGGCCAAAACATTTAGAGGTGACCTAACTACGATATGTAGGCAGTGCTAAGCACAGAATCCTTTTGTCTTCGAACTTTTGTAAAAAGGATAGAGATTTTACGGAGTTTAAGCTAACAAAAAGTATCCCTTATATATCAGAATGAGAATCAAGAAGGTATCTTTTTTTTTTTTAAACAGATCCATGCTTCTTCGTTATTTAAGTTGTTCTGCTTTTAGTTTTTTTTCAACCTTGAAGTCCCAGATGTTGGTTATGATATTCCTGGGAGTTTTCACTTTGGGGTATTGGGAGGTGACTAGTAGATTCTATCTTCATTGTGCCCATTGGTTCTAATAGTTATAGGCAGGTAGTCTGATGACTCTATATTCCAGGTCAAAGGTTTTTGTCAGGTTATACCTTACATTTTCTGGTTTTAAAAATATTTTGTTTTTTCTGTTATCTTTTTGGGTCTATTTTTTGAAGTCTTATTTGAGTATGTTTTATACCTCTTAAACTAAGCCATTTATCCTTTCAATTCGTTCTCTAATTCACATTTCACTTATATTATCATTTTAAAACTTATTTCTTCCAGGGATTCCTTTAGAGTATTTGGCAAACTTGTGATTTTGAGACTTGGCTTGTAATGAGTTCCTTTTTAATCTGAGTTAACGTTTATAGCTCCATAGTATTATTATTGTTTTTTTTACTCATTTTTCTGGCCTGACTTTCTGAATTGAGCCTTTTGAGTCAGGGATAAACTCTGCACTTCTGAAAAGAATGGTGATGCCTTCTTTAGTACTGATCTGTATTGTCTGGGCAATCAGCCAAATTCTTTAAGAACCCTACAAACAGCTAAGCAATTAGGCACTTTACATGGGAAATTCAGGGTTGAATAGAGGAAAGGTACTTTGATCCAGGATGTGTCATCTCAGTCCTAATCCTACAGGTCTTTGACCTGAGTTAGAGATTAGAATAATACAAGCTACAGAATCCAGGCACTGTAGACCCTGGTCCTTACACTGGAGGTCTACGTACCACAAAAGATTTCCTAGTTAGATATCACCTCCAGTACTCATAGGCTTCTGGCTGTTTATGTGGACTTGTGCTGCCAATGTGCACGTACTGTAGTTTCTCCTTGGGTTTTTTGGTCATTTCTGTCTCATTCCCTTTTCTCATCCTTGCTACAGTAGTGAGATTAACTGTTCTGCCATCCTGACAAGTATTGTCCAGTGAGTATAAAAGATCTATGATGACTTTAGTGATGGAAGATTGTGCAAGTAATTAAAAAGCAAATGTGAATTATACATATAACAGGAGAAGTGAACTGTGGAACAAGTAAGAGGAGCTTTTCTGGGAATAACTGAAATCATACATTTAGTAATCATTCAAAAAACACCAATGTGCAGAGAACTACACTAGGTCCTGTGGGAAAAACAAATTTTAGAGAAGACAACCCCTGCCCTAATAAAACTTAATTGGATGTACTATGCAAATAAGGGGGCAAGTAGTTCTCCTTGGCAATGGAGAGCAGAAGTGCTATAAATTTTTTTGGAGGAATTGTAGAACCTGGCAGTGAGGGGCACTATCATATCATTCTGATGTTAGGTTGTCAGTTTTTTCACATGGTGTGGAATGTGTTTTCGTTATCCAGTAAGGTGAATTTCTCAGGACTCTAAATGGGGCTCAAGCCAAAAATCTGGTAAGTAAAAGGTAACCTGGCACTATGTACCACATGTAACATGACAACCTGGACCTCAGTTGCCAAGGAAATATATTTTATGACCAAACAGAACAGAGGGTTGAATTTCCCATCAAGATTAGTACTTATAGAAGATACAACTGGTCAGTGTTGTCTCACATTTGCTATTAGATGTCTTACATTTACTTAATCTCTTCTATTCAATTTTAAGCCTCTTTAATGTAACAATTGTTTTCCACTTCAATTTCTAAACTTGCAACAATGACTTGTACAAGGCGGGTACTCAATTTTAACTGAGTCAACTGAGGGTCTGGTAGTTAAACTAACAAAGTCAAGAAGCATGAGGCCATATTTAATTTATTTTCTCTTTTGGATTACAAATTTTAAGAAGTATTTAATATGTATTACACCTAAACTTTTTGGTTCTATTAGCAATTTTACCACGATATTTTCTTCTTAGCAATTAAAGAAACTAAGTGATACTACCATTTGGTGGGTTTTTTAGTTGGCAGCTCTTACCACTCTACCTTGCCTACAAGGCAATGTAGGCCATAAATTCATATGTATTTAATTTATCCACATGCTTACAGGAATTATTTCTTTTCTTGGATTTTGTACGAAGGAATGAAGTACTCATATGTACAAAGCTCTGGAGATACAAAGAGAAAAAAAAAGACAGTTCCTGCTCTCAAGGAGGGCACATTCTAATTGGTGGATACATGCAACACATGTTTGGGGAGGTGTGTTCAAATGCAAATCAGATTGAAAGGTCCCAATGAGATGGTAATGTCTCTTTTTAAATGTCACTTCCACTGATAAAAATACAGTTTTTGATGTTGAACCATTTGCCAGTGCTCTTCTTTCAAAGAGCACTCTTTTACTCTTTTTCTCAATCTTCAGGTTCTTAGGCTGTGTTTATCAGGGTCTAAGTGGAGCTGATGTACCCTGTTGACTTGAGTAGGCTGACTTGCTTGCCCTGTCAGTAGTTGTTGGTGGGAATGGTGGCAGTAAGGTTAGGGCTGGAATTTCAGGAGGACTACTGGTGTAAGGGGGTGCTGCCATTTCTAGGGCTTCTGTGGAATCTACATGTCGGTGGCAGCTGGCCAGCTGTTGGTGAAAGTGAGGAAGGGGAGAGCCTTTCTCCACAATTTCTCTCCTCAATAATCCCCAGTGCCTAGAGCATGGTGCCAGGCATGAAGTAGGTGTGTGCTGATTGATATTTCCACTTAAAATTAGGCTGCCAAACGCCCAATGCTGCCCTTGTATAGGTGCACTGAACAAACAGGTGTTAATGATACAGTCTAAACTAGGTATTAGTCTTGTGAGTTAGAGACATAATTCTTTTCCCATTGTAGTTTAACTCACAGACAATACTTTTTATTTTCCCTTCTTACTGAATCGTACTTGTATGGAAGGTTTGAACTGCAAATGACTTCAAAGAAACAGTAACTTGAGATGTTTCTGTGGTTATGTCAAAACTTATCTGTAGGTTCCCAGTAGGGGCTGAATGATCAGCTGGGGATGTTGTAAAGGTCCAGGTCAGACCAGATGAATTTAACTCTGAAGGCAGTGATTCTGTTACTCTAAGGGCCTATTTCCATTGAGCATTTAGAATATATTTTCTTTGTCAAATTTCCACAGGACTGAAATGCTCTAGTTACCAAAGGATGAAACATGACAATTCGGTATATGTAACATTGTTCCAAATGACTTTCAGAGAGTTTCCATTCATTTAACTGACAAAATTTTTTTACAAGCAATCTTTTGAAAAAATCAATTACTTCAAAATAGAGTTTCCTATTAGCAAAGACAATGGTCAGCTATACATATGCACACATTTACATAACCAAAATTACAGAGAAATAGGATCTTCAAAATAACACACTTTCCCCCTAATATGTTATAAACTACACCTTCAGAAAAAAGTTCTAGTAATTATCCCCAAAAATTGGCTGCTTCTAAGCTTGACTTAATGTTGTAGGTGTTTTCTCTCCTTTGCTTGGTATAAATATTTGCCTCTCCCTTCTGTAACCGTCGCCTCACTGTTGCTTTTTGTTGTTTGGTCAACTGACGTTTCACCTTCTGTTTCACCAGTTCCTGCAAACAAGAGGTAGCACATCATCAGCATTAAGGACAGCTGTATCTGGTAAGAGGTTCGAGTCACAGAAACAAATACTTAAAAACTTCTGCTCTAATTTTGCTCTTATCACATAAATTTGTTCAACAATTAAAAAGATTCAATAAAATCCAAACTGTCAATGACAGATTCTTAACAAAAACATTGCTTTTTAAAAAAAAGAAAAAAAGGGAACTACTCCAGCTTTCTTAATTTGATGAAATATTGCCACCTAGTGTTCATTAAAGGGGGAAAAATGGACATTTCTCCAAATGTCCCATTACGCTATTTTTGCCATTAGGACAAATTATGTAAAACAATTCCCTTATTTACTTCAGAAATCTCCTGTTCTGATGGTAGCAGGATACACAAAAAACCACGGATAATTTGGGGAAGGTATAGAATGGTCTCTTGTGGTAAGAGAAAACAGAATTAGCTCAACTCTAATTCTGATTCAAGTTACTTATTTCAATTGCACAAAGTAAGCTCAATGGGAACATTGCAATTGAATTTTCTTCCTTTTTCTGAAATCCTACAGAATTTATAATCTACTTCAGAACAGGACAATCTATATTTTCTCTTCTGCCTGTGGTGTCTAGTCTACTGAATTTAACTGAATTCTGAACTTATTGCAGGAACTTTAACTTATTTCATCTTTATATCTTCCACAATGGTAGGCTGTGTCCTGTACAAAATAGGTGGCTAATAAATGTTTGCCAAATTGAATTAATAAACACACATAGACTTGGATTGTTAGAAAATAATATTAAGAGATTTAAAAGGATTAGAAGGATCACTGTCATTGTTTGTGAACCTGGTTTTCCATATCTAAAGCATTTTATCTGGTTGGAGGATCTACTGTCACCCTTATCACCCATACGGGTGTGACAGGTTTCATGAAGTTTAGATCATTTTAAACAGGCCAGATTAAACCTCATTCTGGTATTGTCTATTTGCTTTATAACAGAAGACTACACGTGTATTTTGACAATCTGGTTGAAAGCTAAATTTTAAAACAGAGAGTTAGGCGGGGAAAAGAACATTGGACCAAGAATGAAGACAAAACTAGGTTTGATTCCTGTCTCCAACTTACTAGTCAGTCAAAAAAGTTACTTAATTAACTTTTCAATATATTTTGTTATGGAAGTAATATTGTAGCATCTACCTCACAGGAATATTGGAAGGATCAAATGATCTAACAGATGTAAAGTATTTTATAAATGTCTAAGTGCTACGCGTATATGCTCCAAAGATGCAGTCTGCTGTTGTGTGAGACTTCTCCATGTCCACGCAAAAATTTACAGTCTACCCAATGAACTGGTTGGACTGAAGTTTTTTTCACATAACTGTAGATATCAGTGAAGCATGTGTCCATCAACTGTCCTCTGGTTCGTGCAATAATATAACCTATTCACTGTTTGCCACTCCTACATTTCTGACATTCTTTCTACCACTTTGCCTCCGTAATTCTTCATTTATAAAGTGTCACCTCCTGTCTGCTCATATCTTGAACCTCCATACTATTCCATGACTTGAAGCCACATATCAACACAAGAATATTGGTGTTAAAAATATGGGCCTTTGTTTCCGGCAAGTCTGAGGTCATTAAATGCACTGTGCAATTTTCCAAAGGCAATCCAACTGACTTTTTATTCCCTGTTTATTTCTAGGCCAAAATTCCTGTCCATTTGCATTTTTAAACCACTAAATAGATGTACTGATGGATAATCAAACTTAAAATACCTAACAAATGTCCCAGGAAAAATACATTGCCTTTCCACAAATATCAGACCAGAATCAACGTATAGGGCAGCATAACTTTTAAAACCTCTTCACAAAATACTTTACATTTTTTCTTCATACTTTAAAAGTGAAAAATTAGTTCAATGAAAATTACAGAGTATGAAATCAAATTGTCTTCAATTCTGTGTACTGAATAATAGATGTTATTTACGCACAAATGAATCCTATGTTATTCCCAATATGAATGATCCCTTCTAGCAATGAAGCCTCTAACCTGTCCATGCCTGCCCATCTAATGTGACTCTAACCTATGTCTTCCTACAAATTCATCACAGGAGATCCACTGAATGTGTTGGGGCAACTTTTGAATTTCTCTTTGACACTGAGAGGCTATGAGGGGAATATAGGGCTATCTGCTGCATATCCCTCACTTGTGTCACTTTCCCAGCCCATCTCTTTTTGGATCATACTATTTTGAAGACTTCCTTTTCTTTACAAAACACTTCAGAACACATTATCTCAAATGATCTTTTCAGCAAACTCTGTGAGATATTATTATTCTACATTTGTAACTGTGATTCTAGTCGGTATTTGCAGAAAAGGCAATATATTTTTCTTGTACTGTTTCGTATTTTAAATTTGTTTGTCCATTAGGATATCAGTATGGGGTTTTTAAAATGTTGTGAGCGGACAGCAAGCAGACGAAAAATTGAGGCTTAGAAAGATTAAGGGACCTGTGTCCGAGGTGGATTCAAATTCAGCTCTTTCCTGACTGCAAATCTAGTATTTCTGCTCATTATCACACTTTATCTGTAGAATTAAGGCTATGAGATTACTAATTTGTTCCAAAGTATGAAAACAAATACACTACTATTCATCTTTTTGCTGTGGGTCTCATCTTATTAACTCACACTGCTGATTGTAACTGATCATTAAGAGCGGCCACAGCAAAAACCAAACAAAAAACCAACCAAAACCCAAATCATCACCCAGTGACTAAGTGATGATATAGAGATTCAAGTTATGGAATACCATGGAGATTCAGGATACGAATATACATGATGACCCTCTTTATCACCAGACGTGAAGACCACACTTAAAGCCTTTCTAACTTTGTAGGACCTGCCAGGCCTTGTACTCTATTAGCCAAACTTTCAAGAGCCCAAGATCACTTTCAGGAAGTAGTTAAGGCACCAAAGTAGGAGACAATTGAAAAATAAACAAAAACTTGAAAAAGATCTCTTCAGGAAAAAAATTCGGGGAAAACACTACTCCATTGAGCCTGAGTATTTCCCTTTTTTTCTTCAAACTGTTACAAAGTACACTTGCAACAGCTCATCATGAAAAATTGGTAAATGAATTAAAGATTACCTTAAAGGCCAATTCCAAATCCCTCCTTTTATACAGAAAATCATGCTTTTGATCATTAGGAGGACCATGCAAAAGTACTGGAGAATCTTGAAAGCCTACTTATATCATTTTCATAAACCATCTTTTACATATATCAAAATTTTAAAAAAATTATGCAGTAGTTCCAGTTGTGTGCTTGAGAGCTGGCATTGGAGCTAAGATAACTGAATTCGAAGTCCACCTATGAAACACCTGCTGTGTGAACCTGAGAACAAGTTAACTTAGTCTGTCTACCAGGAAAACTCTTTAAGAATAGATCCCTTACACCAATGAAAACAAAACATTTAAATTGCGGATCCGAGGGAAGGAAAAGGGGGGAACAGAAGAAACAAGCAACTTCTCTGAAACCTAAATTTCTCTATCTGTAAAATGGGGAAAATAACTCTTTTGCCTATTAAAGAATAAATGAAACTTCTGTAAAAGTGCAATATAAAAACTTAACTTATTATACAGATATTAGGTATTAATATGTTACTGTTAACAATGAAGCTATTTATATTGTAGGTATCTTTTGAATCTCCTGGCTAGACGATAAAATGAATGTAGGGACCATGTTTTACTCTCTGAAAAACTTATCATATCCATTGTAAGTAATTAGCAAACACTGAAAATGAGTTACCGGAGGAATTGTGGAGTAGCTTACAATACTGGCGGCAGAAGTAATACTCTCAGTTCTTGTTCTGTGGTGATTAATTTGTTCCATGTTTTCATCCCTAAAACAGAAATCAAATGTTACTGTATCAAGCAATAATTTAACTTTAATGTACAATTACAGTATAATTAAGCATATGAAAACCTAAAATCACCGTTTAAGTGTTTCTAACAATCCTTGAAATTCCAGTCAACAAGCTGAATGCTCCATAGATAAGAGACATAAATCTCTGCTCTGGCTTTGTCACCTGAGAATCTATCAACCTAAAGACTTCAGAAAGAATATTACTGTGGTAGAAAAACTGAAGGACTAAAATTAAAAAACAGTTTCTGATTTTGTAAACTGACACTTTGACACACATCCTCTTTTCATGAAAAGCTCATTAAGGCCCCCACTTGTTAAAATCTCTATAAATTAAGGATGTATGTCATCTGAAGTACTAATGATTTGAACTCTAATACTTGACCTCCTTCAAAGCTCTCACTTCTGTCTTGTTTCTTTTATTTAAATTCTTTTTCTAGGCGGGGTCAAGATGGCAGAGTAGAAAGGCACATACACTCTAGCCCTTCCCCCACAGCCCACAAAATTCCTGTAAAAATGACTCAACAAAGTCTAGAGCAGCAGAAGCCACAGAACAACAGAGCGAAAGAGGTTTCCAGCCAAAGGTAACCTGGAAGGCCCACAGGAAAGGTCTATCTCACGGGATGATGAGCAGAGCGCAGCACAGCCCTGGCCACATGGCACTGGGAGGAACAGGACCTGAACAGACCTCCAGGGCAGAGTCCCCAGCAGGGAGGGTCCCAGATACCTCAACCCACAAGAGACAAAGAAAGCTCCAAAGATCAGTGTGGGAGGGCTTGGCCAGCTGGGCTACAGGAAACGTGGTTCCTAAAGCAATAGCCCCAGGCGACAGCAGAGGCCACAGCAGCAGACTGTAGGCAGCTATAGTGGCTGCCCAGGAAGCAACCTGGGTCCATTGTCCAAGCAGCTCAGCTTAAAGCCTCTGGCGGTAAGGAGCAGCTAATCTAAACCTCAGCCCTGAGTGATGGCCCCTACCCAAAGCACTAGAAAATCAAGCGGCTGAGTCAAATCTCAGCCTTGAACATGGCACTGGGGAGAGGAGGGACAACAGGATTATCCTCTTGATAAAGGATTCAGAGGTCAAGTAACTGCTTGGGAAAATACCCCAAAAAGGGAAAAAAAATTAGACCACAGAAGGTTACTTTCTTGGTGAACAGGTGTCTCCTCCCATCCTTTCAGATAAGAAAGAACAAGGCATACCGTCACAGGAAGTCAAAGCCTCCAGTGTCTCCAAAGGGAACTTAAACTGGACTCAGGCAATAGAAGAGCTTGAAAAGCAAGTTAGCAGCTTGCTAAAGAAGAACCAAAAAAATGCTGAGGAAAATAACACCTTTACAAAGAGGCTAACTCAAAAAGCCAATGCGGAAAAGGAGGCTTTAAAAAGCAGAATTAGTTAAATGGAGGAGAAGGTTCAAAAGCTCAATGAACAACATAGTTCACTGAAAGAAAAATAAAATAAAAATTAAAGGATGAAGGAGGAAAATACTGAGAGGAGAAAGGGAGAAATGGAAAGGGGCAGGCTATAACTCATAAAAGAGATAAGAAAAATCTTGTTCAATGGAGAAGAAAAGGGAGAAGGGGAGAGGGGAAAAGTGAAGCTACTCTCTCCACATATGGCTTAACGAGGGAATAACATGCTCACTAAATTTGGTATGAAAATCTATCTTACACTATAGGAAAGTAGGGGAGTAGGAGACAAATGGGGTGAGGGGAATGATAGAAGGGAGGGCAAATGGGAGAAGGGAGTAACTAGAAATAAACACTTTTGGGAAGGGACAAAGTCAAATGAAGGAATAAAAAAATAAGGGGGGATAGAGTAAGATAGAGGGCAATATAGTTAGTATTACACAACATGATTATTAGGGAAGTCTTTTGCAAAAGGACACATATTTAGTCTGTATTGAATTGCTTGCCTTCTCAGTGGGGATGGGGAGGGAGGGAAGGAGAGAAGTTGGAATTCAAAGTATTAGAAATGAATGTTGAGAATTATTATTGCATATAACCAGGAAATAAGAAACACAGATAATGAGGTATAGAAATTTATCTTGCCCTACAAGAAAAGAGAGAAGATGGGGATAAGGGAAGGGTGGGATGTGATAGAAGGGAGGGCTCATTGAGGGAAGAGGTAATCAGAATGCAAGGTATTAGGGAGTGGGGGGAGGGGGAGACGGGGAGAAAAATTGGACATGTTACAAAGTGATGTAAAAGCAATTAGTATTAAAACAACTGACCGAATTAATTACTGAGACTAAATCAGAGACATCTTTAGTTTGGGGAAATGAATTTTAGTCTAAGCCTCCTAAAGGCAGGTAACTTCAGGTAAAATTTGGCACTGATGGAAAAGTTAAGGTTTTAATGGTAAATTTGATTTTATGATTGTTATTTAAGCAGGAACTAGAATAGGTATAGAAAGGCATGTAAGCCACTTAAGACTTGCCTCAAAAGATGTTCCTTAGCCAATGTGAGTAGTCATATCTGAAACCTGGTTTTTGGAACTTGCCATTTTTAGATGCTATGGGACTATTAAGTGACTGTTCTTCTGAGCCTAACTCCAGGTATGGATAGCAACAAAGGCAGTTTGAGCCTCCAATCCATGATGCCAGTAAGCCTGTGAGATGCTGGTATGAAATGCAAAAGGTGATCTCATGTGAAGGGTGGGAGAGCAGCTGTTCAGACTGGGCTGAGGTGGGATTCTCCTGACTCAATTTCTTCACTGACACTGACAATGCAAGTTGACAATCTACTCCTGCCTGGAACTGACATGAAGTTGGGGACATATTGTTTTCCTGCAATGTCCCCAATCTTAATGGCAATTTCCTATAGTCAAAAGGTTTGTAAGCTTAATACCAGATCTATTAAATTATAGATTGTTGGTAGGGGAACAGCCGAGGTCAAGTCTAAAATTAAGCTATTAGGCTTAGGATCTTAGATCAACAACAATAAGTTAGAGTCCTTTAATTCTTAGTAATACCATGGAGACAATTAGGTCAAGGGCTAGAGAAGGTAGCATACATAATTTATTATTTACGTCTCAGTTGGTTAATGTTAAAAAAAAAAATTCGTTTGTGGTCTATATTGTAAAATGCTTTAAGAGAAGTATCACCTGACCAAAAGTTGCAATTGTTTTATGTGACATGAACTGTGTTAAAAATGAAAAAAAAAAATTATTTTCTACTCAATGACACTATTTAACGATCTATAAAAATCGACTACTGGCACAATCTTCACCAACGCAACATAGAGTTCAAGGAAGCTGAGAGTAGAGTTAGAACTATTGTTAGAAAAACTGCAAAAACAACAACAAAAACACCAAAACACCTCCTCTGCCAAAACATCCATTTCTACAGATCAAGGTTGTGATATTTATAAAGCATTAATTCCTAATACTCATTTTTTCCCTGTCTGGATGGAGGGAATTTATTCAGTCACTGTCATATTGCTTCAAATAGAGGTTGTTATATCCTTAGAATGTATTTTTTGAAATATAAATACACATAAATCCATAATAATGTGACTATTATTAGATACACACACACACACACACGCACACACACACAATCTTTTTTTCTCTCCCCTTCTTCCTCCCTCCCAAATGATACTTCATCTTTACATTATTTTGAAGGCAGATACACTTGGGTCCTAAATCTGTAACACAGACTAATGAACAAGCATGAGTATTTACAAATGAATCACAATATAGATGTATGTAAAAAAAAAAAAATCAAACACAAAACCTTTTTCTTTCAATAGCTTGCAACTTATGACTGTTCAAGAGCACCTGTAAATTCTTTAGCAGTTACCATTATGCAAAACTAACAGAAGTTTGATAAACCATTTACTTAAAACCATTCAATAGGAGCTGCCTTGGATTAACAGATTAAGAGCAAAATAATAAAATTTAAGTTTTTAAAGACAAAAAGTAACAGATTGTGTGTTTCCATTTTACACATCAGGCTTTTTGAAAGACTATCATTTATGAGAAACAAGAAAAGGTATTGAACCAAAGATTAAAGGCAAGGTACAATCAATAGATATCTATACCTGAAAGGCCTGAGTTCTTTGTTTAATGCTGACAAGTTAACCAGATCAGGGCATTCATCTTCATATTCTTGACAATCAGTAGCAATTTCTCCTTGATGCATCTGATCTTCTTCGGTGATATTTTCAGAACTGTTTTCTTCTTCATGAAAATCAATAATCTCAGAATGCTTTATGCAACTTCTCTTCTTTCCTTCAACAATCTCTTCCTGAATTTCTTCTAATGAATGACTAAATTCAGTCATTTCAAAACACTGCGCACTATTCTTATCCTCACATAGCACATCTATATTCTTTTGTACTAGGTCTTCAGAAGGGTTCATTTTACAGTCATTATCTGATTTATCTATGAGGTTTCTTAGATTTTCCAACTGCGAAGTCTTTACCTTTTTTGTCAGCTCTTCAAGTGATGAAGGATATTCAGATCCTTCATGTATTTCAAGACTTTCATCATCAGGACCTAGTGGATGAAGTAGTTCATCATTTTCCTGCATTTCTTTTGTATATCCACTGGCAAAAATTTCTACATCAAGAGAGTCTTCCCTCCTAGGAAAAACAGCAATTTCAAACATTAAAACTCCTCAAAAAAAGTGTTAAGGTTTAATTTCACATGGTCTTGATGATTAATTTCTAATAGTTAATACGTTCAAAAAGGTTTTGGAATCACAAATGCAATATTTTATATTGGTTACGGAAAATTTTAGGAAAGATGGTTAGCTACTTAATTATTTTTTAATAGTTTAGTTTTATTTCTCCTCTGTGTAAGCAATAATCATTTCTGCTGGGGTCAGGGAAACGCTCCTGGTGCCTGAGCTCTGTGAAGCTCTGGAGAGAATTACAGGTCACATTTGGATTCTCTCACTGTTGGGGTGGGAGGAGGACACTTTGTGCTTACCTCTGATGCCTGGCTACGTCCACATACAATCACAGTTACTGACCCAGTTGCACTGTCATTTCCAATAACCAAATAGTTTACACAAATATGAGTCCCTTAACATGAGTAAAGTTCTTCCAGGAAGTTTCCCCAAGACCCTTCTGGGTTGGACCTAACTCAGGCTAGTCTCCCAGTAGTTTAGGTTTGATATAGAAACCAAATGATATGCTCCTCTCGGTCACACAGCAGTTAACAAAGAAGAGATTTGTTTGACCACAGCAGGAAGATACTAAATAAGGAGAGGTACTCTGGACACCCTGAGGTCATTCAAGTGAGTGCAGCTGAGGTGATCAGTCAAACATCAGCACACACCTGGGGTTCCCCCTAGTGGTCAGAAGTGATGTAAATAGCCTCAAGTTTTACCCTCTGGAGCTAAACAAATCTTGAGGATGGTCTCAGGATCTTTTAAAGAAAAACTACCCTAATCTGCATGGGGGTAGGAGTTGGGATATTGCTCCTACCACATCAATGTCTGATATTTTCCTCGGTTAGCTAAAAGTATTAAGGTTTGAGGCATAAATAAATCATACAAGCAGGGTTATATCAATTAAAAAAAAAAATCTAAACACTTCACAGAACTAACCTGATATCTCCAAAGGTTGGATAAAGTTCACTTTCATAACTGAAACGTCTTATGAAGAAATCTCGAATACATTTAACATCTCTGTCAAAATACCTGCAAAAGAACCATTCTGCATTATTTGAATTGCTCCTAATCCCACCTTTTCTTATCTGCCTGTACATACTGTTGCTCACTTATTCTAAAATGAGAAGATATATATATTTATTTAAAGACAGGGATAGGGACTGGATCTGTAATTTCATTGGTAAAGGAAACTACCAATGCAGGTCTGTCACTTTGGTCTTAGACAAGATAGAAAGCACGATTTGAACCTAGTTCTTCCTGTCTCCTGACTCACTACACCAAGTTGTTATCCAAAGATATTCTTTAAAATGAGGATATTATAATAGCTAATACTGTGATAATGCAGAACACTTAAGAGAAGCAAAATCAAATATTTTTATAATCAATCATGAGAAACAAATGCTGCTTAATATTTTACTGGGAAAACTGAGGGCATGCTTTGCAAGCTCTCTTCTCTCTTCATCTCAAAATCTACTGACATCATTACCAACTCTTTCCTTCTCTATTCTAGTCTCTGATAGTGATTACATTTTCTTCAGTCTTCTCCAGCATAGTTGCCCCTACTGTTCCATCTTTAACTACTGGTTCCTTCCCAATTGCCTTAGAGCACACCCAAGATTCCCAGCTTCTTTGTTCATTCAAGTTTATTTTATTAAAATCAAAGCACTACAACCTGCCGAAAACATACATAACAGTAACAAAGACTACTGTATTAGATGTAAGTGATTCCTCCATGAAGAAAGAAATCTGAAATCTGATTGGCTAGCATTACTCAAGAACAAGATCAACCAGTATGTGAATTGTGGCCCATTAATTTCACACCCACTGTTATAAAGATGAAAGCTAGGTATAATCAACTTGTAAAAAGACATTAAATATAAATTTACTCAATGTTACAAAATGTTTAAAAAATACTGACATGGTTATTTTACAGGAGTTAATTTTCAATCAGGAATTGGGTGGCTAAACTCATGGTGGTGCTTGTAATTCAAACAGCCAATGAGATCACTATTTGTCTCATTTATAATGAATGCAGGACACATACAAAAATGAATAAAACTTCAATTTCAACCTATAAACTTTTGGTTCACATGCAACAACTTATTTTTCTGAATGCATAATATTAATTTGTGGACTAGGCACTAGAAAAAGGAAGACCCTTCCCCTACTTCCCTGTCACACTAGCTTTATCATGGGATTTTGACTTGAAAGTTCAAGCTGTCTGATAAATAAGACTGAAATTCATCATCAGAGTAACTATTACTCATCCTTTTGACTGCAGACTCCCAGCTTTTAAAACTAATAACAAAAAGCCTTGTACTAAACCCCAATTTGTTAGATTGTCAATCAGTTAGATATCACTTTTTAAGTCCCTGTAATATGCCAGGTACTATACTAAGGGTTGGGTTTACAAAAGAGAACAAAAACACAGAAATGGTCTGTCTTCAAGGAGCTTATTTACTGATGGAGACATGCAAATGAACAGGTATATATAAGATAGAAAGTGGGAAGAAAAATAATCTCAGAGGGAAATGATCAAGTGGCTGAGAGTCAGGGGACCATAAAAGCCTCTTGTCAATGAAGGCAGGGATGT
Organism: Notamacropus eugenii; assembly: GCF_028372415.1. NCBI lineage: Eukaryota > Metazoa > Chordata > Mammalia > Diprotodontia > Macropodidae > Notamacropus > Notamacropus eugenii. The sequence continues at coordinate 362,505,995 of NC_092874.1, forward strand.
CAAGAGATGGAAGTGAGACAGCAATATGGAGGACAAGCAATGCAAAGGTAAAAAGAGGAGGTGGAGTGATGTGTGGGAGGAACATCAGGGAGGTCAGTGCTGACTGACCATAGCATACATGGAGGGAAGAAAAATGTGAGAAGATTGGAGAGGAAGAGGCCAAATTGTGAGGGGCTTTAAATGCTAAATGGAGGGCTTTATATTTGATCCTGGGGGAGTCAGTGGAGTTTACTGAAGAGTACCCTTCAGAAAAACCAGTTTGGTAGTAGGGATGGACTGGAATGAGTAGAGACTTGAGGCAGGGAGATCAATTACCAGGTTACGGCAATAATCATTAAGACAAAAGATGATGAGGGTATGAAATAGCATGGTGCCTATGGGAGCAGAGAGAAGGGGACATATGAGATATTGTAAAGGTAGAAACAAAAAGATTTGGGAATGGATTGGATGTGTGGAGTCAGCACAAGAGAGTCAAAAATGACACCTGACAGACTGGGAAGGTGGTGGTGTCTTCGACAGTGATATGGAAACCACAAAACCATGTGGAAAAGGGGAGAAAGTAACACAAACACTTAAGTTTAAGCCTCTGTCCTCAAGTAGATTACAAAGTAGCATAAGCATCATATGAATTGTATTTTAAGAGACTATCCATTTAAAGGAGAAATCACATCTATAGCTCTCCTTCCTTTCTCAGCCAAACTCCTAGAAAAATTTGCCTACACTTATTACCTCCACTGTCCTCTCCTTTCACTGCTCAACTCACTGCAATCTGGCTTCCAACCTCATCACTTAACTTAGTCTATTCCAAAGTTACCACTGATCTCTTAATTGCCAGATCTGATGGCCTTTACTTGGTCCTCAGCCTTCCACTGCTGTGTGGCACCTGATGCTGTGGACTATTCATTCAATCATTCCTCAGTATTCTTTCTTTTCTGGATTTTCATGAGATTCTTCTCTCTTGGTTTTCCTCTTACCTGACAGGACCTTCCCCCCCGCCCCCAACCCCCCAGACTTCTTTCTTAGCTCATTTTCCCAATCATACCATCTAACTGGGACTCAGGCCAGGGCATACCTTCCTTCTACAGAAGAGGTTCTTAACATGGGTAGATTTCAGGGGTTCTGATAACTGTATTTCAATACAAATGGCTTATCTATATATATTTATATACCATTATTACTACTGTATTTGCCATCAAAAAAGGTTACTTTGAAAAGGGGTCCTCAGACTTTACCAGACTGCTAAAGTGGCCCATGACATAAAAAACGTTAAGAACCTTCCTCTACACCCTCTTGGTGCAGTATATTGTATTATAACATTGGAAGGTGAAGTAGAAGGCATATTAGTCTTGGATTAGAGACCTAGATACAAATTATGTCTCTGATCATTACTGTATGACCAATTAACCTTGTTATTCATTAGCTGCTACAAGTATAACTATTCTTAATAGAGATGACTGTATATCCTTCCCTATATATATATATCCACTCTCAGTATTTCCTGATATCAAATTCCACATCCAAAGAAGAACTCATTATCATTATCCCCACACCTACCTTCTCTCTTCTCATTTTGAGAAGCATCAACATTTTTCTAGTCTTCTGAGTTAATAACCTCCACTTATCCTTGCCTTCTCTCTCTCTCATCCTCTATATCTAATCAGCTGCCAAATCATGCTGGTTTTTTTTACCTTTACATCTCTCAAATCAGACCCTTCCTCACTACTTACAAAGTTACCACCTTAGATCAGGCCCTCATCACCTCTCAGCTTAACTATTACAATAGCTTCTTAATTGGTTTCCCTGCTTAAAGCAATCCACCCTCAAGAAATCTGCCAAAGTGATTTTCCATAAGCTCAGATCTGACCAAATCACTCCCCTAACCAACGAATTCCAATATCTAACTGTTACCCTGTTACTGTTGCCCTAGTTACTTCCAGGGAAAAATACAAACTCTTCTGTTTGGATTTTGAAGTTCTTTATGATGAGGCCCTAAACCTAATTATCCAGCTTCCAGATCCATGCCTCCCTTTCCCAAACTGGCCTTTTTGCTGTTCCTCACAAGTGGCATAAATTGATTCTGTCCACTTACAGAAATAATTTATTAAAAGGAAAAAATGTCTAATGAAGCAAATATTATTATTATTTTCATAGACATGGCAATTAGCTTCAATATAAAACCATGAACTCATTCAACAGAGTAACAGGAATTCTTGATTATAATTTTCTGATTCGAAACAAGTATACATACTAACATATGCATATATACAAGAAAAATATATTCTCTTCCCCTCTTCCTAACACACTGAACCAAATCTATACATAAGATTAATTTAAATGATTAATAACAAAGATGATCCCTTCTAGGAGGAAAAAAATCTTAATTATTTAAAATGTTGGCAGTTTGAAATCTTCTGAAAAGGATACTTTTCTTCTCCATGATTCAATTTAATTCAGTTATGTGTACGGCAGCTTTGAACCTTGAAAATCTGATGGTAAATAATACAGAGAAGACTGAGGGAAGGAGTAGTCTAGGAGAAAACCTTTGGGCTCTGAAGTCAGAGGACCTCATTTCAAATCTTATCCTGTCATCTACTTTCTTCATTTGAGAGATCATTTGATTTCTCTGGCCTTAGTTTCTTCACTATGAAGGGCCTCTGAAGTCCTTTCCAGTCAGACCTATGATCCTGTGAATGTCTACCACAAACTCTATGGTGGAAAACCAGGAGAGAATAGAAAGTAATCTTAAAAAGACTGATCAATAATCTTAATTTTAACATCCAGCCATTTCTGTACATACCATTCAGCATTTGGATGAGATGTTGAGACCATTTGTGGGAAGTCAATCATGGTTATGTGGTCATCTTTATCCAACATTAGATTGAATTCATTGAAATCACCATGAATTAGTCCATGATTAGCAAGTTTAATAATTAGTTCCATTGCTTCATTATATACTGCTGCAGGATCTTCAATGTGATGTACCTGGCACCTAATACCATTTAAAGTGCAAGAAATGCATTAATAAAATTTTAATTTATCACTTCTAATAAGTCATAAACATAAATGCTGTTTAATGTACTTGTATCACTTAAATGTCATTTTACCATTTGATTATGATCATGATGGGAGTTTACCTGAAATTTTAAGTGAACAAAAGACTTTGAAGATACATTTCAGAATTTAGTGCACTTTTCTCAACCTGTATTCTAGACCAGAAATGTCAAACTTGCCCTGGAGGCAGGAACCAGATTAAAGTAAAATAAACAAAAAATTATAGATAAAAATGTAGATAATGTTAATTTGTGTTTTCTAAGTCAATATGGAGCTTGCAGGATCCTTTTCTACTTGAGTTAGACATTATTGTTCTACAACATATCAGTGTATTCTGAAATGTTATCACTACCAAAGTCCTAATTTCAAATCAAAACTGAGTTTTCAATCTATTTTTGTATTCACTCTTTTAAAACCAATCTCTAAAGTCCCTAAAGTGGTATAAGTTTTTTTTTAAAAATTACATTTTTGCTTACTAAGAATTTATGCTTTAAAAAAAATACTTACAAAGGGTAACCATTTATGAGTTCCATGACTACTGCATGTCTATTATAATCAATTGGTTTTGGAACTGGAAATTTCCTCTCATAGAGTGCCTGAAAGAAGGAAAAACATGTAGAGCTAAGGAGGAGATCAATATTTAAAATGAGATATCAGCTCAGCTGATTAACATTTAGCTCCTTTTAGTCCCTACCCATTAAGTCTAGTTCTGCCCTAGTAGATGCTGTTCTACACGAACATTTTTCAAATATTTTGGGCCCCTTTCTGTCTAGCTTAAAGTATGGCATAACACACTTTAAGTTGTTCACATGTTCTTCTACGAATGCAACCCAAGACAACACTGGCTTCTGAGGAAACTACTTTATACCATTGGTACATATTGAACTTGCAGCCAAACAAAACTGTGATTTTTTTTCAGTCCACACGAATTGCTATTAAGCACATTTCTCTGTTCTCTACTTTTGCTGCCAAGCGTAAGTATAGGACATTTCTTGAACTGAAAGAAAAAGGTAGAGTACTGATTTGGGATGACAGTTTCCAATGAGATTATTTCTGTGCCAACTGCATTTGATTTAAGGCAGAGAAATTGCATTATTCAACCTGCTATTCTTCTAACACTTGTGATGCCCTAGTCTCTAATTTATAATTTTGTTTGAACAATCTATTACAGGAAATCAGTTGAGTGATATGGTAGATAGAGCACTTGGCAGGGAGTTACGAAGACACAAGTTCAAATCCTGTCTCAGACACTTAATAACTCTGTGACCCAAGTCACTTAACCTTTCTCAGCTTCCGTTTCCTCATCTGTAAAATAGGAAAATAACACCTAGCTCACAGGACTGTTAAAAGGATCAATTGAGGTAACATATGTAAAGTGCTTTGTAAACTTTAAAGCATTAAAATAAATGCTAGCTATTAATCAGAAAGCATTTTATCTTATGCATTTATGCAGCTGAAGCCACGTGTGTGCGTGTGTACGTGTGTGTGTGTGTGTGTGTGTGTGTATGATCTTCCCCCTTTTAGAATATAAACTCCTTGAAAGCAGTGACTATCTGGCTTTTCTATTGGTATCTCAAGTATTTAAGAAAGTTCTTTGCACTGTAATCAAGAGTTAAGTAATCTCTTCTCCATTCACTCATTAAGCAGCTAGTATGTGCCAAAATATTCATCTTATGGTTGTCCCAGTGGACCTACTTCTTACTTGGGGGCCTATAAAAAGATGCCATTTATATCCAGTGATCTCAAGCCCTAGATATTTTTAATGATATAGTAGCTAACACTTCTATAACGCTTTAAGATTTTCAAAGTGTATTTCATATACTGTCTCCTTGGATCCTGACAACAACCCTGTGAGATAGATGCTCCATCATTATTCCCATTTACAGATCATGAAAGTGAAGCTAAGACAATGACTTGCCTAGGGTCACAGACTAAGTAAATGTCAGAGAGGGCTGTGATCTTGATATCACATCCAGCACTCTATCCATTGCTCCACCTAGCTGCTTCTATGAACCATTCAGGAATCGTTTTTCATCTTCTGGATAGTGTTTTTTCCTCCCTCTTTAGTAATACTGGTATCATTGTGATGACAGAGTCCATGGCACAACAAACAATGAGGAACTGATTTTTAAAAGCAAAAATTTTTCTCCCATAGACAATTCCTAGCAGCAGTGCTTGGGAGCAAAGTGAAGAGAGCTTGCTTCTTCCTCATCTCTTAATCTAGTTAATGCACTAACACAACTTGAGCCATGTGAGGTTGGTTATCACCTACCCTGGGGTTCCTAGAAATGATGCCCTAACATTCACTGTTCCTTCAAAAAAATCTCAAGAGATATAAGGAACTTCAGAAATGACAATTGTACTTGGACAAGAGTAGTCTCCTACAACATCCTCCAAATGGTCATCTAGGTTTTCCTTCTAGATAATAAGCCTCCCTGAGTTCAGCCCAAGATCCTATTAGCTTTTTAAGCTACCTCTGTGTCTGCTTGTTTTTCCCCTGACTGTAAAAAAATGGAACCAATCCAGTTCTATGTGTTAAATGAGACAAACATTTCTTAAGAGCTTATGTGCTGGCAACTGGGCTAAGCATTAGTGACATAGGAAAAAAAAAAGCAAAAACAGCTCCTGTCCTTGAGGACCACCAAAACGTACAAAATATACACCAGTTTTAAGCAACAAATACTTCCCCCAAAAGTTTAAATTTAATAATTTAAAAAGTACTACATGAGCTTCCTATAGTTTAGAAATCATATACTTATAATGCCTCATAACTTTTCTAAATTTAGGTTTTAATTCACTGGGTTTTCTTTGGGGGAGAGAAATGGATAGAAGATCTTGTTGAAGGTGTATGAAGAGGACATACGAGGCTCCTGAAGAAACACCCTCTTGCCTATGGAAGAATGAAAATAAGGAGGAGGAACTGAGAGAAGGGAAGGAATCAATTAAGTTGAAATCTAAGCAATTTAACTGTGCTAGGTAAAAAGCTTAGGGAAGTGAGATCACGGAGTTAAACAATGTATCTTTCCAGACTCACTGGATATTACTCCTCTCTCCTGTACTCTGCCATCCGGCCAAACTGGCCTTCTTGCTGGTCTTATGGCACTTCATGTCCTACCTCCATGCCTTGGTCCTGACTTTCCCCATACCTGAATGTGCCTCTGCCTCACAGATGCCTTCTCTTCCTTTAAGATGCAGGTCAAGCACCATCTTCTGCATAAAGTCTTCCCCAGTATGTCCAAACTACCCTGTGTGTAACTGCTTTGTATATATTTGTAGGCTTTATATTTATGCTATGTATTTTTACATGTCCTTGTTGTCTCCCTTGTCAGAATGAAAGCTCCCTGTGGGCAGGGATCCTTTCATTCTTCATACTTGCATCCTGCCCAGACCTTAGCACATGGCCTGGCACATAGTAGGCACTAATAAAAACTTGCAGATTGTTGACTGAAATGGATACAGTTTGACTTTGGCTATAATATCCATGGTACAGGGAAAAATAATTTTGCTTTTAAAAATCAATACCCCATTGTTTGTTGTGCCAAGATTCTGTCATCACAATGAAACTAATATTACTAAAAAGAGAGGAAAAAACACTGACCAGAGATCAGAAGATAGAGAACAATTCCTGAATGGTTCATAAACTTTGAAGCAGCTAAGTGGAGCAATGGCCTTAAAGGTCATTTGTTTTAATATTTTGTTTATCAGATTCCATTCCAAAGCCTAAAGAGAAATTAAATTAAGTTGGTGCCCTTCCCTTCTGCAGATGCCAAGATCATAAAATTACTTCTGGGCTCCAGGGACTTAACACGGCTGCCTATTCTCTTTGTGCCCAATTCTTATTTGAGGCAATATTCCATAAAGGAGCAAAAAGAAGTCTCATTACCTCAAAACACTTATGTATGTAGAGGTGGCCATTGAGGAGCAGATGAATAGGGGCTGCTTATTCCAGCCTTAAGGAATTTTTCTGAAAATTAGCAGATTTATTTTTAGAAATCTTAAGAGAGAAACTGGGAATCCAGATTTCTATGTTTGTACCAATTAACTTAGCAATCACAGACCCTTAAACCATGAAATTAATGGTATTTGGCTACTTGTAGGTGTATGTGTAGAAAATCTGTACCAATAATTATTTCAGGTTGCTGCATAGAGGTGAGGAAAAAAAATGCAAAAATAAGTACAAATATTTATAATTAAAAGTACCTTCATGTAGGCAAATTCCTTCATGGCAGACAAACGGGATAAATAAAGCCATGACATATTATGTCTGTGCTTGTGGTAATCACGTTTGATTTTCAAATTACGGAATGAAGTCCTTCCTAGTCTGTGAAGCTTTAGCGCAAACTGTTTCTCCTCTTCATTTGCAACAATATAAATATCTGTAGTTGAAAGAGTGAAAAAGTCATTATTACCACATGCAGAGTAATTTCCCCCCTTGAGTTAAATCAATTCTAACCTCCCACCATTATTTTATTTCCTTTTAGGTAAAAATGACATTTCCTAATATAGGTAATTAGAAAGTCTACTATCTACATTATGTCAATCTATAGGTGAAGGGACAGCCTATAGAACTAGCCTGTCAGTAAATACATCTGGAAGAGACAACTTTTAGTTGTTCAGTTGTGTCTGACTTTTTACGACCCATTTAGGGTCTTGGCAAAGATACTGGAGTGGTTTGCCACTCCTTCTGCAGCTCATTTTACAGATGATAAACTGAGCCAAATAGGGTTAAGGGACTTGCCCAGAGTCATTTATAAACTGAGGTCAGATTTGAACTCAGGAAGATAAGTCTTCCTGACTCTAGGCCTAGCACTCTATCCACTGTGTCACCTAGCTGCCCCCGAAGAGACACTGCGGAAGAGATTGGGCCCAAAATCAAACAAGCAGAACAGAATTGGGGGGATAGCTTTTGAAAAACTTGTCAAAGCCTTTTCTCTCTGGAAAAAAAAAGTCTATTTTTTGAATATCAATAGTCATGGAATACCAGTCACTGCAAACACATAATCAACCAATAAATAGTACTATGAGGGAAATGCTATAAAGGATGTCATCAGAGACAGCTATTTATAACTGGTAAAGAAGATGGGCCAGTCATGGAATGAGACAGACAGATGGCTGACAGTCCTCATGTTATACTCAAATCCATGCAATGCCAAGAGCACTGCAGTGGTCTTTAAAGTGGAATGTACTGCAAAGAAATTATACTTGTTATCTTAAATTAAGCTTTACTATTATGCAGATTGACAGCAGTACCCTCACTTAGGCTGCACATGAGACTGTGCCATAGTCATACATGTCTTGTATGACACAGGAGATTTTCTCAGGGAAAAACAGGGAGTTCCCTAACATGGAGGGACTAAGGATGACTCTCACTTGTTGGTTCATTTTCAGTGAATTGTGATGTATTATAGTTTACTGTGTTCCTGACTAAGTAGATTTATGGATATTATCTAGTTATCTAAACTACTTCAAAGTGGACAAACGTATTATAAATATTGTTGTCAAAAAATCTCTATAAGCACAAGTGACTAGGGAAATGGCAGAGGTAACATGCTATTCCTATGAATCACATTCTGAGGTTGAAAATAGTGATGAACCAATTAAGATCTGACAAGGCAGCCAAAATAAATTAGAAATTATCAAGATAATTTGAAATACAGATTTACATCAACTATTACTAATGATGAACTTTACTCTGGATGTATCTTTGTACCCTGCTTTACTAGCTATGGCTTTTAAGGTCTATAAAGTACTTTATATGTTGTAGGTTTTTTGGGTTGATTCTCGTAATTTCATGAGCTAAGTATTATACACTTCAATTTTACAGATAAACTGTGTTTCAGAGGGGTAAAATGCCACAATTAGTAAGAGTAAAAGGACTGGCCTGTTTTTCGAGTATTAAAAGCATGAGTCCAACGCACTGAAGACTGGAGATTCCTTCAGTACTATTTTTTGAACAATTTTTAATGTATATTTTGTGACACCATAAGACAGGCCTACACAACTTGCAGTATGCCAAAGAATTTTGGGTGGCCTATGAAAAATGTAGAGGAAAATATCCTCTACACTTTTTGTGGGCTGCCCCAAATCCCTGGTGTGTCTTTGGGCTGCAGGTTGTGCAGGTCTGCTATAAGACAATGTTTTTCTTTCCTCACATGATATAAAACTGTTCAAATGAAAATATTTATGGTCTTTGGGTACTCACTTATTCTGAATATCCTAACCTGATTGTAAGTGCTTGCTCTAAGATTTATAAGATAATACTTTGCTATCATGCTACACCGCTATCTTTTTTAAAATAAAGAGAAACAAAATGAGTATATTATGTTTGAAGACAATATACTAGAATAACTTTAACTTGGGAAGACTTGTATGAACATATGCAGTGTGAAATGAGCAGAATCAGGAGGAAAATTTGTACAATAATAGCAATATTGTGAAGATAATCAACTGTGATTACAACAAAATTTTTTGTTACTGACACAATGACCCACCAAAATTCCAAAGGAATCAAGATGAATCATGCTATTTACTTCCAGATAGAGCAGATGAACTCAAGAGTGTAGACTGAAGTTTCTTTCCTTTCTTTTCTTTATTTTTTTTTGGGGGAGAAGTGGCTAATGTGGGAATTTGTTTTGTATAACTATACATATTTTTAATATGTTGTTTACTAGTTGTTTCTCCTTCTTACCTTCTTTATGGTTGGAGGAGGGAAAAAAATTTGGAATGGAAAGTTAAAAAACCAAAAACATGAATAGTATTTAGGGTTTTTTAATAGGCTTTTAAATCTTGCCTCTGTTACTGACTACCTGTATGACCTTAAACAAGTGATTTCACCTTTCTGGACTAACATTTTCGTCATTTATAAAATGAAAGGCTAAGACTAGATGAACCTTAACCCTTATGGCTCTAAATCTATGGTACTAATTATGAATATCTGGGGAAAAAATTGTATAACTCAGAAAACTAAAAAAGGCTTTCCTTTATTTTCTACACAGATAGCACTTTATTTATATACTGATACATAGCAGAAGAGAAAAAAGAATAAAGAAAAAGGGAAGCTAATTAAAAAAGAATTCAACATTTCAGAAAATTACCTGATTCTTTGCCAACACCCATTTGGTTTCCAACAGAGTCAATCACCTGTCTTGAAGAAAGCGATTTCAAAGCGAGGTAATCATAACCTCCATTTGTCAACCTATAGCCTTGGACAGCTGAAAAAAGAAAAAAAGAAAATTCTTTTATGTTAGGTTCCAATTCTTATGTTATTCTCACTTTCTAAGATACATACTTTTGCCTTGAGGATCTGTTTTAATGTTACTATTTTCCCCCCCTTTCTAAACACAGAAACTATACTACATACTTTTGGGATGTATTCTGTTTATGTTAAAAAGCATTATTCACATTGACCTTATAGGTATCTTCCTATCCTCTATATCTACCTGACATTACTTATCATTTAGCAGCTAGATTGTATTACCATATTTTTAGTAATAGCTCATATTCATATTGGTTTTCAAGAACAGCACTTTCCTCACAACTACCATTATTTTACAAATGAGAAAACTGAGAGACGGTGAACTGATGTGCCCAGGGGCACATGACTGGAACCGGGACTTGAAACCACATTTTCTGATTTTCAGATAAGGAGGTGTTTTCTACTATATCACACTGCTGCTTCCATAAATTCCACAATGTTGATATGAGTTTGTTCATCCATTCTCTATCTAAATAATGAGGCTCTATCCCCAGTGAGATAAGTTTTGGTAATGGTTCTAATTCATATTTTAAAAATAGAAATTATTATTTTTATAATTTGCACTGTACTGTCAGTTTGCCTCCCCCAAAGAATTCAATGTGCATTGAAACCATCAGATGAAAGGCTGTACAAATATAATTTATCCAACTTTTACAGTTAAGGAAACTGAGGCTAATTGACTTGCCCAAGGTACTAAGAGGTAGAAAGTAACAGTCACAACTAAAGTCCAGGGCTTTGATTTAACTTTTATAGTGCTCTTTTAAGATTGTTGCATTTGAGTGCCTGCTAAATGTATGTAAGGCATGTATGGAAAATATGAAAGAACAAAGACACAGTCTCTGCCCTCATGAAGTTTAGTCTAGTAATGGGGATAAAATAATACGTAAATAATTCCTCATATTGTACAGGTCCTCCCATGTTCCTAATCTATTGTTGAGAAGTCTACTCTCTCTCTGTTAGATTTTTCTCTCATAATCATTCTCTTTTCTTACACTCACAGAAACCTGGTTCTCTCGTCTGTTGTTTCTCTTTCCAGTACTGGCTGTTCCTTCTGAGGGGTTACCAAGTCAGAAAGAACCAAAATACACACTGAGCTCCACTCTCCCCTGCTGCTTTCAGATTCTCCTCCTTTAAGGATCACTCTGTTGGGCAGTGATCCTGTTGTCACCTGCCACTTGCAGGGTTATTCTTCCACCTTTCTTGAGAAATTCAGTCTTCTCTGAATATTCTCAATTCCCATGACCACCAGGGATCTCATCACCACTCTAAGCTGTACCACCTCCATGATTTTGAACTCTGGAAATATCTTTCTCAATCATAATATAATATCCCTGAATTTCTTCCTTTGCTTTTCTGTTCTGAAGTCTAGTTCTTGGTCCTCATTCTGACCTCAATTTTACTCCCTGAGAATCTACTAGTTTTTCATCCCTCCTTTGACCTCACTTTCTTGTCTTTATAGCAGCTGTACTATTAGTTATCCAGTTAAACACAGTCCTACAGCCCCGAATCCCTAGCTAATGATGTTTTTATGCAGTTTACACCCTGCCAATGACCAAGTCTGGGTAATCCCCCCCCACCAACTTCTTTGCTTTTACACTGGTGGTACTCTGAGCCACTACAGAAATGTACACAGCTATTCTTTCTAAGTTTACAAGGAATTTATGTTACTTAATCTCAATTAAGCCTACCTTGTAATCCTTTGGAGATAAGATCTATATTAACTAGTTCATGGAGTTACAGCGAGGATCAAGTAAAATAATGTCGTAGAGTCAAAGTGCTATATAAATGCCATTTATTCCCTGATACTCATGTTATTTATAGCAGCTGTCCCAAATCTTTTCCTAAAGTCCCCAGTATTATTCACCTTGTGTTTCAACAGATGGCCCCCTTGCCTACTTTGATGAGAAAACCCAGGCCATTCATTTTGAATCTTCCATCTCCCTTACCTTACACCTCCCCAAGCTTCTACATTTTCCCCCACCTTTTCTCCCTAAAAGACAAGTCCTTTCTGACACAGCCCTTGATGCCACCTCTTTCTCCAGGAACAGGCCCTAAGAGCCATTCCCCTCACCCTTCCGACTACTTCTTCCACACGCCTTACAAATATCTGCAGGCTTCTCTCATCCCTAAAACAAAAAAGACCCATCACATGATCCTACCCCCTCAAAATATCCTCCCCATCTTTACTCCAGTTCAATGTTAAATTCTTAGGGAGTTGCTTATGCTCACTGCCTCTACTCCCATCCTTACTTCACCCTTGTATTCTGATCTTGATACCTTCCCTGTACTGAAGTTGTGATCTCAAAGGCTAAAAGTGATTGCATGTTTGCTAAATCTGACAGGACTTTTTTCTACTCTTTGTCTTCCTTGATCTATGCTACCCAACACTACATTCACCACTCCTTTTCCTCCCTCAGCTTTCTTCTTTCCCCCTTTTCCTTCTTAACTGTTGCCAAGCTCCTTTTCCATTTCTTTCATTGAACTACTGTACATATCCTGGCTATGTCTCAGATGTGTCCCTCTCTCTCCATACTCACTTCCAAAAAGCACTGTACTTGGATTCAGTAAAATCTGAATTCAAATCCTGTCTCATATATTTACTTGCTGTGTGACACTAGGAAATAACAACCTCTATCAGGTTGCTTCCTCTTCTGTAAAATGGTGATGAAAACAGTACCTACCTCACAGGACTGCTGTGAGGATATAAATATATGAAGTGCTCTGCAAATTTAAAGTGCTTTTGCAAACTAAATATTACTTATTATCTCATCAGCTCCCATGTCTATGCAGATGACTCCAAATTTCTATATATGCAGTCCTATTTTCTCTCCTGAACTCTAGAACCTTATCTCCAAATGCTTAAAAAATAGAAACCATTATCTCCCCTCTGCTGACATTCCAAAAAACAAAAACCTTACCATCTAAAAATGTCTATCGAGGGTACTACCATCCTCCAAGTCACCCAAATTCATAATCTTGACTTTCCTCTTTCATTTCCCATATCCAATCACTGTTAAGACTTGGGATCATAAAGAGCAGTCTAGTAGAGTAGCTACAGTTCCTAGAAGGAACTTAAGTAATATAACCCAGGTGTGCACACAACCTGTGGCCCTCACTGTTTCTCACCTGGACTTTTGTAATAGCCCCATGATTAGTTTCCCTTCTTTTAGTCTCTTCTGTTTCTAATTCATTCTCTGTATAGTGTCCAAACTAATTTTCCTAAGGCACAATAAACCCCTGGAACACTTCTGAAGCTGGTTTCAACCCATCTTTCTAGGCTTATTTCATATGACTCCTTTTCACACACTCTATTTTCCAACAACCTACTTCTTTTTCAGACTTGACCTTTCATATATTTGCAAAAGACATCTCCCATGCATAGAATGCCCTGTTCCTTGGGTTCCTTATCTCCCTTTAAAGGTCAGGTTAGCTATCACCTCCTCTAAGGATCATCCCTCCACCTTCCAGATGCAATCATTCTTAGAAAAAGAGAAAATACTCCCTCAGTACACTGAACATGGGAGTGACTTTTTCAATGCAGGTTGCCCCTTTCTTCCCTTTAGGGCACAATTATTTTCTGGAAATGATGTTGAAAAGTAGGCCAGTAGACTGGACTGTGTGTGCTGTTCCATCTCTTTCAAGAGGTGCTACAGAATGAGTGTGTAAACAATGTAATAAGGGAAATATAGATTTATATGAGGCAGGTTGAACGAACTAAGCAGCATGCTTATTAGGACTATGGTGAGATAGGAACAATTTTTTATACTGACTTCTTGGAAATTTTTCAATACTGCTAGGAAAGTCTTACTGTTCAGTGTTTATGATACTATGAAGCTTTTAACATTTTTTTCTCGGTGTTATCTAAATAACGACAAGAAGCAGCAAGGCTTCTTGTGTATATATAAATAAAATAATGAGTTATAAATAATGAGTTCTGGATTTAAGTCAGAACAATCAAGGTTCAATTATTGTCTATGATACTAACTAGCTACATGAGCAAGTCACTTAAATTCTATAACAGGTCTTAATCTGAGGTCTAGTGAACTACCTTTCTTTTTTAATTTTTAAAAACATAATTTATTTTCAGTTTTTAACATTCACTTCCACAATATTTTGAATTCCAAATTTTCTCTCCTACCCCAGGACAGCATGCATCCCAACCACCCCTTTCCCCAATCTGCCTTCCCTTCTATAGCCCCGCCCCTCATTTCCTTCCCCTCTATTTTTCTGTAGGGCAAGACAGATTTCAATACCTCATTGCCTGTACACTTATTTCCCAACTGCATGCAAAAACAATTTTTAACATTCATTTTTAAAGTTTGAGTTCCACATTCTCTCCCTCCCTCCTCACCCACCCTCACTGAGCAATTAGATATTAGGTCATACATATGTAGCCATGGAAAAACACTTCCTTAACAGTTATGTTGCAAAAGACTAAACACATTTCCCTCTATCCTGTCCTGCCCTCCATTTATTCCACTATCTCTTTTGACATGTCCCTCCACAACAGTGTTTGCTTTTGATTATCCCTTCCCCAAATCTGCTGTTCCTTCTATTATCCTCCCTCTCCTATCCCTTTCTCCCCTGCCTTCCTGCAGAGTAAGATAGATTTCCATGCCCAATTTAATGTGTTATTGGCCTCCTTAAGCCAAATCCAATAAGAGTAAGGCTCATTTATTCCCTCACTTCTCCCCTCTTCCTCTCCATTATAATAGCTTTTTCTTGGCTCTTTTATGTGAGATGCTTCACTACGTTCTATCTCTCCCTTTCTCTTTCTTCCAGTACATTCCTCTCAACATTTAATTTTATTTTTTAGGTATCCTCCCTTCATATTCAGCTCACCCTGTGTCCTCTGTCTGTCTGTCTATCTATATGTATGTATAAACACATACATATACATATATAAATAAAAATATAAATACACACATTCCCTCTAACTACTCTAATACTGAGAAAGGTCTCATGAGTTACAAATATCATCGGTCCATACAGGAATCTAAACTGTTCAACTTTAATGAGTCCCTTATGGATACTCTTCTTGTTTACCTTTTCATGTTTCTCTTTATTCTTGTATTCAAGTCAAATTTTCTATTCAGCTCTGGTCTTTTTTAACAAGAATGCTTGGAAGTCCTCTATTTTACTGAAATTCCATTTTTTCCCCTAAAGAATTATACTCAGTATTGCTAGGTAAGTGATTCTTGGTTTTAATCCTAGATCCTTTAACCTCTGGAATATCACATTCCAAGCCCTTAAATCCCTTAATGTGGAAGCTGTTAGATCTTGTGTTATTCTGATTGTGTTTCCATAATACTTGAATTTTTTTTCTGGCTGCTTGCAATATTTTCTCCTTGACCTGGGAGCTTTGGAATTTAGCTATAATATTCCTAGGAGTTTTCCTTTTAGGATCTCTTTCAGGAGGTTTTCATCCCCGACTCTAGAATTTTAGGGCAGTTTTCCTTGATAATTTCTTGACAGATGATGTCTAGGCTCTTTTTTGATCATGGCTTTCAGGTAGTCTAGTAATTTTCAAATTGTCTCTCCTGGATCCAATTTCCAAGTCAGTTGTTTTTTCTGATGAGATATTTCACATTTTCATTCTTTTGGTTTTATTCAATAATTTCCTAGTTTCTCATGAAGTCATTAGCTTCCATTTGCTCCATTCTAATTTTAAAGGACTTACTTTCTTCAGTGAGCTTTTGGAACTCCTTTTCCATTTCGCCAATTCTGCTTTTTTAAGGCATTCTTCTCCTCCTTGGGTTTTTGGACCTCTTCTGCCACTTGGGTTAGTCTATTTTTAAAGCTGTTATTTTCTTCAGCATCTTTTGGGGTTTCCTTTAAGCAAGCTATTGACTCGTTATTCATGATTTTCTTGTATCGTTCTCATTTCTCTTCCCAATTTATCCTCTACCTTTTCTTACTTGATTTTCAAAATCCTTTTTGGGCTCTTCATGGCCTAAGGGCATTTCAAACTTTTCATGGAGGCTTTGGATGTAGGAGCCTTGACCTTGTTGTCTTCCTCTGGCTGATCTTCCTCCTTGTAAGAAAATACCTTTTCATCAAGAAAGTAACCTTCTATAGGCTTATTTTTTCCCCCTTATGGTTATTTTCCCAGTCAATTACTTGACTTTTGAGCTCTTGATTACATGGAGGGTATACTGCCCCAAGTTCCAGGGTTTTTGTGTATGTTTTCTGAGATATCTCTAGGTACCTGTAAATTCTTGGTTACTCCAAAGTGGTATGATCAAAGGAGAGGTGTTTACTCTTCTCCTGGCCTGTACTCTGGTCTATTAGAAACCACAAGTACTCTTTTCTGCTCTGAAACTGTGAGTTGGATTCTCTCTCTAGCTGCCACCAGCTCTCTTCTTCTGCGACACAGATCGGTTCCCAATTTCTCCACTGTCTGTAGGCTAACTGGCTGCAGCCACCCTGGGGCTGGGGCAGGACCATATTCATTTCTCTCCCAGGTGAGAGAGCTTTCCTACTGACCTTTGAAGCTGTCTTTGATGTTTGTGGGTTGAGAAGTCTGGAAACCACTACAGATACCATGATTCAGCACCCTGAGGCCTGGTCCAGTCCTGTCTGTGGTGGCACGGTCCACTCTGAGCCCAGTGCAACAGACCCTTCCTGCTGGCATTCCAGAGTGTCTTGGGCTGAAAATCTGTAATGGAATATCTGTTCTATTCTGTAATGGAACATCTGCTCCATTCTGGCTTCTGCTGCTTTAGAATTTGTTTAATCATTTTTTACAAGTATTTTGAGGGACTTGGGGGGTGGGGGAGAGAGCTCAAGCAGGTCCCTGTTTCTACTCCACCATCTTTGTTCTATCTGCCCCTCCAGTGAAGTAGCTTTCAAAAAAATATTTTGATAACTAAATATAAATAATGGGTTCCCTTTGTAATCCTATGTATTTTATGCATTTAAAGGCATTATTCTTAAGAGTTTATAGGCTTTACCAGACTGCCAAAAGGGTCTAATGACACAAAAAATGTCAAGAATTCTTGTCCTATGTTATCTTCCCATGTAAACTCTTGGATTTACCTACAAAGTCAGAAATGGAGGTTGACCCACACCACCCTAAGGAGTTAGCCATGTTAAGAAAAATCAGATTCTTTTCATATTAAAGAATCCAAAAAAGCACCTCAGTGTTACATCTGCATTCAATACTTACTTTTAGTTCGTTCATAAGCTAAGAGTTTATGCTTCGCCAGTTCTCTCAAAATCTTATTACAACCACCATGTTTAAGGCTGGCAATGGAAGCGATCAAACTGCAAGGAACTATTTCATGGTTCTTCATGCCCATTTCGACCTGAAGTTAAAAACACACAACAAAAAACAACATATATGCAACTCCTAAAAGGATTCTTCTCTAACTTCCCCCAAAACACAAATATATCATCTCAGTTCTTTTAAGATGTCTTGTTTTACTTAATGCACCAGAAGCTGTGAAGTGGGAGAAAAAGGGGCAAATTTTTAAATGATATTAATTTTGAAACTAAGAACTTTAAAATACAGTTTTTAGAAAGTCACAAATTGACTCATCACTGCAAAAGCTGGGTAACTTAACTTGACATCCTCTAAGTCACCGTTAGCCTTACAAGATAATCTAGGGCAGCAAGGCTGATATGAAATAACCCTTACCCTACCCCCAACAAACACACAAACAAGAACATTTGAAAACTTAGTTCAGTGCCTCGCATACAGTAGGTGCTTAATGAATTATTGGTTGAAAATATTCCTTTGAAGATGGATTGTGGGAAGATGGTGGAATAGGGCAGCAAATTATCTGGCTTTCCCAAATTCCTCTCCAAACTGCTTAAAACAATTCCTCAAACTGAATTTTAGAATGGCAAAAATAGTTAGAGTAAAATAGTTGACCAGTCCAAGATAAACTTAGGATATTAGGAAAGATCTGACCTACAGAATGGTGAAATACTATATTAACAAAAGCAAGCCTTGGAGGCAGCTGTGTTAGCTTAGGGAACTTTCATCCCATGAAAGGTGGGGCAGTTGGGCAGCTGATCAGGCAAAGAGTGCAGGGGATGGGGGTGGTCCCTATGCTGGCACTGAACATGAGGCCCAGATGTTTGGATGTGATTCCAGGTTGTGGCTATGGGAAGAGGAGCAAACACTTTTGGGTGAGTAAGGTCAGATGGGGCTCTGCTCCTGATTCTAGGATGGAGAGAACTGATTGTGGTCTCTTACAGGAAAGCATCAGTTCCAGGGCAGAAGGGTGAATGGATATTTGGGGCAGTGATGCACTTCCAGGACTGTAACTAGTAACAGCATTTGAGGTGGCAACAGTAGTGGGGTTGATGGTACTGGTATTGGTGGTTTGCTAGTCTTGGCTGGGGTGCAAAAATGAGTACCTATGGATGGAATTAATTTTGTAATCTTCTCATTTTTATGAATAGAAGGCCCTGAACCCTACTTTGTCCCTCTCCCAAAAAGTTAACAGCCAAGAAACAGAACACTAAAAAAAGAGAGTAAATAACAGAAAAAGAATCTTACCATAGATAGTAACTATGGTGATAGATAAGATCAGGGTTCAAACGCAGAAGACAAAGAATTCAAAGCAGCTACTTGTAAAGCTTCAAAGAAAATGTAAAATGGTCACAAGCTCCAAAAGAATTCTTGGAAAAGCTTAAAAAGGACTTTAAAATCAAATAAGAGAGGTAAAAGAAAAACTGAGAAAAGAAATGAGTCACATAAGAAGATTATGAAGAATTACAAAAAAGAAGTCCAAAACCTTACTGAAGAAATTAACTCCTTAAAAATTAAAACTGGGCAACAGGAAGCTAATGACTTCATAAGACATCAAGAAATAATAAAACATAATCAAAGGAATGAAAAAATAGAAGACAACATGAAATATTTCATCAGAGAAACTGACCTGGAAAACAGATCCTGGTGAGATAGTACAAGAATTGTTGGACTACCTGAAAGTCATAAGCAAAACAACTGTCTAGACATACTTAAAGAAAATTACCCTTAAGTTTAGAACTAGAGAATAAAACAGAAATGGAAAAAATCTACTGATTGCTACCCGAAAGAAACCCCAAAATGAAAACTTCTAGGAGCAATACAGCTGAGCTTCAAAGCTCCCAGGTTAAGGAGAAAATATAAACAACTAGAAAGAAGTCAAATATTGCAGGACTACAGTAAAGATAACACAAGATTTAGCAGCTTCTACATTTAAAGACCAAAGAGGGATGGAATGATATTCTGAAGAGCAAAAGAGCTGGGTTTGCAACCAAGAATAATCTATCCAGCAAAGTGGAGTGCGCAATGGGAACTTAATGAATTGAAAGGACTTTCAGACATTCTTGAGGAAAAGACCAGAACTGAACAGAAATTCTCACTTTAAATGCAAGAATCAGGAGAAACATAAGAAGATAAAGGTGAAAGAGGGAGAAGGAGAGTAAGTGAAAGAGAAAGAAACAGTGGGGAAAAATAGGGTAGAGGGAAACACACAGCTAGTAATTATAACTTTGAACATGAATGGGATGAACTCACATAAAACAGAAACAAGAGAGCAGAATGGATCAAAAATCAGAACCTGATGATGTGTTTACAAGAAACACATTAAAAAATTGGAGACACACATAGAGTAAAAATAATGGACAGGAGTAGCTTTTATTTTATCAGCTTCATTTTAGTTTTTTATCTGCTTTAGTTGACATAAAAAAACAAAATGAAATGGGGAAAACAACTATGATCTCAGACAGTTAAAGCTAAAATAGATTTAATTAAAAGACATAAACAGGGAAACTACATTATGTTAAAATGTAACATGGACAATAAAGTAATATCAATACTAAATATATATGCACCAAATATTATAGCACTCACATTTATAAAGGAAAAGGAAAATGAATGACAGATGAACAGATACTACAACTTTCCCTTTTCAAAACTAGATAAATGTAACCATAAAATAAGTAAGAAAGTCAAGGAGATAAACAGAATCTTAGATATGCTAGAAATGGTAGCTGCCTAGAGAGAAATGAATGGGAACACACAGATGGACACACAGACACACACACACACAGACCCCTCCCCGTTTTTCAGTGGTACATGGCACATTTGCAAAAACTGACTTTATATTAGGACACAGAAACCTTATGGTTAAGTGCAGAAAAACAGAGGTGTTACATGCATCTTTTTCAGATCACAATCCAACAAAATTACATTTAACAAAGGAGAATGGAAGCAAAAATTGGAAACTAAACAATCTAATAATCTTAAAGAATGAGTGAGTCAAAGAACAAATCACAGAAACAATAAATAATTTTATAAGAGAATGATAGTAATGAGCTAACATGTCAAAACTTAAGGGACACAGAAAAAGTGATAATCAGAGAAAATCTCTATCTTTAAATGCTTACATCAATAAGATAAAGAAAGAACAGAACAATGGATTGAGTATGCAACTAAAACAATTAGAAGAACAAATTAAAAACCCCCAATTAAACATCAAATTGGAAATTGTGAAAATTAAAGTAAGATTAATAAAACTGAACATAAGAAAACCACAACGAATTAATAAATAAAACCAGGAGCTGATTTTATGGGGGAAAAATTCCCAACATCAATAAAATAAATAAACCATTAGTTAATATGATCCACAAAAGGGAAAGAAAACTAAATCACTGGTATTAAAAATGAGAAGGTGGAGTACACAACTAGCGAAAATGAAATTAAAGCAATTATTAGGAATTATTTTGCCCAATTATATGCCAATAAATTTATCAACCTAAGTAAAATGAAAGAATATTTACCAAAAAACAAACTGCTCAGATTAAGAGAAGAGGAAATAGAATATCTAATGAAGCCTACTTTAGAAAAATAAACAGATTACAAATGGGCTTCCTCAGAAAAAAGCATCAGGACCAGATGGAAAATGAATTCTATTAAACATTTAAGGATCAACTAATTTCAACATTAAATAAATTATTTGGAACAATAGGTAAAGAAGGTGTCCTACGTGTGAGAGACAGCAAAAAGTTGTTTCCACAGAAGTTATAAATTGATGAAGTCATTGAGAATAAGTCAGACAATAAGATAGCCAGTAGATAGAAGGTGGACTCAATCAATCAGGAGACAGACAGTGGCCTTCAGAAAATCACAAAGTTCTTGATAAAGGGACCAAATCAAAAGTTAGATGGAATTAGTCAGGGAAAGCAACCTAGAATTACCTGAAGAAGGCTTTTCTTCACTGCACATGCTTAACGAACCTCAAGTATATAAGCAGACAGACACACCCCGTATAAAATTATCCCTCCATTTTCTGATCATGGGTCCTGTATTAAAATGTTTGGGAGGGGGGGGATCACACCAGGGGAGGTTACATAAGGGGCATGTAGAGAAGATGGTGACCTAATGGAGGATCGGATCAATCTATCTCCTGATGGGAGGATATGTCCTGAACTAACAGTATAAAGCCAATATCCCTTCTGTATCCCTCCCATCTCCTGAAAAGAGGGTTGGGGTCTGCTTTGGCCAATGAGTTCAATTCCTCTGAACTCTGCTGCAATAAATTTTCCTTTATACCTTATTAGTGTCAAACGTGTCTCTAACACTACCAAACTCCTTTTAAGAAACAAATGTGGTGCTGATACCTAAATCAGGAAGAGCAAAATCAAAGAAAATTATAAACCAACTTCATGAATGAATATTGATGCAAAAATCCTAGCTAGCTAAGAGACTACAGCAATATAACACAAAGATTATAATCATGACCAAGTGAGATTTATACCAGAAAAAACTTACTATAATTGATGATATCAATAATAAAATCAACAAAAATCATATGATTATAGATGCAGAAAAAGCTTTTGACAAAATACAGCACTCATTCCTATTAAAAACAGGTATAAATGGATTTGTTCTTAAAATGGTTTTAAGTACCTAAGTGATATAAACTAGAAGCCTTCCCAATAAGATCAGGAGTGAAACAAGGACTCCTATTATCATCACTATCATCTGATATTGTACCAGAAATTCTAGCAACAGCAAGAAGAGAACAAAAAGAAAGTGAAGAATCAGAATGAGCAATGACAAAATAAACTCTCTATTTGTAGATAATACGATGATACACTTGGAAAATCCTAGACATTCAACTAAAATGTTAATTGCAACAATAATTTTAGCAAAGTAGCAGGATATAAAATAAACTCACATAAATCAACAGCTTTTCTATATATTGCCAATAAAGTTCTGCAAAAAAATAGAAATATTTTGCTTGAAATAACCAGACAATATAAAACACTGGGAGTATACCTGCCAAGACAAACCAATAAACTATATGAACACAATTATAAAACACTTTTAACACAAATAAATCAGATTTAAATAATTGGAGAAATATTAATTGTTCTTAGGTGGCCACGGCCAACGTAACCAAAAATGACAAGTCTATCTGATCTTTGTTCAGTGTCATCCCAATTAAACTACCAAAAAATTATTTTGAGCTAGAAAAAAAATAAAATTCATTTGGAAAAATAAAAGGTCAAGAATGTCAAAGGAATTAATGGAAAAAAAAAACGTGAAGGAAGGAGATATAGCAGAGTCAGACCATAAACTACCATAAAGCTGCAATTACAAAACTATCCGATATTAGCTAAGAAATACTATGGTGGATGAAAGAGTAGGTATACAATACACAGTAGTAAATGGCTCTAGCAACCTTGTGTTTGATAACACAAAGATCTTAGCTTTTGGGATGAGAACTCATTTTTTTGGCAAACATCTGGGAAAATTGGAGAGCAGTCTGGCAGAAACTAGGTATGGGCTAACAGCAAAATAAAGTCAAAACTGACAGATGATCTAGACATGAAGAAGAGATATCAAAAGTAAAATAGAGGAGCATGGAACATATTACCTATAGGATTTATGGATAAGAAGAATTTATGAATAGATGAGAGTATTATGTGATGTAAAATGGATAACATCCAGAGAAAGAAGTATGGAATTGGATCACAGAATGAAGCAGACCATTTTCTTTTGTGTTATGTTTTGTTTTATGGTTTCTTTCATTCATTTTAATTCTTCCATGCAACATGACTAAAGTAAAAATGTATTTAATAAGAATGTATGTGCAGAACCTATATAAGACTGCACGCCTTCTCAGGGAGGGAGAAGGGTGAAGGGGGAGGGAGGGGAAAAAATCTAAGATATATGGAAGTGATTGTAGAAAACTGAAAACAAATAAAAAAACTTTAAAAATGGAAATTTTGATGACATTAAAAGTTTCATGACATTTATACAAGTTTTTGTACAAATAAAAACAACATAGCCCAGATTAGAAGAAAAGCAGGAAACTGGGAGAAAAATTTTAGAGAATTTCTCAGATGAAGGTCTCATATCTCAAAGATATAAAGAACTTTATCAGATTTATGATGAGTCTTTCTCCAAATGATAAATGGTCAAAGGACATGAACAGGTAATTTTCCGATGAAGAAATTAAAACTGTATGTAGTCATTATGAAAAAAGGCTCTAAATAATTATTGATTAGAAAAATGGAAACTAAAATAATGTTGAGATATCATCTTACATCTATCAAATTGACCGCAATGACAGAAAGGGAAAATGTCAAATGTTTAAGGGAATATCGAAAAATTGGGACTTTAATACACTGCTGGTGGAATTGTGAACTGATCCAATAAATTTAGAGAGCAATCTGGAATTATGTCCAAAGAGTTATAAAACCATGCATATTCTTTGATCCAGCAAGGTGATTAGGGAAAAAGAAAAAAGAACTTATATGTTCTAAAATATTTATAACAGCTCTTTGTAGTCACAAAGAATTGGAAATTGAAGGCATATCCATCAATTTGGGAATGGCAGAATAAGTTGTGGCTTATGACTGTGATGGAATACTACTGTGCTGTAAGAAATGACAAGCAGGCTGCTGTTAGAAAAATATGCAAAGACTTCCATGAAATAAGAATGCAGACCAGGAGAATGGATGTATACAATAAAAGCAATATTGTATGAAGAGTAACTGAATAACTAAGCTACTGAGTAATATGAACATTCAAATCAATTAGGAAGGCCTTATGATGCTATCTCTTAAAAAGAAGTGATATGAGGGAATATGTACTGTATAGTACTACACATTGTTCTGTTCGCCCATTGTTTTTGAAGAAAATCGTGACATCAGAGAAATGATGACAGGACTTGCACTTGACTTTGTTTTGAGGGAGGGAGGGCTGTGCAGGTCACCAGCCTCACTTCTCTTCCAGAGCCACCTGAATCCAGTGACCAGATATTCATCAGGATGACTAGGGAAGGCCCTTGGCCTTTCAGGGTAAGGCCTTTTCAGGTACTCCCTTAAAGTGAGGTAATGCCCATTCTGTAAACAGGCCTCTTTAAAAAGCAGTCAGGGGATGACCCCTTTAAACAGAAAAAAAGTAAAATAAATCAAGCTGGGAGGGGCAGGAGTCTCAGGGTGGTTGTTTCCACCAGAAACAGTTACTATTGACATTCACTCTAAGCCAGGATTACACATGGTCATCTTTGGGGGAGAGAAAAACACTTCTCCCCATCTATTTTCTTTAAATTGTGTACACACACACACACACACACACACACGTCACGTCTCCGACTCCCCACTCTTCGTGACCCCCTGGAGGTTTTCTTGGCGAAGATACCAGAGTGGTGGGCCATTTCTTTCACCAGCTCATTTTACAGAGGAGGAAACTGAGTCAAGTAACTTGCCCATCTTCCTGGCTCCAGGGACAACCTGTTTCCTCGTCTGTAAAATGGGAAGAAAGACCACAGAACCTCAGGGGGTCAGAAGACAGAACATACGTAAATGCTTCGGAAACCTTTCATCGCTGACCTCTACAGGCTGAACCCGGAAGCACAACGTCCATCCCGAAGGCCCCCTCATTTTCCCCTTGAGGGCGGGATTCGACCCCAGCCAGCGCGGGGTGAGCGTGGCCCCCGCCCGGCCCCAACCCTGCTCCCGCCCGATGCTCGCAGGCCGGGGTCCAGACGATCGAAACTCCCCGGAGATCTAAGAAGGCCGGGCTCGCGGTTCTCCGGGAGAGTCCGTCCCGGTGGCTGGGTTCCCTTTCTCCTGCCCGCCCAGCTCCCCGGACCGCACCCAAGTCAGCCCGCCGGAGGAAGAGGGAGAAACCGCGCCCGTCGGGCCGGGGTCGGGAGAGATCGGGCACGGCGCATCCCGGGTCTTACCGCGGTCAGAACCCTGAAGTCGTCCCGCGTCAGGTAGCGTAGCTTGGCCACGTTCACCTTCCCCATGGCTGTTACAGGAGACAACCCGCGATGGAATGTTCCCAGCACACATGCCCGAACGAGAAGGCGCCTCGGGCGCATGCGTCCTTTGGCTGCCAGGTCCTTGTCGATATATAAAACCCCAAGATTTCCCTTTCGAATAAAAAAGCAAGCGGTCTTCTTTGTTTCGGGAATCAGGGGGAATTACAAGTTTAATGTTTTTCACAGTGAATCAAAGAGCGAAATTTAATCCTGGATGTGGAAAAGTGCTCTTTCTGGGAGGTTTATTCTTTTTAATCTGCCAGGATTGGCTACCTAGGTGAAGTGTCCTGCCGGGGGTGGGGGCCCTGGGAAATTGACGAGTGGTGGGCATAGCAGTTTCTTCCAGGTTAGTTTCTATTGCTGCCTTCCGGCACCGTGGTCTCCTAAAGAGGGTGAGAGAGACAGAAAGACTAGGCTGGGCACTTTGGACCTGGAGAAGTTAAAGGTAAATAAGTGAATAGTAAAATAAAACCAACTTTATCTGGAGGCCCCCTGTAGCACCTTCGGGGATAAGGTGCTGGTCAGAGTGGTTTAGATGCACTGTCATGGACTGGCAAGGGAGTGGACTTGGGAGTCCTCATTCCAGTCCTGGAGATGACAGTTACCAACTTGGGGGTGCTTGGGCGTATCTTGTCATGTCTCTCCCCCCAGTTTTCACCATCTGTAAAGTAGGAATTAGAACCCTTTCTGTTGCAAAGGGGTTCCACATTGTGAAGCTTGGTTGGTTGGTTGTTGTCCTGCGTTCTCCAAGAGGACCAAAATGACATCACCTTGATAAAGTGAAATTTCAGGGTGTCCTTCTGTGACTGATGAGACTGGGAATGCTCTACTACAGGCTGGGCCCAGACAGTCTGTCTGAATATGTGAGGTGAATACTCCAAATTTGCGCCTCCTACATCTACTTTGTTCTGTCTCAATTCTGCTTTGCCATAGAGCACAGCACCCTTTCTGATATGGTCCTGTGCCAGTGTCTCCCATGTTGCACAATCAAATCCAGAGTTCTTGAGAGTGTCCTTCTATCACTTCATCTGACCACCATGAGTTCTCCATAAAATAGTCTTTTTGGCAAGCGTACATTTTGCATTTGAACTCTGTGGCCAACCCATCAGAGTTGTGCTCTCTGAAGCACAGTTCGAATGCTTGGCAGTTCAGCTTGAACAAGGACTTTAGTGTTTGGTACCTTATCATGCCAGGTGATCCTCAGAATCTTCCTAAGACAGTTCAAATGAAAGTGATTCAGTTTACTGGCATAGTGCTAGTAGACTGTCCATGTTTCACAGGCATACAACAATGAGGTCAGCACAAAGGCTCTGTATACCTTCAATTTGGTAGTCAGTGTAAATACCTCTTCTCTCCCAGACTTTTCTAACTGTGTCATTTCATTCCATTCTTGAACATGAACTTCCAGGAAATTGACCTGAATCAGGCCTTTCCTGGATCTGAGTAATGTGCCTGGTCAGAACTATGTCTCAAACTTTAGGTACCCTGACTCAATCGGACTTTTATACTTAGGCTACCAGGAGACTATATGTCAGTTAGTACTTCTAGCCTTGGTTCCCTGAATCAATTAAATCTCACCAGTTTAATTGATTTTCAGGGAAAAACTAATCTAACCTACATGTCTGGAACCTTAGAAGATATTGTTCTTACTTTATACCCTGTTAACTCTTCTATGGCTTAATAGAGAGTTTACAGTGGTGAAAACATTCATCACCCTTTGCCTAGTCTGGTTACAGACTTCTCTAAGTATAATAGATAGGGTGATGAACAACAGCAATAATTGGTTGTTTCCCAGTTGACAAATTGTGAAACTTGAAACAGCAATACTATATTACACATGGTGTTCCCCCAAAAGCTACCAAAGATTCAAACTATTCAAAACCATATCTCATGAAACTCATTATCCTTTTTCTCTGCCCCCATATACTTTTACTTGTTAAAGGATAGAGGACTCAACTGATACAGAGCAAAGCACTTAATGAAATTGAATAATAAAGTAACATGAAAACATTCCTGCCACAAACCTAGAAAATTCTTTTCTCCAAATACGTGCATCATTGGTAGGAAGAGTAGCTATGTGTAGGGATCATGCTGGTAGGAGAAACTCATGCTTCCATGCTGTAGGGTGGATGATATTTTCTTGTAATGACATTGTATTGGTCCTTGGATTTGCACCCTGCTGGGCAATTGCTCTCTCTTGGACTTATATTTGATTATCAAGTTATGTCTGTGGAAGTCTTTGCTTCTTTCCCCTAGTTCTGTGTTCTCTTTCTCCTGGTCATATCATGCCTCTGGTCTTATGGGTTGCTGCTTGTTATAAACTTTTGGTGTTCATCTCATCTCATCCTTCTCAGCTCCTATCTGCTAGGCTGAGGTAGACAACTCCTTCCTAATGTGGGTGGACTGAGAACTCTTTAGTCATCTTGGTTATGACTATCACACCCAGCTAACCAAAGC
The DNA here is from genome assembly GCF_028372415.1 of Notamacropus eugenii. Classification (NCBI taxonomy): domain Eukaryota; kingdom Metazoa; phylum Chordata; class Mammalia; order Diprotodontia; family Macropodidae; genus Notamacropus; species Notamacropus eugenii. Next base: position 362,534,039 of record NC_092874.1, read on the forward strand.
TAGGCAGAAAATTTTAGGCTAACAGTAAGTCTTTTCTTTTAACACCATGTGTCTGGGGTTGAGTTGTTACCCTATGTATCAGTCAGCTGTCTGAATTAGGGTTCTAAGTTCTGAAGATCTCTGGTTTGGCAGCCAAACAAATTTGATCTAGAACAAAATCTAAGCAAAGAAGATAAAGGTCACTCTTCTCTTTCCATCTAGCCAACATTCTTCCTTCTGTTTGCTGCATGTCAGCCACAGAATCCCTTAGCTTCAATACTGTTTTGTCCACAGAAAAATCTTGCTTACCTCTTGCATACTTTCTATATTAAACCTGCCATGCTTTTCCAGTTTGGGAAACTATTTTTTATTTGTTAGAAGCTTTGAACTTTTTTATATGTGTGTTTTGTCAGAAATCCCTGTTAAAATGAAGTGAGGTTTGTTTGGGAATGTGTACCTAGAGCAGAGTTCCTGACTAAGGCTCCCATCTCTTCTGTGAATACTGAGAAATTGAGGAGTCAGAGGGTGGAGAAGCATAGCAGTGATAATTGAAATGGAAGTCTACCAGGTAAGCTCTATTGAGGACTTCTGTACCACATAATAGCCAAATATAAGATATAAAATTGGCATATAGAAAATATTATAAGATACAGAGAGATGTTATGAGGAATCCTAAAGTTTGGGGTAAATTCATCGGAAGAGCATTTCATACTTTTCAATCTCAGCAACATTCAGAGCAGAGACGATTTTTGATCAGGACAATCAGGTTCCATTTCTATGTACTGAGGCAGTTTCTGTACCCTGAAACTCAAAACCTCCATGAAGAGGTGGCAGATATAGAGGATTACTGTGGTGGTGTTGGTAGGGAAGGTGGAATTCTAGGAGGTTTTGACACATGTATGTGGCAGGGGAAAGTTTTGATTGAGAAAGCATGCTTCTAGATTTCAATCAGGAACATTGCAAGTAAAATCCCATCTTGCTTACTAGTTGTTTGACCCTGGGCATGTCATTTAACTTGTTTACTACAATTTCCTCAACTGTGAAATGGGTATGATAACATATAATAATAGAATAAAATGAGTATAATAATAGTACTGAGGGAAATGATTGTTAATACACAATGACTTGGGGAAATCAAAGGACTTTTCTTTCAAAGTCATGATTTTAAAAAGTTCAGTCTCTTGAAGGGCATTACTGATGAGACTGAACCCCACCCTGGTAGAGTAGCTTTTGTGTTCTGCTCAGGCTTGGGTGGGGCATGAAATTCTTTGAATAGATTGCCCAAGGCACAAGTGGTCTGGGTAAGATAAGTCAAGGATGATATTCCCAACCTCTTATTGAACACCTACTCTTTGAAGAGTACCAGCTGCCATGATTATCTTTGGTTTAAGAAAGAAAGGCCAAATAACCATCCTTTTATCAATAACATGTTGGCCTTATTAATAAAATGATTAAATTATCCAGAAATTATGTCTCTTGAACCTTTTTATTGTCACAGCACCTAAGTCAAAGAGTTGTTGTGAGGATCAAATGAAATAATATTTGTGTGTCTGGCATGTAGTAACTGATATATAAATATTTATTCCCTTCCCTTTTTGTCAGTCTAGTCTGTTTGATGTTCAACCATATGTAGCACCACAGCAATATTCACAGCACCTATGGCAGCTATGAATATGCCAGCATAATTCTGAATCACAAAATGTAACAGACTTTCCACATGGAAAATAGAACCAAAACATTGATTTAGACACCAGAAAACCAAATCCATCATAGTAACAAATAAATCCATCATAATAACCAAGAAGTCTATACACGGTATCAGGCCTTCCCACAAACACTCACAGTCCTGGCTGCCTGTTTCCTCTGTCCTTCCCAACTCTGACTAGTCTGACCAACTCCCTCTCAGCTCTGCTCCAGCTCTGCCTCTTCCTGTTCCACCTCCTCCTGTTCCACGTGACTTGACTCATGTAACTTAGGCCTCCATGTCACTTAAGCAGGTCACATGGGCCTATTAGTGGATGGGTAGGATCTTCCCATTAAGAAGCAAAATTACATGAACAATCAGCAAAAATGCATTATCAGTACAACATGAGATCTCATCCCTTACCTTCCTGCCTTTGTGCATAATATCACCTCTCACATCCTGTCACATCTATGTTATAGAATTCCTCCTTCCTTTAAAGCATAATTCAGACTTCCCACGGGAGGTCTTTCCTGATTAACTGTCAGTTGCTAAGTGTTCTTGAAATTACTTTCTTTCCTTTTTTTGTTTCTCTATGTGCATATTTTTTCCCTTCAGTATAATGCAAATTCCTTGGGAATAAGGGCTGTTTCATTTTTTTTCTCTGTTTCCCCAGGACCTAGAACAGAGCTTTGCACATGAAAGGTGCTTAAAAAATATTCACTGAAACGAAGAAAAGGAAATTTAAATAATTTTCTCAGAGATTATGAAAGATCTTTTACCAGTTAAATGACTAAAATTCAAGTTTTTTTCTTAATTTTCATTTTATTTAACATTTCTGAAGTTTCTGACACTGTTGATCACTACCTACCTCCTAGATACTCTGCTCTCTCTATATTTTCTTCCTTGGTGATCTTATCTAAACCCCTGTGTTCAATTATCTTTACACAAATGTTTCCAAAATACCCTAATCTCTTTCTTTCACACGACAGCCATGGGAAACACATGCCTCTTATACTTCTGGGTCTTGCTGACTGCTTTTACTACAACTTTGCAACTTATTGGGAAGGTATTAGTTAAAATCCATTCTTAACATTCTCAATTCTCAGGGCACACCCTTCATTTGATTGAAAGAAAAGGTACCTTTGACTACCCACAGATTTTAGTTTTGGTTTTCATAGTAACATTTCAGAATATAGCTTCTGATTTATCATCACTGGAGTTTTTTTTTATATCATCTGTTATCTAATAATGATTTTTCTGTCCCACAGAGAGTTTTGAATTACCTAAAAATATTTTTGAAGTATTGTCTTGAAAAATTAGAAGACTTTAATATGTTATACCTAGTTATTCTTTCAAAGATTGGGAACTTAAACATTTCTACATGTTAAATTCTATGTAACTTTATGAATTTTGACTTTGGCCAAGGAATGTTAACTTTAAAAATATTTTCCAGGCTATTTAACAGACCGTCTCTTATAACTAACCTCTTCTAGCATAGGCTACTGCTTGGCTTCCTACCCTGGTTAAACATTATTTTTTTTTTTTTAAATATACACACCTATATTTATTGACACATATACAAAACATATAATAAATACTTGTTCCCTGACCCAGTTCATACATTATGGGAAAAATCTTGGAGAACTAAGCAGTTTTTATGTAGGGCTGATTGACAAGACATTTAAAATTTCAGATTAGAAATCTGTAATTGGGTCATAAATAGATTTAGAGTTAGAAGGGACATTTGAAGCTGTCTAATTTTAGGACCCCTTATTATACAGTTAAAGAACCTGAAACAGCCCAGAAAGGTGGCCAAGATTTATTCACACAGGCAGCAGAGTGGCTGAGCCCTGATGCTCTGATCCTAGGTCTAGCAGTGTGATGAAGAAAAAGGATTCTGTATTCTCCCATATCTCATACAATTCATAACAAGAATCCTCTCCCCATTCCGATCCATTCTTTTTTTTTTTATTTTTTAAAAAATTTATTTATTTAACTTTTAACATTCATTTTCACAAAATTTTGGGTTCCAAATTTTCTCCCCATTTCTCCCCTCCCCCCCATCCCAAAACACTGAGCATTCTAATTGCCCCTATCACCAATCTGCCCTCTCTTCTATCATCCCTCTCTTCCCTTGTCCCCAATTTCTCTTTTGTCCTGTAGGGCCAGATAACTTTCTACACCCCATTACCTGTATTTCTTATTTCCTAGTAGCAAGAACAGTACTTGACAGTTGTTCCTAAAACTTTAAGTTCCAACTTCTCTTCATCCCTCTCTCCCCACTCATTCCCTTTGGAAGGCAAGCAATTCAGTATAGGCCATATCTGTGTAGTTTTGCAAGTGACTTCCATAATAGTTGTGTTGTGTAAGACTAACTATATTTCCCTAGACTAACTATATTTCCCTCCATCCTATCCTGCCCTCCATGGCTTCTATTCTCCCTTTTGATCCTGTCCCTCCCCAAGAGTGTTGACTTCTAATTGCTCCCCCCTCCCATTACCCTCCCTTCCATCATCCCCCCCACCCTGTGTATCCCCTTCTCCCCCACTTTCCTGTATTGTAAGATAGGTTGTCATACCAAAATGAGTGTTCATTTTATTCCTTCCTTTAGTGGAATGTGATGAGAGTAAGCTTCATGTTTTTGTCTGTCCTCCCCTCTTTTTCCCTCCACTAAAAAGTCTTTTGCTTGCCTCTTTTATGAGAGATAATTTGCCCCACTCCATTTCTCCCTTTCTCCTCCCAATATATTTCTCTCTCACCACTTAATTTCATTTTTTAAAGATATGATCCCATCCTATTCAATTCACTCTGTGCTCTGTCTCTGTGTGTGCGTGCGTGTGTGTGTAATCCCACCCACTACCCAGATATTGAAAAGTTTCAAGAGTTACAAATATTATCTTTCCATGTAGGGGCGGGGCTGCTATTCAGTGTGACATTAAGTTCAGGTGCTCAGGTCAGGGCAGAGCCACCACACAGGGCTTACTTCCCTGGGGAGTTTATGTGGAGACCTTCAGCAATGGATCTGAGCTCCTGCCTGCTTTGGGAGCCCCAGTCCACTGCTGCCTCCCACTGGGGCCTGAGTTATGGGGACACCCCACTCCCCTCTCGGTGAGCTGAAAAACCTGACCTTTGGCACCTATGGGTGGAGGGACCTGTGCAGCCGCTGGAGATTCCGTCCCTGAAGCCTGCTCGGATCAGCTCCTCTTGGTGCCTCGCGGCCAAGGCAGGACTGGGCTCCGCTCTGGGTCTGGGTGCGCAATGGACCTTTCCTGTCAGTTTTTCAGGTCTCTCTGGAACGGAAATCTCCTCCGCTCTGTTGTTCTGTGGCTTCTGCTGCTCCAGAATTTGTTAGGAGTTCTTCTTTACAGGTATTTTATGGGCTGTGGGTTCGGAGCTAGCATATGTGTATCTTTCTACTTTGCCATCATCTTAAATATTCTTAATATACCTCCCTAACATGACTTAATATAATACTCTTTAATATGAAAACTTTTTTGCTCACAAGGAGTCCTCATGAAAGTGGACTTTATATGAAAAGCAGTGTTAAAGTTTCAGAAGGAAATGGTCAGAATAAATAAAGAATATTAAAAATGAGATGTTCAGTAGTGTTAGGTTGTTTAATTGGCTAAAAAGTATTTTTAAAATGTCAAATGACAATCGCCCCCCAAAAAACTGAAGTATAATTGTGATAAAAGTCTATCAGTTGAAGCCTTATGATAATGAATAATCTATAATAACTAGCATTTTGTAAAGAAATGTGATTGCCAGGCCTAGAGGCCTGTGGGCTACCCGAGTCTTACCTTACCTCTATCAGAGGTCTTCAGCTGGCCAAACCGGATACTCGTATGAGAGAAGAGACCTATCAGAGTCGAACAAGGGTTGAGCTTTATTCAGGGTTCTGGTAACAAGTGCAGGGGGAATTCTTCCTTAGGAGGGAGCGAAGAATCTCCCAAGGAGGCAAAGATCTTACAATAAGAGATTGGAAATAGAAGTGTAAGTGGGGAGAGAGGGGAAGGGGAGAGAGGAGAGAGGAAATGCGGAGCCTTGTGTCCTGTCCGCGCCCCTCCTGCGCTAAGAGCGCTTTCAGGCTTTCCTGATCCTAATTAAGCTCTCCAGCCGCATAGTTTGCACCTGAATACCATGCTTTTAGATAACAATAGGTGTGCCCAGATCCGGGACAATCTCGAGGGCAGGGAGAGCTCCCTCCCATCACGTTTCTCACGGGAAGAGGCAGAAATACACGAGATAGCTCGGTTCACCTCGATTCCCAGTCGTTTCCTGGGGGGCCTCGTGAGAACTCTAAGATTTAGAAGTTCCCACCTTTACCCGCCCGAGACTGTCCACATGGAATTGAGCTTCCAACCCCAGCATCTCCCCTTCTTTGTTTTGCGCGGCGCGCACATGGCTCTAGAGCAAATAGTGGCTGGAGGCTGAGTGGGTTAGGAAGGCCTTTAGCATATGAGTACCCCACAACAAGAACTTCATTTACACAGAAATCTGCAGCTAGCACAACTGACAAAGAGAGGCATCAAATAAAACAAAGATGAAGCTAAATGGCTGAGTTACAGCAAGAGAAAGGGCAATCACTAATTCCAAAGCATATTCTAAGAGAAGCAGCTAGAGCTGGCACCTTACACATCACCACCCCCTCAGTCATGCAAATGGATCTCAACGGCCAAGCCTGAACGGCCAAGCCTGTGGTATTCAGGTGAAAAGTTGGTCATCCCCCGAAAAGTTGGTCACCCCTTCCCCCCCCCCAATGTCCTGGGTTTGTGATATCAAAGTCCTCCTTCAGCCGCTGGAAAGAGATGCCTAGATGGAGTGGTCAGCAATGTTGGGATGAGTGCTGCTTCCTCTCTGGGCAGCAGACTCAGGTGGTGCATGATCCTTCTCCGGGGTCTCCGCCTCCTGCGTCTCCGCCATCTCCGACACCGGTTTCCACCTACGGATCCTTCTAATGGGAATCCACGCGTCCCCTTTTCCTGTGGAGACACAAACATACCCTGGACCCCATATTAGTATCTTATACGGACCTTGCCATTTCCCTGAAGCCATATCCTTTATTTCCAGCCTGGGTATTACTTTCCTTGCGGAGTTGTCATGGAATAGTCACAAAATGTCTCATAGCTGGAGTAGTATGTGAGTTTTTTGAGACAGCTGTATCAAGCTCTGATTGTATTAGGCAATCTCTTAATCTCCCCCTTTTTTGTTTAGCGAGAATCGCCTTTAAGGTGAAGTAGATAAGAATGCATACTGGCTCTTTATTTTGGTATAGCTGCTGCCAGGTGCTTACAAATGCTTGATTAACATCTGTAAGGAACCTGAATTTCCCGGATTTTTTCTTTATAACAAACACAGGAGCATTCCAGGGTGACTGTGATGGCTCTATATTTCCTTTTTCTAATTGCTCCTTAACCAATAGTTGTAGTGCCTGGAGTTTTTCTGAAGTCAGGGGCCATTGCTCCACCCAAATCGGGGTGTCTGACTTCCAATTCAAGGGTGGGGACTCCAGTGCAACTGCAATGGCCCTTACTAAAAATTTGATAGCCTCATCCCCAGGCGGCTCATGATGTCTCTGCCCCAGATGTTAAAACTAAGTCCTGGAATCACCAACGGCCATACGGTCCCTTGGCGATCCTCTGCCTCCCACTTTACTGGGTGCATTGTCTCTAAGGTATTTTGGCACCCTCCTATTCCCCACACTGGTCCCTGGCTTTCTTTGAGCTTCCAGTGCCGGGGTACTGAGCGACCGCTAAGGCAGGTCCTATCCGCTCCAGTATCAAGGAGGCCAGTCATGGGAATTCCATTGAGCCAGATTGTACACTCAGGTGTATTCTGTCCTATTTCCTTTAGTAACTGGATTTGAACTGAGTGCTTTAAGGGAAGGGCAATAGCTATGGGAAGCTGATTGTCTATATGAGCTGGCTCGGCTACCACATTGGAGCATGGAAGTGCTGTGGTGCTGGTGGGATAAACTCCTGTATATATAACTACGGGTACATGAGAGGGGTTCTGTAATATCAGGGATTCCTCCTGTATGGGGTCTCTCAGGGGAATCATAGTAAACTGATGAGCTGCAAGCTGGCACTTCTCTAAGCTGTAAAGGTGTTGCATTCCTTCCTCTGGCCCCATAATCTCCTGTATTCTCCCTCCAAGGGGCCATCCCGATTCTCTGCCAAAGGGTACACTTTCGGGGCCCTCGAGGGGCCCCTCACCCCGTTTCCCGACTTCCTACATTGTTTAGCTAAGTGCCCTGGCTTTCCACATGAAAAACAAGGGTCCTGGCCCCTCCCTGTACTTATTTCTTTCCTACACTCTTTCTTAAGGTGTCCTGGTTTTCCGCAGTTAAAACATTTTTTCTCCAAAGAGATATTACTTAAGGCTGTGGCCAGGTACTTCCCTTGCACCTGTGCCAAGTAGACCTGACTTCCTACCCTGTCACATCTCTGTATCATTTCTTCAACAGATGCATTCTTTGGCAGTCCCAGCATTGCCTTTTTGCAGTCATGATTACAATTCTGCCGCAGCAATGTCTTTAACACTATCTCTGTCCCTTGATTCTCCTCTCCCATGTCTCGACCTACTGCCTCCTGCAGCCTGGCCACAAAATTAGTAAATGGCTCATTGTTTCCTTGCGTAATCCTAGTCATGGGAAACTCTCTCTCTTTCTTAGAGACTATAACCTTCCAGGCGGCAATAGCCATTCCGGCAATCAAGACATAATCGGCGGCCGAGTACTGTAATTGATTTCCTGTAGCCTCAAACTGCCCTGTTCCTGTAAATCCCTGATAAGCCTGGGGGGCCTGAGCCCCCAGCCCACTGGTAGTGCTCTTTACCCTCTGAGAAAATTCTGATACCCAAATCACATTCTGCCCAGGGGTAAGGCAGGCTCTAGCTAAGCTCTTCCAGTCGTTAGGAGTCAGAATGAACTGACCACTGAGAGTCTCAAGCATGGCTATGACAAAGGGTGAATTGGGGCCGTGCTTGGTACAAGCCTCTTTGAGAGTCGCTACTCTCTTCCACTCTATGGGTATGTGGCTCCTCCGAACCCCACTGGGGACACTGGGGTCCGCTATTTCTAGCACAGGAAATGTCCCTACGTCTTCTCCATTCTCTATGGCCTTTCGTATTCCCTTTTCCAAACTGGACTGTGGCCCTAGACTGTCTGACCAATGGAGCATGCTATAAGGAGGCGCAGAGGGAAGACACGGCGTATGCTCCCCTGCTTCGCCTTTCCCATCAGCTAGATGGAGCTCCGAATCTATTTTTTCTCTACACTCCTTAACTTTCTGCTTGCCAGGGTTCTCCCCTCCCCTCTCTCCGCTTCCACTCTCATTCCAATCCTGCCCTGGTTTCTCCGGCCCTTCCAAAAGACTCTTAATCACACCGAATATCAGGAAATCTAAATCCTCCAGCTCCCCGGGGCATTGTTGCTCATAAGCGGTCATTTGTTCTCCGATTGCTCCCCATCTTTCTCTTGATATTCCTGTCTGCTCGAGCCAAGGAGAAACTTTCTAAATCCTTTTACAAAATTCTCGGAGGTCGTTTAACTCTATAGTGACCCCCGCCTCCCTGCATTCCCTGTAAAGTATCTCAGCCCAGACCTCCTGTTCCTCTGGCTTCATTACTGGCAATTGATTCCCCATCCCTGCCCTTTTCCCATGGGTGTGGGAAGCTACTCTCACTCTTTCTCTCCTTCCGAATCTAGGATTCGGGACTCGCGTCTTTCACAGCCCCTTCCGGGTGTTCCCAGGCACCCATATCTGCGCTCCTGTCCCCTGTTCGGAGACGCCAACTGCCAGGCCTAGAGGCCTGTGGGCTACCCGAGTCTTACCTTACCTCTATCGGAGGTCTTCGGCTGGCCAAACCGGATACCCGTATGAGAGAAGAGACCTATCAGAGTCGAACAAGGGTTGAGCTTTATTCAGGGTTCTGGTAACAAGTGCAGGGGAAATTCTTCCTTAGGAGGGAGCGAAGAATCTCCCAAGGAGGCAAAGATCTTACAATAAGAGATTGGAAATAGAAGTGTAAGTGGGGAGAGAGGGGAAGGGGAGAGAGGAGAGAGGAAATGCGGAGCCTTGTGTCCTGTCCGCACCCCTCCTGCGCTAAGAGCACTTTCAGGCTTTCCTGATCCTAATTAAGCTCTCCAGCCGCATAGTTTGCACCTGAATACCATGCTTTTAGATAACAATAGGTGTGCCCAGATCCGGGACAATCTCGAGGGCGGGGAGAGCTCTCTCCCATCACGTTTCTCACGGGAAGAGGCGGAAATACACGAGATAGCTCGGTTCACCTCGATTCCCAGTCGTTTCCTGGGGGGCCTCGTGAGAACTCTAAGATTTAGAAGTTCCCACCTTTACCCGCCCGAGACTGTCCACATGGAATTGAGCTTCCAACCCCAGCATGTGATGGTTTAAAAATGTATGTACAGTACAATTAGAACTGTGAACATGGGTACTAGCAAAGCCTAATAAATGTCCATAATCTTGCCAGACATACAAATATTGCACATTCCTTTCTGAAGGTAGATTTATAAATATCCCACGATGCTTGTTGAAAGTATGGCAGTACATATAGTAGCCTCTTTCATTCTAGTTTTAGAAAACCACTGTTCTCTGGATACATGAGAATGGTTACAATATTATTGCTGCAGGTGTCCTTTTTCAAATGAAAAACTCTAACTGGTCTCCTTAGTTTTAGATTTTGTTACTGAATTTCCAATTCTGTTTCCCTATTGTCTACATTCAGGGAACATTGGAAAATGACAGTATTATTTCATAATCACTTTTTAAAAAGAATAAGCATACTCATAAAGAGCATACAGTGATAATCCAAACTTATTAAGGTAAATATCAGTGGACAAAATTACTGCTTGGCATTAATTGGTGATCATCCATGGTGGACTCTCACAATTTGGTTCCTTACGTTGTTTTCCCAAAAATAAAGATTTATCTGTATGAAATAAAGTCCATATTTGTGAGTCTTTTAAATATCATCTTGATAATTACAGCATATAAAAGGTTCCCATTTTTGGAACTCATGCTAATCTTAAGTTTTGAGGATAACTATATTTTAGAACTACATCTTAATTATTCAGACAGTGATTATACATTTTGTGAATTATCTTTCTAGGTAGTTGTTATAATGGATAGAGTGATATATTTGAAGTCAGGAAGATGAGTTGAGGAAGACGAGTTCAAATCCTGCCTCAAACACTAGCTGTGACAATGAACATGTCACCTTGTTAAGGTTATGTTGAAGGTCAAATGAGATAACACATGCAAAGCACTGTAAAAGATCAAGGTGTTCTGTAAGTGCTATTATTATCTGACTTGGCCTCCTCTTTCTCTCATGCTTCCTAACTTTGGCTACTTCGTTTATTTGCAATTCTACCCCAGGTGAGTAGATCAATTGAGAAGAGACACAATATGAATTTAAAAAGAAATTATTTTAGGCTAAAGTAAAAGTCTTATTAAAAGGTTGAAGATATTGACTTGAATTTCATGACCAAGGATTTAATTTTTTCACTATTTTTTGTTTCATTTGATTCTTAAAATAGTTTTGATCATCAGAGTAATAATTGGAATGCAACAACAGACATTTATTATATCAGTTCTTTTCTACAGCTACTCCATAGACACTCTGAAAAGATCTGGATGATAAATGAAATTTAGAATTCCTGCCCTCATGGGACTTATGTCCTACTAAATGATTATCTGTCTGTTTGTCTGTCTGTCTGTCTATCTATCTATCTATCTATCTATCTATCTATCTATCTATCTATCTATCCATCTATCCATCCATCTATCTCTACATCTACATATAGACAGATATACATATATGCATACGCAGATAAGTATAATACAAAATAATATGTGATTAGTCTTTCATCAGTGTGAAAAAAATACTTTGTGAAATATGAGGGGAGATTTTCACTGATTTGAGGAGAAATTAAGGTAGACATCAAAGAGGAGATAGCTTTTGAGTTGCACTTTGAATTATATTGTTGTTTTTCTTCAGTTGGGTCCAGCTCTTAATGAGCACATAGGCTTGTCCATGGGGTTTTCTTGACAGAGATCCTTCTCCAGTGTATCCCCATTTTACAGATGAGTAAATGAGGCAACTAGGGGTTAAGTGACTTGCCCAGGGTCACATAGTAAGTATCTGAAGCTGAATTTGAACTCAGATCTTTCTGACTCCAGGCCCAGTGCTCTATCCACTGTGCCCCCTAGCTGCCTCATTTGAATAATGTATTATACAGCAATTCAACCGGTAAAGAGGATAAGAGAAGAACTTCCAGGCATAAGGTGTAAGTAATGTCAGGGAGGCAAGACGTTAGAGAACATGTTACAGTGATAGAGATGTCCAGTTTTTCTGGAGGGTAGATATGTGAAAAGGAATGACATGAAATATAGTTGGAAAGACTGTGGGAGGCTGAGCATGAGGCAGCATGCTGTAGCAGAGAAAGAGCTGCACTCAGAGATCTGAGTCCAAATCCTACATTTGATACTAGCCATATGATCATTTTAAACCTTCTGAGCCTCAGTTTTCTAATTTGTAGAATGGGGATAAAAGTACTCAAAGCAAGTAAAATAAGAAAATGTATGCCAAGGACTTTGTAAACCTTAGAATACTATGTACATGTCAGATATTGTTATTTTTCATTAAGTATCTGGGAGCTGTTGGTCTTCAGATAGAAGAATGACATGTAGCTCTATATGAAGGGATTTTTTTTTTCTGCCAACTGTATGGATAGATTGGAATGGGAAGAAAATGGACATGAGAAAATTTGTAACCCCAGACTTAATGAAATAATGCTGGTAAGTATATATAGGGTATGTATAGGGTGGTGGCAGAATTGATATAGTTTATATGCGTATTTAAGTCAGAGAACTAAAAAGTATATTTTTGACCTAAAAAAGCTTATTTAACTTTAGAATATCAAGGGGGAAAAAAGATAAGAATTAAGGCAGAATTGTACTTCTAGTGCTGAAACTTTAAAAATCATCAATTGTGAAAACCATTTGTAGGGGTTTAAAAAATAGAAAATAGATTGTTGGAACAAACTAGACAAAAGACCATCATAAATAATTTAGTAACCCAAGTATTCCATAAGCACAGATACATAAATTGCCTAGGAAGGAAGTCCTTATTGACAAGAATGTATAGGGAAACTAGAGAACAGTCTTGCAGAATTCAAGTTTAAACCAACATTTTACTTCATATACCATAATATATTCGAGATGGATATGCACTTGGATGTTAAAAACTGCATCATAGAAATGAGAGGAGAAGTAGGTCATTTAATTGCCACAGCCGTGGGGGTGGGGTGGGGATGGGTGGGAGTGTGAATCTATAACCAAATAAGAGATAGAGAAAACAAAAAATAAAATAAGTAATTTTAGTTACATGGAATTGGAAGAAATTTTTCTTGAACAAAATTAACACAGGTAAGCAGTTGACTAGGGAAAAAATCTTTACATCAAATATTTTTAATAAGGTCTGATATATGTAGATAGCTAAGAAAGCATATAAGGCCAAAGGCATTCCCCAATAGATTAGTGATCAAAAGATCTGAATAGTTCTCAAAAGTATTGCAAACTATTAACAACCACGTAAAAAGAACGCTCTAAATCACTACTAATAAAAGAAATGCAAATTGAACCAATTCTGAGGTTTCACTTCACGTTCAGCAAATTGTCAAAAGTGACAAAAGATGAGAATTATTATTGTTAGAAGGGTTGTGAAAATATGATCACATTAATATATTTTTGGTAGAGCTGTAAGTTGGTCTAATTATTTTGGAAAGACATTTGGAATTATACAAAGGGATTGACTAAAATGTCCATATCCCATATTTTTGAATGTCATAAAATTATTTTTATTCATCAAAACCTCACAGATTTAAATGGAATTATTATCTCCTCAGTTCCCTTCAACAATGCCAATTACTACTAAACCCATGAGACTGTTATTCTGTTCTCTAGAACATGCAACCCGAGGAGTGCACCAGTTTCCCAGAGGCCTTCCTTTTTTTCTCCACTTTGCAGAGGTACCAGCTAAACAATCTAGCCTTCCAGCTGTCATCTCCCACTTTTCCTCAATGTCATTCTTTACTCTTGTACTTTTGAACACCTAGTGGAAGTACACAGACACACATCCACATGCACACTTATACATATATGTACACATACCCAAATGGGTCATGTGCACATTTATGCCTGCAAACACATACGTGCTACACATGCATATGCTGCACATGTATACTGTGTATAAGTGTATGTCTTGAGTAAATTTAATAAAGGTAGATTGAGGTATAGCTTTTGAGTAAGATCAGTTTAGTAACAGTGATGCACATAACTGTTAACAAAATGGGTCAGACTGGCAACCTCAACAAAGTCAGAACCCCAGGAGAAAGAGGAATTTATTGACACACAGCAAAGAAGATCATAGGCATGGAGTAAAGGTTGTAGGGTTGGGGCAGGAATATTATGGTTGGCTATATTAAGAAGGATGGGCTGGCATTCAAGTGGGGCTAATCATGTCTCTCTCTAATAAGTAATGTTAGTTGTTTTATGGGACCCATCTTGTCTTCTTGGAAGAGATAAAAACTCCCCAGATTAGACAAAGAAAGGCAAGAATGGAGAACTTATCTTTTAAGGATGGTAACAGGTTAACTTGTGGGGCTAAACCAACAGATGTCCAAGAAGTTTGATTGATATGGCACCGAATAAGTCAATTAATGTAAGTAGTAGTATTGCAATTTTTATTACGTTGGCTTATCCCACCCATGAGAAATTGAAATTTCTCCAATACTTAGATGTCTGTATGTGTTTATATGGTTCCTTTGTGTGTACTTTTGCAGATAGACTCCAAGGTATTTTATATTGTGCAGTTATTTTAAATGGAGCTTCTCTTCCCTGGTGTGTTTCATTGGTAATATATAGAAATATTAATGATTTGTGTGAATTTCTTTTATATATTGCCACTTTGCCAAAGTTACTACTTGTTTTGAGTAGTTTTTTAGTTGACTCTCTAGGGTTCTCCTAGTAAACACATCATCTGCCTGTGATTATTCTTCCTTCAATTTCTTTTCCTTGTCTTATTGTTATAGCTAGTATTTCTAGTACAATATTGAAAAGTAATGATGAAAGTGGACGTCCTTGCGGTACCCTGAGTCTTATTGGTAGCTATACTAATTACAGAAAATGCTTGCTCTTGGTTTTAGGTAGATACACTTATCATTTTAAGGAAAACTTCATTTATTCCTATTTTCTTTTAGTATTATTAATAGAAAAGTATCTTATATCTTGTGAAAGGCTTTTTTATACCTATTAAAATAATCTTATTGGTTTTGTTATTAGTAACATCAATTGTATTTATACTTTTCCTAATTTTAAACGAACCCTACATTCCTTGTATAAATTTAAGGGGGTAATAGCATGTGATCTTTATGATATGTTGCTGTAGTCTTTTTGCTAATATTTTATTTAAAATTTTTGCACCATATTTATTAGCGAAATTGCTCTATAGTTTTCTTTGTCTGTTTTGACCATATTTGTGTTAGATAATTTTTTTTGTAGGATTCCTTTTTTAACCTACTCTTCAAACAATTTATGTAGCATTGGAATTAATTATTCTGTAAATGTTTGGTAGAATTCACTTGTAAACCTATTTGGTACTTGGATTTTTTTCTTCAATTTCATTTTTCTAAGGTAGAGTTATTTAAGTTTTCTATTTCTATTTCTGTATAATTTGAACTTTTTAAAATAAATATTCATCCATTTGATGAGGGCTAGAGGTGGGAGGTGGTCACAGGAACTCCAAGACTGGAATTCCCTGCATGGGCCATCTGGAGAAGAATTCGTGGACTTGAGCATTGTTGAGGTCAAGGTAAAGATTTATTACTCTTTTCAGTGGGCAAGCGTTCTTGCGGAACCTGCAACCTTAGAGGGGTACAGGTAAAATTTATATAGTATATTTTATAGTAAAACATGTGCCAAATATGCTAGCTAGATGATTCAGGGCAGGATTAGGGAGTGGTTAAGGAGTGGCTAGTTCTTAAACGAACATGCACTTTTGGTATCTACTATGCAGATATTTTACCCAGACTGTATCAGGAAATAGCCCTGGGGAGGGCTGCCTGGAAGTGTGGTTTTAGGTCTGAAACAACTTTACTAAGTCAACTAGTGGTCAGGACTGACTAAGGAATACCAGGCTGCTCTCATCAGTGTCTTGTTAGACAAGGTAAATGTAAGGGGATATACATATGTCTAAGTCTAGGATATATGTGATTGGTCAGTGAGTAGTAAATGTCGTTATGACCTAGTACACAGCAGGTTCAGACTAATAAATTCTATAGGTATAGCTGGCTGCTGTAATAGGAAGGAAGATAATGGTTGTTGCTTGGACAGGCTGTGTCCTTGGACTGGGGAGAAACTCCCTGGGATAGTTAGTGCTTTGAGGTCAGGGGAAAGATGTGATTTTTTAAAGAGAAAAGTGATTTTAGAATTGGGGTCCAAGCACATGCCCCCAAGCATCCCATCACATTCAGTTAAAACTGAACATTTTATTGGCATATATTGGACATTTATTAGACAATAGCACCTAATATTTAATTTCCTCTGCATTGGTTGTGAATTTTAAATTAAAATGTAAAATTTTTATAATGGTAATTTGATTTTCTTTTAAAAATCAGATTAGCTAATGGCATATTTATTTTATTGTTTTTCTTTAAAAAACACCTTATAGAGTAAAAAAAAAAATCAGTTTTTTAGCTTTCAGTTTTAATTATCTGCTTTTGATTTTCAGGACTTATCTTTTAGTATTTAATTGATGATTTTTCATTTGGTTATGTTCTCATTTTTATTTACATATGCATATTTATTGATTTGTTTGCTCTTTCTTTTATTGATGAAAAAGTTTAAAGACAAAAAATTTCCCCTCACTACTTCTTTGTCTACATTCCACAAGTTTTGGTATGTTCTCTCATTATGTCATTACCTTTAATGAAATTATTTTTTCTATAACTTGTTCCTTGACCAACTCATTCCTTAGGATTAAATTATTTAGTTTCCAATTAACTTTTAATCTTTTCTTCAAAGGTACTTTCTTGAATGTAATTTTTATTGAATTATGGTTGGAAAAGATGCATTTAATATTTTAGCTTTTCTGAGTATTTTGAGGTTTTTACGTCTTACTACATGTTCAGTTTCTGTGAATGTGCGAGAGATATCTGAGAAAAAAGGAATATTCTTTTACTATTCCCATTCAGTATTTTCCAGATGTCTTTCATATCTAACTTTTCTAAAATTCTATTCAGGGCCTAACTTTTTTGTGGTTTACTTTTTGGTTCTATTTATCTAGGTCTTAAAGGTGAAAATCAAAATCTGCCAGCATTATCATTTTAATATTTCTTCATTTCATGTCTTTATGAATGTAGCTGCTATGCCATTTGGTACATGTATGTTTAGTTTTGATACTAGCTCATTGTCTATGGTACCTTTTAGTAAAATGCAGTTTCCTTGATTATCTCTTTTAATTAGTTTTTTTGCTTTTGCTTTGTCTGAGATAATAATTGCTACGTTTGCCTTTTTTAAAACCTCAGCCGAAGTATAATAGATTCTGCTTGAGTTCTTCATATTGACTCTATCCTTTTGTGCATGAGTTTCTTGTAAACAACATATTGTTGGATTCTGTTTTCTAATTCATTATGCTATTCTCTTTTGTTTTATGGGCAACTCCATTACATTGAAATTCACAGTTATAATTGTTAACTGTGCGTTTATTTTGGTTCATCTGATTCTCTTACACTTACTCTTCTTTATTCCCCCTGCCCACTCTTTAAGAATCTGTTTTGCTGTTGACTAATGTCTCCCTTAACCTATCCTATTTTTTCCTTTTCTGTTACTGAAACTTAAATACACAATAAGAAGAGAGAAAGAAACATCAACTTAAATACTGAAACTTAAATACAAAATAGGAAAAGACGAAAAGCATGTCATGTGCACAGCAAACTGCAAGAGAGGATTCAAAGTGTATAGCAATAAGTTTCCATTTCAAGAAAGCCTGTATAATAAATATTGTGTGTTGTGTGGAGAGCTGTCCATCTTATCTTTGCTTTCTTTTTTCTTTTTATCTTTGATTTCTTTTTTTCTTTGCTGTGCACTTTTGACTTTGTTCTTTTCCTCCCTTCCCCCCATTTTTATATCCCACTTTTCCTTCCTCTTTCCTTGTAAGTTGTATTTCTATAACTAGTTATGTGTGTACATATGTTCTTCCCTCCTTTAATAGTTTAGATGAGTTCAAGTATTATTTGTTTCCCCCCATTCCCTCCACCTTATTTTATAAACCCACTTGGATGTATCTTTTTTGTGTAAGATAATTTTCCCCAGTCTTCCTTTCCTTTCCTTTCTCTCCTAGTGCATTCTTCTTCCCTATTCATTCCACTCTTATTTTGAGATCATTTAAACACAACAAAATCACAAATGTATATACTTCTGACTATATTTAAGTTGTTTTGTCTGTGTGACCCTGGGCAAATCATTATACCTTTGTTTTTGCCTCAGTTTCCCCAACTGTGAAATAGGGAGAAGATAGTGCCTACTTCACAGGGTTGTTGTGAGGCTCAAATGAGGTAGTATTTGTAAAAAGTGGTTAGCACAGAGCCTGGCAACAGAGCCTATGGAAATGCTTATTTCCTGCCTTCCCTTTTAAATTGAGATTATTCAGTCCAATGTAGGTGATGAAGAAACAAAATAAACAACACTTTTAAAAATGTGACAAATTAATAGTTAGGAAAACAGGTATTTTATTGCCTAATTGGTGGAATTGTAAATTGACCCAGGTTTTTGGGCGAGTAAATATAACTGGAAAAGTTATAAGAAAGATTATACATTTTGACCAATTTGATCCTGTTTATCCCCTTCCATGTAATTTAAGAGGAAAACGAAAGCTCTGTTTGTATAAGAATATTCATAGCTCATTTGGTTTAACACCTAAAACCTGGAAATAGCTTCTATCCAGTGGTTAGGCAGTGGTTGAACAAATTACACTATTTCGATGATTTCATTGATGTTGGTTCTCCCCATGTCCTATTGTATATCTATCACCGGAGAGGGTGGAATATTTTCTCATTCACTTTTTTGGGGGGAAGTATTTATATATATATATTTAAATTGTATCTCAGCAAATGGAACATTTTTGATTTGTATGTACATATATGAACAATGTGAATAATATAAATAATGTGAAATATATAAATAATATCGATGAACAAAGTAAATAAATAATATAATATTTTTATGTAGGGAAAACCCATCAGAAGGTAGCATCCAGCAGATAAATTATTATTATTGGCCATCCATGCCCTGTGCAATCTTGATAATTGACCCTCTCTGCTCATGACATCAGAGATGAGGAAACCCCTCAGACGACTGGAGTGAGATCCTGCCCAGTGGCAAAGGCCTTGAGAGTAACCTCTCTCATAACCTTTGTGTACTCTCTGTTTTTGCCCTGACACTCAAGGGCCATGGCTTTTTCTACTTATATTCTTGTTTCACAGATGAGTATCCCTGAATAATCTACCTGTTGCTGCCTTTTCCAGATTCCAGCTGTATCCCTTTCCCTTCTTCCATTTCCTTCTCCATAGCTGTGAACATTCATATACCCGTCCTCCTTTGTGAGTTAAAATGGGACAAATACGGTGACCCTATTACTTTGCATTACTGACCCATCTAATCCTATTATGAAGTCTTCAGTCCTAGCAACAGACCACCCCTGTATATTTTTATTAAGTTTATAGTAAATAATTAAAACTAATTTTAACTCAGTACATGATAGAATTATTAAAAAAAAAACAGGGCAGTATTGTAAATTGATTAAAATAGTCATATCTAAAGCTTTACATTATAAACAAGTGTCTTTTGAGCCATAAATTCCTAGATCCTAACTCTAGTTATTGGGCAGCTAGGTGGTACAGAGGACAGTGTGCTGGGCCTGCTGTCAAGAAGACTCTTCTTCCTGAGTTCAAATGTAGCCTAAGATACTTACTAGCTGTGTGACCCTGGACAAATCAATTAGCCCAGTTTGCCTTAGTATCCTCATGTGTAAAATGAGGTGGAGAAGAAAATGGCAAACTACTATAGTATCTTTGCCAAGTAAACCCCAAATGGGATCACTAAGAGTTGGACATGACTGAACAACAACTCCCTTAACTTCAGTGTTAGCATGAAAAAAAGCCTTAATTAAATAACTTTAAATCATTTTTATTTGGTGGTGTACATTTTTGGAATTTCTTCCTGGAATATAGCTCATCTTTTAAGTTTCATTGAAAACTTTTCTGATTCTGTAAATCATTTTTTCTGCCCCAAGTTTTGTTCATAAATATTATATAAACCACAACTTAATTAGACAAGGATCTACAGATTACCAATTTATTTCCCTCTGTATATTTAAATAAACCAAAGAAAAAAAATTCTTTCATTATTTTCTACTCTCCTCTCACTTATAAAAAGCTAATTTTTCTTTATATCTTTTGTTTTGTCACCTTAATTTGAGCCTGTTATCTCTCCCCTTCCTCAACCCCAGAAAGCCATTTCATATAGTTTTTTTTTAAAAGAATAAAGGAAGAAGAGAACAATCAACAAAATTGATCAATAGCTTAAAAAAAAACTCCTGAAAATCTATATTCTGCATCTGTGAGTCTCCTACCTCTGCATAGTAATGGGAGGTTAGAGGGAGCTGCTGTAATGTTAATTATGTTAATGTAATGTTAAAAATCTTTCCAGCCCATTAATGGCCCTGCCCATTAAGGGAAGCTTGATTAGGGGAGATACCTCATTTCTAATGAGGCACTGGTTCACCGGGTTGTGTGCCCTCTGGCTCTGAAAAGTGTATGTTTACTCTAAGTAAGGTGAGGTTTTGCTTTGGAGCTTACTCATTGGAAGTGTTCCTTCTCCCTATGCCACTCTAGGTAGCCATTAACACCTTAAGTTGGTTTTTTTCTCTCTAGAACTACATATGTATGTATGTAATGGTCAGACAGTTGGATCTGTCTGTTGTTCTGTGATGTATGTATTGCTTATGATCTGACAATTAGAAGCCCTGTCTGTTGGTCTTTATTTCTCTGCTTATATTTTCTCTGTTTTGAATGTAATTAAAAGATTGTTGACCCCTTAACAGTTGCTTTCCTTTTAGAAAATCCATTCTAAGAACCTGTACATTAGGCCCTCCTGTGTATGCCAGGGTGATTGCTGCTACAATTGCTCATTCAATATCTCTTCTTTGGGGTCAAGCTTGTTCTTTGTAAGTTTTTGACTTTGATTTTCATTTATTTTGTGGTAGTTCTTTCCATTTACATTGTTATAGGCATTATGTACCTTTTTTTTCTGGGTTCTGCTCACTTTACTTTGTATTAGTTCATCTAAGTTTTTCCAGGCTTCCACTCTCAATTCTGATGAAGAACCAGAAAACATAGACTTATAGGTAACATATCATAAGTTTTTGCTTTTGAGTTTCATTCTAATAGAAGAGAAATCTATGTGAAATAAGAACTTGACTTGTAAAATTTTATTTTTTGATCAATTGTCTTATAATTTAGGCCAGTGTCATTCCTTTGGATTAGTTCCAGTGTATCTCACCATGTGATTTATCTCATATCTCATTATACTATGATAAAGCATATTTCATCATATGGCTTATCATACTATAGACTCCAGGGGCTTCCTGTTGCCTCCAGGGTCAAATATAAAATCCTCTGTTTGTCTTTGAAAGCCTTTCATAACCTGATCTATTCCTGCCTTTCCAGTTTTCTTACACCTTACCTCCCCTCTGCATTTATTCTGTCATCCATTGACACTGACTTTTTGGTTGCTTGCACACAGCATTCTGTTTCTTGAGGCCAAGTATTTCAGTAGTTGTCCTCTAGGCCTGAAATTCTCCCTTCTCCTAGTTACCTCCTGAAGTTTCAGCTAAAGAAGTCACACTTTCTATAAGAAACATTTCAACATTCTCTTTAATTTTAGTGCCTTCCTTTTGAGATGAACAAAATATATACTGTTTGTATATCGTTATTTGCATGTTGTCTCACTCATTAGACTGTGAGCTCCTTGAGAACCAGGACCGTCTTTTTTGTCTTTCTTTGTATTTCTAATACTTAGCACATGCTTAATGAATGCTTATTAACTTGAATCTGTAACTAAAACATGACTCTTATGTTTCTGATGAGTATGTTCTAGTAGTACATATTGAATACACAGATTTTAAAACATCATTTAGATCCCTCTAATATTTTTAATAAGAAACCTATCCCAAATGAAATGAAATGAACCAATGTTTGAAGGAAAAATAATAATTAAACACTAGTAAGGATTTCATAGATAGAAACAAGCAGGAAAAGACTTATAGAAATGAATCATCTCTGTCAACTGTATGTGCATAATCAGACCATTAACTAATCAAAGCTAAGATCAGAATGTATAATGAAGAATAGCAATGAGAAGATATAACTAAGAAGACAACTCTGAATCATTTAAATATTCTCTTGAATATAAAAATAAAAAAGTAAATGATATTTAAATTGAGTATAATTTCATACTAAAAGTTTATTCAGCATAGATTAATTGCTAAAAGGAAAGAAGGAAGGAAATAACCATTCATTAAGTGCCTGCCATGTGTCAGACATTGTGCTAAGCACTTTCCATGTATTATCTCATCCTCACAACAATCTTGGAAGGTTGGTGCTATTATCATTTCCATTTTATAGTTGAGGAAACTGAGGCAAATAGAGGTTAAACAACTTGCTCAGGGGTTGTATAGCTGGTAAATGTCTGAGGTCACATTTGAACTCAGGCCTTCCTGACTCCAGGCCCAGTGCTCTATTCACTGTATTACCTAACTTTCTAGAATCAAAGATAACACTGAGATTGTGAACCTAGGTGACTAGGACAATGGTTGATACCCTTGGTGATCACTGGAAAGTGAGGAAGAGGGATGATTTAGGGGGAAAGATAATCATCACAGTGATAGGGGAGATCCAGTCTAGAGTCCAGGTTGAGGATAAATTCCCAGTGGATGACCTGGTCCTCCGGGTCCTCCTGTTTGTAGGTGATGTTTTACTGACTGTATCAAGCCCAAAGATATAATAGAGCATCCTGGAAGAGATTTGTAGTCCAACTAAAAAATTCACATAGGAAAAATCAAATGGTTGAAGAATGTCCATTTCCTAGGTTTTAACATACATCTAAAAAGACAACCAATAGAGCTTGTCCTTCAGTATGTATATCTGGGACAAACTTTTGAAAAGCTAGAGGAGAAAAGAGGACTGGCTTTCTTTTAGAAAATTCTAAGGCACTTTTCCTCACCCCAAGCTTCTCATAACAATAAAGGCACACCTTACTACAGTCATTTTCCTGGTGTTGCTGTATAGTAGCCAGAGCTGGAACACTGCTTCTGAAGAAATGGTAGGAGCATCACACAAGATGACAGTGGAAAGTAAAGTGGTGGATTTGAGCAGGATGTAATGTGTAACCCCTGAGGAACTTCAGAGAATAGCAGGAGGAAAAGATGTCATCAGAGAATTATAGGAGAGAAAGAGAGATGGGCTAGTCAGAAAGTATAATTGAAGGATGACCAGTGAATGGCCAGAGTGTTCCAATGGTACCTTTATGATGTTGGGAAAAAATGAGGAAGGCCTCCAGCATGTTGGGTAGACCCCATTGGCAATAAGAGGACATATGGAAGAGTAGCACAAATTAGTTAATGAGTCTACTATATGCTTGTTCACTCTTTATGTTGCTTGTTTTTAATTGAGTACATAAATTTTATATTAATATGAAATAAAAATAAAAATTTTTTTTCCATATTAGTAGTGTTAATTATATTTTATTTCACTAGCCCTGCTTCTAACCTGTTTGTCATGACCATCAGTGAAGGGAATAACTCTTGTGGAGAATAAGCCCATCATCCTTACCACCACTACCACCATCATCAACTGCTGACCAGCTGACATGATGGACAGGTAGGCTAAAGAGGATCAGAAATAAAAGTTTCTCATAGACCACTGGTCCTTCTTTTCCAGTATAACCTCTCAAACCCTATGGAGAAGGGGTCAGACACCCCTATCAGTTGCCACTGATAAGGCAAACAAACCAGCCTATCTGAAGTAGCTAGGCACCATGAGAAAGGTACAGGAAGTAGTATGTGCCAGACAAGTCAATCCCCATGGCCACTACTTTGATCACTGTCTCTCCCCAGACTTTGATGGATATCCTGAGCCCAAGACCCAGGAATATCAGAGTACTCCACTCCTGCCTTACTAGACTGCTTCTAGGTCCTGCTTCTTGACCAGGGAATAAAACTTTGTGAAGATGTAATGCTACAACTTCTGTAGGTACTATAGTCCCTACCTCCTTAGCAGCTAATCTGCTGGAAAATAAAATTCTTGCCATCAAAATCCTTGGCACTACAAAATGACTCAGCATCATAAATGAATATGATTTTATCACTAGAAGTAACACTGAAGATGGTGCATTACCATCTGCTTTGCTGATGCTCTGTAAGGAGTGCAGCTGATACCACCAATATGTTTTGTCTTCTCCATTAAAATGTGAGCTTCTTGAGCTTTTCTATTTGTATTCCCATTGCTTAGAGCAGTATTTTGCAGTACAAATCCCTTAATAAAAGCCTTTTTCATTCTTCTTATTTAAATTAAAATGTAAGGTATTTTATATGAGAGAGTAATACAATTAAGGATATTCAATTCTATTAGCTTTTGGCTTTAGCAAGGATAAGCTGAGAAAAACAATTAACAAATCATTTGGTTGTAGTATTTTTCTTTTGTCTTTCCACTATAAAATCCCCTTTAACACCTAGGTGCCAGGCCTAGAGACCTGAGGGCTACCCGAGTCTTACCTTACCTGTCCCAGGTCTTTGGTTGGCCAAACCGGATAAACGTATGAGAGAAGAGACTTTCCGGAGTCGAACAAGGGTTAGGCTTTATTCAGGGTCTTGGTTACACATGCAGGGGGAGCTCTTCCTTAGGAGGGAGAGAGAAATCTCCCAAGGAGGCAAAGATCTTACGGTAAGAGATTGGAAGTAGAAGTGTAAGTGGGGAGAGAGGGAGAGGGGAGAGCGAAGAGAGGAAAAATGGAGCCTTCTGTCCTGTCAGGGCCCCTCCACGCTAAGAGCGCCTTCAGGCTTTCCTGACCCTAATTAAGCTCTCCGGCTGTGTAGTTTGCACCTGAATACCGTGCCTGTTAGATAACAATAGGTGTGCCCAGATCCGGGACAGTCTCGAGGGTGGGGATGCTCCTCCCATCACGTTTCTCACGGGAAGAGGCGGAAATACACGAGATAGCTCGGTCTCACTCCTCGATTCCCTGGTGTTTCATGGGGGGCCTCATGAGAACTCTAAGATTTAGAAGTTCCCACCTTTACCCGCCCGAGACTGTCCACATGGAATTGAGCTTCCATCCCCAACATCTCCCCTTTTTTGTTTTGCACAGAGCGCACATGGCTCTAGAGCAAATAGCGGCTGGAGGCTGAGTGGGTTAGGAAGGCCTTTAGCATATGAGTACCCCACAACAAGAACTTCATTTACACAGAAATCTGCAGCTAGCACAACTGACAAAGAGAGGCATCCAACAAAACAAAGATGAAACTAAATGGCTGAATTACAACAAGGGGAAGGGCAATCACTAATTCCAAAGCATATTCTAAGAGAAGTAGCTCAGTGCTGGCGCCTTACACATCACCACCCCCTCAGTCATGCAAATGGATCTCAACGGCCAAGCCTGAATGGCCAAGCCTGTGGTATTCAGGCCAAGCCTGTGGTATTCAGGCGAAAAGTTGGTCACCTCCCCCCATGTGTCCTGGGTTTGCGATGCCAAAGTCCTCCTTCAGCCACTGAAAGGAGATGCCTAGATGGAGTGGGCAGCAATGTCAGTGGTTGGGGTGAGTGCTGCTTCCTCTCTGGGCAGCAAGGTTAAAGCTGTCAGCAGCAGACTCAGGTGGTGCATGGTCCTTCTCCGGGGTCTCCGGGCTTGTCGCCTCCTGCGTCTCCGTCGTCTCCGACACCGGTTTCCACCTACGGATCCTTCTAATGGGAATCCACGCGTCCCCTTTTCCTGTGGAGACACAAACATACCCTGGACCCCATATTAGTATCTTATACGGACCTTGCCATTTCCCTGAGGCCATATCCTTTACCATGGCCCATGTGTCCTTATTTCCAGCCTGGGTATTACTTTCCTTGCGGGGTTGTCGTGGAATAGTCACAAAATGTCTCATAGCTGGAGTAGTATGTGAGTTTTTTGAGACATTTGTATCAAGCTCTGATTGTATTAGGCAATCTCTTAATCTCCCCCTTTTTTGTTTAGCGAGGATCGCCTTTAAGGTGAAGTTGATAAGAATGCATACTGGCTGTTTACTTAGGTATTGCTGCTGCCTGGTGCTCACAAATGCTTGATTAACATCTGTAAGGAACCTGAATTTCCCGGATTTTTTCTTTATAACAAACACAGGAGCATTCCAGGGTGACTGTGATGGCTCTATATTTCCTTTTTCTAATTGCTCCTTAACCAGTATTTGTAGTGCCTGGAGTTTTTCTGGAGTCAGGGGCCATTGCTCCACCCAAATCGGGGTGTCTGACTTCCAATTCAAGGGTGGGGACTCCAGTGCAACTGCAATGGCCCTTACTAAAAATTTGATAGCCTCATCCCCAGGCGGCTCATGATGTCTCTGCCCCAGATGTTAAAACTAAGTCCTGGAATCACCAACGGCCATACGGTCCCTTGGCGATCCTCTGCCTCCCACTTTACTGGGTGCATTGTCTCTAAGGTATTTTGGCACCCTCCTATTCCCCACACTGGTCCCTGGCTTTCTTTGAGCTTCCAGTGCCGGGGTACTGAGCGACCGCTAAGGCAGGTCCTATCCGCTCCAGTATCAAGGAGGCCAGTCATGGGAATTCCATTGAGCCAGATTGTACACTCAGGTGTATTCTGTCCTATTTCCTTTAGTAACTGGATTTGAACTGAGTGCTTTAAGGGAAGGGCAATAGCTATGGGAAGCTGATTGTCTATATGAGCTGGCTCAGCTACCACGTTGGAGCATGGAAGTGCTGTGGTGCCAGTGGGATAAACTCCTGTATATATAACTACGGGTGCATGAGAGGGGTTCTGTAATATCAGGGATTCCTCCTGTATGGGGTCTCTCAGGGGAATCATAGTAAACTGATGAGCTGCAAGCTGGCACTTCTCTAAGCTGTAAAGGTGTTGCATTCCTTCCTCTGGCCCCATAATCTCCTGTATTCTCCCTCCAAGGGGCCGTCCCGATTCTCTGCCAAAGGGTACACTTTCGGGGCCCTCGAGGGGCCCCTCACCCCGTTTCCCGACTTCCTACATTGTCTAGCTAGGTGACCTGGCTTTCCACATGAAAAACAAGGGTCCTGGCCCCTCCCTGTACTTATTTCTTTCCTACACTCTTTCTTAAGGTGTCCTGGTTTTCCGCAGTGAAAACATTTTTTCTCCAGAGAGATATTACTTAAGGCTGCGGCCAGGTACTTCCCTTGCACCTGTGCCAAGTAGACCTGACTTCCTACCCTGTCACATCTCTGTATCATTTCTTCAACAGATGCATTCTTTGGCAGTCCCAGCATTGCCTTTTTGCAGTCATGATTACAATTCTGCCGCAGCAATATCTTTAACACTATCTCTGTCCCTTGATTCTCCTCTCCCATGTCTTGACCCACTGCCTTCTGCAGCCTGGCCACAAAATTAGTAAATGGCTCATTGTTTCCTTGCGTAATCCTAGTCATGGGAAACTCTCTCTGTTTCTTAGAGGCTATAACCTTCCAGGCGGCAATAGCCATTCCGGCAATCAAGACATAATCGGCGGCCGAGTACTGTAATTGATTTCCTGTAGCCTCAAACTGCCCTGTTCCTGTAAATCCCTGATAAGCCTGGGGGGCCTGAGCCCCCAGCCCACTGGTAGTGCTCTTTACCTTCTGAGAAAATTCTGATACCCAAATCACATTCTGCCCAGGGGTAAGGCAGGCTCTGGCTAAGGTCTTCCAGTCATTAGGAGTCAGAATGAACTGACCACTGAGAGTCTCAAGCATGGCTATGACAAAGGGTGAATTGGGGTCGTGCTTGGTACAAGCCTCTTTGAGAGTCGCTACTCTCTTCCACTCTATGGGTATGTGGCTCCTCCGAACCCCACTGGGGACACTGGGGTCCGCTGTTTCTAGCACAGGGAGTGTCCCTACGTCTTCTCCATTCTCTATAGCCTTTCGTATTCCCTTTTCCAAACTGGACTGTGGCCCTAGACTGTCTGACCAATGGAGCATGCTATAAGGAGGCGCAGAGGGAAGACACGGCGTATTCTCCCCTGCCTCGCCTTTCCCATCTGCTAGATGGAGCTCCGAACCTATTTTTTCTCTACACTCCTTAACTTTCTGCTTGCCAGGGTTCTCCCCTCCCCTCTCTCCGCTTCCACTCTCATTCCAATCCCGCCCTGGTCTCTCTGGGCCTTCCAAAAGACTTTTAATCACACCGAATATCAGGAAATCTAAATCCTCCAGCTCCCCGGGGCATTGTTGTTCATAAGCGGTCATTTGTTCTCCGATTGCTCCCCGTCTTTCTCTTGATATTCTGGTCTGCTCAAGCCAAGGAGAGACCTTCCAGATCCTTTTACAAAATTCTTGGAGGTTGTTTAACTCTATAGTGACCCCTGCCTCCCTGCATTCCCTGTAAAGTATCTCAGCCCAGACCTCCTGTTCCTCTGGCTTTATTACTGGCAATTGATTCCCCATCCCTGCCCTTTTCCCATGAGTGTGGGAAGCTACTCACTCTTTCTCTCCTTTCGAATCTAGGATTCGGGACTCGTGTCTTTCACAGCCCCTTCCGGGTGTCCCCAACCACCCAGGATATCTGCGCTCCTGTCCCTGTTTGGATGCGCCAACTGCCAGGCCTAGAGGCCTGAGGGCTACCCGAGTCTTACCTTACCTGTCCCAGGTCTTCGGTTGGCCAAACCGGATAAACGTATGAGAGAAGAGACTTTCCGGAGTCGAACAAGGGTTAGGCTTTATTCAGGGTCCTGGTTACATGTGCAGGGGGAGCTCTTCCTTAGGAGGCAGAGAGAAATCTCCTAAGGAGGCAAAGATCTTACGGTAAGAGATTGGAAGTAGAAGTGTAAATGGGGAGAGAGGGGGAGGGGAGAGCGAAGAGAGGAAAAATGGAGCCTTCTGTCCTGTCAGGGCCCCTCCACGCTAAGAGCGCCTTCAGGCTTTCCTGACCCTAATTAAGCTCTCCGGCCGTGTAGTTTGCACCTGAATACCGTGCCTGTTAGATAACAATAGGTGTGCCCAGATCCGGGACAGTCTCGAGGGCGGGGATGCTCCTCCCATCACGTTTCTCACGGGAAGAGGCGGAAATACACAAGATAGCTCGGTCTCACTCCTCGATTCCCTGGTGTTTCATGGGGAGCCTCATGAGAACTCTAAGATTTAGAAGTTCCCACCTTTACCCGCCCGAGACTGTCCACATGGAATTGAGCTTTCATCCCCAACACCTAGGAATAAAAATTTCATGTAATTTCAGTTTTAAAGATGTCAACCATATCCATTTAAGTAACCTAAGTTTTCTATCTTAACTTTTTTTGAACAAAATTCTTTGTTTCTGATGAATAATATCTTGGACTTTGTTACTTCTGCCTTAACTTCCCGGCTTTGGGCCTGCCCCACACATGGATGAAAGGTGCTTGTTTCTAGAACCTTGGTCTTACTTGCCATCCAAAGGAAATGTAAGGGCTTTAACCCAAGACTTGCTGTTCTTATATCCAAATCTTTACTCTTAGTCCTGGTCTCCCCTTGATTAGCTTTATATTTCATCAACTCTTTCTTAAAATGACATCTGACTCTTTTTTTTGCAAATCTGCCAACTAACTTTTTGTAGCTTGGAGGGGCAAATTGCCCTTTCTTCAGTTCAGAACATGGGGGTGGAGGAATGGGGGGTGAAGAGAGAGAAAGAAGAGAGATAAGAGATAATTTGGCAGAAGTGCTGAGTAATTTTCCTATCTTCAATCAGAACCTTTATTTTCACCCCTTTTCCTTTCCTGGAAAGATTAAGAAGGGTGCCTAGAAGCAGTGATGATAAAATAAATTATTTGGAAACTGAATGAGGAAAATACTTTTCTTGATTTTTTTTTTCCACTAATAGTGTGGTGTGGGAAATATGCAGGTAAGTGCTTTAGTTTTGTTTAAAAATAAATTTTGGTGTTATTTTTCCCCATGAATATTTCTTCTACCCAGAGAGGCATTTCTTATGATTGTTGTTGTTTGTCGTTTGTTACCAAAGAAGACCATGCCATTAGAGAAATGATGACATGACTTGCACTTGACTTTGTTTTGAGTGAGAGAGGGCTGTGCAGGTCACCAGTCTCACTTCTCCTCCAGAGCCATCTGGATCCAGTGACCAGATATTCATCAGGGTGATTGGAGATGGCCCAGGTTGCAATGGGAGACCTTGGCCTCTTTAGGCCAAGGCCTGTTTGGTACTTACTTAGGGTGAGTTAATGCCCGTTCAGTGAATAGGCCTGTTTAAGACGTAGTCAGGGGATGGCCCTTTTCATGAGACAAAGAAAAACAACTCAGGCTGGGAGGGCAGCAGCAGTTACTATTGATAATCACTCTTAAGCCAGGAGGGTCCAGAAAACAGCCCTTAAGTGGAGTTTGAGCAGAGGTCTAGTATGGTACAATCTACGGGCTTCAGAGTGCAGTAGATTTAAGGTTTTGGGAGAGGAAAGGAAGGGAAGGGAAGGCCCCAAGTTAACTCTGGCCATCCAAATTTGCCTTCCTTTGGATAGAGGAAGGAGGGGAGGGGGAGACAGACAGGAGAGGAGAAGCTGAGTTACCCAGCTGGGTCCGCATTCAGACAGCTGAGTCTACTCACAGGGTTGTGTTCTTTCTTTGTTGTCCAAGAAGACCATGCCATCAGAGAAATGATGACATGACTTGCACTTGAGTGTTTTGAGTTATGCTGAAGTACAAAGAAAGGAATAAATATAAAAGTTTGTCTAAAGTAAACAACATATCAGCAAAGTCTGGTGTGTAATATCCCACAACCATGTTCTTCACTTGAGAAGAAGAGTGGGGAGAAGTGTCTTTTCTCTCCCTTGGAGCCAAATTTGGTCATTATAATTTCATAGACTTTAATTTAGATTGTTCTTTTATTGTTTCACTTATGTTGTTGTAGTCACTGTGAATATTGCTTTCCTGGTTCTTCTTTCTTCACTTTGCATCAATTTGTGCTTTCTCTTTGCTTCTCTGTGCTTCTTACATCTCAGTATCATACCATTGCATTCATGTATCACCATTAGCCGTTGTACAATCAATGGGTATTTGCTTTGTTGCCAGTTCTTTGCTACCATAAAATTGTTGCTGTAATTGTTTTTGTGCTTATAATGCCTATCTTGTCACTGACTTCCTGGGAGATAGGGTGGGAAGAAGTAATTTGCCTAGTGGTAGAATTTCTTAGTCCAAGGGTATATACATTTCAATCCCATTCTTTGCCTAATCCTGGATTGCTTTCCAGAATGATTGTATCAGTTCTTAGTTCTACCAATGAAGCATTAATGTGCATATTTTCCTCTAAAACCTCCAGCTCAACATTGTCTTTTGTTATCTTTACCAGTTTGCTGAGCATGAGGTGAATCCTTAGGACTGCTATGATTTGCATTTTTCTTAGTAGTGATTTACATCATCCTTTCATATGGAATACCAAGTAATTGGTAATTTTTCTTGTGAGAACTATTTGTTCATATCCTTTGATCACTTATCTATTGGAGAATGACTTTTGGTCTTATATTTTTCTAGTAGTTGTCTATATATCTTTGTTGTCAGAATCTTAATCCAGAGACATTTGATACAAAGAATTTTTCCTAATTGACTCCTTCCCTCCTCTTCTTATTTGCATTAATTTTGTTTATATTAAAGCTTTTTAGTTTCATGTGAAATAATCTATTTTACCTCTTGGAATTGCCTTTCTCCCCTGTTTGCTTAGTAATTCATCTACTACCCACAGCTATGGAAGTTATAATATCTATTCCTTTTCTATTTTTTTTTAGCATTGCATGATTTTTAATATCAATTTTAAATTCATTGTGATATATTGTGTAAGATGTTGTTTCAAACATTATGCCAGTTTGCTTTCCAGTTTTCTCAGCAGTTCTTTCAAAAGAGGGAGTTCTTTCTTAGTAATTTGTGTTTTATCAAATAATAAATTATTAATTTATTATATATATCAAGTATGTATAATATATTATCTGTTTGTTATGTCTAGTTTTATTCTATTGCTTTTTTATTTTCAACCAATGCTCAATGAAAACAATGCATTAATTTTGTGCTTTACGTAATCATCTCCCCTCCTTTTAAAAACTTATACATGTCATTAATGTGGTAAAAAATTTATCTTATAGATGGTGAAGTCTCTACTTAAAAGCATCTCTGCTTCTTGCCTGTAGATATTGGTTAATTTGAACCACATATGTAGACAATTTGCATGATTGATTTGTAAATTTATAAGTTTTTGGAAGTGTGAGAATCATAATATAAGAGAAAATTTCAGCCTTGTATGTATATTTTTTGAGCAAATTTGTTCTTTAAATATAAACCTAGATGTTCAGATCTAGAAATGTATGAGGTTTTCAAGGAGACCTAGCACCTCTGGTGTGAGGGTTTGCTTTTCAGGGATGCTCATTCACATTTGGTGTCCCCCTTCACCCAACTCTCTCCTGTGGCTCTAAGAAGCTGTAGCATATACAGTGGCTGCACCCTGATAAAACCATCTTGGCAGATGTGCTAAGCCGTGTTGAGAGATACCTGTGGGCCTAAAACCCATCCATGATTTAGGGTGATGCCTACTCCAAGCATGTGAAGACTTTCCCTGGCCAGCAGATGAGAAATTTGTTCCAATGGCTTATGAAGGTGGCTGAAATAGGTCCTGTGGAGTGCTTAGAGCTTGGTTAGACACTGAAGAAGCCAAAGTCATCCACTGTATCCAATTCAATTATTGTCAGTCATCCCGACTTTTGTCTTGCTACTGGATTGTGATGACTATGGAAAAAAGAGTGAGACTGATGACTTTATGCAACTCTGCCTCACTTAAATCATATTCACATGGGAATCAAGACATTACCTTGTACCTCTTTGAAATGAAGGACAAATAATAGCAGATGTTCACATTTAGCAACATATAATCTTGTTTCTTCCATGTTTTAATATAAAATGTTTTTAAAGTCTAATTTGCATTATTTACCTAACATCTACACAAGGTATTTTGTATAGCAAAAGTTAGGTCACTTATTTTTGTATCATGACTGAGAACTATCATTTTCTAACAAGCACAATAATATACTACTGGAATATTTTTTATATTAATTCTATTTATTTGTAGTGTTCTATAATCACTACCATAAAAACTTAGGATCCCCCCCACACCAACCCCCCCCCCCCCGCCTTTCCCTCCCCAAGAAGGCATACAATTGTATATAGGATCTACACATACATTCTTATTGAATACATTTTCACTATAGTCATGCTGTGTAGAATGAAAATAAATGGGAGAAATCATATAACAAACCAAAACATAAAACACACACACAAAAAATGATCTGCTACATTCTGTGATTGAATTCCATAGTTCTTTCTCTGGATGTGGAAGGCATTTTGCCTTAGAAGATAATTAGGAATTTTTTTTTTTAGGTCCTTGCATTCCTATGAAGATCCAAGTCTACCAGAAAAAACTCTCGCACACTGTGGTCGTTGCTGTGCACAAAGTTCTCCTGGTTCTGCTTCTTTCACTCAACATCAGATCATATAAGTCTTTCCAGGCCTCTCTGAAGTCTCTTGTTCATCATTTCTTGTAGTGCAATAGTATTCCATTACATTCATATACCATAATTTGTTCAGCCATTCCC
Source organism: Notamacropus eugenii (assembly GCF_028372415.1). Classification (NCBI taxonomy): domain Eukaryota; kingdom Metazoa; phylum Chordata; class Mammalia; order Diprotodontia; family Macropodidae; genus Notamacropus; species Notamacropus eugenii. Next base: position 362,567,673 of record NC_092874.1, read on the forward strand.
CAATTGATGGGCATCTCCTTGATTTCCAATTCTTGGCCACTACAAAGAGTGCTGCTACAAATATTTTTGTACATGTGGGACCCTTTCCCATTTTTATGATCTCTTGGGGATACAGTCCTACTAGCAATATTTCTGGGTCAAAGGGTATGCATATTTTTGTAGCCCTTTGTGCATAGTTTCAAATCGCTCTCCAGAATGGTTGGATGAGCTCACAGCTCCACCAACAATGAATTAGTGTTCCAACTCTTCCACATCCTCTCCAACATTTATCATTTTCCTGTTTTGTCATGTTTGCCAATCTGATAGGTGTGATGTGGTACCTTAGAGTTGTTTTGATTTGCATCTCTCTAATCAAAAGTGATTTAGAGCATTTTTTCATATGATTATAGATATCTTAATTTCTTCCTCTGAAAATTGCCTGTTCATATCCTTTGACCATTTATCAACTGGGGAATGACTTGTATTGTTGTACATTTGACTCAGTTCTCTATATATTCTAGAAATGAGGCTTTTATCCCCAAGATTAGCTTCAAAAATTCTTTCCCAATATACTACATCCCTCCAAATTTTGGTTGCATTGGGTTTGGTTGTGCAAAAACTTTTCAGTTTAATGTAACCAAAATTATCCTTCTTGCACTTCATGATGCTTTCTTTCTCTTCTTTAGTAAAAAATTCTTCCCTTCTCCATAAATCTGATATACACTATTCCTTGCTCCTCCAGTTTTTCCATGGTATCAATCTTCATACACAGATCATGTACCAATTTGGACTTTATTCTTGTGTACAGTGTCAGGGATTGGTCTATGCCTGGTTTCCACCACACTGTTATCCAGTTTTCCCAGCAATTTTTGGGTTTATCAAATAGGAGATTGCTATATTCATTGCCTACTATGTCTTGAGTGCCTAGCCTATTCCATTTGTCTACCCTTCTGTTTCTTAGCCAGTACCAAGCAGTTTGGATAATTGCTGCTTTATAATAGAGCTAGGCCACCTTCCCTAGCATTTGTTTTCATTAGTCCTTTTGATGTTCTGGACCTTCTGTTCTTCCAGCTGAATTTTGATATTATTTTATCCAGCTCTAGAAAATAATTATCTGATAGTTTAATTGGTATGGCACTAAATAAGTAAATTAGTTTAGGTAGAATTGCCATTTTTATTATATTGGCTTGGTCTACCCATGAGCAACTGATGTTTTTCCACTTATTTAGATCTGTCTTTATTTGTGCAAAAATATGTCTTGTAATTGTGTTCATATAATCCCTGGGTTTGTTTTGGCAGGTAAGCTCCCAAATATTTTATAGTGTATACCCTAGCGTTAAATGGGATTTCTCTTTCTATCTCTTGCTGTTGGACTTTGTTACTAATATATAGGAATGCAGAAGATTTGTGTGTGTTTATTTTGTAACCTGTAACTTTGACAAAGTTGTTTGTTATTTCATGTAGTTTTTTACTTGGATCTCTGGGATTTTCTAAGTATATCATCATTTAATCTGCAAAGAGTGATAACATCATTTCTTCTTTGCCTATTCCTATTCCTTCAATTTCTTTATCTTGTTCTTTTGCTACAGCTAATATTTCTAGTACCATACGGAATAATACTGGTGATGATGGACATCCTTGTTTCACCCCTGATGTTAATGGAAATGCATCTAGCTTATCTTCATTGCATATAATGCTTGCTGAAGGTTTTAGGTAGATACTGCTTATTTTATTGAAAGTTCCCTTTATTCCTGTGTTCTCCAGTGTTTTTAAAAGGAATGGGTGTTGTATTTTGTTGAAAGCTTTTTCTGCATCTATTGAGATAATCATATGGTTTCTGCTAGTTTTGTTATTGTTACGATCGATAATGCTAATAGTTTTCCTAATATTGAACCAGCCCTGCATTCCTGGTATGAATCCTACGTGATCATAATGTATTATTCTCGTGATAAGATGCTGTATTTGTTTTGCTAAAATCTTATTTAAAATTTTTGCATCTATATTCATTAGAGAAATTGGTTTATAATTTTCTTTCTCTGTTTTGTGTCTTTCTGGTTTAGATATCAAAACCATAATTGTATCATAGAAAGAATTTAGGAGGACTCCTTCTTCCCACATTTTCAAAAATAGTCTATATAGTATTGGAATTAACTGTTCTTTAAATGTTGATAGAATTCACTTGTAAATCCATCCAGCCCTGGAGATTTTTTCCTAGGGAGTTCATTGATAGCTTGTTCAATTTCTTTTTCTGAGATGGGGTTGTTTAATTATTCAACTTCCTCTTCTATCAATCTGGGCAAATTGTATTTTTGAAAATACTCATCCATCTCTTTTAGATTGTTGAATTTATGGGCAAAGTAATTTCTTATTATTGTTTTAATTTCCTCCTCATTGGAGGTGAGTTCACCCCTTTCATTTTTGATATTAGTAATTTTCTTCTTTCTTTTTTTAAATCAAATTGACCAAAGGTTTATCAATTTTATTAGTTTTTCATAAAACCAACTATTGATTTTATTTATTAATTCAGTAATTTTCTTAATTTCAATTTTATTAATCTCTCCTTTGGTTTTCAGTATATTTAATTTGGTATTTACTTGGGGATTTTCAATTTGTTCTTTTTCTAGCTTTTTCAGCTGCATGCCCAAGTCATTGATCTCCTCTTTCTCAATTTTATTTATGTAGGCATTCAAAGATATAAAACTTCCCCTAAGAACTGCTTTTGCAGTATCCCATAAGATTTGGTAGATTGTCTCATTCTCTTGAATGAAGTTGTTGATTGTTTCCATGATTTGTTGTTTAACCCATTCCTTCTTTAAGATTAGATTGTTTAGTTTCCAATTGATTTTTGGTTTATCTTTCCATGGCCTTTTATTACATGTAATTTTTATTGCATTACGATCTGAGAAGGATGCATTGACTATCTCTGACTTTCTGCAGTGGATTGTGATGTTTTTATGTCCTAGTACATGGTCAATTTTTGTATATACTGCTGAGTATATTCCTTTCTATTCCCATTCAGTTTTCTCCAGATATCTATCATATCTACCTTATCCAGAGTTTTATTTACCTCCTTAACCTCTTTCTTGTTTATTTTGAGGTTAGATTTATCAAGTTTGGAGAGGGGGGGATTGAGGTCCCCCACTAGTATAGTTTTGCTGTCTATTTCTTCCTTCAACTCCCCCAACCTCTCCTCTAAGAATCTGGATGCTATACCACTTGGAGCATACATATTTCGTAATGAAATTGCTTCATTGTCTATTGTGCCTTTTATCAGGATGTAGTTTCCTTCCTTATCTCTTTTGATTAGATCTATTTCTGCTTTTGCTTTGTCTGAGATTCGGATTGCTACCCCTGCTTTTCTTACATCAGCTGAAGCACAATATATTCTGCTCCAACTTTTTACCTTTGGCCTATATGTATCCCCCCATTTCAAATGTGTTTCTTGTAAACAACATATTGTTGGATTATGGCTTTTAATCCATTCTGCTATCCATCTCCATTTTATGGGAAAGTTCTTTCCATTCACATTTACAGTTATGATTACAATCTGTGTATTTCCCTCCATGCTCTTTCCCACTGTTTGTGCTTTTAGTTCTCGCATCTCCCTTCCCCTTCTCAGTAGTTTTCACTTTTCGCCACCACCTTCTGCATTCTTCCCTTTCTTCTTTTAGCCCCCCTCCCTTTTACTCCCCTTTACCCTTACTGCTTCCTCCCTCCCTTTTAGCTTCCTCTTCCCTTTTTTCCCTCTTCCCCTCCTACTGCCCATAGAGCTACTTAGAATTATATACTTAATTAAATTTATCGTTCCCTCCTTGAACCAAATCAGATGAGAGTACCTCTCAAACAATGCTCATCTCCCTCCCCTCTTTCTCTCTAATATAATTTTGTACTTCTTCCTGTGATATAATTTACCATTTTCTGCTTCCTCCTTTTCACACCTCCTGATACAATCCCTTTGCTTACTTAAATCATATTTTTATCATCACATCATTTACTTTATACCCATTCCCTCTATGTATATCCCTTTTATATTTCATAATAGATGTGCAATTCTCAAGATTAACAGGTATCATCTTCCCTTATAGGGAGGTAAATAGTTTGCCCAAATTGAGTAGCAAGTTTTTTTGGTTTTTTTTTTACCCACCTGTTTATCTTTTTACGGCCTCTCTTGAGACCTGCGTTTGAAGATCAAATTTTCTATTAAGTTCTGGCGTTTTTGTCAGGAAAGTATGGAAATCCCTTACTTCGTTGAATGACCATCTCCTTGTCTGAAATGTTATGCTGAACTTTGCTGGGTAGTTGATCCTTGGTTATAGTCCCAGCTCCTTTGCCTTACAGAATATTGGATTCCAATTCCTTCGATTTTTAATGTAGAAGCTGCAAGGTCCTGTGTGATCCTGACTGTAGCTCCTCGATATTTGAATGGTTTCTTTCTGGCTGCCTGTAGTATTTTCTGCTTCACTTGATAGTTCTGGAATTTGGCAACAATATTTCTTTTTTTTTCCATTTTTTTACTTTGACTTTTAACATTCATTTTCACAAAATTTTGGGTTCCAAATTTTCTCCCCATTTCTCCCCACCCCCTACCCCCAAACGCCAAGCATTCTAATTGCCCCTATCACCAATCTGCTCTCTCTTATAACATTCCTCCCTTCCCTTGTCCCCATCTTCTCTTTTGTCCTGTAGGGCCAGATAACTTTCTATACCCCTTTACCTGTATTTCTTATTTCCTAGTTGCAGGAACAATACTCAACAGTTGTTCCTAAAACTTTGAGTTCCAACTTCTCTTCATCCCTCGCTCCCCACCCATTCCCTTTGGGAAGGCAAGCAATTCAATATAGGCCATATCTGTGTAGTTTTGCAAATGACTTCCATAATAGTTAAGACTAACTACATTTACCTCCATCCTATCCTGCCCCCCATTGCTTCTATTCTCTCTTTTGATCCTGTCCCTCCCCAAGAGTGTTGACCTCAAATTGCTCCCTCCTCCCATTGCCCTCCCTTCCATCATCCCCCCACTCTGCTTATCCCCTTCTCCCCTACTTTCCTGTATTGAAAGATAGGTTTTCATACCAAAATGAGTGTTCGTTTTATTCCTTCCTTTAGTGGAATGTGATGAGAGTAAGCTTCATGTTTTTGTCTGTCCTCCCCTCTTTTTCCCTCCACTGAAAAGTCTTTTGCTTGCCTCTTTTATGAGAGATAATTTGCCCCGTTCCATTTCTCCCTTTCTCCTCCCAATATATCTCTCTCACCACTTAATTTCATTTTTTTAAGATATGACTCCATCCTATTCAATTCACTCTGTGTTCTCTGTCTCTCTCTCTCTCCGTGTGTGTGTGTGTGTGTGTGTGTGTAATCCTACCAACTACCCAAATACTGAAAAGTTTCAAGAGTTACAAATATTGTCTTTCCATGTAGGAATGTAAACAGTTCAACTTTAGTAAGTCCCTTATGGCTTCTCTTTGCTGTTTAGCTTTTCATGCTTCTCTTCATTCTTCTGTTTGAAAGTCAACTTTTCTTTTCAGCTCTGGTCTTTTCATCAAGAATGATTGAAAGTCCTCTATTTCATTGAAAGACCAATTTTTCCCCTGAAGTATTATACTCAGTTTTGCTGGGTAGGTGATTCTTGGTTTTAGTCCTAGTTCCTTTGACCTCTGGAACATCATATTCCATGCCCTTCGATCCCGTAAGGTAGAAGCTGCTAGATCTTGTGTTATCCTGATTGTATTTCCACAATACTTGAATTGTTTCTTTCTAGCTGCTTGCAATATTTTCTCCTTGACCAGGGAACTCTGGAATTTGGCCACAATGTTCCTAGGAGTTTCTCTTTTTGGATCTCTTTCAGGAGGTGATCTGTGGATTTCTTGAATACTTATTTAGCCCTCTGGTTCTAGAATCTCAGGGCAGGTTTCCTTGATAACTTCATGAAAGATGATGTCTATGCTCTTTTTTTGATCCATGGCTTTCAGGTAGTCCCATAATTTTTAAATTGTCTCTCCTGGATCTATTTTCCAGGTCAGTTGTGTTTCCAATGAGATATTTCACATTATCTTCCATTTTTTCATTCTTGTGGTTTTGTTTTGTGATTTCTTGGTTTCTCATAAAGTCATTAGCCTCCATCTGTTCCATTCTAATTTTTAAAGAACTGTTTTCTTCAGTGAGCTTTTGGACCTCCTTTTGCATTTGGCTAATTCTGCTTTTTTTTTCCATTAATTTATTTAACTTTTTTTTTTTTTAGAGTTCTATTTTTTTAATTAATTTATTTATTCAACTTTTAACATTCATTTTAACAAAATTTTGGGTTCCAAATTTTCTCCCCTTTTGTCCCCTCCCCCCCCAACACCAAGCATTCTAATTGCTCCTATGACCAATCTGCTCTCTCTTCTATCATCCCTCTCTGCCCTTGTCCCCATCTTCTCTTTTGTCCTGTAGGGCTAGATAACTTTTTGTACCCCTTTACCTGTGTTTCTTATTTCCTAGTGGCAAGAACAGTACTCGACAGTTGTTCTTAAAACTTTGAGTTCCAACTTCTCTTCATCCCTTCCTTCCCACCCATTCCCTTTGGAAGGCAACCAATTCAATATGGGCCATATCTATGTAGTTTTGCAAATGACTTCCATAATAGTCATGTTGTATAGGACTAACTTTATTTCCCTCTGTCCTATCCTGTCCCCCATTGCTTCTATTCTCTCTTTTGATCCTGTCCCTCCCCAAGAGTGTTGACTTCAGATTGCTCCCTCCTCCCATTGGCCACCCTTCCATCCTCCCTCCCCCCCCCGCTTATCCCCTTCACCCCCACTTTCCTGTATTGTAAGATAGGTTTTCATACCAAAATGAGTGTTCATTTTATTCCTTCCTTTAGTGCAATGTGATGAGAGTAGACTTCATGTTTTTCTCTCACCTCCCTTCTTTTTCCCTCCCCTAAAAAGTCTTTTGCTTGCCTCTTTTATGAGAGATAATTTGCCCCATTTCATTTCTCCCTTTCTCCTCCCAATATATTTCTCTCTCACCCCTTAATTTCATTTTTTAAAGATATGATCCCATCCTATTCAATTCACTCTGTGCTCTCTGTCTCTCTGTGTGTGTGTGTGTGTGTGTGTGTGTGTGTGTGTGTGTGTGTGTGTGTAATCCCACCCACTATCCAGATACTGAAAAGTTTTAAGAGTTACAAATATTTTCTTTCCATGTAGGAATGTAAACAGTTCAACTTTAGTAAGTCCCTTATGACTTCTCTTTGCTGTTTACCTTTTCATGCTTCTCTTCATTCTTGTGTTTGAAAGTCACATTTTCTTTTTAGCTCTGGTCTTTTCATCAAGAATGCTTGAAAGTCCCCAGTTTCATTGAAAGATCATTACTCAGTTTTGCTGCGTAGGTGATTCTTGGTTTTAGTCCTAGTTCCTTTGACCTCTGGAATATCCTATTCCACGCCCTTCGATCCCCTAAGGTAGAAGCTGCTAGATCTTGTGTTATCCTGATTGTATTTCCACAATACTTGAATTGTTTCTTTCTAGCTGTTTGCAATATTTTCTCCTTGACCAGGGAACTCTGGAATTTGGCCACAGTGTTCCTAGGAGTTTCTCTTTTTGGATCTCTTTCAGGAGGTGATTGGTGGATTCCTTGAATACTTATTTTGCCCTGTGGTTCTAGAATCTCAGGGCAGTTTTCCTTGACAATTTCATGAAAGATGATGTCTATGCTCTTTTTTTGATCATGGCTTTCAGGTAGTCCCATAATTTTTAAATTGTCTCTCCTGTATATATTTTCCAGGTCAGTTGTTTTTCCAGTGAGATATTTCTCATTATCTTCCATTTTTTCATTCTTTTGGTTTTGTTTTGTGATTTCTTGGTTTCTCATAAAGTCGTTAGCCTCCATCTGTTCCATTCTAATTTTGAAAGAACTATTTTCTTCAGTGAGCTTTTGAACCTCCTTTTCCATTTGGTTAATTCTGCTTTTGAAAGCATTCTTCTCCTCATTGGCTTTTTGAACATCTTTTGCCAATTGAGTTAGCCTATTTTTCAAGGTGTTATTTTCTTCAGCATTTTTTGGGTCTCCTTTAGGAAGGTGTTGACCTGCTTTTCATGCTTTTCTTTCATCTCTCTCATTTCTCTTCCCAGTTTTTCCTCCACCTCTCTTACTTGATTTTCAAAATCCTTTTTGAGCTCTTCCATGGCCTGAGCCCATGGTATATTTATTCTGGATGTGTGGGATACAGAAGCCTTGACTTCTATGTCTTTCCCTGATGGTAAGCATTGTTCTTCCTCATCAGAAAGGAAGGGAGGAATTATCTGTTCACCAAGAAAGTAACCTTCTATGGTCTTATTTTTTTCCCTTTTTTGGGAATTTTCCCAACCAGTTACTTGACTTTTGGGTCCTTTGTGAAGAGTAGGGTATCCTCTGGGAATCCATGATATCTTAGTTCCTCCAAGGTGGCACGATCAAGCGTGTGCTGGTCTGGACGCAGAGAGAGATTTTTATGTCCAGAATCTTAGCAGTTACCTCTCCACAGCCACCTGTCCTCTAGTTCTGCCAAGTCAGCACTGGGCGCTGATTTTGAGATAAGCTCAATGGGCAGGGCCACCATTCAGTGTGAGACAAAGACCAGCTCAGCCAGGGCCTCCACCCAGGGCTGAGATAAGACTCAGCTCTTCAGTGCCCCCAAGGGTTTTTAAGGTCCATTAACAAGCGGTGTGTTTGGGCTGCTGTGTAGCCTCTGTGGCCACTGCCTGCTTCTGGAGCTATGGGAAGGCCCTTCTCCCTTCCTGGTCAGCTGATAAAACCCTGTCACTGACCTTTGGCACCTGAGGGTTCAGGGATCTGAGGACCTGCTGCTGCAACTGGAGATTCCGTCCCCGAGGTATCCTTCTCCCAGAGTCTCCTCATGCCGTGCCATGCGGCCAAGGCTGGGCTCTGCTCTCTGCTCCGTTTTTCGCGCAACCGATGTTTCCGTGGGCCTTTTAGGTCACTGTGGGCTGGAAATCTCCTCCATTCTGTTCTCCACTTCTGCTGCTGCAGAATTTGTTGAGAGTCCCTCTCTACAGGTATTTTGTGGGATGTGTGGGGAGACCCTGTGTAAGTGTGTCTTTCTAGTTCACCATCTTGGCTCTGCCTCCTGGCAGCAATATTTCTTGGGGTTTTGAGTTTCGGATTCCTTTCCAGAGGTGAACAGTGGATTGTTTCGATGAGTATTTTGCCCTCTGTATCTAGCACTTCTGGGAAGTTTTCCTTGATGATTTCCTGGAAGATATTGTCCACACTCTTTTCTTCATTATGGCTTTCTGGCAGGCAAATAATTATTAAATTTTTTCTCCTGCATCTATTTTCCAGGTCAGTTGCTTTTCCAATTAGATATTTTACACTTTCTTCTATCTTTTCATTCTTTAGATTTTGTTGAACTGATTCTTGCTGTCTCATAGAGTCATTAGTTTCTACTTGCCCAATTCTAATTTTTATCCAATTGTTTTCTTCAGTTAACTTTTGCATCTCCTTTTCCATCTGTCCAATTGTTCCTTTTAATGAATTATTTTCTCCAGTTAGTTTTTGAACTTCCTTTTCCATTTGTTCATTTTTCCTTTTTAAAGAGATGTTCTCTTCCTGGAATTCTTTTTTCATACTTTTAAAATCATTGGCCAGTTTCTCTTCTATTTCCTTCTTCAGCTGTTTCAGGAGAGCTTTTGTGCATGAGAGCAGTTCATAGTCCCTTCCGAAGTTTCAGATCAAAGTACAGTCTCACTATTGACCTCTTTGGTATTTGTGTTTTGGTCTTTGTCCCCATAGAAAGATTCTGTGGTTTTTTCGCCCTTGTTTTTCTTTTTCCTGTTCATGATCGTGATTGTGTGTTGTGGCTTCTGGTTTTTTCACTTAGAAGCTGCAGAACGTGGTGTTGAGCTGATGAATGTGAAAAAACTAAGGGCAAATGGCTTTTTATCTTTTTGTTTTGTGTTTCCCAGATCAGCCCTGGGGCTAGCTTGTTAAGGGTGGGGGAGGGGTGGTCTGGTCAAGGGAGATATCTTCAGCTGAGCTGAGACAGAGGCAAGCTCAGGGATTGGTATTCCCAGCTGCCCTATTATCTTCCTGTTTCCCCTGCAGCCTGGGTCCACCCTTCCTGGGGCTCCTCTCCTAGCACTGAGGCTCATTTGGGTCCTAGTGCAAGTTTCCCCTCCTGGGCCTCCTCTCCTAGCGCTGAGGCTTGCCTGGGTCCTAGTACAAATTTCCACCACCCTGGGGCCCCTCTCCTTTAGGTTCACCTCTGCCATAGTAGGAGGAATCCCCTTTAGCTATTTTCCTAGCCTCAGGTGTCATGAGACTATTTGTCCCCTCTGCTGTTCCCACTGATCCAGGATTTTTCTGCGGAAATATTTTATGGTTCTTTTGAGGTCATCAGGTGGGGAGGAGAGAGCATTTACTGATCACTCCACCATCCTGGTTCCTGGAAGTTCAAGTAGATGACTTACAGATGTTTAGTCTGTGGGCTGAAAGTCTCAGGAGCTGCTGTGGCTGATATCTGGGGCTCAGCGGCTGTCACTCACTCGGCTCTGTTGGTCTCTCACCCTGTGTTGCCACTCCGTTGGTTCCACCTGCTGCTGCCTCAGGTCTCCCTGGGGCCCTCCCACTCCCCTGTGCTGGACATGGTGCACTGTGTGCTGTGGGCTCACCCCCGTGGAATAGATCCTTCCCGTAGACCTTCCAGTCTGTCCTGGGCAGTGAATCTGCCACAGTCTGTCTCCTATTGGATTCTGCACCTCTAAAGTTTGGTCAGATTCTCTCCTTAGAGATATGTGAAGGAGTTTAAGAGCTTAGGTGAGTTGTTGCCTGGAATATTTTTTAAAAAGTCATTCTGAGGTTTATAAAATATCTTTGGAAATGTAACTTTTTTGGGTTGAGAGAAGCTGGAAATTTATTTGGTAAATTTTGTGGTTCCAGTGTAAATGAGACATTTTTTGGGTGCTATAGTATACTAAAAAAAAAAGAATGTTTTTTCTGGCTCTGACATGTATTACAGCTAGCCAACAATTTTTGTGTTAATTTCTACAACTGAATGGGAGCATACTAATACATACTTTTGATTTAATAATAACCTCAAAATAGGGTTTTGTGCCAGTATATTTATAATGTGTAAGTGTTTGAGACAGTAACATAAATTATATGTATATAAACTTGGTGAAGGAAAATACTGAGAGGAAAGAATATTAAATAAGTTTATATCTTGATTTCAAAAAAACATTTCAACTCATACATTTTTCAGAAGTGTTAGGATGAGATTTCACATTATTTTTTAAATGTTTTCTCATGGGGGAAAACATATGGGGCTAAATGTATTAATGTTTTTAGTTTTTTGAAGATTTTTTTATTATTTGTTAGGTTGATTGTTTTTTTGTTCTAGTTTTGGAGAATCCAGAGAAATTTTGCTATTAAAAGTTCATATATTCATTCCATAGAGAACACGTATTTTAATACATCAACAAATATTTACTGTTGTGAATCAGATGTTCTTTTTTATGACTATTGATAATCTTTTATCACTGAAAGTTTGCCAAATTGTTTTGAAAATATTAGAAAAATAGCTTTTTCGGAAAGGGATAATTATAAAAGAAAGACTTTTAACAAATGAAATAAATGTGTTCACTTATTGAAGATATTAAGAAAGTATATTTACATTTGTTAATTTTACTCATCAGTCTAATGTAACATACTTTCTACAGAGAAATATAGATTTCATATTTAATTTTACTCCAGAGAAATCTATACTCAATGTTCTTACTGGAATGATGATCAACTCTGCATTTTATGATCAGAAAATTGCCAATATTTGTTTCAGTTACGTTTATCTTTTTAAAATGTGGAAATTGATATATTTTAGTTATTAGATTTGTTTAGCATATTCCTTTCATGAATTGAAAATGTGGTTGAAATGTCTTATGGAGGGATCAATAAAGTTAGAATTAAAACAGTTAACATGGAAAAATTGTCTGTAGCAGATATAGCAGAAAAGGTCTTCTATACAGAGTATCTAGGGAAGTGAAGCAAATATATAACCAAAATTTTCCCCAGTAGAAAAATTGTGAAAGGATTTGAACAGGTAGTTTTTAAGTGACGAAATCTAAGCTATTAACAACCATAGGGGAAAAAATACTTATTTTAGTATTTTCAAATAAATAATTAAATTAAATGAAAATAAATGCTTATTTAAGTAGAAATATTTACAAGTCACCAAATACTAATCAAAACAATTCTAAGGTTCCACCTCACACCCGTTAAGATTCATAAAGTTGACAAAATTGGAAAATGACAATTGTTGGATTGGCTGCAGGAGAAAAGTCGTAGGGACTGAGGGTGGATCTGTGAATTGGTTCTCAGTTCTGGAAAGCAATTTAGAACTATACCCCAAATTGTGCATACCCAACAGTGCCTCTTCTAAGCAAATACTCCAGAGAGATCAAAGACAGAGGGAGAGTGTGCAAAATTATTTATCTGAGGACTGTTGTTATTATTGTAGCCAAGAACCAGAAAGAAAGTGCTCAGTACTTGGGGAGTGGTTGGTTGAACAAATTACGATACATAAATGCAATGGGGTGTCATTTTGCTGTAAATAATGATGACAAGGACAGTTTCAGAGAAACTTGTAAAATTTATACAGACTGAAGTGAGGAGAATCTGGGGCACTTTTAAACAATTACTGCAGCATTGTAAAGGAAAACATCTTTGAAAAACTTAAGAAGTCTGATCAATACCAATGACCAACTTTGATTCCAAATAGCTAATGTTAAAGTATGGAGAGGTGAAGTCTCTAGTTGTGGAATGAGATATGCATTATCAGACACTATCAGTACAACAAAATCTGTTTTGCTTGACTATATTTATTTGTTACAAGGGAAGGCTTGTAACACCCAAAAGGATATTGGGGGAGAGTGGAAGGCTAATGATAAGTAATGTAAAAAAAAAAAAGAAAGAATGTTAGTGGAACATTAAAAAATACCTAGAAGAAAACAGAAAGTAGTTCAGAAAGGGACATAGACAAACAGGGCTGTGTTTGTACAACCATGTTAAATTTAATACGTATTAATAAAATGATGCATATGGTTTCACGTATAATCCTTTTGTATCTCCTTTGTATAAGGAAATGTTAGTTTCTTGATGGTTTTCGGGTTCACAGTTTAATTTTTTTTTAAGAGAAAAATATAGTCTCTCATAATTACAAGAACTAAAGCTCTGTCATTTGTTATTTAATTAAAAACCTTTGCCTTCTGTTAATTCTGTTTCTATGAATATGATTTTTTAAAACCACATACTCTCAATTATCTGGAATTCTATCAGAAATCTATATTAACTAATCATTTTCAGTTCACCAGTACAATAATAATTTATATTCATATGTTCTTAATTGCCAAATGAATTTTAAAGTACAGAAAGTTACACAAATATTAGCCATAATAAAAATTTCAAGATACTTTAATATTCTAAAGTACCTCATGAATCATGAAAAAAATTGTATTTAGTGTGGTTTTAATTAATGTCTCAAGTACTATCTATAGTAGTTATGCTTCTCCGTTAAAGAGAGGATTTAATCAGCTCATCAAATTCCTTGAGCAAACTATTAAAAAAAATTAAAAATTTAAGTACCTTAAAATATCTCTCATTGCAATGAAATGTTTTATTTCCATGTTGCTATGCCTTAATTTCCATTTCTTTAAAATGGGCTTAATAAATAATATTTGTGCTACCTAACTCACAAGGTTGTTGTTAGGGAAGAATCATGTAAAGCTTATTATTAAATGTTTTATTCATACATTTTATTGTACTACAGTTATTTTTCAAAAATAATTTCCCTACTCCACAGAACTCTTCATTTTAACCATAGGAGTAACAACTACTGTCAATACTACCATCACCACCATCAAGTGTGTCATGTTCCATTTCATTGGTCCATGCCTCCCTATAGGAGAGGAAGGAAATTCCCATCATCAGTTTGGATTATAGCATTGGATCAGAATTCTATTGTCTTTAATACTAATACTGTGCATTGTTGTAGTCATTGCTTGTTATTCTCCTTGTTGGGTTTTCTTTGCATAATTTCTTCCTATGTTTCTTTGAATTCTTCATATTTCATAGGATCATAGATCTATCTGTAGCTAGAAGAGGTCTTATATGTATCTAGTCCAACTTCCTCATTTTACAAATGAAGAAACTGAGGCCCTGAGAGAGTGAATGACTTGCCCAAATTCCCACTGGTAGCAAGCAGAAGAATTGAGTTTTGAAGTTTGGTCTTCCTCATGCCAAATTCTGCACTCTTTTCAATGTTCTACATTGCTTGGTTTCTCGTAGTATAATGTTCCATTATATACATATGTTGCTGTTTGTCCTTTGTTTTGTAAAAGGACCAATGACATCATGGGGTAATGTCTTGACTAGCAGATGAATTGGATTTAAGTGAGGCAGAGTTGCACAAAGTCCTCAGCCTCCCTCTCCCAGAGTCATTGAAATTCAGTGGCAAGACAGGTCTAGACAACTGGCAGTGGTCCAGGATGCAGTGGATGACCTTCACATTTTTGATGTCTGACTAAGCTCTAAGTCCTCCATAGCACCTGCTTCTGCTGCTTTCATGGCTGTTGGAAGAAATTGTTCTCATCAGCCATTCCACCAGGGGAAATCTTCACATGCTTAGGGTAGGCATACTCCTAACTCACTGACAGCTTTGAGGCCAAGAATCTTCAGAATAACAAATATAAAAATAAAATTAAATGAGCTTTGTATTACTGTATTTCAATCCAGATTATAAATAGTTAACCATCTAAACTAATTAGCATAGGATAAATATGGAAAAATGAATCATCGATCAGATTAGGTAAATAAGACTGAGGAGCAAACAAAAATGGTAGCCCAATGTTCCATAAAACCAATAATACTAAATACTAGGTAAAAAACTACCTTTTCAAGAACATCTGTTGTAAAAACTGAAAAAAGATTTGACAGAAAATAGTTAGGACTAGCACCTCACATAATGTGCCATAGTAAGGTACAAATGTATAAACAGTCTAGAATTTGTAAAGTTTTTCTGTTGTGCCCTGTGACCCAGTGATCCAGTTAATGAACATGCACCCCAGATAGGCCAAAGATAAAAAAAAAAAATGATCCCATAAGTCCCAAAATATTCTCAACAATACTTTTCTACAGAGCAACATAGTGGAACAAAGTAGGTACCCATCAATAGAGGAATAATTAAACACATTGTGGAATTTGTATATAGGGGTGCATGAGATGCTCAAGGAGCACTAGTACCTCTGGCTAAGCCCTTTTCAACTCTGCTCGTCCACCTTTGGTGTCCACCACCTGTGGCTCCAAGAAGCCATAGCATATGCAGTGTCTTCACCCTGGTAAAACCATCTCAGCAGATATTCATCAAACCAGGCTGAGGGTAACCAACAAAGACAAAAACCATTACAGATCTTTTCCTTGTTTTGTCTAGGTTGTCCTCTCTTTGAGGACCTCAATGTGACTTTTTATTAGCTGGATTTCTTGCCAGGGATTCTTTAAAGATTCCCCTCCCTACAAAAAAAAAAATCATTCTTTTGCCCGCACATCACACTATTGATTTGTATTGAACTAGTAGTCTACCAGAATTCCCAGATATTATACCAAATGCCAGCCATGCTGCCTGCATCTTGGACTTTTGAGGTCAATTTATTTTTAATCCCAGTGTGAAAGTTTGCAAATATAAATTTCATCCTATTTAAAAAACCCCCAACAATCTATGAGGAGGGCATAGAGCATATCTTCTCTGCTGTGCTATAATGAAATTTATTAAGTGTTGATAGAAAGACTGCCTTCCTGCATGCTCTCTAGAACTTTATTGATTTTCCAGACAGCACTGAGACTAGGTGTTGTACCCTCTTTGCAGCTAGTGTTATTTGTTTGGTTTAGCCAATCACTATGTAGTATCAATTATGAATCCCTTCTCCATGCCTCTGGATTAAAGTTGATGACAGATTTAGAATCTATAGCTCCCTGCTGTACATTGTTCTACTAGACATGCTGCAACAAAAGATAATGGATTAAATCCTGCTTAAGGGGAGCCATTAAGGCATGATTGAGTTCTGAGGCACTTTGGCTGGCAAAGTACCATAACCCCTTTCTCATTTGTATCCTCTTAAACCACCAGATAGTTGTCTGGGAAATAAATGAGCCATACCTGTGTAAGAGAGAAGCAGGATTAGAACTGAGACAGAATGATGGGGTGTCATTTAATTAAAATGTTGATTATTTCTCCTTTATCTACTCTTCATAACTTTACAGTGCTTCTGTGGTTATATGTTTTCCTTACCAATTATATATGTGTTCTAAGTGCAGCCATGTTTGACTGAAACAAGTTGAGTTTAAGATGGGCCAAAATGGGTGAGATGAAATTGAGTAATTAGGGCCACTGCAGAAAGAGAGTGACCTCCAGGACAATATGAGAACCAAGTGATAAGGAAAGAAGACAAGGTTAGACAGAGACTTAGGTGTTAGGAAAATGATAGAATTTGACTCTGGCTTGGGGGACTAGTAAATTCAGGTGTTTATGAGGTGGTTTGTGTGGAGTTCAGGAGAATAAGCAAGGCAAATGCTTGGTGAATGGTTTTGAAGGTCTTTTAGAAAGGAGTATCTTTTCCTTAAGAGCTTGGTGCCAAATGACCTTGGAGTCTGGCTGTCCTTGGGGGTGAATGCAGCTTGAAAGTGGAGGAGCCAGACCTATGAGGTATGACTTTGTGACTAATATAAGAACCTATCCTTAACCTATGCATATACTTTATTACCCTCTCTTCCTCAGTTTCTTAAGCTATAGTAAAGTAGCATACATACTCTTGTGTAAGTAACTTTAGACCTTCAACAGATAGATGTCTTATAACTTGGATGAATCATGACTAAGGACGATTATAGAGTTGGCATATAGGAATAGCTTCAAAATAGGATTGAAAGAGATGTGTTTTTTTAACTGCTTGAATGAGAGTGGCTGAAATGAGTGGAAATGATTTGGAGAAACTTTCTGGGTTAGTGTGTTCTAATTCTTTTCATCCTATCTTCCCAATCTTTTACATTATATGACATGGTTAAAGATATATAAGTATGCCATGACCTTCTTAAGGGTAGAGATGGGATGGGAAAAGGAATATGTCCACTGGTTAATATTAGTAGTGACTTAATACACTGGTTGAGAGAGAAAAGAAGCCCCATCCCACATAGGAAACCATCATTCAATACAAGGTGTTTTCTGACATACCAGTTGGGAAATACTGGTCTCGTATGTACAATTGTGTGTACCATATGATATATACTTAGTACATTGTCTGGGCTAAGGTGGTCAAATATGCTCCTACGAACTTCATCTCTTTTTGCTTCTAAAATTATCTTTACTTGTACTTGGAATGACCTCTAATTTTAGAATATAGCTTAGGAAAATCAGGGTCCTGTGGCTAGTCAGCCCTGGTGTGAGAGAGGATTATGTTATTTTGTTTGCCGTTGTTATGTGGGTCTTTTGAACTCTTGGGTTGTGAACTGGGTCCTTACTCCAGGTCTTTACTTCTAACCACTAGCACTGTCATTCCTTAGGTATTATACATTGAAGTTTAAGAACATATTTTCTGTTTCCTATAGCCTAAAATCTTTATTGGGTTTAAAAACAATTATATGTATTTTCATGAAGCTATGTTGTACTTGGATACAGGGAGGAAATATTGAATTTGACATGCGGGAATTTGTATATTTGGCAAACTTTATATTAATTTGAAAAAAATCTTATAGCTTTAATTCTACACATTTTAAGGAGCAAGAAAAACTTTCAGCTTCCTCAGGACCTTCCTTACACAAAATAAACATGAGTTATGTATATGTAAATATAAAGCCAATTTCTAGGACTTGCAAATTTCTTCAAGAATCCTAACTTTTTAAAAAATGTAGCTCCTTGTTTCAAAAGAAAAACCTTTTCTCTTTCTTTACTGTGACTTGGAAAAGAAAACATTTGAAATTATATTAATTTTTTATTAAAATTAAAAGAACAGAAATAGAAAGGAAAGCTCATATTTAAAGAGAAAATTTAGGATAACAATTGTACTAACACCATATGTATATCAGAAAATCTCTCTTTTTCTCTCTAGATGGCAGTGCTGTGCTTCTATATAGTATTTTGAAACTGGGAAGAAAATATCAATTTGGTAATTTACATTGAGAATAGAAACTGTAAAAATGTTACCGTACAAATGAATAATTTGACAAAGTGGAAAAAATGCTGAAGATAGTTAAAAAAAATCCAAGCCAAATAATCCAAACTCTATTATATGTTACTGGGATTTTAAGGAAAAATATATTCTTTGCTTTTCATAGCATTCCTAGAGAGTTTTGTTATCTTTCTAGAAATTTTTAGCCTATGAAAGTCTCCTTTCTTTTCCAAGAGATGGAAATTATGTGGCTTCATGAAAATGAAACTTTTGTTCTCACTTTCAAAGTTCTCCATTTCTCTTATTTGACAAAAATGTATCTTCTTATCTTTGTTTTCTTTTGTCTTCTATACTACTCCTTACATTGGAAATACTCTTTTATCATTATTATCTCTCTCCTTTGAAATATCAACACAAAACTCACTCTCTCTCTTTTACTTTACTACACAAATTACCATTTTTCTAATCTTTAAATAGTAATTTTGTTAGATAAATAAATCTTTGAAAGATAGTTGGATTCAGATGATGGCTTCAAACCTGGAGACTGTCTGATGACCATATCCTCATCTTTTCAAAATAAGTTATGCTGTATTTATTTTAAATAAAGTGAATTAAAATTAATTTTTTAAATGATTTTGCAGTACTCCTTTGAAATAACTGTTGCTGTAACTCTGGGAATTGAATGATGACAAACAACAACAACCTTTGTGGGGGGTTGAAAATTAATGATCTGTAGCTGTATTAGTTTTTCTAATATAATATGCCTTCTGACTTCCAGTCTAAAACTGAAAGAGCCTAGCCTCTAGAGTAAGACTCTTTATTCCCTCCCCCTACTTCACCCCCTCCCCATACCTAGAGTCCCAGGGTAAAATTACTTAAAGCTTGGATTTGTCTCAAGCCTAGATTCTTTTCTAAAGGAATCAACAGAATTTCTTTTAGAAAGGTATTCAGTGTGCAAGGTATATAGGACATGTAGGACAGCTATTTATTTCCTCCACACAAAAAGAAATGCTTAAAACACAAGAAACTTAGAAGCTTACAATGATAGAGACTTAAAATAGCATATAATAGCCTTCAACTCCTATTATACTTCACAAGTAAAAATAAACCATTTACATGAAGTATTTCATGGGACTGTTGAATAAGCATTTCTCCATTATCTTAGTTCTGTACTATCTGAACAGCTCCTTTAGGATCTATATGTTCTGGCAAGCCAGAGCCAGTGGTCATCTGTCAGAGGTCATTTTCTCTGAGAAGGGTGTGGTTGCAGAAAACTGCTCTGAATTATCTTTGACTAAGAAATCCAGAAACTCCTGAGATAAAGTCTGGCCTCAAAAAAGTTCACCTCCCATGTCTGTTATTTGTTTATTTGTGCTTAGAGAAAGATAAATGAGAAGAGACAGCCAAGGACTTGAAATTGTGTCTCATGGTCATCTAGATGAGCCCTGTTCTTGCCATTATGGGCCAACAACTGCCATAACTACAGATAGAGTAGAAATGCTTTTTCTCCTTTCCCCTTAAACCCAAACCCCATCCTCATCTCTGGGGAAATCTAAGGGAGAGGTTCATATTCAAAGTACACCTTTTGTTCCTCAAGGATTATGTAGATCATACTATACCAGACAATATGCATTCAGAAGAGAGCAATAGCAGATTCTGTCTTTCCCTGTAAAGTCCATTGAGTGGACAGCTCAGTGGTAAAACTTTGTTGATGTAGCACTTTTGTTATGGGGCAGAAGGAGAAGTCCACAGAATCTAGTCAGAAACTTCTGGTTTTGATTGACCTTTAGCAGGGGTCCTGCCACCAGAAGGGTTAGGTCTATGACCCAGAACATCAGAGGAGATACTCCAGATTGGCACCCCCATTGCACTAAGGAAAAGCTGATAGTCCCAAATTTTTGAAAGAAATTTCTTTGATATTTTATTCTTGGAAATAAAGATGTAGAGTTGGAAGGGAACTAATTCATATCCCTGTATCTCTGTTTCTTTTATCATCAAGTATATTGTTGCAATGGACTATTTTTGCATAGACTCCATATAGCCATAATGCATAGATAGGGCAAAGAAAGCTTTAAGTTTATTGAAGAAAATTTTTATGGCCTATATGTCCCAGCAGCCTGTGTGTGAATTGTGCAGTGTGGCAACATCATACAGCAATCATGTTGATTGAGTAGGTATGGTGCTGGAGTTTGCAATTTAAAAAACTGGGGAATTTTGTGAGACAGTCCAGTAAGGGAGAGAGAGAGAGAGGGAGAGGGAGAGGGAGAGGGAGAGAGAGAAGGAAAAATGACAGCTATGTCTAGATCAGAGTTTCTTAACCTTTTTTATATCATGGACCTCTTTGGTGTTTTGTCTCTTAGACAGTGCCTGGCACCGAATATGTGCTTAATAAATATTGATTGAAGCCTATGTATTCTCTAAGGATATTGTTTTTAAATGCATCAAATAAAAAAAATTTTTTTTTGCAATATAGATATCAGAATATTAATTTATAAATATCATTGCTTTCAAACTAAGAACCCTTACCCTAGATTAGAAAATATTTAGAAAAATATGTGGTTTTTATTTATTTATTTTTTCTCTCCATATTTTTTTTTTTATTAAATTTATTTATTTAACTTTTAACATTCATTTTCACAGAATTTTGGGTTACAAATTTTCTCCCCTTTTATCCCCTCCCCCCCCAAACACCAAGCATTCTAATTGCCCCTATGACCAATCTGCTCTCTCTTCTATCATCCCTCTCTGCCCTTGTCTCCGTCTTCTCTTTTGTCCTGTAGGGCCAGATAGCTTTCTATACCCCTTTACCTGTATTTCTTATTTCCTAGTGGCAAGAACATTACTCTACAGTTGATCCTAACACTTTGAGTTCCACCTTCTTTACCTCCCTCCCTCTCCACCCCTTCCCTTTGGAAAGCAAACAATTCAATATAGGCCAAATCTGTGTAGTTTTGCAAATGACTTCCATAATAGTTGTGTTGTATAGGATTACTATATTTCCCTCCTTCCTATCTTGTCCCCCATTACTTCTATTCTCTTTTAATCCTATCCCTCCCCATGAGTGTTAACCTCGAATTGCACTCTCCTCTCCATGCCCTCCCTTCTATCATCCCCCCCACCCTGCTTGTCCCCTTATCCCCCACTTTCCTGTATTGTGAGATAGGTTTTCCTACCAAAATGAGTGTGCATTTTATTCTTTCCTTTAGTGGAATGTGATGGGAGTAGACTTCATGTTTTTCTCTCACCTCCCCTCTTTATCCCTCCACTAATGAGTCTTTTGCTTGCCTCTTTTATGAGAGATAATTTGCCCCATTCAATTTCTCCCTTTCTCCTCCCAATATATTTCTCTCTCACTGCTTGATTTCATTTTTTTTTAAGATATGATCCCATCCTCTTCAATTCCTCTGTGTACTCTGTCTCTATGTATGTGTGCGTGTGTGCATGTGTGTGTGTGTAATCCCACCCAGTACCCAGATACTGAAATGTTTCAAGAGTTACAAATATTGTCTTTCCATGTAGGAATGTAAACAGTTCAACTTTAGTAAGTCCCTTATGACTTCTCTTTGCTGTTCACCTTTTCGTGGTTCTCTTCATTCTTGTGTTTGAAAGTCAAATTTTCTTTTCAGCTCTGGTCTTTTCATCAAGAAAATTTGAAAATCCTCTATTTCATTGAAAGACCATTTTTTCTCCTGAAGTATTATACTCAGTTTTGCTGGGTAGGTGATTCTTGGTTTTAGTCCTAGTTCCTTTGACTTCTGGAATATCCTATTCCATGCCCTTCGATTCCTTAATGTAGAGGCTGCTAGATCTTGTGTTATCCTGATTGTATTTCCACAATACTTGAATTATTTCTTTCTAGGTGCTTGCAATATTTTCTCCTTGACCAGGGAACTCTGGAATTTGGCCACAATGTTCCTAGGAGTTTCTCTTTTTGGATCTCTTTCAGGCGGTGTTCTGTGGATTCCTTGAATATTTATTTTGCCCTCTGGTTCTAGAATCTCAGGGCAGTTTTCCTTGATAATTTCATGAAAGATGATGTCTAGGCTCTTCTTTCGATCATGGCTTTCAGGTAGTCCCATAATTTTTAAATTGTCTCTCCCGGATCTATTTTCCAGGTCTGTTGTTTTTCCAATGAGATATTTCACATTATCTTCCATTTTTCCATTCTTCTCTCTTTGTTCTGTGATATCTTGCTTTCTCATAAAGTCATTAGCCTCCATCTATGCCATTTTAATTTTGAAAGAACTATTTTCTTCAGTGAGCTTTTGAATTTCCTTTTCCATTTGGCTAATTCTGCTTTTGAAAGCATTCTTCTCCTCATTGGCTTTTTGAACCTCTTTTGCCAATTGAGTTAGGCTAGTTTTCAAGGTGTTAATTTCTTCAACATTTTTTTGGTTCTCCTTTAGCAGGGAGCTGATCTGCTTTTCATGCTTTTCTTTTATCTCTCTCATTTCTCTTCCCAGTTTTTCCTCCACCTCTCTAACTTGATTTTCAAAATTCTTTTTGAGCTCTTCCATGGCCTGAGCCCATTGGGTGGGCTGGGACACAGAAGCCTTGATTTCTGTGTCTTTGCCTGATGGTAAGCATTGTTCTTCCTCATCAGAAAGGAAGGGAGGAAATGTCTGTTCTCCAAGAAAGTAATCTTCTATTGTCTTATTTCTTTTCCCTTTTCTGGGCATTTTCCCAGCCAGTGACTTGACCTCTGAATATTCTCCTCACACCCACCTCACCTCCTGATCCTCCCAGCCAGCACTTGGGGTCTGAGATTCAAATGCTGCTTCCAGCCTTAGGGCTTTTGGCGGGGGCAGGGCTGCTATTCAGTGTGAGAATTAAGTTCAGGTGGTCAGGTCAGGGCAGGGCCGCCTCTCAGGCTCAGTTCCCTCAGGGGGTTTATGCACAGACCTTCCACAATGGATCCAGGCTCCTGCCCGCTTGGGGATCCCCGGTCTGCAGCCGCCTCTCAGCTTCTACCTCCCGGGGGGGCCTGAATTATGGGGGCACCCCACTCCCCTCTCGACCCACCAAAGAGACTCTTTCACCGACCCCCGTCACCTGTGGGTGGAGGGACCCGCGTGGCCGCTGGAGATCCCGTCCCTGAAGCCCACTCGGATCTTTTCCTCTCGGTGCCGCGGCCGCAGCAGGGCTGCACTCAGCTCCCAGTCCTGGCGCCCAGTCCGCAGCGCGAAGGACCCCCCGCGAGAGGTTTGCAGGTCTTTCCGGAACAGAAATCTCCCTTGCTCCAATGTTCCGTGGCCTCTGGGTGCAGAATTCGCCGTGAGTTACTCCTCTGTAGCCGTTCTGTGGGTTGTGGGTTTGGAGCTATGTGTATGTGCGTCTTTCTACTCCGCCATCTTGGCTCTGCCCCCCCAATATGTGGTTTTTATAAAGAGATAGCCTCACTTCTTCAAGAACAGATTATATGAGGTCAACCTTGTGTCTTTTCTGGATAGGATAACTAAACTGTTAAGTGAACAGAATAGTACTGATACAGTTTGCCTAGATTTTAGCCATATATTTCCTAAACTATCTCTTAAAAAAGATTGAGAAACAGGGACTTAGATGAGAAAGAACTTGCTTCACCACAGCCCTGTAAGAAGGCTGGATCCAGGGCCTTCTCAGAAACTAGAGAGCCCCTACCACATGCAGAGCAGCAGTCCCAGGGGATACAGACATGTCTCAGTCCCAACCTGTTGAAGACCAAGAATGAAAGTTCTCAGTACCAAAGACTTTGGCACTGTCAAATGGTTAACGTTATATATGGTTTTATCAGTCAAAATGACAGAAAGTGAGATGTATTTTTATACCTTATTTCTCTTCTATGCTCCAGCATAGAAGAGATTTCTTGGATTTCTTGTTATCTGCACCACTGATACTCACCATCCATCCTGGCAGTTGAATCCTTAGAGCTGCATGCCTTTGAACTGGTCCTCTGGCTAAACCTTCCTGCAGGTATTGTCTCCTATTAAAATATGATCTCCCCCAGTCAAGTCAGGTTATAGATGATCTCAAAAACTGCAGTTCTTAGCCCTTCACTGCCTTTATGTTATCATTCTGCAGAAGCAGACGGGTCATGCAGTAGCCTCACAGATAGACAGACATTTTTAATCTTTTTGTTTATGTTGTGATCTGCATTGTTGAAGAAAATTTCCAAAATGATGAGATCACAGATCCCTTTAGGAATAGTGACCTAAAAGTCCTCGCACCCTAAAAGTAAAAATAAAAACATAGAGAACCCAGGATTGCATTGCTGTACCATTGTGTATGTACCATTGATTATGGATTCTGTTAGTGTTTTACTTCTGATGAAGGGGAAAGTCTCTGTCTGGTGTTATGATAATAACAAACATGAAAAAATTGTGGTGATAAGTCACAAAAATCATATCTGCTTTATGCTTTAAATACATATCAGTTAAATGAAAGTGGTGCATAACATTATTCTGTAATTTAGCATGTGTAAAATATTAATACATTTCTGTGTATATCAATTTACTTAAATATACCTTGGGAAGCTAAGTAATTGAGGGTACATCAAAGTAGGCCAAAGGGGTGGGGAAGCAGGAGAGAAAAGAAACAAGTATTTTGATAAGTTTTTGCTCCCTAGTATAATTAATTTATGAGGGAATACAGACAATTATGGAAACTGTAAAGAAAAGTTTATTTTTTCAAGTTCCCTTTCATCTAATATCAAGTTTGAATGTATTTTTCTTAGTCTTTAGGGTTTATATAATTTTAAAAGTTATAAATTTCTTTATGTAGTCTTTATGGAGATTCATCTTGTAATTTCTCTCAGGGAAAAAGAATAATTTTGATATATTCCTCTCTATTTGGTAGTTGCTTATACCCTTGTGTCAAATATCACACTAAATAATCTAACCATTTAATGTTTATGTTTGCTAATGAGCTTTTTATTCTTTGACTGAGATTTGGTTTCTGATCTTTAGAGATGTCACCAGATAATCATAAAAATTGGTGTTGAAAAAATTTTCAAACTCTCAATAGTCTCCTTTTTTTCCCCCCTGAAATAATTCAGCTATACAGTGTGACCTATTAGATTTTTCATCTTATTTCAGGAACAAAAGAGGAATGCTTCTCCTACAAACCTAGTGTGTCCCAGGCTTTTTACTATTTTTTGGCAAGTGTACAGTTCATTGATGGGTCACTTGTGCCCCCCATCTTAGCACATTTAAGGCAGTTCCCAGTCCCCTTCATCATTAGTAAAGCTTCAAACATTGCCTGGCTCATTGTTCCAGCAGGAAGGTTAAGGCCTTTACTCTCTGCTCAGAACTAGTCACTAATTAGAGTCCTTGCTTTGGCACAGAATGTGTCATACCTTCAAGTCTTCCCCTTGGAATCAGTGGCATTTATGTTCACTCTCATAAATGTACAATCACCAAGAGCTCAGTGAAATACTGCCCACTTGTCTCTGGTGTGGGAGATTTAATTTAAGAAATTTTGATGTTATTCTAACTGGCACTAAATGTTAAATGTTAGATTAGTTTATTGCTTAATGATACATTTTTTATCCTGTTGAACATTTAATAATTACCCCAAATATTAAGGAAGTTGGATTCATATTAAGTCCTAATGCTGGAAATAATTTAGAATTAGAATACATTGTAATGGCAATTTAATTAGACTCAGTACCTTTAACGTTTTGTTCTTCCAATTTGTCCTTCACATTGTTTCCAAAGTGGTCTGATCATATCTGCCACTTCTTCAGTACTCAGTGGCACTCTATCATCTTTGCAATAAAATACAAACTCTTTGTCCTGGCATTTACAGCCTTCTAAAACCTGGCTGCAACCTCTGTGTACTTTTAAGTTCCAACCAAAGTGATTTACCACCTTTTCTTCAACATCACCTTGCTCTTATATGCCTTTGTGCATGTCCCTTTTCTGAAACAGATTCTCTTCATATCATTGCCTTCTAAAATCCATTTTTTCCCCCTTCAAGAGTTTACCTCAGGTGATCATTCCTATTTTTCACCTCTGCCTAAGCCCAACAAGAAGTGATCTCTCCCTTTGCAAGCTTTATCTCTCTTTGAGCTTTCAAATGTACTTAACTCATTTAAATTTGCATTATGTTCATCTGTGCATATGCCATATTACCTTCAAGATTAATGTTTCTTTGATGACAGGGGTGGTGGTTTTTCATCTTTGTATTTCCAAGGTCTAGCTTATAATAAGCTCTTAACCATTGTTGAAGATGAATGCTATCTTGGTAGTTCTGAAGAGTTTATAACTGAGTAGGAAAGATATATAGACAGGTAAAACTGTACAGATCAGGAAACAGGAGAGCCAGAAAATATTGAAGTTAGGTAATTATTGCAGTTTTCAAGAGATCTATTTTTAAAAGTTGATGCATGTTTACTCTACTCTGTTTAAATCCTCATTCGTCAGGTTCTGCAGACTGCTCATGGTTAGCTCTTACCATTGCCCTTGCCATCGATCCTCAAATTCACTGAACTTTCTTGAATTTATTTTATATTTATTCTGCTTATATTTATTATATTTGATAGACGTAAGCTTTTGGGGAGTAGTGATTAACATTCCATGCTCTTTATGGATTTACAGGAGAATTCAATTAAACTATGAAAGAGTAGTTAATACCTATATTGTACTATGCAGATTGTTCTCAAAAATTGACAAAGAAAGGGCTGTATAACAAATTCATTTCATGAGACAAATACTATCCTAATACCTTAACTAGAGAAGGAAAAAGCAAATAGGGAACTATAACCAATATCATAAATGAATACTGGTTCAAAATTTTAAATATAATGCAGGCAATTGAAGTTGAATTTATACCAGGGATGCAAGAATAATTCAACATTAGGAAAATATTTAGCGTAATTAAGCATATTATAAATAAAATATCCATATCACATAGTATGTCAATATATGCAAAAAAAGTTTTGATAAAATATAACACTTATTTATGCTAAATCCCTACAGAGTAGAGTTATAAGGGAATCTACCTTTAATGTGATGAGAAAGTATATAAAACCCAAAACAGTGTTATTTGTAATGGGTGAATACATTAATTAGAAGCTTTGTCAATAAATATGATGGTAAAGCAAGAATACCTCCTTTTCCTGATCTTATTTCCTGTAATTCTAGAAATATTAGCAATATCAGAAAGAAAAGAGAAAGAAATAAAAGGCATAAGGATGAGCAAAGAGCAGGGAGTGTTTCATTTTTGTCTTGGTATATGCAGTACCTGGCACACTCTTTGGCATATAGTAAGGACCTAATAAATGCTTGGTGGATTGAATTTTGGACAGGATGACACTTGGTCCTGGGGAGGGCAAATGCAAGGTAGTTTTTGAACTCAGTCTTGAACTGAAAGTAAACATGGGATTCTAGGAGATGGATGTAAAGAGAAAGGACATTTCAGTCATGAGGGACAGCTAGCACTAAGAAAGGGAGACATGAAATTAAGTGCTGTTTTGGGGGGATAACAAGAAAATGAGAATGAATGAAAAAAAATTTAAGTGCTTAGTGTTTGTGAGGCATTGTGCTGAATATTAGAGACATAAATGGGAAAGGACCATGACCCTATTCTGAAGGAACTCACGTTCTATTTGAAGAAGATACCACATCAATCAGTCAACAGACTTTCATTAGGTACCCCTATATGCCAGCTACTGTGCTTGGTGCTAGGGACACAAATACCAGCACTTAGCATAGTACCTAGCACATAGTAGGTGCTTAATAAGTGCTTGTTGACTTGAAAATATAACGAAACAGTCCCTACTGAAAAGGATCTTAAGCTCAAAAAGGGGACAATAACATATGCGTATATGCATATAAAATATATACATATACATATATTACACACACATACAGATATGCATATACAGAATTAACATAATATAGGGAGAGGGAACATCAGCAGTTGGCAGATCAGGAAAAGCTTTGTGAAGATGGTCGTGCTGGGATTGTGTGTTGAGGAGAGAGCTAGATTCTATGAGGTAGAGAGAAAGAGAAAGCACAATCCAGTCTTGGAGGGTAGCCCTACAAGGTCATGGAG
This sequence comes from Notamacropus eugenii, assembly GCF_028372415.1. Taxonomy (NCBI): domain Eukaryota; kingdom Metazoa; phylum Chordata; class Mammalia; order Diprotodontia; family Macropodidae; genus Notamacropus; species Notamacropus eugenii. Next base: position 362,595,869 of record NC_092874.1, read on the forward strand.
ACAGGAGATGGACTATCATTTGTGAGGATGGAGAGAAGGACAGTTTTTGGTGGAATTGTAGTTGGCAGTGTATTAGAGGGGTGGCAGTGAGGCTGGAAGAATAGATTGGGCCAGGTTATGATGGTTTTTTAAAAAATTAAACATAGGAATTAACATTTTATCATAGAAACAAGAGAAAACCATTCTACTTCAGTGAATGCTGGGACCAGATCTGCATTTAGGAAAATAACTTTGGCAGCAGTGTGTGTATGGTGGACTAGAGTGCGAAGAAACCTGAGGCAGGGAGACCAACTAGGAAGGTGTTTCAGCAATCTAAGTGATATGTCATGGGAGCCTGAGTAAAGGAATCTGTTGTGAGAAATGATCTGGGGCTATAGATGGCAAAATATGGCAACTGGTTGGATATTTGGGATAAGGAATAGTGAGGATTAACACCACTGTTATGAATCTCAGAGTCAGGAAGAATAGTGATGCCTTCAGTAGAAATAGGGAAATTTAGGAGAAGGGTAGATTTTAGGGGGAAAAGAATTACTTCTACTTTGGACATGTTGAGTTTGAGATATCTCTGACATTGTTTGAAATGTCCAAAAGGGATTCCATGGTGTAAGATTGAAGCTTAAGGAAGAGATAAGCTACACATGTAAGTCTAAGAGACATTGCCATAGAGAAGATAATTAAAGGTAACTGATGATATCACCAAGAGAGAGTGTGTAGAGAGAAAACAGGGCCTTGAACAGAGCTTTGGGAAACTCTTACATATGTGAATGTTGAACTAGCAAAGGACATTGAGGAACATTGGCTAGATGGGTGAACTAGTAGAGAGTAGTGTCACAAAAATCCAGAGAAGAGAGAATATCCAGGAGGATGTTCTGGTTAGTGGTATTGACTGAAAGAGAAGCATTTAGAAGGATGAGGACTGAGAAAGAGCCATCAGATTTAGCAGTTAAGAGGTCTAGGGTAGCATTAAAGAGAGCAGTTTCATTTAAGTGATGAGGTTGGAACCCAGATTACAAAGAGTTGAGGAAGGAATTGGAGGAGAAGAAATGGAGGTACAAGTATAGACCACTCTTCCTAGGAATTTGGCTGAGAAATAGAGGAAGGATATAAAGTAGGCCTGCACATTCCGCAACTTTTGGGCAGTAAATGGCCAGCAGGTTTGCCAAAGGGTTTTGGACAGCCTTTGAAAAATGTAGAGGATGTTTTCCTCTACATTTTTTGTGGGCTGACTGAAATTCTTTGAGAGGCTGCAGGCTGTGCAAGCCTGATATAAAGGGAGGAAAGGTGATCGTTGGAGGGGGATGGTAGGTTCTAGATTAGTGAAAGTTATTTTTTTAAGGATGTGGAAGACTTGAACTTATTTGAAGTTATCAGAAAATTCAATTCAATGCAATAAACATTTATTAGGCACTATATTGCCCAGGCAATATTCACAGTCCTGAAGGTGACTATGAATGTGCCAGCATAATTCTGAATTACAAAGTATAACAGACTCTCCATTCATTTCATTCATTCATTTATTCATTTAATCATTCATTCATTCATTTAATCATTCATTCATTTATTCCTTCATTCCTTCATTTATTCCTTCATTTATTCATTTATCTATTTATTCATTCATTTGTTTGTCTGTTTATTTATTTATATATGCAGGCATCAGAAAGCCACATCCCAATACCATAAATTCGAATCTGTCAAAGTAGCCAAGAAGTCAATACACATTAGCACTGCAGGGGACAAAGTCATTCCCAAGCCATCCCCTGCCCCTAGCCCCTGCTGGGGCCTTCCCACAAACAAATACTCAGGAGCCTAGCTGTGCCTGCTTGCCTGTGTTCTTTCTCTCCTCTGCCCCCGATTACTTTTACCAACTTCCTCCCAGTTCTGCTCTGCCCCTTCTGTTCTACCCATTCAGTGGGCTCCTCCCACCATATGTGACTGACTTCCATGTGATTTAAGCAGGTCTCTTGGGCCTGTTAATGAATGGGAAAGATCTTCCCATTTAAATTACCATTCAAAGCACCTATTACCTACTACCTACTAAGTTGTAGGGATACAAATAAAAAAAAAATACAGACCCTCCCCTCAAGAATTTCATAGTCTCTAGTGCAGAGATTCCCAAACTTATTTGGCCTACCACCCCCTTTTAAAAAAGAAAATTACTCAGCATTCCCCCTGGAAATATACTTTCTTTGACTCTTTAACTTTTTTTGAAATTTGCATCATTTCAAAAAATAAAATTTTAAAAAATGCATCTTAAATTTAATAATTTATTGTATTGTAAACAAGTCATTACATACATGTTTTCCTGCTGACACAGGCTGGACTTTCTGACAACATACAGTATGCTTGTCTGGCAATATGTGACACACTTGTCTGTCAACACTTGTGTGCTAAGACCTGTTGTCTGACTTAACTACTGTTCAGTTATAACTTGCATGTTTTTTGTGTTTATTTGGAAAATAATATAATCACTACAACTTTTAACTCTATTATACAAGAGATGAAACATATAGGAATAGTTTTTCAAAATTTTCTTCTCTTCTTTCCTTGTGCTTTCACTGCCCTCTTACTTTTATTCAGTGTTCCCCAATTGCACCTGAGGATACTGCTGATGGGGTTCAGGATGTCTAGAAACCCCAAAGGCTGTTCCTTGACAGGCTCATCTGGAATGGAATCATGGACTCAAGCAGTCTTTAAGTTAAATTGGCAAAAGTTTATTATTACATTATACAGCAGACAAGAGTTCTTAAGGAACCTGTGATCTAAAAAGGGTATATTTTAAGTTTATATAGGATATTCTATAATAAAACATATGCCAAATATGCTAACTAGGTGATTCAGGGTGAGATTAGGGTGTGGTTAAGGAGTGGTCAGTTCTTAAAGGAACATGGACTTTTAGTATCTACTGTGTAGGTGTTTTACCCAGAGTTCATGGAGAAATAGCCCAAGGGGAGGCTATATGGAGGTGTGCTTTTAGACCTGTAATGTCGCTAAGTCAACTAATGGTCAGGACTGACTGAGAAATGCCTAGGCCAGCCATCAATATCTTGTTAGACAAGATAAATGAAGGGAGTATACATACGTCCAAGTCTAAGATACGCATAATGAGGAGTCCAGGATGCATATAATGCGGTAGGGATGTGGTATAGAAAATCCAGTGGGTACTAAATAGCTTTATGAACTAGTACGAAGTTAGTTCAAGCTAATAAGTCCTATTACAAAGGCAGTTCAAACTAATACATCCAATAATGTCGTTGGGCTGGGGAGAGACTTCAGGGTTAGTGTTTTGAGGCTAGGGAGAAACGTGATTTTGGAATTGGGGTCCAAGCACAGGCACCCAAGTACTCCATCACTACCATGCCCTCATCATTCCAGTGCCCCCCCCACCCCCCAGGCGGGCAGTATTGCTTATTTTGGGAACTTCTCCTACTGGGAGAAGACCATATGCAAAAGGAAACAGGAAAGGAGGAGGAGAACCTAAGGGTAGTATGTACCTGGAGCCAAAACCAGGCTTAACAGATAATGAAAAACCAAGAGTTACCTGTAAAGTTTTGAAACTTCTATTAAGGCAGGCTTTGGAAGGAGTTTATTGCTCTTTTCTCTAATCCTACGACCAGAAGGGAGAGACAACTGAGGGAGCTAAGATGTTGAGAATCAGAAGTTGAGTCAATCTATGTGGTGGTGAGATTTCAAGTAATCACCTTTTCCTGGGGAAGAATAAGTAGAAAGGGTGAGGTTCCAAATGAGAGGAAAAAAATGGCATATTGGAAGTTGCAGTACTGGAGATGAGATGATGTAATAATGTGTGTTTCTTATGAGTAGAGATTGTTTCATTTACTGCATTTATATCCTGGTGCTTAGCACATTGCCTAATACATAGTAAGTGTTTAATAAATGCTTGGTTTTTTTTTTTTTATTGATGAGTTCAAGGGTTCATTTCTTATTATGAGAGACTGGGAGAAAGGAGGAAAAAGTGTATGTGGGAGTTTATGTCAAAAGGTTTTGAGATGAAGAAAAGCTCACTTTTTCCCCTTCTCAGAATAATATTTTTAAATCCATAAAATAAAATTCATGGGATTGCAAAAGAAGCCAATTATATTGAAATAAAGACACATTTTTTATTTTCCCCATCTAAGTTTTTAGATTCCCTGAAATCTATCCCAGATTAAGAACCCTTGTTCAAATGCAAACTGAATCAGCACATACTTCTTTGTTCAAATTTGATTTCTGCTTAGAGAATTCTGTAGATTGGGATCCAAGAGCCTGACCCTAGCTTGCTGTGTAGACTTGAACAAGTTAGATAACTTCTTTGGTCTTCATGTTTTTCATATATAAATTGAGGAGGCTAGACTCTCTGAGGTTAGAGTTTCAAGTCTATGAGAGCAAGAGAAGTGAAGAATCTAGTCCAGTTGTCAAATTTTTTTCTTCATACTTCAAATAGTATTCCTATTTCAAAGAGTATTCTTTGCTGTGAGCCGTTGCCAAACACAGAATGTTTAAGTTAACATCAAAAAAAAAAATCAGGAGACTAATGCAAAAATTTTCCAAGGATCTATTAATAGTTACTTCTGCCATTGTAAAAAGACATGTAAAAACTTGTTTATCATATGCTTAGAACATTGACCCATGGAATACAAAAAACAGTGGGTCCTGAGCAACCACTTCAGCAATGCTATATAGATTTTAGTTATGTAAGAATGATGGCTACAATAGAATTTTACAGAAGGGAAAAGTAGTGTATTATGTATCAAAGAACAGATAGCAGAAGGGGAAAGATCTACATCTGGTAAAATAATAAAGTGTCCAGTAAACACTGGGGATATAACTGAGATTTGCAGAGCAACCATTAATACCGAAACTATAACTAGCTATAGTAAACAAACACCTCTGATGTAAATAAATGTGATAAAACTGATCCAGAAATTCTTTTAATACTAGCCAGCTAATTATTGCAGTCACAGTTTGATATCTTAGCTACATGACTTCCTTGTTTTAAGCAAAAGGTGGTAATAAAGCTCAGCCAAAAATTCTCTTATGACACAAGGTCAGTTTCTCTTCAGTAAGAAGGGACATTTTTGTTGAGCAATTTCTGAGTTCAATGGCTGATGTGTTACGTGATATAACATGTAAGACTAGTGCTTACGTGAAACAGCCAGGTTTTGTTTAGCTTGTCACATAGTAAGTGCTTAAGAATTTTTTCTTTTTGTTTATGCTTTCATCTGTAAAATGAAATCTTAGACTAGGTGGCCTCTGTTTATTTCAAAAGCTATGCTCTTATGAATCTGATTCAGATTTCTGAGACAGTATTCTTTCCTTTGTACCATATTGCTTTTTCCTTTTGTACTTGTCTGATTGTATTTTTATATATTCTGTATAATATCTAATGTTCAGATACACATTGTGTTTGTTATTGGAACTGTATGAAATTTAAGCTTAGATTACTTAATATTGACATCTTTAAAGTGTTTCAGTGCTACAAATAGGAGTAGTATTGGGATTATTTATGAAGGGTCAGATGTTATATACATCAATTCTTTTGTAAGAAGTACAGTTCCATTAAATGTATAAGTTCCAGTATTTGTGAAGAAATATAGAGACATAATCATCATATAAGGGTCAGGAGTATAATGACATTGAAAACAAATTTGCATTTGTATTCAAGTGGGACTCATTTTCTCCTGTTTCTCCGGTAAATACATATGCATTGGCATGGGTACATTTAATAAAATTCAATAGCACTGTTGCTTTTCTCAGTGATTGAACAAAATCTGCTTTTCTTTGGGCAATTTTCTTTTAAAATATTCCCAGCAGTAGCAAAACATTTTTGCTTTTATGACTGATTTTATGATAACTGAGTATACTTATTTCTCAAAAAAAAAAAATTTGTCAACAGAACTAGATGTTACTGAAACTTCAGTATCAACATCAAGATATAAATAGATATACATGAATAAAAAGTGCTAATAAATTTTGTTTTTTTGCTCTCCTTATTAAGTGTTTGCTTAACTTTTTAGGAGACCTATTAGGATGAAATATGCCTCTTAGGGAAAATGAGAGGGATGAAGGAAGGGAGAGAGAAAGAGGGAGAAGGCGGGGGGGGGGAGAGAGAGAGAGAGAAAGAGAGAGAGAGAGAGAGAGAGAGAGAGAGAGAGAGAGAGAGAGAGAGAGAGGAAGGGAGGGAGTTAGAGAGAGAATCCAATTGGACATGTGCTAAGCATACCATGATAATTCAGACTTCTCTTGTACAAAGGGAGAGCTAAAGGATTTAACCTGGAGGATTTAACCTGCATTTTTCTGATCAAGGGGGTGCTGTGCCCAAAACCTCCACAATGTAGAAGGAATAACTGTAAATACTGTGAATACAAAGTGAGATAATTCCACATTCCTTTATTCAGGTCCATGCAATTCAATAAACATTTACTGAATGGTTAGCTTGTTCAAGTTTCTCTTTTATTCAGGAACCCTGAGGTTCTTCCCCTCCCAGTCTGATTTTTTTTTTATTATTATTTTGATTAAAGGGGTCATGCCTTGAGTAATTTAAAGAAGCCTATTCAGTGAATGGGTGTATCTCACTCAAAGTGAGAATGCGATAAGACCTTAGCCTGAAAGGGTCTCATATTGCATCCTGAGCCATCTCCAGTCATCCTGATGTATATCAGGCCACTGGACCCAGATGGCTCAGAAGAAAGTGAGGTTGGTGACCTTGCACAGCCCTTCCTCCCTCAAATCAAAGTCAACTGCAAGTCATGGTCCTCTTTGAGAATGAAGGACAAACATAAGTGTTGGAAACTGGAGGTATATAGTTTAACAGGAAAACTTTGCAAGTTGGCCCCCGTCCCCTTGGACAAAGCTCTGTTCTTTTCTTTAAAGACCTTACTTACTCTCTAGTCACCACCCTGGACTTTGATTTGGGCAAGAGATTTCTTTGAATCTGCATAAGAACAAAGGGACTTCTGAGGCTCCCAGTACTAATTCTGCAGAAACTCCAGTTCCTGCCCAAGCCATTTCCCCCCTAACTCTCATGTGCCCATGGAAATCCATAAATAGCCTGGATTTATTTTAATCTGTGATTTTGGAGAATTTAGTAATATGCTTTCTATAACATCTTCTTGGTGCATTTGAGCTCCAGGCTAGTACCCTAACTAGAGTATCTAAACTGGTATTCTAGCAAGAGTGTTTCCTTTTCTCTCACGTAGCTAGTTTGGAGGGGAAAAAAAGATACACATACACACAAATTTGATGATCTTTTCTCAATCCCATTTTTTTTCAATCTATTTGCTGGATTTATGCTATAGACCACAATATCCTATTAGATATTCTCTTCTGTATGGATTTTTTTACACTACCCTCTCCTGGTTCATCTTCTACCTATCTGACTGCCTATTGTCCATTTCCCTTGTTAATTCATCATCTGTATTACTACCTGTAACTAGCAATTCTCAAATTTCTGTCCTTTGTTTTTTTGCTATTCTCCCTCTACACCCTAGACTACCTCATTGGCTCTCATGATTTTAAATTATCATTTCTCCATATATGACTGCAGTCAGACTTTGCCCTGGATCAGATTCTTTTGAGAGCACTGACTGCTTAAAAGTCTCTGGTTTGAATTGTCTCTGAGAGCCACCCAGCCCAGACCTTCCCTCAAGAAACGCCCCAATATAAAGTCCAAATTCAGGACAGAAGCTGGAAGGATGAGCAAATAAATAAAAAGAACTCCTTCATACAAAGCTATTTTGGTGATAGGGATGCTCCAGACACAGAGTCAGAAGAGAATGACTTCAAAATATCTATAAGCAAAGACTCAAAGATAAATATAGCCTGGGGCACAAACTCAAGTAGAATTCTTGGAAGAAATGAAGCAAAAACTCATTTTTAAGAGTTTCAAAATGTTTTCATAAGTGAAATAAAAGTGCTAGGAGAAAAAAGTAGAAAAGATATAAGAGCTACAGAAGAAAGAATTGGAAAGGGAATTAACAGCTTGTCACAAAAGGAGCAAAACCTTGCCCAAGCAAACTCCCTAAAAATGAGGATGGACCAAATAGAAGACTATAACTCTGAGATAACAAGAAATATTAAAACAAAGTCAGAAGAATTAAAAAAAAAAGAAAATTTAAGGTTTCTCAAAGCAGAAACAAGTGGAAAATAGATTAGAAAGAAAAAAATAAGAATCAGTTAAGCATTTAACAAGTGTTTACTAGGTACTAGGCACTGTCTAAACAGTGGGGATACAAAGAAAGGCAAAAAACAGTGTCTCCTGTTAAGGAACTCATAGTTGAATTAGGAAAACAACATCTAAACTACTGTGTGCAAATAAGACATATGATGGATTGGAGGCAATATAAGAGGGAAAGGTAGTATTACAAGGAATTAGGAGAAACTTCTTCCAGATAGCTAGACTTTAGCTAAGACTTGAAGGAAGCCAGGAGATGGACATGAGCAGGGGGGCAATTCCAGGCATAGGGAACAGCCAGTAAAATTGTCCAGAATCACTAAAACAGTATATGTAGTGGGGAGTACTGTGTAAAAAACCCCAACAAACTGAAAAGATAGGAGGGGGGCCAAAGATAAAGGTCTTTGAATGCCAAACATTTAATCCTGGAAGTGATAGGGAGCTACTGGAATTTATTGAATAGTAGAAGTGACAAAAACTCTAGAATTCCTTATTTTGACTGTGTTAAAATTGTATCTTGGTCTACCTCTCCCATATCCCTCCAGTCAGTATAGTAAATTAGTTTTTACTAGGAAATTTATTTTGTTCAGACTATTTTTTCCAGTCTTGTCTGACTCTCTGTGACCCCCTCCCTCTCTCTGTGATTTGGGGTTTTCATTGCAAAGATACAGGAGTAGTATTCTGTTTCTTCCAACAGTTCATTTTAAGATGACAAACCTTAGGCAAACAGGAGTTAAGTGACTTGCCCAGGGTCCCACAGCTGGTAAATGCCTGAGACCATATTTAAACTCCAGAAGATGAGTCTTCCTGACTACAGACTTGGCCTCTATCCACGGCACCACCTAGCTGCCTTTGTTATTATCCATTATAAAGGGGCAATAGCAGGAAATAAGCTTGCAAAGGGAACCTGGAAGTTAGTACAAACCTTTTCAAAGATCAAAGGAGCATAATTTACAAATGTATTAACCAAAATTTACATCCTAGTAGTATATATTGAATCAACAGAAGCCCTCTAGGCATTTCTGTCTGTGTTCTTGGTCTTATGATATGTTAAATCTCAGGCAAGCTCTATACATCCACAGTAAGATCAGCAGAACCCCAAAGGGTCCTGAATATTGTGGGATGATGTAGAGATGTTAACTTTAAAGTTTTACTGACAACTTGGAGAGGATTTAGAGATGTTAATGAGCTAACCCAGAGGTACAGATGAGAGGTACAGATAAGAGTTTGCTATTACCCCCCCAAAAAAAACAATAAAAATGAGACCTCAAACTCCTGCCCCCTAAGCCTACTTCCATCTGTATGGAGTCCATGCTGCCAACTGCTCCCAACTCTAATCCATGGTTACATGAGTGATCATCTGTTCCTTTCCCTCCCTTGATCCTTTTCACTGCCTCCTTTCCTTCACTATCCCATCCCCATGCTGTCTGCTTCTGTACCCTTTTGGTTGCTTATCTCTGTACACCCCATGCCTTATTGAAATGTGATTGTAGCCCTACTTCCCAATGCTCCCATTTCATAATTTTATAATTTCACAAATTAATTGTCAATTCATTGACCTTAATCTTTTATCATTCCATCTCTTTCTACACCTCTTACTGTGACCTCCAGTCCCTTCACTGCTTAATATGTTTCCAGACCATCATCCATTGTTTGATTTACTCTGTGCTTACTCTGAATTTATTCTCACCATCTGCCGTCTTTACTCCTGTTCATATGCTCCAAAGTCACTAAATTAATTGCTGAATCTTATAGGCTTTTCTCAATCTTTCTGTTAGACCTCTTTTCTGCATTTGATACTATTGACCATCTTCTCCTGGCTGCTGTCTCTACTCTCTAGGTTTCCAGGGCTCTGCTTTCTCTTGATTCTCCTACCCCTCTAACCACTCTTTGCTTTACTGAATTTTCATCTGTGTCACAGCCACTAACTATGGTTGTCCCCCCAGACTAAGTCCTGAGCTCTCTTTCTTTTAATAGTCCCTTATTTGGTGATCTTATCAGCCACTATGAGTTTAATTATCATCTCTATGCAGATAATACTCAGATCTACATACCCAGCTGCAGTTCCTTTCTTGAGCTATAGTCCCATATCACCAACTACATATTGGACATTTTGAGCTGGATGTCTTGCAGGCATCTCTGCTTAGGACAATGCCTCAAAACATAGGAAACTCTTAATAAATATTTGCTGATCAATTGATCTCAAACTTGACATGTCCAAAATTGAACTCATTATCTTTTGCCACCTTCCAAATCTTTTCCTGAACTTCTGTATCATTATTAAGGGCACCACTATCTTTCCGGTTCCCCAGGTTTGTAAACTTGGTGTCATCTTTATGACACCATCTCTCACCCCCACATGTCCAGTCTGTTGCCAATTCTTGCAATTTCTAACTTCCCAGCATTTCTTGTCTATGTCCTTTTTCCTCTACTTACATATTTGTTGTTATTCCGTTGTTTTAGTTGTGTCTGACTCTTTGTGACCCCATTTGAGGTTTTCTTGACAAAGATGCTGGAGTGGTTTGCCATTTCCTTCTCCTCCAGCTCATTTTATAGATGAGGAAACTGAGACAAAGAAGGTTAAGTGACGTTCCCAGGGCCATATAACTAGTTAAGTGTCTGAGGCCAGATTAGAACTCGGAAAGATGAGTCTTCCTCATTCCAGGTACCCTATCCACTCTACCATGTAGCTGCCCCTCTAAGATATTACTTGCCTATTAGAATACTCCTCTCTTTTTCAGCTATTTGTGTGAGGCTGGATTTTCTCTATATATTTTAACCAAAAACAACATATTGGAACAAGATGAATGCAGAAGCAGATATGAAAATCCAGCTATCTTCTATTAAGGCAAATATTAAAGAGATTTGCAAAAAAATGTAAAATAATGCCACTTTTTTCATTAAATTCTTTTTTTGTTTTGGCAAATAGAGTTTTTTTCATAAAAACATGTTCCTTCTGGTTTATTGTTGCTATTTTAAATGAAATAATAATTTTTAAAAAGTTAACAGTTTTGATTTCAAATGCGGTAATATAAATAGCTGTAAACTTAATAAACAAAGTCTCTTTGGGAACCTCAATCTTTGCTCTAGGTTAAAATACTAACTCTCTGTTTGACTTTTAAAGCCCTGCACAGTCTGGCTCTAGCCCATCCATCTCTCAAGGTGTATTGCATGTTACTATTCTCTCCTTTCCATTCTCCATTTTTCTACTACACTGACCTGCTTGCTGTTCCTTTTACATAATATTCCTTCTGTTTCTTCTGCTCCCTTCTTGTTTTCCTCTGTCCCTTAGAATTCCTAGCTTCCTTCAGATCTCTTCTCAGATTCTCTTTAAGGAAGCCTTTCCTGATTTCCAAGGAAATGATTGTTTATCTTTTCTTTTTCATTTTTCTCTGTATATACTATTTTTCCTCTGTACAATGTAAGATGATTGAGGGCAGGGACAGTCTTGTTCCTTTTGAGTTTGTATCCCTAGTACCTAACACAGTGCCTGGCAACAAATAGACACCTCATATAAATGCCCACTAATTCATTTATTGACCTTAGACATGTGAATTTAGCAGTGCTATTTAGCAGCCATTCAAATATCCTAGTCTCTTTGTTAAACTGATACAGAGCTCCTTTCCTGGGTTTCCTTTTATGTCTTTGCAGGCTTTTTTAGGTATAAATGACTGTATTTGCAATTATGGCTTATTTCCAGAACATAAAAAATACCCAACTGGATTACTTTCATTTGTGATCTCCATAGGGAGAGGACTGTTTTCCTCCTCTTTCTTTTCTGTGACTTAGTAGGAAAGAGCTACTTGAATCACATGCTGGCTACCACCAGGCTCCTGAGGATATGTCTCATCTTGGTGTTGAAGGAGGACAAAAACCCTTGGTTTTGATTGACAGCAGTGAAGAAATGTGGCTTGTATTCTTAGGGCCTTCAGTTTTCTTGCTTAAAAGATTATAATCTTTTGCAGTGCTTCTTAGGTGCCTTCTGGTAGTAAGCATTCTTTGAGCCTACATAAATCTCCAGTAAGAGATTTTGTTTTAACAAATCTTTTATATTCCCTGGGGAAGGCTATCCCTCTACTGTTGTTATCAAATTGATGTGTAGATGCTTCATTGTCTGTCAGCAGACAGACAGGAACTGTCATCTCCCCTCATTTCTTCTTCTGACCCTCACTGGATCTATGGACCATGGATCCACTTATGGACCTATGAATCCATTTCATCATTCTTTCAAGGGCAATCATCCCCAGAGGTGCAACTTTCTTTTCAGGAAGAACTTAAAATCCGTTTTCCAGTGTGCTTGTTGTTCAGTCTTGTCTGACTCTTCATGACCTCTTTTGGAGTTTTCTAGGCAAACATACTGGAGTGGTTTGTCATTTTCTTCTCCAGCTCATTGTACAGATGAGGAAACTGAGACAAAGAGGGTGAAGTGACTTGCCTAGGTCACACAGCTACTAAGTGTCTGAAACCAGATTTGAACTCAGGAAGATGAGTCTTCCTGATTTCAGGCCCAGCACACTGGCCACTGTGCCATCTAGCTCCAATAAACTGTGCATATTCTTCCTTTTTTCCTCTGTATGATACCCTCCAATAAAGGTCAAGATTTTCCTCTATTTTGTTAGGTCAGTTTTCTTATGTGTATTCCATTTGGAGCATCAATAATTAACTTGATCCTGGCTAAAGTGCAAGCATCCTAGATCTTGTGATGCTTGCTGCCCAAGTCTCCTTGCCTGTGTGTGTGTGTGTGTGTGTGTGTGTGTGTGTGTGTGTGTGTGTGTCAGAGAGAGAGAGATGGATCCCTTTGGCAGTTTGGGAAAACCTATGGAGCCTTTTGCAGAATTATTTAAAAAAATAATTGGAAGAAATGCTAAATTTAATTTAGAGATTAATGAAAATAAAGATGCAATTTTTTTCCTATCCACATTTATTGGCTCTCTGAAATTTCTCCACAGACTCTTTGGCTGTCCACAGATCCTAGATTAACAAACCTTGCTCTGGGTCCTAACCTTGCTCCTAACTTAACCTTGCTGTAGGATCCCAACCTGTCATACCTGATTGTGGGTTTTTGTTTTCCATTCTTGATGTTACCTTGTACCCTAAGACCAATAACTTAACAAAAGCGTCTCTGTAGGCAGAACCCAAGCTAAAGATTCAGAAATAAGATTCTCTAGTGTCTTATTCATGACAAGTCCTTCAATTGAACTATTTAGCAATGTGTCCTAATTTCCTTTTGTTTGTTTCATAGTAACTTTGAAAGGAAATGACTGTTTTTGAGTAAATTAGGTGTGGTTTTAAATGATCAAGAGACAGTGTGGTGTAGTGGATAGAGAGCTGGTCTCAGGGCCAAAAATCTAGGTTCAAATAGTGCTGCCTCTGAGTCTGTGATAGTGGAGAAGTCACTTTACCTCTAGATGATATAGATAACCCTCTAATGCTATAAGATGTAGAGTTACCGGGGGTGACCTGCTTTGGCACAGGGAGTATCCTCATCTGGGAGTTACTTATATCAATGAAACACAAACCCTATTCCTCTCCTCTTTACCCTGTCTTTATCTCATTAAAGGATATGAGTGGACATCTGAAGTTTAATTCATGGGATAGTAGGATCATTGATTTAGAGCTAAGGTCTAAGGTTAAAGACCTTAGAGGCTATCAAGTCTAACCACCTTACTTCATAAATAAGTAAACTGGGGCCCCAAGAGGTTAAGGGATTGTAAGTGGCAGAGCTGGTATTTGAAAGTCTTTAAATCTCAGCCCTCTTTCAGCTGTGCCATCCTGCCCTAGATTGGCGATGTTGTCTGCCATCTTGAAGTAAATATCAACTGACAAACATTTTCAGATTGCTATTACTTCTGCAACGTTTAACATATTTCAGTGACATTTGACATTTGGGAAAAGGTATACAGGTTTGTGACAGTGTTGAGTGAGATCTACAGTTACAGAACCATTACTAATGGATGTGCTTCCTTATTATTAGGAAAGTAATAACTGTGCTGACATTTCTTACACATTTGTCCTGAAAAATGTGATGTAAAGCACAGTATAGTTATTATTTACAGAATGGGTTCCCATTTTCCCTTCTTTTGACAGTGAACACAAGGAAATAGGAAGGAGAAATTTAAACTAATGAAATAATTTACTACTAATAAAGAAGTAACTTCTGGGAGTTTTTTCATAATTATTAAGAATTAGCACATTAGAACTAGTTTCTGAAGGAGGCAGCATAACTTCAGCTTCTTAGCATTATCTTAGATATTGATCAGGATACTTTAGATGATGTTCTGGCGACTCTTGGATTATGTTCTTTCTGAAATATAAATGTAATCATAACGATAAGAATTTGTTGTTCGGTCATTTCAGTTGTGCACGACTGTGAATGTTTGGGGGGTTTTCTTGGCAAAGATACTGGAGTAATTTGTCATGTCCTTCTCCACCTCATTTTACAGATGAAGAAGTTGAGGCAAACAGGATTAAGTGTCTTGCCCAGGGTCACACAGCTAGTAAATGGCTGAGGTTAGATTTGAACTAACAAAGATGAGTCTTCCTCCTTCCAGGCCCAGCGTTCTATCCACTGTACTAGCTGGCTACCTAATAATCATAATGGTTAGCATTTATTTAGTAGTGCTTAGCTTGTGCCAGGAAAATGTGCTAAGTGTTTTACAAATATTATCTAATTTGATTCTCACAACAACCTTGTGAAGAAGGAACTGAGGCATAGGTTAAGTGACTTGCCCAAGATCACACAGCTAGTAAATATTGGAGGCAGGATTTGAACTGAGGTCTTTCTGTCTCTTGAATTGTACTCCATGTCCTATGTTACCTGTATAAATGCTATTTTTATGAGTCTCTTATTGATAGAAATATAACATTTCACCATAAGACTTTAATTTTTTAAATGTTGCTTTAGGGGACTTGTTTATGTTTTAAAGGTTGGAAAGCACTTCTTCAGGAACTTTGGAATCAGCCCATTCTCAACTGACTCTTGCTGCCCAGATTCTACACTATTAAAAGAAGAAAACTTGATTAAGAGAATCTCCAATGTCTTCAATTAGGAAGTTAACAGAATATGACAAAAAGGTATGACAATAGCCTTATGGTTGTAAATGTTTCTTTCAGTAAATTAAAAACATATTTGGTAGTAACTGTCCGAAACCACTGTTCTCTGCCCAGTTATTCCATACAACCCATTGGAGGTGAGAAATTCCCTTTCTTTGCCTTGCTTCTTCTGTCTTCTTATTGTCTTCTGCTCAAACCAGGCTGCTAGTTGCCAGCTCACATGGCTGTTGGTCAAGATTGCCACTTAACAACTTTGAGGGCAATTTGAATTGTTAATAATAATACCTTTGGCATGATGCCAGCATTCCTGGAGAGATCTAGGAAGCACACTCAGCATCATACCCACTAGCAACATGCTTTCAACCGAATATTTGAGTACTCTGTAACTCTATTGAGGACTGTTGCACATTGAGTTGTGAAACTTTGTTTCTAATTACATATTGAATATAAAATTGAGTAGAGAAATGAATTCTTTGCAAATGATGAAAGTGACAAAACACAGTCAAAATTAACCCTCTCCCCCCCAAAAATCTTCTGAAATTCATTTGCTTTCTTTATGTGTTATCACCTATAAATTAGGCAGTCTTTTCGAAAAAAATGTCAACTTCATGCTTTCTTGAAGATATTTAATCCCTTTTGAGGGATATAACTTTCTTTTTATAAAAAGTATTTTTGATAATAAAAAATGTTATTGACAGTTTGAGGGGGATGATAGACATTAAAGTACCATGCAGAGAATCAGGAAATGAGGCCGATGCTTTGATTCACTATTAACTCTTTATAACTTTGGACAACGTTTAACATGTCAGTGCTTCAATTTCCTTTTCCATAAATCAGAGATTCTGATGTGTATCAGCTTGGTAGTGTCTGACTCCTAGAGTTTCTGTTACTGTGTAACTGTGGAATCTGATTTGCTCAAGTATTCCTGTTTGCTTCCTATCGGTCAGCTTTTCTGTAATGAGTTTGAAAATCTTTGTAAATTAGCCAACAACTCAGTGTTGTTGGCATACTTTCTACCTCTTTCAATCCCAAATCTAGATTGAATCTGCCTACTTCCCAGCCTCAGCAGTCTTCTTTATTGTATTCTTGAATATTATACAACTCATACTTGCTTGGTGAATTGAGTCTATTTTCTGACCTTGACTCCCCACCCATGGACATATCTCTAGTCTCTGGCCCTATAAGCAAGTTATCAATATAAAGTGAGGATTAATAAGCTGTTAAAAACTCATTATAAAATAATTTGCGCTCTTTGGAGGGAAAAATAGTTTGTAATAGTTACAAAATATAAATCTTTGCATTTAAGTTACAGATGAGACTTTTTTTAAATTTAAGAATTATGAATTGCTATCATTGAATTTTTTCTTCTTTTTTTTTTTTTTAGAAACTCCAGGAGGAAAATTCCAAATTAAAGTGTGAGCTAGAAGTTTTGAGGTATTGAAATATATTAGCAAAGCTTAGTGATTTATTTAAGCCACAAAATAGAGTGTTTACTTTGAAGTTTAAGTTTTGCTTAACAACAAATAACAACTAAGAGTGTGAAAGATATTTTCCTCCTGGAAAGTCTGCTTGTATGCTTATTTTTTGAAGCCAAAATTTATTAAAATGAAGAATTAAATTGATATGAAATTCTGATTACATATATAAACATATTAAATTCAGAAATATAGTACAAACAAAATGTTTTTATGATGCTGTTTAAATGCCAGAATATTGTAACCAACTAGGAAAAATCAATATGCTGTAAATAGAAATTTCTGTAACTTCACAATTACCTCTACAGATGAAGACTATTGGGATTTAACAAAAACATCCTAGCTTGTTTTTTTGATCCTTCCTCTCAAAATGAAAGAACAATGTTGACTGGATCCAGACCCTTTTCCCTCCCAAAACTTGTTTTTGTTATTTGATGTTCTTATTCAGTAAAGAAGGGGAACATAGCCTAGTTTTCTGAATGGAAAGAAGGCATCTTCTCCAAAGCTTTATGGCTTCTTGCCATTTAAATGGCTCTTTAAGAAACAGAAAGGTGAAAACTGAAAGGTACCATAGAGTTCAGTTATTTCAGTTCCCTTATTTTACAAGTGAGGGAATAAAGGAGAAAAAACAGAGCTCCTCTGTTCATGGTCACACAGCTAGTTACTGGATGAGTAGGCATTAGAAAACAAAGTTGCCTGATAATGTTTGTTTATTTTTTTACCATCACCCGTTTTACATTACCCTTTTTTAGAGAGACTTTCTCTTAAGTTGATTTGTAATTGGAATTGTGTAAATAGGCCTGGCTAAATGATTGGAAGATAGAATCATGTTTCTACATATATCACAGTTTAGAAAAAATTCATGGAAAATATATTTTATATTTTAAATTTATTTAGATTCATTAGATTCTCATTTAAAGCACTGTAGTTTTCAAAATGCAGTGGGAAAATGTTTTCTTTAATTTGTAATCAGTGTTGATTCCTATATTAACTTTGTTATGTCTAATTTAGGTACATTTATAATTTATAATATATACTGCCAAGCACTAGGTGTTTTCCTTATTGTCCAGAAATAGCATAGGGGAAGAGTTTTCAGCAGTATTCCCATATGACTTAAATTTTCTTAGCAGATAGCCACACCTAAATATAAAGGTATCATTGTATGTCATAAGTTATCTCCAGAGTAAATATCACTAGTTTCTCCAACTAATGCTTGTATGGCTTGGTTTTATGTTTCTTCATCGTCATGATTGTCCTCCCTCTGAATGCATTCCAATTTTACTCAATTCTTCTAAAAGTGGCTTCCGGAGCTGAATGAAGTACTCTAGATGTGGTATGGCCAGGGCAGAGTGCAGCAAGATTATCCCTTCCCAGCTATCTGGGTAACTTCCCTTCCCTCCCCTCCCCTCCCCTCCCCTCCCCTCCCCTCCCCTCCCCTCTCCTTCCCTTCCTTTCCCTTCCCAGCAGCCAAGGTTCCCTGCCCAACTTCCACTCCGTGCCTGGTTTTGGACCCTCCTGGCTTTGAGTGAATGTCAGTAATAACAGTTTCTCTAAAAAACAACAATCCTGAGGCTCCTGCCCCTTCCACAGTGATTTATCTATTTATTTTCTCATTTCTGTTAAAGGGGCCATCCCCCTGACTACTCTTTAAAGACACCTGTTCACTGAATGGGCATTACCTCACTTTAAGTGAGTATCTGAAAAGGCCTTAGCCTAAAAGACCAAGGACTCCCATTGCATCCTAGGCCATCTCCAGTCATCCTGATGAATATCTGGTCACTGGATCTAGATGACTCAGGAGGGGAAAGTGAGGCTGGTGACCTTGCACAGCCCTCCCTTACTCAAAACAAGGTCAAATGCAAGTCGTATCATCATTTTCTGATGTCATGGTCCTCTTTGAACACAAAGGACGAACACAACCATTGACTACTATGGTTATAACATTTTGGTAATGTAACATTTCAAGTAAAGTTTTAATTTTTTAGAAATCAATATGAGTGGCTTATAGAAGAAGGGAAGACTGAATGTTTTGATGAAAGACGTATCAATCTTTTGAAAGCTCAAGTCATGCAGCTACAGAGACAGGTAATCAAGCTAGAGATATGACAGTAAACTTATACGATCAGTGAGGCAAGTGTCTGAAGCTGCATTTGAGCTCAGGCAGTCTATCCACTGCACCCCCTAGCTGACCACAGATCTGTTTGTCTACTCACTAATGCAGGCTTTATATATATATTGTAGAATTCTAGCTCTTTACTGGTAGGGACGAGTTTTTGCTTTACCCTAAGACTGTTACTTGCTCTTTATTGTTGTTGTTTCTGTTTCATCTGCTCAGCTAACTGGGTGGACATCATTGCCAAATGGCAAGTACTTTGTTACCTACAGTCTTGAGCAGTCATCCTAGTCAGAGGCACATAAAGGGATTTGCCCATGGTCTCCCATGGTATGTTTCAGAGGCAGGGCCTAAACCAAGATCTTTCTGACTCCAAGACTTATCCTCTCTCCATGATGCCAAGCTGCCTTTTGCTTATTGTATACTAAATAAATGCTTGTTAAGTTACTGAATTTATAGGGATAACTACTTACTAGTGTCATGTTTTCCTTAATCAAAAAATATTTACTCACCAAAGCAAATATTTCTTTGGCTACTAATCTGTTTATTCCTGATTCTGTGTCTTACTTAATACGACATTATAAAATAAACATTGATTAAGTGCCTACTATGTGTCAGGCTCTGTGCTGAGGTACAAATATGAAAAAGAAAGATAATTCCTGCCCTCAAAGAGCTTACAATCTTGGTTGAGTCCAGGGTGCATATGTAGGGATATGGTATAGATAATCCAGTGGGTTCTAAATATCTTTATGAACTAGTAAAAAGTTAGTTCAGACTAATAAATCCTATTACAAAGCCAGTTCAAACTAATAAATCCAACAGGTGCCATTTACTACTGTACCAGGGACAGAGATAAGGGTTTTGCTGGGGTCCACTCATGATTAATTGTTAGACATAGTGTCCTTAGGCTGGGAAGAGACTGCAGGGATAGTGTTTAAAGGCTAGGGAGAAATGTGATTTTGAAATTGGGGTCCAAGCACAGGCACTCAAGCACCCCATCACTGTCACCCCACTATTGTTCCAGTGCCCCCTAGGGGGCAGTATTGCCTACTTTGGGAACCTCTCCTTCTAGTGGGAGAAGTCTATTCATTAGATGAAAAACCTTAATGAACTCATTAACTGTGTGACCCTGGGCAAATCAGTGGACCTTTGGTGTCTTCAGGCAACTCTTTTAATACTGTACATTACATATAAAATTCCGGTCTTCATTCATAGAGAAAGTTTCCTTATTGGGAGTCTAGAATACCAATGAAATCCTAGGTGTGGTGCAAAAAACACAGAAAAACCTCCTTTAAAGCACTACGTAATTAACTCATAAATGATGGTGATTGTGATGATGATAACTGGCTTTTCTAAAGTGTTTATATATATGCATATATATGTATATATATACATATATATACACACATATATATTGGATTCTCATCACAATCCTAGTTAGGTGCTCTAGGTATCCTTAACCCTATTTTACATATGAGAAAAACTGAGGCTCAGAAAATTTGAATGACTTTTTCCTGGTTAATCTCATCAGAGGAGAAATTTAAACCCATGTGTCCTAGACTCTTAAGCCTAATATGAAGTATATAATTATATAAGTTTAATAAAGGCTTGTAGTAGCATTACAGAAAAGTTGTACCATTAAATTATATTGTACTTCTGATTTTAGGAATTATAAATTCAGATCTGATAAGGAATATAAATTAGAAAAACATTTTCTGAATATTAATCATGTATAAATTAAAGCTATCAAAAATAATTTATGAACTGCAAATAACTGTCCTTCCTGAATGAAAGATGCATGTAAGTAGAAAGTGAGACTGTGAAAACTTCTTGAAATATAGTACCGAATAAAATAGACACCATTTTACTATGGCATTTTATAACTACCTTGTAAATAATTTCTCAATAGGTAGTACTGCTTACAGAGGGATTAAGTTCCCGGGCTACCCTTCTGCTAGAGTTGAATGAAGCTTTGAATCCCCTATCTGAAAAACTCAGGTGAGGAACAGAGGCAAAATGATATAGTTCTATATTTGTCAACATCCCCAAACCCTGTATTCTTTGCATCTCTTCCTTCTCTTTTCTATCACCCCTTCAGATTTCACTTGAACTATTATGAGGGATAGTGCTTTTTTGTTTTGCTTTTTGTCTAGATCTCTGCTTTCATTGGTATAGGGAATTCTGATTATGGGAAAACTCTCCATTGTTTCATTGATGGTGGCTCAGGACCCCTCACCATGGCATGCCTACATTGAAGAAGGTACTGTGCTTTGTGAGCAAAGCAGAATTGCAGTAGCTCAAAAGAAACATTGAGATGTACAGATTTAGAGACATCTCCACTCAAAATGTGGACTATTTGTGCCTGACCTGTAGTAGAGCCTCTTGGGTTCATATTGGTCTGATCAGCCACAGTTGGGCAGTATACCTGTTCCCTGACATAGTGATGTCATTTTGATCCTCTGCAAGCATGAAGGGTAACAACTGCATTAGAAGTCCTTAGAGCATGTACCAGACCCCTTTACATATACATAAGTATAAAATATATACACACAGTATATGTACATGTATGCATGTGTATATGCATATACATCTATATGTATGTATATAAGGACATCAGAAGAAGAAATCTTGAACATTATCATTATAATCTTATCCATATATAATATATACACAATTTGTCATATATATGGTGATATATATACATATATGTATGTGTGTATATATGCACACTATGTTTATGTATACATATATATTGACATCAACATAAGAAATCTTTTTTTCCAAAAAAATTTATATTATTCATCTATTTTTAGTTTGCAGCATTTACTTTCATAACATTTTGAATTTTACATTTCCTCCCCTTCCTCTCCTCCCTCCCTCCCCAACACAGCATGCAATCTGATATAGGCAATACACGTACAGTTATATTAAACATATTTCCACATAAGTCATGTTATGAAAGCAAAAATCACAACATAAGAAAAAAACCATGAGAAAGAAAAACAAGTGAAAATAGTGTGCTTCAATCTGCATTGACTCCATAGTTCTTTCTCTGGATGTAGATAGCATATTCCAACATGAGTCTTTTGGAATTGTCTTACATCATAAGCCTAAGAAATCTTGAACAACAGCATAAAAAGGTGAAGAGACTCAACTAAAAGTAACCTTGGAATTGGGAAGACATTGGTTGAAGTACTGCATTTGACATATACTAGATATGTGATTCAAGGTAATTAGCTTAACTTCTCAGTTCCCCAAGACTCTTTGAAACTGTAAGTTTCAGCTCTCCTCCCCTCCCTCCCTTCCACTCCCCTCCATTTTCCTTCTTTCCTCCTCTGTTGTCATCTCACCTCATCTTACCTCCCTCTCTCTCTATGTATGTGTGTTTAATTGAGTTAAGAATTGATCCAAGAGGAGGGGAGTAGGCAGGATTGCCTATGGAAATTTGCAGAATTCTTTTAATGACCACAAACTTCATCCAGAAGCAGAAAAGTCCATGGTTTTATTTTGTTTTTCTTTAATTAACACCAAAAGTCTACTTATGTGGTTGCAAGTTTATAGGATAGTACGTTCTCTAAAGGACTGAAATTGAGAATTGCCCAAATGGCAATGGAGAGGTATATGGTGGACATTAACGAACTGTAGCACATTACTTATAAGGACTGATGGAGGAGAAGCATTGTTAAAGATATCATCAAAGAAATATGTAAGCAAGAAAGAGACTGGAATGGTGAGATGGAGGGATAGCAATAAATGAAGAGTATGACCTTTGGGTCTTTGTGATGTCAGGCACACATAAGTAGGTACCCCGAATGTGGATACTAATCTCTGGATAAGCAAGCATAGAGAGGCTAAGAATTGTATCATTGGAAGGAATACTTTTGTAGATAAGATCACAAATCTATTTGAGTATAAATTTGAGGTGTCAGCAGGATGTTTATAATAGGTGATCACTCAGTGTCCTAGTGGTGATTGCTCAGATACCATGTGTATCATGTCAGGTTATTCCATATTCAGATAACTGAGGGCAGTTTAAACTTGAATAAGAGAGCTAAGCAGGACATGATTGTAAGTAACTGACCTCATAAGACCTCTGGGGTCGAGTTGCACATAGATAGTTGCTAATATTCTTGAGCTGCATTGTGAATCTTATTTGGTTTATTTGACCTATAAATAAATCTGCTCATTTAAAAAAAAATTATTTGCAAGATGGTTGGGGTTAAGTGACTTATCCAGGACCACACAGCTAGTAAGTGTTAAGTGTTTGATGCTGGATTTGAACTCGGGTCCTCCTGACTCCAGGGCTGGTGCTCTATCCACTATACCACCTAGCCATTCCCTATTCATTCTTAAAGAAAAAAAGAAAGAAGGAAGGAAGGAAGGAAGGAAGGAAAGGAGGAAGGAAGGAAAGAAGGAAGGAAGGAAGGAAAGAAAGAATCTACTTGGAGAAAATGAACTTGAAGGAAACTCAGTGCAGTTAATTCCATGCATTAGATGTTTAACAACCATTTACATTAGTATGTGCTTCCCACCATGCTGACTACAAAAGGAATAAATCATCTCTGCCCTCATGGAGGTTATAGTCTAGTGAATGAGACAGGGTGAGAGGACAGTGTCACATGAGCGTACAAATAAGGTAGAAATGATAAATGCCACAAGGGTACTAAGAGAGGACCATAAAAATTGTGGTTTTTTTTTAGAGATATATTTTCAAACATTATAAATTTATATTTGCCACAGAGAATTTTGCTGAGGAATGCCTCTTTCCATTATTAACATAAATTGTGGATTAAGAAATGACAACCTTGAAAAACTGTGTTTTCCCATCTTGTCCAGTAATATTTGTGGTGTGGCTTTTGTTGTCTGCCTCATTGTTCTGGCGTATATAAGCAGTTTTAGTGACTTCAGTATTCAGTCAGTAACTCATTAGCTCTGATGCTGATCAGACTCATAGATCTGGAAAAGATCTTAGAAAATTTTACCTTTGTGTTGTGAATGTGAGTTATGGGGGAATAAATATAGCAGCCCAAAGCAAAATCTTTCTTCAGGTTGGAAGTTAAAAGTCTGGTAGAAGTGCACCAAATTCCAACATCATTAAGTAATAATAACAGTGATGATGATGGTGCTAATTAAGAAATGCTATATCTTTCATAAAATAAAAACATTTTTATTTTTACAAGCCTTGATTTACTTTCCTACTCTCCTCCCCTCAACTGAACCAAAAAAAAAAAAAAAAAGAAAAAAGAAAAAGTAAACCTTCATAGCAAATATGCGTAATTCAGCAAAACAAATTCCCACACTGTCTGCATCTCAAAATTGATTGCCTCATTTTACATTTTAAATTTATCACCTTTTTGACAAGAGGTAGGTAGCATGTTTTTTCCTTGGTCTGCTGGAATCATTGAGCAGAGTTCTAAAGTCTTTTAAGGTTTTTCTTTATAATGCTGTCATTGTGTAAGTTGTGGTTCTGCTCACTTTCCTCTGCATCAGTTCATAGAGGTCTTCCTAGTTTGCTCTGAAGTTGTCCACTTCATTTCTTATGGCACCACTGCATTTATATACCATCACTTGTCCAGCCATTCTTCAGTATATGGGTACCCCTTAGTGAAAATTTTCAGTTTTTTTACTAGTATTGACAGCCAGGCAAATAATGTAAGCTTTCAGGGCCCTAGAGGAAGCCCTCAAATACTGAGTTATGAAGAATTTACCTCCAGATTCCATAAGTAAAGGAATATTCCTCATCTGAGAATTCCTTATGCCAATGAAAATCACAAATCCACTTCTTTGGAGTAATAAGGAAATGACTTGGTCTTGGTGTAGTATAAAGAGTACCAGACTGGGAGAAAGAGACCTGGGTTTTAATAACACCTTTTCCTCTGTGGCTCAGCTATATGACTGTGAACAAGGAAGTCCCATAACTTCCCTAGGTGCTGTCTGTAAAACAAAGGAGTTGGCAGTGATGATCATAATGTCCCTTCCAGCTTTCAAATTCTGTGCTACTGTAAAGTCAAGATGGTAGTTCACATGACTCATGGCACTTGATAAAATGTTTGTAGTGTCTAATTAAATGGATCACTTGGAAACAAAAATTTTATTTTGTGTTTATTAACAAACCTCTTAAGTGGCTACAACACATTATTAATGTAACATTCCTTTACATTTTATAAAACAGATCTCTTCTTGACTGTAATAGCCCTACTTGTGAAATTCTAGTTGCACGATCTGAATTGAAGCAGATGATTAAAATGTGCCAGGGCCTTCAAAGTAAACTGCAGAAAAACTATCAAGTAAGTTTTATTGAATGGAGTTAGAATTTGGCATAGCTGGTTATTTCCTTCTGCAATATTAACATGTAACGTGATCTAAGAAACAAACATTAATGGGATCTAAGACTTAATTTTCAATGAGTAGTGTCTGTGTCTATGAGAAGAAATGGCATGGCAGAATGGGAATATATAGTCCTGGAGCTGGAGTAAGGAAAACTGAATTCCAGTCTCACCCCTGATACCTATAGGGGAGTGTGTATGACCTTAGGCTAAGATACCTGCTGAGTTACAGACATGCTGCAGTTTGTACTGGCAAAATCACAGATCTTAGATATATGATTAACAGTACGGGTCTGTCTTATTGTTGAAGCCACGCAGTTTCATGTTGCATTTTAAGATCCCATGCTCTTTTTAAAAACAATAAATTACAACTGTGCTAAATAAGTACCAAGTCCTGTGGCTAAGATATAAAAAATATTTGGTGATAAATGATGCAACTTATGTACTGTAATCTAAATTGGTTTAGCCCTTATTGTCAGGGCTTCCATGCCATTAGAAATGGTTCTTTCAAAAATGAGATGACCATTTAGTCTAGAGAGAGGCGAGAAATGTAATAAATTAGTGTTTAAATTTTTTATATTCTCACTTCCTATTCAAAATTCTTGTCTTTTACTTTTCAAATAAAAATAATCAGTTTGCATTTAGAGTATAAGGCTTAAGTTTATGAAGATATAAACATTTAAATAAACCTATTAAACTGTCTTTCTTTCAAGGTTTACTTTATGATTTCAAAATGCCATAGATACACTTCATTTGTTTTTATTCCTACAACCATCCTATGAGATAGGTAAAAATAAAACCATTTTGCATATGAAAAAAAACCCTCAACTTTCCCCCCATATCGTGCTACTTGTTACTGTGACTGAAACTTCTCTCCTTCTGAGTATTTTGTTCTCTTTTTCCCACTTACTGTCCCTAGGAGTTCTGATAATATACCTTACACCATGTTTTCAAAGTATTTATTATTATATCAATACTCAGTTTGTCTAAAGTACTTGAACTTACTTAAGCAACCTTGGAAGAGATATTTAACTTTTTGAAAAAGGTAAGAGAAAGACTAAAAATGCTACCAATTCTAATGACAAAGTTAAATTTCTTGTTTATTAAAACACTAGTGTGCAATTTGGCATAGTAAGAAGAGCTCTGAATCTGGAGTCCTAGGACCCAGGTGTAAATCTCAGCTCCACAATCACATAGTTGTGATCTTGGTGAGGATTCATTTCTCTGGGCCTCCATAGGATCACCTATAAGATGAGCGGGTTGGACTTGATGATCTGGAAGGTCCCTTCAGTTTATAAGTAGTATACTGTGATTTTTGATGTGGTCTTGCAAAACATGCAACTTTACATAGTTTAGAAGAGAGGTCACATATTTCAAAATGGACACTGTTAGACTTCTATTTATGATAGTGATGTGAAAGATTAGGAGGGTACTTGGTTTTTCTGTATAAACCCAACCAAGTATCTGAAAAGGACCTCAGAAAAACTGATGATATAGAAAGTGGAAAAGAAAGAGAAGTAAACTTCTTTACCCAAAACAGAACTACCTCCAAAAGCGGGTGGAGGCTGGTGGAGGGGTCACGTTAAGGAAACCCCTACAAGCTTAGGGAAGAAGCTCTTCAAGGTATAGAGAAGAATCAGACCAAGAAGCCAAGAAGCAAACACAAATCCCAGGAAGTAAGTCAGAGCCTGTTGAAAGCACAGAGAGAAGATACTCCTAGAAAGCCAATCGAAAGTCCCACAAATGGGCCTGAAATCAGCCAATGTTTGGAACATAGGGGTGTAAGCCAGCAAGACCTCTAATAGAAGACCAAAAGATAGAATTTGCACTGTGAGAACAGAAGCAAAACCTTTTCCATCTTCCCTACTCCCCTGAAAAATGACTGCACTTGGAGACAGGGTCCAGCTTTGCACTTCTTTGTGTGCTAGAAGCCCCTATAGGAGGTAAGGCCAATTCACACCCCCATAGGAGGTAAAGCTGGATGTTAATATGAGGGGGCTGGGCAGGAGTTCTGAGACCTTGACAAACAAGGGTTTAACAATGAATAGCAGATCGAAGCATGCTATTCTTTCTCTCTCTCTCTCTCTCTCTCTCTCTCTCTCCTTTTTTTTTTTTGACTTTCTCATGGTTTTTCTCTTTGATTCTGATTCTTCTTTCTCACCATGACTAATTTGGAAATATGTCTAATATGGTTATACAAAATAAATCAGAGAAAAAGGATAATGACTCACATGTATGGAAATATTTATAGCAGCTCTGTTTGTGGTGGCAAAGAATTGGAAATTGAAGGAATGTCAATCAGTTGGGGATTGACTGAACAAGCTGCGGTATATAACTGTACTATTGGGCTATAAGACATGATGAACAGGTTGTTTTTAGAAAAAAAAACTGGGAAGACTGATATGAATTCACGTAAAGTGAAGTAAGCAGAATCCAGGAGAACACTGTACACAGTAATAGCAATATTGTATGATGATCAGCTGTCAATGACTTAACTATTCTGATCAATACAATGATCCAAGACAGTTCTGAAGGACTTATGATGAAAAATGCTATTCATCTTCAGGGAGAGGACAGCTGCTGAAGTCTGAGTACAGATTGAAGCATATATTTTTCACTTTCTTATTTTTCTTGCCTTTTTTTTGGTACTGTGGCAGATATAGACATGTGTTTTTCATGATTTCATATATAAAAAAATAAAAATATTACCAGCAAAGCCCAGCAGGAATGAATAGAAATTTTATTCAAAATAAATAGAACGTATAGAATACTTGGTAGCTCAATTAGCAACATACACTGGAATTGTATGAACATGGCAACAAATTAGTTTTTATGAAAATGAAGCATAGACATGGTAAGAGCGATACTATTTGCTCATGGTTGGACCATGATAATAAAAATGTCAATATGATCTAAATTAACTTACAGATTTAATGCTGCATTAATTAAACTTACCAAAGGTTTGCTTTATTGAACTACACAAAATAACATTATTTTGAAGTAACAAAAAGTCAAGAATCTCCAAGAAAATAATGAAAAAACATTGAGAAGGAAGGAAGCCTAGCAGTAACAGATTTCATAGTATACTTAAAAATTAGCAACTGTCACATTTATTTATACTGGTTAAAAACTAGAAGAGTTGAACAAAGTAAACCCAAGAACCCTCACTGCTGGGGTAGGTACTCACTATTTGACAAAAACTGCTGGAAAAACAAGATAATATTCTAAATGGAATTAGTTTAGAACAACATCTCGTTGCATATACCATAATAAGCTCTAAATGGATATGTAACTTAGATATAAAAGGTCATAGACTGAATAAATTAGAGGAATATAGAAGGAATTATTTTCTACATGTGTGCGTAGATGGAGAATTATTAGTGAAACAAAGGATAGAGAGAATCACAGGAGATAAAACAGACATTTCTGATTATAAAAATTTAATTGACTTGAAAAACAAGTTTTTGGACAAATAAAAATGATTATCTAGAAGAAGTCTGTATGTCAGATTTCTCTAATAAAGTCTAGTCAAGCTATATAGGAAGTTTCCTTCAATATATAAGAAGAGCTATTCCTCAGCTGAAAAAATTATTAAAGAATATCTTTCCGAAAAGAAGAAAGGGAAGGTATCAACCACATAAAATAATATTCAAATTATTAATAGTAAGAGTAATGCAGTTAAAAAATTGAATTTCTCTCTCTGTAACAGAAAGCACCCTGACACATCCAGGAGGGCCTGCTATCACAGATTATTTGATCTGCTTTTCTAAAAGAAAGCAACTTTTGAGGAGTCAACAATTACTTTAATTAAGCACATATATCATTCACTTAGTTCAAGGGGAAAAAGTCAGCACCCTGAACTTCTGAGAAAATACAGAGAAATCAAAATCAACAGACAGGCTTCCAACTATCTGACACACATCACAGATAGAGAGATAACTGTCTGACCACACACGCATAGTTACCAGAGAGAGAAGCACCAACATCTGCGTTTTAAAACCTGGGGGGCTCCTTAGTGGCTGCCCGGAATCTCGTCTGGCCAAACAAACACTTCAAATCAGTAAGCCCCTAAGTAAAAGCTGACCTCAGAGTCTTTATACACGTTTTAGAGCCAGAGAGAACAAATGCCTCATTAGAAAATTAACATTTTCTTCCTACAAATCTTCCCAGGCCCATTAATGGATTAGGAAGATCTTCCCATTAAGAAGTAAAATTATATTATCAATAAACAAAAAATACATTAGCAATACAATCTCACGCTCACTAGCTATGAAATGATCCAACCATACTGGAAAACAATTTGGAACTTTATCCAAAAAGTCCTTTCGTGTGCCTTTTAAAGGTTAAACCTCTCAAAACCAATAGTGAGCTTAAGTCCTAAGGAGATCAAAAGAGAAAAGACCTATATGTACAAAGACATTTAGAGCAGTGCTGTACATTGTAGCAAAGAACTAGAATCACTGTAGGTGTTTATCATTTGGGGAAGGGCTGACCTGATTTTGGTATGTGACTATAATAGAATGTTATATCTAAAGAAATAATGAATGCAATGTGTTCAGAAAGTCTAGGAAGAATTTGCTTTAACTGATAAAGTGACATAAACAGAACCAGAAGAACAATTTATCCAACTAAGGATTATAAAGGAATTTTTCTTCCTTTATAATCTGTGAAAGACTTAAGAACTATGATCAATGCCCAATCAGAATTCCTGAAGACTGAAAATCAACCATACTTCCTAAAACCAGATATGGAATGAGGCATGCTTTTTCAGACATAGCCAATATGTAGATTTGTTTTATGTGATTATATTTATTTGTTATGAAGGATGACATTTCTTTTTGTTGGGGAAAAGATTTGGTAAGAATAAGGGATTGTGGTAATGATGAAAGAAAGGAAGAAGAAATGAAAGAAGTGAGCATCCGCGAATCATTAAAAAATAAACACAAAATAGCAGGAGAATATTCATAAAGGTACAAAGACATGCTGAGCAGTATTGGAAACACCATGTTAAATTTTAACGTGCATGTAAAAAAAAAGGTATGCATAATGGAAATTTACTATTTCATATGTAACACCTTTTTCTGTTCTTCATATGCAGAAATGTTAATTTCTATTGATATCTGCCAGGTTTTTGATAAGGAAAATTTTTAAGTGGACACTACAGTTAACTTTGTTAGTACTCTTGGTACGCTCTGAGACAATGAGAAAACATATATCATTCTCATTACTGACACTGATACACTGTTCATGGAGTTGTGAACTGATCCAATCATTCTGGAGAACAATTTGGAACTGTGCCCAAAAGGCTATAAAAATGTGAATACCCTTTGATCCAGCAATACCACTTCTAGGTCTGTATCCCAAAGAGATTATACAAAAGGGAAAAGGACCCACATGTACAAAATATTTTTATAGTGGCCAAGAATTGGAAATTGAGGGGATGCTTATCAGTTGGGGAATGGCTGAACAAGTTGTGTTATATGAACGTAATAGAATACTATTCTGCTATAAGACATGATGAACAGGAAGACTTCAGAAAAATATGGAAAGACTTATATGAACTGATGCTGAGTGAAGTGATCAGAATCAGGAGAACATTGGACAGAGTAACAGCCACATTGTGGGATGACTAACTTTGATAGACTTATCTCTTCTTAGCAATGCAAGGATCCAAGAGAACTCCAAAGGGCTCCTGAAGGAAAATGTGGTCCACATCCAAAACAAGAACTATGGAGTCTGAATGAAGATTGAAGCATATTATTTCCTCTTTTTCTTTTTCTTTTTTTGTTTATTTCTTCTTTCTTGTGGTTTCTCCCATTGGCTCTCATTATTCTTTACACCATGACAAATGGGAAAATAGGTTCAATATGAATGTCTGTGGAAACTGTATCAAATGACATGCCATCTTGGGGTGGGGAGAGGGAAGAGAAGGGGAGAATATTTAGACCTCAGAATCTTATGGAAATGAATGTTAAAAACTAAAATAATGTTTTTAAAAAAGAATAAAAAAAGAAATAACTATGTTGACATGTTAAAAAAAATATGACTCCAGTGATGGAATATGAGACCAGTGAAATATTTAACTTCATCTGAATGTCTTTTAAGATTAAAAGCAATGATATTTTAAAAATATAGAAAATAATGTTTCCCTATTTTCCACAAGGTATTTCCTTAATATTTCATAATTAACTGCATGTCTTTGAGGCAGTGTCCACCAGCTTTGGGGGTATGCCAAGGCTCTTCCCTGGGCTTCCTTCCCTTCTCTTCCTATATTCTCTCACTAGGAGATTTCATCAGCCTCTATTGATTTAATGATCATTTTTGTGCAGATGACTCTATGATCTGTTTATCTAGCAATAGTTTCACTCCTGAGCTCTAGTCTAGCATTATTAACTGCCTGTTGGATATTTGAATTAGCTGTCTTGTAAACATCCCAGATTTAACATGTCTGAAACAAAATTTCCTCCCCTCCATAAAGATAGGCTATTTTTTCCTTAAAAGGTAATAAAAATGTCTTTGAGACTTTGTTGGTCAAGGGACATAGAAATAGAATTTTTGAGGTATCTTCTTGTTCACCTGATTGTAAAAGAGAGAGAGAGAGATAGACAGACAGACAGACAGACGGAGAGAAAAAGTGGGAGAGGGAGATGGAGGAGAGAGAATGTTTATGGGGAAGTTTCTCATATGTACTTCTTGATATGCACTTATGACTGACATACCACCAAGCCAGAAAAGCTGTTTCCAGTTGAATTATTCTTTACATGCTATAGTTAGGTAAAATTTTTGTGAACTAATTCATTATCCAGATATGTCTAATTTAATTCCAGTAGCCTTTTCTCAATCCCCATTCTCCTTGATCTCTCTGCGGCCTATGACACTGTTGAACAGTCTCTCCTTTTTTATACTCTCTTCTTTCTAGGATTTTGGGATATCACTCTCTCTAGGGTCTCTTCCTACCTATTCAACTGAACCTTTCCTGTCTCTTTTGATGAATCCTCCTACAGATATTGCCCTACATCCATAGGGGTGCTCAGAGTTCTGTCCAGTGCTTTATTATCTTCTCCCTCTACACTGCTTCACTTGGTGATCTCATCAGCTGTCATGGATTTAATTATCATCTGTGCTGATGATTCTCAAATCTAACTATCCTAAACCAAATTCTATGCTGACCTCCAGTCTTTCATCTCCAACTACCTTTTAGATAGCTAGAACTGGATGTCCAGTAGACATCTGAAACTCAATATATTCAAAACAGAATTCATTTTCTTTCCCTCTAAACTCCACCCCCCCACACTTTCCATATTATTATAGAGGACATCACCATCTCTTTGTGTCATCATGGACTCCTCATATGTCTCATTCCCCCTTTCCTCCCATATATAAGCTGTTCTCGGTTCACCTTGCCTAATGAATTTCTCCCAGAGTCCTATCTGTTATATAAAAGAACAAGGTTGGGGTGGTGTTGGGGAGGGAAATTTCAGCAAATCTTAACAACATATTGAAAATGTCAGATGTTGTATATGCATATTCTTTGATTCAGTGATACTGACCTTTTTGTTTTTCCACAAACAAGACACTCCCATCTCTTGGCTTCATGAGTATTCTCTGATTCTCCTCTATGCCTGAAATGCCCTTATCTCCACCTAGTGACTTCCTGGGCTTCTTTTAAGTCCCAACCAAAATTTCATCTGTTACAGGAAGCCTTTTTCAGCTCCTCCTAATTCTAATCCTTTCTCACTGTGAATTATTTCCTATTTATCCTATATAGAGCATTTTTGTATGTATTTGTTATCTTTCCTGTGAGCTCATTGAGGACAGGGACTATCTTTTTCCTCTTTTTGTATTTCCAGAACTTAGCACAGTGTCAGGCATTTAATAAATATTAATTATTTAATTGTTGGTGTGGGGAAGTCAAGGATTTCAAAGATCATTCTAATACTTGATGAAGCAAAAACTCAAATGAAAATGTGGCCAAAAATGAAAAATGTCAAGAACTGACAAAGAATTGCTATAAAATAACCTAAATAATACTCAGGAACTAAGCAAAGAACTTCAAAGACTTAGGTGTTGGAGGGACTTTTTGTGTGGCTTTATTGAAATTGGAAGAACAGCAAGAAAATCAGTTTTTAAAAAGTTTTTTTTAAAAACTTGCTGCAAGTAGAAAAAAAGTTTGCCATTGGCAAATACAGTACAAGGGCTAGAGAACTGAGGATTGGAAAGATCATTTTTGCTTATGAGACTCACTTTTTCAAGGTCATAACAAAACTGTTGTTAGAGCTTCAGATGAGTTTGTGAGATCTAAGCATCTTTAACAAGCAGTAAGATATCTACCCAAAAATATTTTGGAGATTTTTAGCTTTTAGGAGGCCTGTAAGTTTTATCCCCATTGAAGGAATTATGAATTTTGATACTAAGAAGAAAAATTACTGAGAAGCAAAATTACTCTAAAATTATAGAAATTCCTAAATGGAGAAAGAATACTGCAACAAGGACTTATATTATTCTACATGTGAAATGTTAAGAAGTTTAACTGAGAGACAGGGATAAACATGGTTAATGACCTAAGAATTTGCTTAGTGAAAATCTCTTTGAAAATTTATGGGACATAGTTAAGGTTAGACTGAGAAAAATGAGTTATTCCTCAAATATATAGTTAGTATCCAGTGTAATAAGTATGGTCTCATCTTGAAGAATTAAAGAATGAATCAATATCTTATTGACTTGATGCTAAACTCTGTCTCACTTAAGTGCAGTTTATCCACAAATCAAAAGACACCATCTATACCATTTTACCAGTTTTTCGCTTGAACCCTGTGGCAGGTTGTTGTGTTTTTCCTTCGTTGCCGAAGAAGACTGTGCCATCATAAAAATGATGATATGACTTGCATTTGACTTTGTTTTGAAGTAAGGGAGGGCTGTGCAAGGTCACCAACCTCACTTCTCCTCCAAAGCCATCTGAATTCAGTGACCAGTTATCAGGATGACTGGAGATGACCCCGGATGCACTGGGAGACCATGGTTTCTTTAGGGCAAGGTCTATGCAGGTACTCACTTAGGGTGAGATAATGCCCATTCATTGAATAGGCCTGTTTAAAGAAGTAGCAGGGCATGGCCCATTTAATGAGGCAAAGAAAAAGAAAGACATTCTGCTTGGAGGGAAATAGCAACAGTTATTATTGAGAATCACTTTTAAGGCAGGAGAGCCCTTAATTAGGGGGCCCTGTAGCAACAGGCAAGTGATGAAGCATCAGGTGTGGATATACTGGGAGCTGTTGTCACAATCCTGTACACAGGTAGCTCAGGCTATCGGGTCATCTTCTCACCAGAAGCATTGGTGGAATATGGTAGGCCCCTGGGTGTCTGAGCAGCCTTATAAGGATCACACTACTCACTTCCTGGTGGGAGGAGTGGGCCAGAAAAGGTGCACTAAAAATTGCTTACCCAACCCTGGCCTGATTACTATGACAGACAGGGATCCCACCCTGTTGTCAAAACATAAAAAAAGTACAAAAATGTCTGCAAAGATTATTCCACTCACTATTGGTAGATGAATGTGCACATACTTATAGACAATACAAAGTTCAGTAGACCTGAAAGATGAACAGATCTTGTTGCAAGAGAATTTAGCAGGTATCACATCCAAATAGCAACCCTGAGTGAAACAAGCCTGACAAATGAAGGTGAGCTTCCTAAAGTTGGAGCTGGATACATGTTTTTTTCCTGGAGTGGTCACAGTGAAGGGGAGTACAATGAAGCTGGTATGCCAGCATTTGCAATCAAAACTAATCTAGTCATCAACAAGCTCATGACAATGTGATTGCCACTTGCAGGAAAATATCACACCACCATTATCAGTGCCTATGCTCCCACCATGATGAACCCTGATGAGGTCAAAGAAAAATTTTATGAAGACTTGGAGATCCTTATTATCAATAGGCTGAAAGAGGACAAGCTTATAATCCTGGGTGACTTTAATGCTAGGCCCAGACTATCAGACTTGGCAGAGAGTCTTAGGGAGAAATGGAGTTGGAAACAGCAATAGCAAAGTGACAATCACTTACTAACGAAGACTTGTTGCATATTATGACATTCTCATCACCAACACTGTCTTCCATTTACCTAAATACAATAAACCTTCATGGATGCCCCCTCGCAGAAAATATTGGCATTTAATAGACTATGTGATTGTAAGGAGAAGAGACAGACAGGACGTGAAAGTGACAAAGGCAATGTGTGGCACAAAGTGCTGGACTGATCATAGACTTATCCTCTCCATGCTGAATATTCACATTCAACAAAAGCAGTGCCTCAAGGCAAAATGACTACTAGAGAAATTGTGTCAATGGCTCTTGTTTGAGAGGAATGGTTTGTGTTGCTAACTTGGAGGGAAAGTTGAGTCAACACACAGTTGGCAACAGTGGAACAGAAAAGGAATGGGCATCTTTCAGAGATTTACTCGTTTACTCATCTGGGTCAGAACACTTAGAAACATCAAGAGTGATTTGATGAAAATGAAAATGATGAGGAAATTCAGAAGCTGCTAAATGAAAAACAAGAATTCCACAGGTTTACCAGCAGGATAGTATATCTGTCTCTAAGATGACAGCATTTAATTCTGTCAAAAGTAAAGCAAAGCTTAGAGAGATGCAGGATTCTTTGACTCTGTAACAAGGCATATAAAATTCAGTTTATGGTAATAGTAACAATCCAAAGTGCTTTTATGTTGCCCTGAAGGCTACTTATGGGCCAAAGATCTGTTGTCTATCTCAACTACTCAGTGCTGATGGAGCCACATTGATTAATGATAAGAACATGATCTTGGAGAGATGGGCTGAACACTTCCATAATGTTCTCAACAGACCATCATCAATCAAGGCTGAGGCCAATGACTGTTTACCTCAGGTTGAAGTCAAACCCTCCCTAGCTGAAGTTCCAACTGAAGAAGAGGTTTTGAATGCCATTAGACTCCTTTCATGTGACAAAATATCTGTTGCTGATTCTATTCCAGCTGAGATTTACAAAGTGTAGGGGTCCATTACTCGTACAAAAGCTGACTGAATTTTTCTGGGTTATATGGCAAGAAGAGCTTATCCCCCAGGAGTTCAAGGATGCCTCCATTGTCCATTTCTAGAAAGGCAAAAGAAATAGATTGTCCTGCAACAGTCACAGTGGGATCTCTCTCTTAGTTACTGCTGGCAAGATTCTTGTGAGATTCCTCCTTTATAGGTTGACCCTTCACCAGGAAGATGGTCATATACCTGAGAGCCAGTGTGACTTTAGAAAGAGTCAAGGAATAGTTGGTGCGGTGTTTGCTGCATGACAACTCCAGGAGAAATGCCAGGAACAGAACAGAGGTCTGTGCACAATGTTTGTAGATCTATCAAGGCCTTTGACATTGTTAGTCATGAGGGCTTATGGAAAATTATGTCAAAATTTGGTGGCCCTGAGAAGTTCATCAGCATTGTACATCAATTTCATGATGGCATACTTCCCTGGGTTCTGGATAATGGATGATGCTCTCTTGCTTTCTCAGTCACCAATGGAGTGAAACAAAGCTATGTGCTTGCTCCCATGCTTTTTAGCGTGATGTTTTCATCTGTGTTGTCAAATTGCTTCAATGAAGATGAACATGGCATTAAGGTCAGATACTGAACTTGAAAAGGCTAGAAGCCAAGACCAAAGTGTAGAGAGTATTGGTACATGATTTGCAGATGATTGTGTACTCAGTGTAGCCTCTGAAGCTGAGATGCAACAAAGTATGGGTTGATTCATTGCCATGTGTTCTAAATTTTGACCTAACAATTCCAAGAAAATACAGGTGCTCCATCAGCCAGTACCACACCATCCATATGTGGAACCATCAGTTACAGCAAATGGAGAAGTTCTGAATGCTGTGGATAAGTTCACTTACCTTGGTAATGTATTTTCCAGGGATGTACCTAATGATAAAGAGGTCGATGGAGGCAATGCCAGAGCTTGCTCAGTGTTTGGGAGGCTCTGAAGGAAAGTGTGGGAGGTATTAGACTTGTCTACCAAACTGAAGGTATACAGAGCTGTTGTGCTGACCTCATTGTTTTCTGCCTGTGAAGCCTGGACAGTATACCAGCGCCATGCCAGGAAACTGAATCACTTCTATTTGAATTGTATTAAGAAGATTCTGAAGATCACCTCGGGGTGTACTGAAACACTGAGGTCCTTTGTTGAACTAAACTGCTGAGTATTCAAACTCTACTTCAGAGATTGGTGCTGTGATCAGGTGGCTAAGCTGTTTGAATGTCAAACGTACATTTGCCAAAAAGACTATTTTATGCAGAACTCACACAGGTAAGTGTTCACCTGGTGGTCACTGGGCAATACAAGGACACTCTCAAGGTCTCTCTTAAGAACTTTGAAATTGATTTTGTGACATGGGAGTCACTGGCACAGGACTGCGCAGCATGGTGTGCCCACATCAGAAAAGGTGCTGTGCTCTATGAGTAAAGCAGAATTTAGTGAGATGTACAAATTTAGAGATCCCAAAATATTCACATGGGCTATTTCTGCCCAACCACAGGTTGGGCATTCCAAGCTTGTATTGGTCTGCTTAGTGACAGTTGGACACACTGTAACTTGACTCCAGTGATATCATTTTAGTCCTCTTTGAGAATGAAGGACAACACATGTATGTATGTATGTATGTGTATATATATATATATATATATATATATATATATATATATATACACACACACACATATGTATTTGTTCTCAGTATTTTCAGAAGATTTCTTAAGGTGCTTTAAAAAAAAAACCATTTATTTATTTATTTTTAGATTATGACATTTATTTCCACAAAATTTTGAGTTCCAATTTTTCTCCCTATCTCTCCCCTCCCCCCACCCCATAATACCTTGCCTTCTGATTATCCCTTCCCTCAATGTGCCCTCCTTTCTATCACACCCCACCCTTCTCTTATCCCCATCTTCTCTCTTGTAGGGCAAGATAGATTTCTCTACTCCATTTCCATGGGAAATTTCTTATTTCCCAGTTATTTGCAATAACAATTTTCAACATTCGTTTCTAATACTTTGAATTCCAACTTCTCTCCCTTCTGCCCTCCCCACCCATCCGCACTGAGAAGGCAAGCAATCAATACAGGCTATATATGTGTCATTTTGCAAAAGACTTCCATAATAGTCATGTTGTATAAGACAAACTATATTTCCCTCCATCCTACCCTGTCCTCCCTTTATTCTATTCTCTCATTTGATCTTGTCCCTTTCCAAAAGTGTTTACTTCTAGTTACTCCCTTCCCCCATTTGCCCTCCCTTCTATCATCCCCCTCATTCCACTTTTCCCGTTCTCCCCTACTTTCCTGTAGTATAAGATAGATTTTCATAGCGAATTTAGTGAGCATGTTGTTCCCTCCTTAAGCCATATGTGAAGAGAGTAAGATTCACTTTTCCCCTCTCACCTCCTCCTTTTTCTCCTCCACTGAAAAAGACTTTTCTTATCTCTTTTATGAGTGATAATTTGCCCCATTCCATGTTTCCCTTTTTCCTCCCAATATATTCCTCTCTCACCCCTTAATTTTATTTTTTTTATAGATATCATCCCTTCTGATTCAACTCAACCTGTGCTGTGTGTGTGTGTGTGTATAATCCCTCCACCTATCCAAATACTGAGAAAAGTCTCGAGTTATAAATACTATCTTTCCATGTAGGAATGTAAACAGTTCGGCCTTAGAAAGTCCTTTATGATTTCTCTTTCCTGTTTACCTTTTCATGCTCCTCTTGATTCTTGTGTTTGAAAGTCAGATTTTCTCTTCAGTTCTGGTCTTTTCATCAAGAATACTTGAAAGTCTTCTATGTCATTGAGTGACCATTTTTTCCCTTGAAGTATTATACTCAATTTTGCTGGGTAGGTGATTCTTAGTTTTAATCCCAGTTCCTTTGACTTCTGGGAATATCCTGTTCCAAGCCCTTCGATCCCTTAATGTAGAAGCTGCCAGATCCTGTGTTATCCTGATTGTATTTCCACAATACTCAAATTCTTTCTTCCTAGCTGCTTGAAATATTTTCTCCTTGACCTGGGAAGTCTGAAATTTGGCCACAATATTCCTAGGAGTTTTTCTTTCAATATTTATTTTATCCTCTGGTTCTAGAATATCAGGGCAGTTTTCCTTGACAATTTAATGAAAGATAATTTCTAAGCTCTTTTTTTGATCATGGCTTTCAGGTAGTCCCATAATTTTTAAATTGTCTCTCCTGGATCTATTTTCCAGGTCAGTTGTTTTTCCAATGAGATATTTCACATTATCTTCTATTTTTTCATTCTTTTGGCTTTGTTTTGTAATTTCTTATTTTATCATATAATCATTAGCTTCCCTCGGCTCCCCCTTTATTTTTAAAGAACTATTTTCTTCAGTTTTCTTTTGAACCTCCTTTTCCATTTGCTGATTCTGCTTTTTAAAGCCTTCTCCTCATTGGCGTTTTGGACGTCTTTTTCCAATTGAGTTAGCATATTTTTAAAAGTGCTAACTTCTTCAGCATTTTTTTGGGTCTCCTTTAGCAAGCTGTTGACTCACTTTTCAAGCTCTTCCATGGCCTAAGCCCATTGCATATTCATTTTGGAGTTACTGGATGCAGAAGCCTTGACTTCTTCTGAGAGTATGCATTGTTCTTCCTCATCCGAAAGGATGGAAGGAAATACCTGTTCACCAAGAAAGTAATCTTCTGTGGTCTTATTGTTTTCCCTTTTTTGAGCATTTTCCCAGCCAGTTACTTGACTTCTGAATCCTTTCTCAAGAGGAGGGTAGTAGTGGTACTTCTGATCAGCTACTCAATTCCCCCAGGGGCTTTAAGCTCAGTCACTCCCACAATGGAAGCTGCAGCCTGACTTGGCCACTGCCATGCAGTGCTGCTACCTGGCTGCTGCTGCTGCCATTGCTGCCTGGGGCTTGTGCTGGGGGGACCCTGTTCCACTGTTGCCCAGCTGGGCAAGCCCTCTCACTGACCTTTGAAGCTTTCTTTGGTGTGGGTTGAGAGATCTGAGACCCTCCCTGGTGGGGATTCTGCCCTGGAGGCCTGTTCCGGTCCTCTTCCTCCTGGTGCTGCAAGGCTAGGGCTGGGCTCTGCTCTGTTCAGCGTCCCGTGGGATAGACCTTTCCTTCTGGGTTACCTTTGGCTGGAAATCTCTTTCTGTTTTTCTGTGGCTTCTGCTGCTCTAGAATTTGTTGAGAATCATTTTTTACAGGTTTTATAGGCTGTGAGGGAAGAGCTATAGTATGTGCGTCTTTCTACTCTGCCATCTTGGTTCTGCCCCCTCTTCAGAGGCTTTTAAGAAAAAAATTAAAAATCAGTTTGAAAGTTATTATTTAAAGATAAGTAACATTTGAATCAAT
The DNA here is from genome assembly GCF_028372415.1 of Notamacropus eugenii. Taxonomy (NCBI): domain Eukaryota; kingdom Metazoa; phylum Chordata; class Mammalia; order Diprotodontia; family Macropodidae; genus Notamacropus; species Notamacropus eugenii. The sequence continues at coordinate 362,636,385 of NC_092874.1, forward strand.
TTACCTTTTCATATTTTGTTCCTTTATAATCTTTGGACTCAGCATATTTAAAGTCAAGTATTTGAGGTGTAATAAGCAAAAAAGTGTATAACTTTAGACATATTTTTTTAAATATCATGGAATAATTTGAAAATTTTCATTCTTTTTCAAAAATTATTATAAAAACATGTAAAATTTTACTTGTGAATATTTTAATAGTAACACCTGAATAATTTATTAGTAATATGTTTTAAATCAGTTAACTTTCAATAAATAGTGTCAGTCACAAAGCAAAAAAGAAGTCAGAGGAAGATTATCTTGGTCTTTTTCCATAGAATTAATTCCTAAAAAATTTTTTTTAAAAAATGAGTTGGTAAACAAGTGAAATATTTAGGAGCATTCATTATTGCTCCTTGGTTTTTTGAGAGATGACAGATTAATAAAGCCTGTTGACTGAACAGCAAAACATAGTATTTATCCACATTAAAATGTAACATGAAACAACTGCTAATCTATCTTTTCTTACTTTCTGTTGCTTAATAATTTTCTCCATTACTTCAAGAACTTGCTTTATTATCATGATAATGATTATAGTGCCCATTGGTTTTTAGTGTGATATTTTGAATTGTGTGTAGAGGAAAATTCATTAAAACATCTGTTAAATTGAATGTTTGACTTTAAATCTGGATTATGACATTGTATAAAACACATCCTTTGAGGGGCTTATGATTTCTGAGGTGGATTCAAATGATGTATAGGAAGTAGCATATTTATAATTAAACAATACTGTTTATTTGCATGCCTTTTCACAGAAACTAAAGGAACAGCCTGGCATCCAAAATTTTGTGTTTTTTTTTTTCTGTTTATAAACTAGGTTGCATTGCTGGCTATTCTTCTGATCTTATTCCACAGAAAAGATTAGAAGCTGGGCATCTGCACACTCAGCATGGTGACTGTGTATATCTGTTTTGTAGATATGCCAAGTATTCTGTGGGTCTCAGAGTCCAGTGAAGCTTATGAACCATTTACCATTCATCCAGTTTCACACTTTCAAAACCTTTGTGTTATATCTTTGATTTTTCCTTCCGCATTACTTCTCATGTTCAATTAAATATGTCCTATTGGCTCTACCTCTCAATTATCTTTCAAATGGATTCCCTCTTCTCTAGTTTCACTATCATCATCTTAGCGTGATGGACCATAGCTGGACCACTGCAGGTACTGCTTCCTATTTCCATTCTCATAGCCCTCTAATCCTTTTTTTCCAGATTAATATTCATCATTCATAAATGTAGTTCTGTCAATCCTGTACTCAGAAATCTTCAGTGCCTTCAATTATAATACTTCTCTACCTGTACTTTCCTGCCTTTTATATTTTTAATAATATTCTATCCATCCTTTAAATAACAACTCAAATACCATGTTCTCTGTGAAACTTTCCTTCATCCTGTTTTAGTCATCATGTTTTTTTCCCTCTTTGAATTTCGCATAATATTTTGTTTTGCTGCTCTCTAAGTCATATATATGTGCTTTGCAATTTTACACACACACACTCACACACACACACACACACACACACACACACATGTATATGTCTCTTTTTTTCCTACTGGATTGTAATCTCCATTATGGTCAGGTACTCTGTCTTATTTGAACTCTGTATCTCCTCCCAGTGCCTAGAAAAGTGCCTAGATACTCTGCCCTATGTCCTCGTCTCCAAAAACTGAGTTTAGTTTGGCTTAGTAGAATTTATTGCTCTATCACAAACCTTTTCAGTTCCTCCAGTCAGATACTTACCTTAAATCTAAACCCATTGGCAGAGCCCAGTGGAGGTGGTTCTCAAAATAACCTGGTCAAAATTCAGATCCAATGAAGGAAGAAATACAGTGTCATTTAATGGAAAAGCACTGTATTTGGGAGAATTCTTTTTGGATTAAAAACAAGCATAACTAGATAGTGGGCAATCAGATTAGTAGAAGGCAAGATAATTTTAAAAGTTCTAGTATATCAGACCATCTGTTCCATCTTTGTCTGTGCAGTATTTTGTCTTTGACCAAGGAACTAAGCAATGCTTTCTGAGAAGATATGGTTGCATTCCATGATTTCACTTTAACATTAAAGTTTTGCCTCAAAATCTGTTTAGATCATCGCATTGATAGGTGGAAGGGGACTTAGCTCTTTCTCATTTTATTTTATTTTTTATTTTTTTTTAAAATTTATTTAACTTTTAACATTCATTTTCACAAAACTTTGGGTTCCAAATTTTCTCCCCATTTGTCCCCTCCCCCCACCCCAAATTGCCAAGCATTCTAATTGCCCCTATCACCAATCTGCCCTCTCTCCTAACATCCCTCCCTTCCCTTGTCCCCATCTTCTCTTTTGTCCTGTAGGGCCACATAACTTTCTATACCCCATTACCTGTATTTCTTATTTCCTAGTAGTAAGAACAGTACTCGACAATTGTTCTAAAACTTTGAGTTCCAACTTCTCTTCATCCCTCCCTCCCCACCCATTCCCTTTGGAAGGCAAGCAATTCAATGTAGGCCATATCTGTGTAGTTTTGCAAATGACTTCCATAATAGTTGTGTTGTGTAAGACTAACTATATTTCCCTCCATCCTATCCTGCCCCCCATTGCTTCTATTCTCTCTTTTGATCCTGTCCCTCCCCAAGAGTGTTGACTTCAAATTGTTCCCTCCTCCCACTGCCCTCCCTTCCATCATCCCCCCAACCCTGCTTATCCCCTTCTCCCCCACTTTCCTGTATTGTAAGATAGGTTTTCATGCCAAAATGAGTGTGTATTTTATTCCTTCCTTTAGTGCAATGTGATGAGAGTAAACTTCATATTTTTCTCTCACCTCCTCTCTTTTTCCCTCCACTAAAAAATCTTTTGCTTGCCTCTTTTATGAGAGATAATTTGCCCCATTCCATTTCTCCCTTTCTCCTCCCAATATATTTCTCTCTCACCACTTAATTTCATTTTTTTAACATATGGTCCCATCCTATTCAATTCACTCTGTGCTCTTTGTCTCTGTGTGTGCATGTGTGTGTGTGTGTGTGTGTGTGTGTGTGTGTGTGTGTGTGTGTGTGTGTGTAATCCCACCCACTACCCTGATACTGAAAAGTTTCAAGAGTTATAAATATTGTCTTTCCATGTAGGAATGTAAATAGTTCAACTTTAGTAAGTCCCTTATGACTTCTCTTTGCTGTTTACCTTTTCATGCTTCTCTTCATTCTTGTGTTTGAAAGTCAGATTTTCTTTTCAGCTCTGGTCTTTTCATCGGGAATGCTTGAAAGTCCTCAATTTCCTTGAAAGACCATTGTTTCCCCTGACGTATTATACTCAGTTTTGCTGGGTAGGTGATTCTTGGTTTTAGTCCTAGTTCCTTTGACTTCTGGAATATCCTATTCCATGCCCTTCGATCCCTTAATGTAGAAGCTGCTAGATCTTGTGTTATCCTGATTGTATTTCCACAATACTTGGATTGTTTCTTTCTAGCTGCTTGCAATATTTTCTCCTTGACCTGGGAACTCTGGAATTTGGCCACAATGTTCCTAGGAGTTTCTCTTTTTGGATCTCTTTCAGGTGGTGATTGGTGGATTCCTTGAATACTTATTTTGCCCTCTGGTTCTAGAATCTCAGGGCAGTTTTCCTTGATAATTTCATGAAAGATGATGTCTAGGCTCTTTTTTTTGATCATGGCTTTCAGGTAGTCCCATAATTTTTAAATTGTCTCTCCTGGATCTATTTTCCAGGTCATTTGTTTTTCCAATGAGATATTTCACATTATCTTCCATGTTTTCATTGTTTTGTTTTTGTTTTGTGATTTCTTGGTTTCTCATTAAGTCTTTAGCCTCCATGGGTTCCATTCTGATTTTGAAAGAACTATTTTCTTCAGTGAGCTTTTGAACCTCCTTTTCCATTTGGTTAATTCTGCTTTTTAAAGCATTCTTCTCCTCATTGGCTTTTTGAACCTCTTTTGCCAGTTGAGTTAGCCTATTTTTCAAGGTGTTATTTTCTTCAGCATTTTTTTGGGTCTCCTTTAGCAAGATGTTGACCTGCTTTACATACTTTTCTTGCATCTCTCTCATTTCTCTTCCCAGTTTTTCCTCCACCTCTCAAACTTGATTTTCAAAATCCTTTTTGCTCTTCCATGGCCTGAGCCCATTGAATATTTATTTTGGATGTTTGGGATACAGAAGCCTTGATTTCTATGTCTTTCCCTGATGGTAAGCCTTGTTCTTCCTCATTTGAAAGGAAGGGAGGAGATATCTGTTCACTAAGAAAGTAACGTTCTGTGGTCTTATTTTTTTTCCCCTTTTCTGGGCATTTTCCCAGGGGGTTACTTGACTTCTGAATGTCCTCTCCGCACCCACCTCTCTCCAGATCTGCGCAGCTAGTGCTTGGGGTCTGAGATTCAAATGCTGCTTCCCAGCCTCAGGGCTTTCAGTGGGGGCAGGGCTGCTATTCAGTGTGAGATTAAGTTCAGGTGCTCTGCTGGTGCAGGGCCATCAACGGGGCTCAGTTCCCTCTGGGGGTTTATGTGGAGACCTTCAACAATGGATCCTGGCTCCTGCCTGCTTTGGGAACCTCTGTCTGCTGCTGCCTCTGCTGCTGCCTCCTGAGGGGGCCTGAGTTATGAGGACATCCCACTCCCCTCTCGGCCAGCCAAAAAGACACTCTCACTGACCTTTGCAGCCTGTGGGTGGAGGGACCTACGCGGCTGCTGGAGATTCCTTCCCTGAAGCCTGCTTGTATCTGCTCCCCTCGGTGCGGGGTGGCCAAGGCAGGGCTGGGCTCTGCTTTGAGTCCGGTGCGCAACGGACCCCCCCCCCCCCCTGCATCGGTTTTTCAGGTCTCTCTGGAACAGAAATCTCCTCTGCTCCATTGTTCTGTGGCTTCTGCTGCCCCAGAATTTGTTGGGAGTTCTTCTTTATAGGTATTTTATGGGCTGTGGGTTCAGAGTTAGTGTATGTGTATCTTTCTACTCTGCCATCTTGGCTCCTCCCCCCGAGTTTGAAGATTTCAAAGCTTCTAGGGAAAAGATTACATTATTGATGAAAAAATATCATTAGAATTCAAGTGTCTTTTCCAAGTGAGAAAAATGATTTTTAAATAACCAAATATTGGGGAGATCTAGGCTTTTCCCCTCTTCCTTATTTGGAGATTAGGTCAAAGGTTAGTTCTCTGAAGGGCAGGGCAGATGAGAACTAGAGCACTTTCCAAAGAATTTAAGGTAAGTTCTGGCCCATTGTGCTCCACTCAGCTAGGTCTGAACAGAGGGGAACCCCCTTTTGTCTAGATTGTCTTAGGCAGGGGTAGTCTGGATAACAGATAAATGTGATAAGTCTCCTTGTCTAAGACTATGATCAGAGTCAGGGTCCACCATGACCTCATTAGAATAGGTCTAGTTCTTATTATAATATTCTTCTAATTAGCTGTTAACCAATTAACATTCACTGAGAGTTCATTGCCACCCTGAGGAGTACCCATTATCCCAAGGACTTGTAAGTGGTGTTTGACATTTGGGAGTGTCACTGACCCCTTTATCAATTATTTGCTAGCAATGATTAATAAAATGATAAATTATCAAGGAACAATATCTCTTGAACTTTTTATATATTACACAGTTATACAAAGGGAGTAAAAGACAGTCTGGGATAAAAGATCTAATTTTAATACTACATAGTCTGAATGAAGTTTTGTCACTAGGTACCAAAAGATTTGCCTTATTCCATCTCAAAGATTCTTACTCTGATAGTCTGTCTCTCAGACCAGTGGTAAAACGAATGAAGTTTTCTATATTGTTCATTCAGCCTCAGCATTCCTATATTGGTCAAGTGCCTGTTTACAAGAGTGACCTCATCACCAAGTCATCATTTGTTGAACTGTTTCCTTATAAGCATTCTAGAGAAAGTTCAGTAATAGAGTTTGTAATGCAAAAAAGTGAGCATTACAAACCTGTGATTTATGCCAGGTAAATTTAAAGACTTGGCTTAGGGAAAAGGGAGGAATAGGATAGGAATTAATAATTTCAAATTAGCTATTAGTAATTAATGTACTAGTCCATTGTTCTGTGCTGGTTTTTATGCCAGGAAATAAATCAGATGAGCACGTCATGTCACAGTTTCTAGGTCAACCAGAATTTGTACATGAACTTAAATTATTTAGGATGTTTTAGAGTAATGTGTACAGTTCTGGGCACCATGTTATCTCCAGGGCCTGTGTCAATCATTCTGGGCATAGTTTGCTTGACTAGAAAAATAAGAAATCAACCAACTCTACATTGTAGACATTTAGTGTAGACATGTCTTATTGATATTGTTGTATGATAACAGAGACTGTACAGCAGGATCTTTTTTTTAAAAATTAATTTGTTTTTAGTTTTCAACAGTCACTTCCATAAGTCTTAAATTTTTCTCCCTCTCCTTCCTCACTCCCTCCTCAAGATGGCTTGCACTCTTATATGGGAACTACACATATTTATCATTATTAAACACATTTTCACATTAGTCATATTGCATAGAAGAATTAAAATGAGAGTAGCCATGAGAAAAACCAAAACGAAACAAAGCATAACACAAGAGAAAATAGTCTGCTTCATTCTGTGTTCAGATTCCATAGTTCTTTCTCTGGATGTTGATGGCATTGTGCCTTAAGAGTCCTTTGGGAATGTTTTAGGTCCTTGCACAGCAGAATCTTTTTTTTCCTTTTTTTATTATTTATTTTTAACACAGTTTATAACAGATAAAGCAATTCCAACTTTTGGTCAGGTGATACTTCTTTTTAAAGCATTTATAATATGGACCACAAAAGAAATTTTTTTTTAAACATTAACCAACTGAGACAAAATAATATTTATGTTGCTAACTTCACAAGCTCTTGCCCTAATTGTCTCCACAGTATTACTAAGAATTAAAGGACCCTAACTTAATGTTGTTGGTCTAAAGTCCTATGCCTAATAGCTTAATTTTAGACAACCTGGGATGTTCCCCTATGCATAATCTACAATTGAATAGAATTGGCATTAAGCTTACAAACCTTTTGACTACAGGAAATTGCCACTAAGATTAGGGACATTGCAGGGAAACAATATCTCCCCAGCTTCATGTCAGTTCCAGGCAGGAGTAGATTGTCAGCTTGCATTCAGTCAGGCTTAGAGTCTGCCAGGTGTCAGTGGGGAAATTGAGTCAGGAGAATCTCACCTCAGCCCATGCTGAACAGCCGCTCTCCCACCGTTCCCTTGAGATCACCTATGCAGTTCATACCAGCATCTCATCAGCTTACTGGCATCATGTATTGGAGGCTCAGACAGCCTTTCTTGCTACCCATACCTGGAGTTAGACTCAGAAGAACAGTCACTTAATAGTCTCATAGCATCTAAAAACGGCAAGTTCCAAGAACCAGGTTTCAAATATGATTGTAGTTTCACTTTCTCTAAGGAACTTCTATACATGTTCTAGTTCCTGATTAAATGGCAATCATAAAATCAAGTTTACCATTAAAACCTTGACTTTTCTTTCAATGCCAAATTTTACCCAAGGTTACCTTCCTCTAGGAAATTTAGACTGAATTCTTCTCTCCAAACTGAAGATGTCATTGATTTATTCTCAGTAATTAACTCAGTCTATTGTTTTAATACTAATTGCTTTTACCTCACTTTGTAACATGTCCAATTTTTCTCCCCATCACTCCCCTCCCCCTGCTTCCTAATACCTTGCATTCTGATTACTCCTTCCCTCAATATACCCTCCCCTCCATCACACCCCACCCCTGTCCTATCCCCATCTTCTCTCTTTTCTTGCAGGGCAAGATAAATTTCCATACCCATATCCCTGTAGTTCTTATTTCCCAATTATATGCAATTAAAATTCTCAACATTCGTTTCTAATACTTTGAATTCCAACTTCTCTCCCTCCCCCCCCTTCCTCAGCCCTACTGAGAAGGCAAGCAATTCAATACAGACTAAATAGGTGTTGTTTTGCAAAAGACTTCCATAGTAATCATGTTGTGTAATACTAATTATATTGCCCTCTGACCTACCTTATCCCTCTTATTTTTCCCCCCTACAAGTGACCTTGTCCCTTCTTGAAAGTGTTTATTTCTAGTGACTCCCTTCTCCCATTTGCCCTCCCTTCTAACATTCCCCTCGCTCCACTTGTCACCTCCTCTCCTACTTTCCTGTGGTGTATATAAATTTTCATATCAAATTTAGTGAGCATGTTATTCCCTCCTTCAGCCACACATGGGGAGAGTAGCTTTATTTTTTCCCCTGTCCCCTTCTCCCTTATTTCCTCCATTGAATAAGATTTTTCTTATCTCTTTTATGAGTTACAGCCTGCCCCATTCCATTACTCCCTTTCTCTTCCCGGAATTTTCTTCCTTCTCCCCTTTTTATTTTATTTATTTATTTATTTTTTGTGTGTGGATATCATCTCTTCTGATATAACACACCCTGTACTATCTATCTATCTATGTGTGTGTGCGTGCATGTGCGCGTGTATGTACAATCTCTCCAACTACCCAAATATTGAGAAAAGATTCAAGAGTTAAAAATATTTTCTTTCCATGTAGTAATGTAAACAGTTCAGCTTTAGAGAATCTTTTATGATTTTTCTTTTCTGTTTACCTTTTCATGCTTCTCTTGATTCTTATCTTGGGAATTCAAAATTTTAAATACAGATCTGGTCTTTTCCTCAACATGAAATCTTGAAAGTCGACTATATCACTGAATGACCATTTTTTCCCCTTGCAGTATTATATTCAGATTTGCTGGGTAGGTGATTCTTGGCTTCAATCCCAGTTCCTTTGACTTCTGAAATATCCCACTCCAAGCCCTTCGATCCCTTTAATGTTGAAGCTGCCAGATCCTGTGTTATCCTGATTGTATTTCCACAGTACTCAAATTGTTTCTTTCTAGCTGCTTGCAGTATTTTCTCCTTGACCTGGGAACTCTGAAATTTGGATGTATTCCTAGGAGTTTCTCTATTTGGTTCTCTTTCAGGAGGTGATCAGTGAATTCTTTCAATATTTATTTTGCTCTCTGATTCTAGAACATCAGGGCAGTTTTCCTTGATAATTTCATGGAAGATAATGTCTAGGCTCTTTTTTTGATCATGGCTTTCAGGTAGTCCAATAATTTTTAAATTATTTCTCCTGGATCTGTTTTCCAGGTCAGTTGTTTTTCCAGTGAGTTATTTCACATTATCTTGTATTTTTTCAAATTTTTGCTTTTGTTTACTAACTTCTTGGTTTAACTCATAGTCATTCGTTTCCCTGGACTCAGTTCTCTCTGTCAACAAATTATTTTCTTCAGTGAGTTTTTGAACCTTCTCCTCCATTTGGCTAATTCTGCTTTTTAAAACATCCTTCTCCTCGTTAGCTTTTTGGACCTCTTTTTCCAACTAGTTAGCCTCTTTTTAAAGCTGTTATTTTCCTCAGCATTTTTTTGGTTCTCCTTTAGTAAGCTGCTAACTTGTTTTTTAAGGTCTTCTGTTGCCTGAGCCCATTTTAAGTTCCCTTTGGAGGCAGAGGCCTTGACTTCCTCTAACAGTATGCCTTGTTCTTCCTCATCAGAAAGGATAGGGGAAGACACCTATTCTCCAAGGAAGTAACCTTCTATGGTCTTATTTTTTTTCCCTTTTTTGGGCATTTTCCCAGCCAGTTACTTAACTTCTGAGTTTCCTCCCCACAACCACCTTACCTCCAGTTCCACCAAGCTAGCACTTGGGGGCTGAAATTCAAATGAGCTGCTCCCAAGCCTCAGGGGCTTTCGAGTGGCAGCAGGGTGCCATTCAGTGTGAGATTAAGTTCGACTACTCAGGCAGGGGCAAGATCACCACACAGGGCTCAGTTCCCTCAGGGGGTTTACGAGGAGACCTTCAACAATGGATGTCGGCTACTGCCTACTTTGGGAGTCCATGTCTGCTGCTGCCTCCTGAGGGGGCCTCAGTTATGGGGACACCCCGCTCCCCTCTTGGCCAGCCGAAAAGACCCTCTCACTGACCTTTGGCACCTGTGGGTTGAGGGAACTGCGCTGCCACTAGAGATTCTGTCCCTGAAGCCTGCTTGGATCTGCTCCTCTTGGTGCCACGTGGCCAAGGCAGGGCTGGGCTCTGCTCCGTGTCTGGTGCACGACAGACCTTTCCCATCATTTTTTCAGGTCTCTCTGGAACAGAAATCTCCTCCACTCTGTTGTACTGTGCTTCTGCTGCTCTGGAATTTGTTGAGAGTTCTTCTTTACAGGTATTTTGTGGGCTCTGGGGTAAGAGCTAAGCATATGTGTATCTTTCTGCTCCACCATCTTGGCTCCTCCTGCACAGCAGAATCTTATGCATAGGTCAAGGCTAGCTGTGGAAATTTTTGCAGTCACATACCGTTTCATTTCTGTATGTGGCAAAGAAATCTTCAGAAGCACATCTAATGTACACAGGAACACTCCCAGGTACCTGGATTTTAATCAACTGCATTTATGAATGAATGCCAGAAAAATTTAGGAGGGTTTGTTGTCCCTGAGCATGGGAGAGAAACTGGGCTAAGGATTATATGGGATCCTCACCCAACTCCTTGGATGAGTACGATGATAAATGTATACTGTAATGGCCAGTATTGATATTGATTTCTTGCTTTGGTGCCTAATGAGATTTATTGTTCCTTCCAGAAAATATGGAACTGGCGTGTCAATAAATCTTGTTAGACACTCAAACAGAAAAATCAATATTTACCTAATTACCCCAAGGAGGGGCCATCTTCAGGTTAAAACCTAATATGCTGTCAGGACAAGGCTCAAACATTGTAAAAATTATCTATTAAGCATTGTTTTAATTTTAGTAAAATTCTAGATCACAAAGGAATATTAATAATTATTAAATATTATTTAAGTCTAGCATTTGGTTCTTTGTGGAATTACTTGAGTCATATAACAATAGTAATAAAAGTCAAGATTATTTTTTAAAAAATTCTCAAAAAAAACCCCGGTAGTATACCCTAGGTTTTGTGCAAAAACAGTTCTTTTGAATAGTTTTTAATAATTATCAATGGAAAATTTAAACCTACCTTTAAATTAAATTTGAATTAGAATATAGAGTACTTGAAACATTTGATTTAACCCTATTTTTTTCCTGTTATAAAATCTGTTTAGTTTTTATTAGGCTTTGCTTTAGTAAAATGCCAGTTAACTTTCATTTCTCTGTAGACCAATGAAGTTTATGGGGCAATTTAAATATTTGTTTGTTCAAAGAACACTTATTAGGCACCTACTATGTGCTAGACACAGTGATAGGCTCTTAGAGAGATATGGTCACAAATAAGACACTACCCTACTGCTAGTACTACAGTCAACCTTTGGATATTTATATCCAATTTTTTTAAAAAAATATTTTCACCCTGTAACTACAAATTACTATATTAAGAATAAGATAGAGGTTTTAAGAATTTTTCTTTTGGGGTGATATTAAGTCTCTTGTTTAACTTGATTGGTAAAAAGGTATATAAACTTTTATCCCTGGTAGATCATAAATCCTAGCAGTATTTATAAATTGAAGTTTTCCATTGCTGCATAAATATGGCATATGGAATACTTTTTCTGTCCCTTAGAATTTCCATCACTCTGGTTTTGATCTAGATGGAGAAAACTATGAAGAGAACCTATACTAAATTATGCCAATTCTGTTCTAACATTCATCTTTTGATCAACAAGATATAATTTGTGAATTTTTCTTTCTTCCTAAGTGAAAAATAATATTAACAGTTAATTATTGTATGTTACTTTGTGTATATATCAGGATACTTAAATTCTAAATGAATGAAATAGCATTTATTATGCACGTGGTAGTTGCATAGCATTGTTCTGAGCACAGAGTTAAGATAGCCTCCATTCTTAAAGCGATTATATCATAATGGAGAAGATACAAAGAAGGTTTTAGCTGTGAGTCAAATGGAAAGGTCAGGGAGTCTTAGGGTGCAGTGATAATGCATCATCTTTAATATCATTTTCACTTATAAAATCCTATCTCTTTCTAATATTGAATCATTTGGCAATGTCAGTAACTTTGGTGGCAAGTACTGATGGTAGAGTTGGGGAGGGTACTGCCACTCTCAGGGTTCCTGGTTTGAGCTTCCCATGAATGATAATTGACCAGAAGTTGGTATTGGTGGTAGTGAGGAAGGTGGGCCTCTTCCCCATAGTGATTTCTTCCTTCATTGATGAATATGTGGTTCAGGCTAGTAGGAATAGTGGTCTAGGTGTTTGGAGTTCAGAGTCCTGGGATATCTCCAATTGGGTTTTAGGGGAAGTAGTAATAGGGGTGGTGTTAGTTCCTTGACTTATCTAGGACATGCTACCTTCTGCCTCTACACTAGTACACCTTGCTACTTCTGCTAGGCTGGTGTGCTTGCCCTGTTGATGGCAGTTGCTGGGGGATGTCCAGTCCACAACTGGTGGAGATAACCAATTCTTTCTCTAACTCCTATAGCAAAGTATCGGAGAGGGGGAACAGGAATGAAATACCAATGTAGCTGTGTGCAAATTTTCTTTATGTGCTGTTTGGCGTGATGAATAGAAATCTTATTCTAATACATCAAAGCATCTGTAATCTCATCAAGGTGATATTCCCTCCAACGGTGCAGATCACAGTCAAGCCATGGGTCTCCATCTTGTGTGACTCTTGCTCATATTCTCCCACAAATATGCCACAAATCATGCCCCAAGCACAGAGTGATTAACAGGCCAACTAAAGGCTATTAGCCTTCTTTCTACTACTTGAATATTAATAGAACAATCTAGCTGTCCATCAGTTATCCTCCCTTTTATTATTTTGTGGTTAGTTTATTAAAAATATTTTTTGTGATGCCTTCACTTTTTAATTAATCATTTTTTTCATTCATTTACAAACTTTTCCCTAGTATCTCTCCATTTTTCACCAGCTACTCTGCCTTTTTCAGTTCCATGCAACATCATAGGGCTCTCCCTGATGCATCTTCCTGCCCCCTCTTTTGAGCTTTTTTTTATATGTTGTTTTCCCCCATTAGACTATAAGCTCCTTGAGGATGAGGACTGTCTTTTTAAAATTTGTATCTCCAGCACTCAGCAGAGTGTCTGGCATGTGGTAAATGTTTAATAAATATTTCATTGAACTAAATTGAGAAATGGCCTTCTGTGCTCCTTAGTTACGCTTCCCTTGTAACGAAGATGAAAAAAGGAAAAAATAGGAAAGAAGTTTGGAAAAATACAATATCTTTCTGATAGTAAATTCCAGGACTATGAATACTCCCTCCTCCTCCCCCAACACCCCTACCATCTGCAATGAAATGAAGGAGGTACATTTTCTCAACTTTTTTCATCATTGAGCTTGGTCATCATAACTGAATTTCATTTCGTTCTTTTAATTGACATTGATTTTGCATCAGTTCATATAATTCTTTCCATGCCTTCTTGAATTCTTCATATTTGTTGTTTTATATGGTGTGTAGGATCATAGGTTTAGAGCTTGAAGGAATTTAAACCCCATCTAATACAACAGTTTCATTTTATAGATAAAGAAACAGGTCTAGCAAAGACCCTTGGATTTTCCCAAAGTCATATACTTACTTAGTAGCAGTCTGTAATATTCTATTACATTTATGTTCCACAATTTGTTTAGCCATGCCCTATAGCTACTTACCTCTACTTGATTTATATGTCTTGGCTGCCAAAAAAAAAAAATACTTAAGAAGCAAAAATGATCTTTCTGTGCTTATGCTTCTTAAAGGCTTTTAGCATAAATTTGCATAAACATGACTTGGTCTTATTAAATATTTTTTGTTATATTGTGCAATTTTACTCTTTTAGTTTAAATTTGTATGTTGATATTCATTAGTAATAATAGTCTATATTTCCCTTTCTTTACTTTATCCCTTTATGATTTAGGGATTAAAACCAAAAGAGCTGGGTAGGTATTTTCTTGCTCAGTTATTAAGGATAATTTGTGTAGCATAGATATTAGTTGATTCTTAAATTTTTAAATTGAACTTACCTATAAATTTATAGCAGGTTTTTTTTCCTTTTGTGGTTCTTTTGTGGCCTGTTCAATTTTATATTCTGTGATTGGATTGTTTAAGATTTATATTCTAGTTTCAATTAATTTGGGTGTTTTATATTTTTATAGTCAATTATCAATTTCCTTAAAATTTTTCATTTTGTTGTCTGGTTTGAGGAATCAGAAATAAAACCAAGAGTTTAGAGGAATGACAGTGCTTTTAAATAGAAATACAGAATTTTGAAAATGGGATTGGTTTGACAGAAAAGGTAATGAGTTTTGCTTTGGACATGTTGGGTTTGAGATGGATATTTGACTTTCAGTTTGTAATATTCCAATGATTCAGAATTGAACCCGTGGGTAGAGACTGGGCTGAAGGTATACATATAGGAGTCATCAGCATGGATATATGATAATTAAACTCATGGGAGATGATGAAGATATGAGAGAGTATTTACAGAGAGTTAGAGAATATTTAGAGATTAGAAGACCAGAAACAGAGCCTTAGGAACATACACAGTAAGGTGTGACATTGGCAATTCACCAGCAAAGAAGACCTAGAAGGAGTGGTTGGACAAGTAGGAGGAAAGTAAGGAGAGAGCAGTGTCATTAAAACCCAGAGCAGAGAGAGTATCTAGAAGGAGAGTGGGTGATTAATAGGGTCAAATGCAACAGATAAGTCAGAAAGGATGAGGACTAAAAAGAAGGCCATCAAATGTAACAACCAGGAGATGATGTATGACTTTGGAGAGAGCAGTTTCTATCAGATTATGAAGTTGTAAACTACATTGCAAAGGGCTGAGATTAGGTGAGTGAGAGGAGAGAAGTGAAGATAGAAGTATAGAGATCTTTTTCTAGGAGTTTGGATGAAGAAAGGAGAAGAAATATAGGATGATCAGTTCAAAGTAGGCTTTAGTGGAACCTTTTTTTAAGGTTGGGGAGGTGTGTACATGTTTAAAGGTAATGAACCAGGGAGAAATTGAAGATTAGAGACAGAGATAATAAATGGTTGAAGGGGCCATCTTGTGAAGAACATGGAAAGAGACAGGATCACAGGCACTAGCAGAGGGGTTGACCTTGGTAAGATCAAGAAGGATCTCCCTTTGTCAAAAACTAGAGGGAAATGATGAGAGGATGGGGAATGATGTCAAGGGTTTTTTTTTGTTGTTTTGTTTTGTTTTTTTGTTTTTGCAATGAAGAGGAGCAAAGAGAGCCTGCATCAAAATTCTTAAAGCTTCCAACTGAAACAATTTGAATATTTTATTTTATTTTATTTTTTTATTTTTAAAATTTATTTATTTAACTTTTAACATTCATTTCCACAAAATTTTGGATTCCAGATTTTCTCCCCCCTTGTCCCCTCCCCCCACCCCAAAACACCGAGCATTCCAATTGCCCCCATCACCAATCTGCTCTCTCCTCTATCATCCCTTTCTGCCCTTGTCTCCATCCTCTCCTCTGTCCTGTAGGGCCAAATAACTTTCTATACCCCTTTACCTGAATTTCTTATTTCCTAGTGGCAAGAGTAGTACTCGACAGTTGTTCCTAAAACTTTGAGTTCCAACTTCTTTTCCTCCCTCCCTCCCCACCCCCTCCTTTTGGAAGGCAAGCAATTCAATATAGGCCAAATCTGTGTAATTTTTGCAAATGACTTCCATAATAGTCGTGTTGTATAAGACTAACTATATTTCCCTCCATCCTATCCTTCCCCCAATTACTTCTATTCTCTCTTTTGATCCTGTCCCTTCCCATGAGTGTCGACCTCAAATTGCTCCCTCCTCCTCAGGCTCTCCCTTCCTTCATCCCCCCCACTCTGCTTATCCCCTTACCCCCCACTTTCCTGTATTGTAAGATAGGTTTTCATACCAAAATGAGTGTGCATTTTATTCCTTCCTTTAGTGGAATGTGATGAGAGTAAACTTCATGTTTTTCTCTCGCCTCCCCTCTTTATCCCTCCACTAATAAGTCTTTTGCTTGCCTCTTTTATGAGAGATAATTTGCCCCATTCCATTTCTCCCTTTCTCCTCCCATATATTTCTCTCTCACTGCTTGATTTCATTTTTTTAAGATATGATCCCATCCTCTTCAATTCACTCTGTGCACTCTGTCTCTATGTGTGTGTGCATGTGCGTGTTCGTGTGTGTGTGTGTGTAATCCCACCCAGTACCCAGATACTGAAAAGTTTCAAGAGTTACAAATATTGTCTTTCCATGTAGGAATGTAAACAGTTTAACTTTAGTAAGTCTGTTATGACTTCTCTTTGCTGTTTACCTTTTCATGCTTCTCTTCATTCTTGTGTTTGAAAGTCAAATTTTCTTTTCAGCTCTGGTCTTTTCATCCAGAATGCTTGAAAGTCCTCAATTTCCTTGAAAGACCAATTTTTCCCCTGAAGTACTATACTCAGTTTTGCTGGGTAGGTGATTCTTGGTTTTAGTCCTAGTTCCTTTGACTTCTGGAATATCCTATTCCATGCCCTTCGATCCCTTAATGTAGAAGCTGCTAGATCTTGTGTTATCCTGATTGTATTTCCACAGTACTTGAATTGTTTCTTTCTAGCTGCTTACAATATTTTCTCCTTGACCTGGGAACTCTGGAATTTGGCCACAATGTTCCTAGGAGTTTCTCTTTTTGGATCTCTTTCAGGTGGTGATTGGTGGATTCCTTGAATGCTTATTTTGCCCTCTGGTTCTAGAATCTCAGGGCAGTTTTCCTTGATAATTTCATGAAAGATGATGTCTAGGCTCTTTTTTTTGATCATGGCTTTCAGGTAGTCCCATAATTTTTAAATTGTCTCTCCTGGATCTATTCTCCAGGTCAGTTGTTTTTCCAGTGAGATATTTCACATTATCTTCCATGTTTTCATTCTTGTGGTTTTGTTTTGTGATTTCTTGGTTTCTCATAAAGCCATTAGCCTCCATCTGTTCCATTCTGATTTTTAAAGAACTATTTTCTTCAGTGAGCTTTTGAACCTCCTTTTCCATTTGGCTAATTCTGTTTTTTAAAGCATTCTTCTCCTCATTGGCTTTTTGAACCTCTTTTGCCAATTGAGTTAGCCTATTTTTCAAGGTGTTATTTTCTTCAGCATTTTTTTGGGTCTCCTTTAGCAGGGTGTTTACTTGTTTTTCATGCTTTTCTTGCATGTCTCTCATTGCTCTTCCCAGTTGTCCCTCCCCCTCTCTAACTTGATTTTCAAAATCCTTTTTGAACTCTTCCATGACCTGAGCCCATTGAGTGGGCTGGGATACAGAAGCCTTGACTTCTGTTTCTTTCCCTGATGGTAAGCATTGTTCTTCTTCATCAGAAAGGAAGGGAGGAAATACCTGTTCACCAAGAAAGTAACCTTCTATAGTCTTATTTTTTTTCCCTTTTCTGGGCATTTTCCCAGCCAATGACTTGCCTTCTGAATAATCAGTTCACACCCACTTGGCCTCCAGATCCTCCCAGCCAGCACTTGGCGTCTGAGATTCAAATGCTGCTTCCCAGCCTCAGGGCTTTGGGCAGGGGCAGGGCTGCTATTCAGTGTGAGATCAAGTTCAGGTGCTCAGGTGGGGGCAGGGCCGCCTCACAGGCTCAGTTCCCTCAGGGGGTTTATGCAGAGACCTTCAACAATGGATGCAGGCTCCTGCCTGCTTGGGGAGCCCTGGTCTGCTCCTGCCTCCGCTGCTGCCTCCCGAGGGGGCCTGAGTTATGGGGGTACCCCACTCCCCTCTCGACCCGCCAAAGAGACCCTCTCACTGACCCCCATCACCTGTGGGTGGAGGGACTCATGTGGCCGCTGGAGATTCTGTCCCTGAAGCCTGCTTGGATCTGCTCCTCTCGGCGCTGTGCAGTCGAGGCAGGGCTGGGCTCCACTCCAGGTCTGCAGCGCGAAGGACCTTTTGCAAGAGGTTTTCAGGCTCTCTGGAACAGAAATCTGGTCCACTCCGTTGTTCTGTGGCTTCTGCTGCTCCAGAATTTGTTGGCAGTTCTTTTTTACAGATATTTTATGGGCTGTGGGTTCGGAGCTACCATATGTGCGTGTGTCTACTCCGCCATCTTGGCTCCGGCCCCAATTTGAATAATTTAAAACAAGATTTAAATGGAAAACAAGTTGATAGTGATCTATTCTAGTCACTCCCCTTTTCTCATCCTACATTTATTATATACATATTTAGCTATGTGAGAAACACTTAAGTGGATCTTATCCATGCATGCAGGATCCCAAGGTGCTTTTATAACTTGACTTTTTCAGAAAAATTGCTGTGGGTACTGGAGCTATGAGGTCTGATACTCTTTCTGTTTCATTGTGGAATGGAGCCCAAGGTGATGTAATAACATGAGCTTTGTAATAGCCTTGCACTGGATTAATTTAAAAAAAAAGGTTCTCAGTACTACAATAGTACATATGTGGCCAGCTGAAATGTGTTCTCATGGCAGAAATATGTACTTTTGGTACATATATTAACAAGAAAGAGAAGCTGGAGAGCTGCAGACTATAGAGAGTTTCTTGTAGAACCAATTTTTATGTTTGAACCATAAGTATTACAGAGGAATCTTTACATACAAATTAGATGAAAAACACTTAATTCCATTATTGTAATGTCTTTTTAATTAGTTAAGTTGTCTCTGTTGTGGTAGCTCTGATTGTATACTTCGCTGAAATTTTGAATATTTGAAGTTTAACACAATAGAGAAAGGCACTGTTAATATATAAAATCTAAGATAAGGACATATCTTTGTCTTAATAGTTTTAATAAGTGTGACAATATTTAGCTTTAACTTTTTGGGGATATGTCTTTATTCATTTGAATAAAAGACTCAGGTGGTATATTCCACATGACTAGTACTATCTCATTTTCTTTGCACATTGACAGATTTCTGGCCCACTTTTGTCTAAAAAAATTGGAAGTTGAGAAAAATGAATTTCTCATGTGTTTTATGTTCTTATTGGTAAATTGAGGTATGCAGCAAGCAGATAGTAGATTTGGCCCAGAAATAAGCCAACAATTCTAAGTCTTTCATTCAAGTCAAGGCTGATAGAGTCCTTATGGAGCTGCCCCCAGTCCAAATATTCTAGCTTCATTATAGACCCCCTCCTCAAAGCCCATTGTATCTACCTAGTCCCACTCCCCAGTGTCCTATTTTCTTCATATATTCCTCAGTACTCACCAGAACAACAGGTGTGTCCCTGAAACTCAGTTCCTACAGAAACAGCAGGCATTAGAACCCAGCCATTGCCTCTACCTAAGCACTACCCCCAGACCCCTCCCCACAGAAACAGGTATGGTCTTGTGCCCAACCACATCCGCATCATCCATTTAGCCCAAGACAGGACCACAATACCTAAATATCCATCTTCACCAGGCAGTACCACAATAGCTAGCCAATCAGAAGACAGCACCATGAGGATATAGAGCAGGATGCTTGGCCATCAAACTGTAGAAGAGGATAGTCCCTGCTTAGTAATAGTGAAGAACTGACCTAAAATGAACTTATGACCTAGAGAGGCTTATTATAATATCATTACCATATATACATACTCCCCTAACTGTATGCATTATGGGTAACCACATGCACAGTTCCGCTGAGGCAGACCCCTCCTCCATTACCTAATCCCTTAGCAAACTCCTCCTGCCTTTTTAATATCAATCATATGCCTATATTCAATGTAAATTTTGATTGTGTAATCACCATCATATTCTTTGTAAAATTGTGTGTCTTGCCTTACTGAAGTGGCTAAATTCCTGTAAGGGACTTAACCACTTGCCAGAGTGTGTAACCTCAAAACTACAATAAATCTTTCCAACTGGCTTGGAGTAGACCAGAGTCTTTGAAGTTCTTTAGTGAAGTCCCACTGCAGCTCTGCATGAACTTCATCAAAGACTATCATAGATTGGTCAGATGTTTGAATAAAATCACTTTCTTCACCTACTTCTGTGCATCATGCTGTTCTATATGGGTTTAGTAAAACGTTAAAGCAATATTTATAGAATTATAGGATTAAAGAACTAGAGCTAGAAAGGCTTCCTAGTCCATCTAGTCCAGTCCTCTCATTTTACAAATGTGGAAACTGAGGTCCATGGATGTTAAATGACTTGCCCAAATGTACACAGGCAACCAGCCTCAGAGACAGGATTTGAACCTGGGGCCTCTGACTCCAAGGTCATTGAATGCTCTTCCCACTGTCCCAAGTAAATTTCTCTATGATGACAGTGATTAGGATGAAGATTCAGCATCAATTTTTACTGTTTCCTAATATTTCCAAAGTTGTATCAGATCAGTTGTTACTACAATTACTGGAATATAATTTTGGATTTTGAATTTTCCTAATTACAGAAGAAAGTTACCTTGCTCACCTGGATTCCTTGTCATTTTTTAGCAGATGTACAGAATCATAGGATTTCAGAGGTAGAAGAATTTGGGAGGCCATCTTATCTGACTGTACCAGTAAAAGAATTCTCACTATAGTACAACCAGTAAGTGGTCATCCAACCATCTCTTGCAGATCTCCAGTGAGGGAGAGTCCATTGCCACCCAAGGAGGCCCCTTCCACTTTTTTTTATAATTCTTAATTTTTAGGAAATTTTTCCTTCGTAGCAAGTTGCTGGAAACATTGTCTCTTAGTGTACCAAAGATACTGGTATTCTCATTATTTGATCTTTGGGAACCATAAAGCTGTGACCTTAGAGTGACAAAACCAAAACAAAATGAAACATTTTTTTTCTTCTGTCACATGAGTTAGGGAGAGGATGGAAATCTTGTGAGAGGTGAGAATGAAGCAACACACTTGAGAGAAGATGGAATGCATCTTCTCTCAGATGGGAGAGATGGGCAGGGTTCAGGGGCAGAGCTTCTGTGGGCATCCACTGCCCCAGCATTGCTGTTACCATATCTGGGGGTTGGGGTAGAAAGATGTTAAACTAGGTAGAAGTCACCTGGGTCTGATGGAGGAGGTATTGTAGCTCTGTATTTTCTGAAAAACTTGGAGGTCATGCTTCCTATTTCTCCTTCTTATTCCTTTTCTCTCTCTACCAGGGAGAATGTGTATCCATTCTAAATTTCTTTAAAGTTTTCATCTTTTTAATGACTTTCTCATTACTGTTGACTTAGTTTCTAAAAAGTTGGTATTAAGATAAAACTGTGGTTAAACCAAAAGCCTTATTGGTCTGAAAGTATTTCCTTTTATGAAAGTCATTTAAGAGTGAGATTATCATTGGGTGCACAGAAAGAAGAAAAATATTTTTTGTTTTATTACGGTGTCTGGGACTTGAATAATTTTATTTTTATTTATAGCATTTTGTCGGATTCCCTAAAAGCAGAGAGAAAAATTCTTTGGGACCTTTAATGTATTCTCCTGGTCAAGAAATGATGATAACTATGATACAACTATTGTAACCCCCTATTCTTATCCTATTTCTGAATGCTGATAATGCTACTATTGTTCCTTGTCAGGATTATCAACTGTTATCCCATTTCATTAATTTGAATTGTCTTAATCACCGGCTCTCAGAATTGGAAGAAATTCCATAGACCATCTAGATCATTCCAGATGTAAGCCAGAATCCTCTCTTCCACATACCTTGGAAATGTCCATCCAACCTGAGGCTGAAGGCCTCCTGTAAGGAGGCTGCCACTACTTTCTGGTGTGGCCCATTCTACTTTTGGATTTCTCTAATTGCATGAATCTGTTTTACATCAAATGCCGTAGAGTTGAGATTTGAATTTATGCCTTTTGACTCCAAATTCAGTGTGCTGCCCACTACATAATACTTCTACATTCCCCTCTAATACATTTCAGTACAAAATAATATAAACTTTAATGCTGCTAAAGGCTGCCATCAGCTTTCTACAGTCATTTTTACTATGTTTTCTACTTTTTTGAGACATCCCTTGGAAATATCTTGAGTACAGGTCTGGCAGTGTACTGAATGTCTCTCTCTCTCTCTCCTAGAGACCTGTCTACCTAAGATCCAAAGATTTCATCAGTAAAATATTAGCCCCAGGTTGATTAAGTTTTCAACTAAAGTAATTCATGAAGATCACTTACCAAGGCAGCTTTCCCAAGCTTTTTCAGTCTCCACAACCTTGGCTTTCTGTAAACCTTACTGTGCCTCCTGTTCAGCTTCAAAGCACATAAGTTCTAGTTTTTCCATGCATATGCACATAAGAAATTAAGTTGATCAATTTCTATATGATAATATTGTTATTTACCAGCTATTCCCCATCTTCTCGTATCCTCAGGGATAACCTACTCTAGATTGAGAATATTTGTACTAGGTCATAGAAGATTAAATGATAGATCCTTGAAGAATAGGAGGTAGCCTTTAAAAAAACAACTGAGATTTTAATACTTGATGTATTGCAGAAGGTTCAATTGATTATGACATGTTGAAAAGAAGGGAGTGTCTTCTGTCTTTCAGTTTGCTGTAAAACAGTATATTAGAAATTCAACTTTCTCAACTTTAACTGTTAAATTTTTTAAAAAAATTCTACAATATTTTTTCATTTCTTAATAACGTTTTTCATCACCCACGTGGGATCAGTATACTTTGAGGATTTCTCATAGTTTTGCATTCTAGGTCAATTCAATCTCACCAAAGAAGAGCATCTCCTGTTGTTTAGCAGCTTCTGAAATTCTGTTGTTCTGGGAATGATTTAATTTTGATATTAAACAAAATATAATTAAAAAGACAGATTGTTTTAAAAAACAACAAAGCAATAATTCATGCATTCCAAAGGCAGCTTTTTTTTTTAGTGGTGCTCCACAGGCACTGTGCTACTGTTATGTATACTAGAAGCAACTGATGTTTATTTAATTCCATTTTTAAATTGAAGGCATATTCAGGGGAGAGAAAAAGCAGAAGGGTAGTACCAAAGCCAATAGAGGCGTTGAGTTTCAAGAATTTCAAGGACAGGAGATAGTAATGTCAAATTCCAAAAAGTGATGATGGTGATGGTGATAGCTAACACTTACATAGCACTTACTGTGTGTCAGGTACTGTGCTAAGTGCTTTATAATTTTTGTCTCGTTTGATCCGTGCAACAACCTTGTGAGACAAATGCTATTATTATCCTCATTTTACAGATGAAGAAACTGAAGCAAACAGGGATTAAGTGATTTGCCCAGGGTCACATGGCTAGTAAGTGTCTGAGGCTGGTTTTGAGCTGAGGTCTTCCTGACTCTAGGCCAGGTAATCTGTTCACTGTGACACCTAGCTGCCCTCTCCTGAGAGAGAGAGAGAGAGAGAGAGAGAGAGAGAGAGAGAGAGAGAGAGAGAGAGAGAGAGAGAAGCAGAGAGGTACAGAGAGACAGAGAAAAAAGAAAAATTAGGAAAGAAAGAGGAAGAAAGAAAGAAAAGAAGGAAGGAAGGAAGAAGACTTAGCAATGACCCTTTGTCTAGTTAAACAAGACTTAGAATACTATATTCACTTCTCGTTTTGCTTGACTCTAGATGTCAGAACCAGGATGAATGGATAGAAATTACAGATGACAATTTAGCTTCTAAGTAAGAAAGAATTTCCTAACAGTTAAACTATCCAGACGTAGACTCAGCTGCCTCAGGAAGTAATGGTTTTTCCCCTTTTCACTGGAGGTCTTCAGTCAAAGTCTGGATGACCCCTTGTCAGGAATGTTACAGAGGTGATTTCCATGCAGGTATGGGATTTGGTTTAGATGAGCTGTGTTCGCTCCTGGTTTTGAGATTCTTTAATTCTATTTTGCATCATTCCTTCTTTTTCTTCCTTTCATTTTCATAGATAATCCTTATGTTCATATTGTTTTGATGCAATAGTTCCCAAGTCTAGGTGATTGATTTTTAAATTTTTCTCATTCTTTTTTTTTTCATTCATTCAGGCTACTGGCATTGAGGAACTTGCGCTTCCCTGGTTGATGTCAAGAAAGAACTTCACTAAACCAACAGTCACGCTTCTTGACCTTTGCTATGGGAAAATGGACAATTTAAATTTACAATATGTGGTAAGAATTGTTAAGCACACTGCATGCTTTTCCTCATTCTCACATTTTATGACTAGAAGATGAAGGCATTCGTTAAAATCTGAGATCCCACCCAGTAACATATTAATATTCTTTTTATTTAATATCATTCACCATTTGTATGTTACTACCGTGAAAATAGAAAAGGCAGTGTTGCAGTGAGGATAGGGAACTAACCTTGGAGCCAGGAAGATATGTATTCAAGTTCAAACCCTGACAAATCCCAATTGAGTGATCATGCAGCAGTCACTTATCTCAGTGTTTGAGGCAAGTCTCCAAGACTCATACATGAGCTGCTGATCTTGCTTTGGTGAGAGAATTTCAATTTTTGAATGAAAACCCTAATTAAATCATAGATGTAGCCTCTCCCTCACCTTCAAATAGCCATTCTTAAAATGGTTTGTGATTTTCTTAATGGGGTGTTTCTTCCATTGATAAATATCAAAACCTTTCAGTGTTCTTTCAGCCCTTAGAAACCTCCTCTTCGTTTCTGCTGTAAATCTCCTGTAGAGCATCTATTCAACATGTTGAAAAGCTTCCTCTGGTTATTTTTAGATCTTGAGGATTTTGTTTTAATAGTAACCTTAAATTTCTACTGTGTTTTATAGTTTTCAAAGCATTTTCCACACATTAAGTAGTTTGTTTCTCAAAGCAATCCTATGAGCTAATCAGGGTGGTTATTACTGTCCTTATTTTACAAATGAAATAACTAAATTTCAGGGAGGTGACAGAGGGTAAGGCAAAATCTGCATTGATTTCAGCTATGCCAGGCTGCCTCCTCACCTAGTATATTTTTAATATTCCAAAAAGTTTCATTCTTTTTTGTCCTCTTAACTGCAGTGTGATCAATATACAGTATTAATTTTCAAGGATCTCAACACTTTCTCTAAAAGTATCTTTTTCCAAATATATAAAACCTTTCCTTTGTTTCACTAATTCCACATCAGTATCATTTTTCTCCCTTTCCTCCTTCAACACTGATGAATACTAATAGATTTTTGCACTGACTTATTTGCTGAGATTGTCTAAATGTTAAATATTTTGTACTTGTGTTACATAAATTGCCTATTGAATGTAAGACATGAAAAGGAATTTTATCTTTTGTATTTTGTATAGTGCCCCACATTTTTAAGACAATCATATGTCTAAGAAATAATTGCAAATATGACATGTTAACAAAAAGCCTACTGTGGTTACCTATTGTCCTACACGAGGAAGATCACAGTGCACTGAAATAACTGAAATTACATTCCTGTTGACTTTTTCATTGTATATTTTCATTCTCTTGTTTAGTTCCCTCACATTTTTTTTTCTTTTTAGCATTCATTTTTATTTAATTAAAATTTGTCTTCAATTTTCCTCCCTAGGTTCATTAATTATTATTTATTTTTATTTAAATAAAAACATTTATTTTCTTTTATTTCTCTCCTTTCTTCCCTCCCTTTACCACCCATTGAGAAAGGAAGCAATATCATATCCATTATACAAGTGAAGTCATGGAAAACATTTCCATAATTAGCCTTGTTTCAAAAAAAAAAGCAAGAAAAATTTAAAAAGTGAAAAAAAATCTTCAGTCTACACTAACAGTTCATCAGTTCTCTCACTGGAGGTGTATAGCATTTTTAATAATGAGTCCTTTGGAATTGTGGCCTCACATACTTTTCCTGAACAAATCTCTCTGTTCCTTTGAAATTATGAATATGCTGCCAACATAGGCTTCTCCAAACACTTTCTATTTACCTGGGCAGGCAAAGGGTTACATTCCGATAACATAGGATTGATCGTATCACTCTCTTACTAAAGAAGTTATAAGGATGTCCTGTTACTTATGGAATAAAACACAGGCTCCTCTGACATTTAAACCATTAACTGTCTGGCTCCAGCCCATCTTTCCACGCTGATTCCTCATTAACTCTCCATCTGCCTTTCCTATTCATTTGACTTTCTGTGCCCTTGCACAAGCTGTATCCCATGACCAATGTTCTGTCTCTTCATCTTTACCTCCTCCTACGTGAGACCTTTCTTGATGTCCCAATTTTTTTCTCTTACCACCCATACAATGACTTTGTATAATGCTTTTGCATTTTCTTATCAGTGTAATTGTTGTACCTCTTACTCTCCCTCTCCACCTTTCTTCTTTTAAATAAAAAAAAGTGTTTTGTTTTTGTCTTTGTATAAACATGTATTGATTTGAATTGAATTAAAGGGGTAGTCTTTGCCACTAGCTGAGTTGGACAAGACAATCAATATTTTTTTAACCCAATTCACATAATTTTTAACCATTTTCTTATCTCTTTTGGCCTTGAGCTAGGAAACCACTGTAATCATCCATGGTATCCCAGTCTCAAGAATTTGATTTACTTTTCAGCCAACCGTACATAGATTCTATCTGGTACTAGCTGCCTCTGTCTTTCCTTGGGTTTTTGAGTTCTGTGTTCTCAGCTGATAGAGAATAAGGATGAAATACTTCACTTCCTTTCTCCTACTTTCAAAAAATAGTACACCTACCCTCTAATGTGTTGTAAGAGAATTCAATTACTTTAATACAAATATGGATCAGTGAGTGGTGAAAGAATGTCTACATACCATCAACTTTTTAATGTAAAGATCAAAATCAGTATCAAGATTTTTAAAAGAATGGAAATGATAAGATAAGTTCATGAAAACAAAGTATGCCCCTTTTGGGGAATAATTGAACAAACTGGAATATGTGTAATATCAGTAGGCATGACTATAGTTGTGGTAGATAGTTGGCCCCTGGTACTCTCTCTTCTCTGCTGGATAGGGGCACAGTTGAATTCATCCCACACCTTGCTATCTCCTCTCTAAGGGTAATTTTGAGTGTGACATTTTCCCTTTCATTTACCTCTCCTGCTTATTCCCTTTCTTTCTGGAGATTTTATTAGCCACATCCAGTTAAAAAATTAGCTCAATTTTTTTTTGCATAGGTAGCATAGTAGATAGAGTGCTAGGCCCTGACTCAGGAAGACCTGACTTCAAATCCATACTTAGACATTTACTAGCTGTGTGACCCTGGACAAGTCACTTACCCCAGTGCTCTATATCACTGTGCCACCTAGCTGTCCTCAAGGTATTATACCTATAAGAAAAGAAGATAAAATCTGGTCTGTTGTTTAATTCAGGTATTAATGTCTAGTGAGGCAGCCTGGCATAGTAGATAGAGAGCTGACTTTGAAAGTCATGTAGAACTGGGTTCAGGTCCTGCCCCTGACACATACTGGCTGCATGACACTGGGTAAATCACGTAACGTCTCAGCACTCTAGACAACTCTCAGACAATGTAAGCTGCAGAGAAGGTGCTGACTTGCATTTCTAGATGTAGTTTCTTCCTCCAGCAGTTGCTTCTGTATCAATGAAATCCTGGGTACAGGCCCTATCCATTTTAATGTTTAATTCTAAATTATGTATTGATGTAGAAAGGCTTACTTTTTACAATATTCAATTTTTCATATGTATCATATTTATCTAAGCAGCTAATCCAATCATAATTTCTTTATGGTGTTGCTTAACCAAAAATCAATGGAACTATGAGCTAGACTCCAAAATATCTTGCTGATTCTTTAGTTTCTACCTTTTTACCACTCACTGAAGCTATGACCACCATGACCATTGCCAGCCTTGATCCCCTCTTTTGCCCCTATATCTTAGAAAGTGCCCCAATTGCAGTTAGTTTATACTACCTTTTCTTACTCCTATCCCTCTGTTTTCCTTCTTACTTTAAAAACTTAATAGTCATGTTATGGTGGCAGCTATTTTTGTGGATTTAGCATCAATTTTGAAATTTCATTGGTAGTTAAGGTAGTTGATATTACCAATGTTCTTCCACCATGTAGGCTAGTCTAGTGTTTTTCCTCAAAAGGTATTAAAATTGTCTGCTAGTTATGATTGTTTCAAAGTACTAAGGCTTAGCTGTTATGGTTTCCTGGATTCCTGAGTATAAAAATGTTATGAAGATTTCCATGTAGGCCCTGAGGTTTTGAATGGTAGACTTAGGAGCCTGGTCAACACTGAGATACTGTGTTTAACTGAATAATTTTATTTTTAATGAATGTCCTTATTTAATACCATTTTCCTGCAGTGACCAGGTAAATCTCCTTTTGTTAACTGCTTAATTTTCAGTAAGTATCATTTCAGTCCATTCTTAAACCTAAACTAGTGGAGGACTAATATGAGTTAAGACTTTGCAACAACAGTGACCCATATTTTATGATCTCTTTGCCAATATAGCTTTGAGACTCCTTTAGAGGAATATAAAATTATCATCTAACACATAATTATATGATTTAAACATCAGTGTTATAGGATATTATTTGTATATCCAGACCATCATAAATAAAAGGAGCAAGCTTTATGAACTGTAAATTTTGTGCTAAAATTTTTTTTGGGTATGTTTCCTATTTAGAGAGTCTTGTAAGCTCTGGCACATTCTGAAATATCCATAAATTTCCTTATGTTTAGTATTTATTTTGCATTCAGAAATTAATGGATTTGGTGTAATTTCTGATCTCTATTTGTAAATAACACTTTACTATCTTAAATATTTTCTTTCTCTCTCTGGCTCTCTGTCTCACACACACACATACACACACAACACACACATGGACACAAAAAGCAAAACAAAATAGAGACTCCAAAGTTAACAGTAACAACTTTGGCAGGGGAAATATTTTGACTAAGATTACTGCCAGTTGTATTTTAAGTAGAAGGAGCCTGGAAAGGAGAGGGAATGGTTGAGGTTGTTAGAAAAAAAAAATTCTTGAGAGAAAGGAAGGAGAATATTTGTAAACAGGAAGAATGAGTAGAAGAGAATAAGAAAGTTGGTAAAGAATAAAAAGAAATTTGGGTAATGTTTGAGGAAAAGATTGAGGTGAGAAAAAGAGGAAGCAGGTAGCTGAAAACTAGATGTTGAGACAATCCCACATTTTATTGGTTCTTAGATTTGCAGCTGGAAGACACCTTTGAAGGCATCTAGTCCAACACTTTTATTTTAAAGATGAGGAAATTGAGAGCCATAGAGGTTAAGTGGCTTTCTTGTCTGAGGTCACATGGGCAGAATTGACAGAACCAGGATTTGGACACAGGTCTGGTATTTCAAAAACCAGCACTCTATCTATTGAACTATTCTGCCTCTTATTTTTGGAAACACTCGGTCATCTCTTGCCGATATTCTGTGAGAGGCAGCCCAACATTGTGAATAGAGGTTAGGCCTATGATTCCCAAAGACCTAGGTTTAAGTCCTCCCTCTGGCATATATGAGCTGTGAGGTCCTGGACCAGGTCACCTGATCTCCATGGGCTTCATGCAGCTCCCTATAGATTTATCTAGTAAGTGGTACAAGATCCACACTAAGAGTTTCCCAGAATGATCACAGTTTTTCATATTGTTTAAATTGTGAAAACACTTGGCAAAATGTTTCTCTGCTTTGCTTTAAAGTAAAGTAAGTATGACAGCTCTGTTCAACAGTTTTATTCTATTCTTGTATAATGTATTTTAGTAGTCTGTTCTAATTATAGGATATCAGAAATTTCACTTTGCATTAACATTGTAGTGAAAAAACAATTTAGTATTTCAAGAAAAATCGATCAACAAGTACTTTCTTAAATGTCAGTGTCACACTGAGAACTGAGATGGGAGCTATGAGGGAGGTATGTGGCATAACTTTTGTCCTCAAAGTTTACAGTTTAACTGTGGACATTAAATGCCAAGCCTAGAGGCCTGTATTGGGCTACCCGAGTCTTTCTTACCTGTCCAGGTCTTCGGCTGGCCACGCCGGATGCACGTATGAGAGAAAGGACGTTCCAGAGTCAAACAGGGGTTGAGCTTTATTACAGGGTTTCGGTTACAAGTGCAGGGGGTCTTCTTTCTTAGGACGAAGAGGGGGAGATTTCCTAAGAAGGCTAAGCTTAAGGGATTGGAAGTAGAAGTACAAGCGGGGAGAGAGGGGGAGGGGAGAGAGGAAAGAAAAGAAGCGGAGCCCTACTTTTCTCTTTGGCTCCACACGTGCTAAGAGAGCTTTTAGGCTTCCTCAATCCTACTTAATCTTCAGCCACACAGTTTGCATCTCAATACCGTGCTGTTAGGTAACTAGGTGTGCTCCAATCCGGGACGCCCTCGAGGGCAGGGAGACTCCACCCATCAGGTATCTCCGGGGGAGAGGCGGAAATACCCGAGCTAGCCGAGCTAGCTCGGTCTGACCTTCTCGAACCCCCGCTGTTCATGGAGGGCCTCGTAAGACTCTAAGATTTAGAAGTCCCACTTTTACCTGCCCGAGACTGTCCACACGGAATTGAGCTTCCAGTCCCAACAATTAAATTTATGGATATTGTCATAGAAATGGGTAATATACATGACCACATCATTTCCCATAGTAAAGTAGAACTTACAAAAAGTGATCACAAAATATATTTAATAGCACAGTACACATGAAACAGTAGAAGAGCTAAGTATCAAAACTAAGAAGCACTATGAATATAATATCAGTTCGAATAACAATGTTAAAAATAATGATAATAACTAGCATTTATATAATGCTTCCTATGTGCCAGGCACCATGCTAAGCACTTTACAAATATTATCTCATTTCATTTTTAGTGTCACCTAGAATAGTCAAGGGCAGCTAGGTGGCCTAGCCCAGGCCTGGAATCAGAAAGACTCATCTTCTTGAGCTCAAATCTGGCCTCAGAAACTTACTTGCTCTGTGACCTTGGGCAAATCACTTAGCCTTACTTGCCTCAGTTTCCTCATCTGTAAAATGAGCTTGAAAAGGAAAAGACAAACAATTCCAGTATCTTTGCCAAGAAAGCCCAAATGGGGTCATGAAGAGTCAGACACGATTGAAAAATGACTTAACAACAACAAAAGAAAGGACAAAGAATAGTCAGAGGAAGGAAGGCTTATGGAGATAAGATTGAAATTTGGTCTGGATGGATGAGTAAGAAGCACATAGACAACAGATAGAAGAGAAAGCATTTAAATTTGGGGAACTGGATGATAAAGACACAGTGTCAGAAATTTGTGTGTGTGTGTGTGTGTGTGTGTATGTGTGTGTGTGAAACATCCAACTATACTTTCTTAAGCTCCATGCCCTTCTAGTGGTTCTGGCCTATATTCCCATCGTATTAGACACTAGGGCAGTTTTGCCTTCACCTGTTGAGTATGGGAAAAAAAGGAGGTATTTGTTAGTTTGGGTGTATTTCTTCCCTCAAGTGCCCTGCTTCTTTCTACTCCATCCTGAAATGTAATACTCATGTATGTATCTATTTGGGAAGAATAATGAAGAAGGCAGGTCAGCTCTGACATAGCATTCAACATGTTTTACTTTTATACTTTGAAAAATCTTTGATTTAATTGATATGGCTTTTCTCCTTTGAGGTGAATCCTAGCTCCTTTGTACTTTTTATCCCATGTGATTCTTGTTCATATTTCTTTACAAATCCTTAATGGAATATTAGTAATGGTAAAAAAAATAATACCTTACTTGTGTATAGTGCTTCTGTTTTCAAAGTTCTTTCATGGCCATTGTATCCTGTGATACTCACCATAATCCAATGGTAAGGCGAGGTAGATAGTAGTATTCCTATTTTGCATTTAAAGCTTAAAAGACTTGTGTGTGATTATAAAGTAAATGAATGTCAGTCCCAGGACTAAAATATAGGCCTTTTATATGTGTATGTATATATATATATATATATATACCCATATATATATATTTGTAAATATATATGTATATATATATATATATATATATATATATATATATATATATATATATATATATATATGCACACAAACATAAATACAGGCACACATGCATATGTGTGTGTGTGTATGTTGTTCATTCACTTCACTCACATCTGACTCTTTGTGATCCCATTTGGGGTTTTCTTGGCAAATGCTTGCTATTTCCTTCTCCATCTCATTTTACAGATGAAGAAACTGAGGCCAAGAGGATTAACAGAGTCATGCAGCTAGGAAATGTCTGAGGCTAGATTTGAACTCAGATCTTCCTGATTCCAGGCCCAGCCCTCTATCTACTGTTCTACTGCCTGCCTTATATGTGTGTATGTAGTCACATATATGTGCATATATTTGAAGGGTGATGGGAACAAAAAGCAATGATTTCTGCTATTGATTCCAAAAGACTTCAAAGTCCCTGATGTGCAATTTAATTGCCCTTTCTGCTCAGTTTAGAACTGGGTTATATCCATGAAATGAAAGATGAGGTTAATGCAGAGGTGTGCTGGAAAATGTTTAAGAAACTAACTCTCAGAAATATATGTTCAACACACTTTTAAGTTTAATCTGCCTTTCAGTTTTTCCCATCACTTTCTTGAGTGTAAACAGTGAATAAAACAATAAATCAAGATCTGATATGTAGCTTTTGTCAATTTCAGAAACGTAAATAATCACACTGAAAATTGAATAATCAACTCTCCTGAGCCAGTGTGAGCTGGCTCCAACATAACCCTGAAAAGCTACAAGGATGGTATATTGTATAAGAAAGAAAATCTTGTTGCATGTTATACAAATGATTTGACTATTAATTTTGGAATAAATGTGTTCTTGAATATATATATGTGTATATACATACATACACACACTCACATATATATATAGAGAGAGAGACAGAGAGATATGCAATAAAGAAGATATGTAAGCATTTCTAGTAAAATTCAATTGTAATATTGTTGCCTGGGACAAAGAAAAGAACCAAATACTTCCTATTTAAATTCTTGATCTTATATGAGTACGTACATTCACTATATCTCCACTGTCCACAGGAGAGAGGAAGAAGTGAGGCACAAATTTCCCTAGGTCTGAGCATTAAATACTTCCCGATGGAGTTGTATCTGCCTTATATTCTACAGAATTCCTTTACTGGCAGCTACAGAAATCTTGAGATTATTTTCTGGTTTTTGAGGAATTCTATTCAAATCCAGTCATCAGAATACCTTTCAAAAGCATTGTTTGCCCTAAACCATATTTTTTGTTAGTGGTTCTGAAACAGCTTACTCTTCTGGAAATACAGCATGTAACACTGGCATCAAAGAAAAAGAAAAGACCACTTCTCAATCTCAATCCTGTTGTGTTAAGGAATCCAAACTGAAACAAATTGACAAATACAGAACCTGATTTTCACCAATCTCACTTGGAAAATATTGTTGCAAATCTTATCTGAGTCAAAGTGATTTTCCTGATACATTATTCGTGGAATCCCTTCACACACTGCACCTGCTGAGAAGATTTTTTTTTTGCTTATTAAACAAGCTTTTTAATTAAGCCTTCAATTTAAAATTTCATCTTGCTTTGCTAATGTTTTATAATGCACTATAGGAAGGGCAATGGCAAACACACATTGATATTACTGGAATTTGTAAAAATTAACTAGTGCTAAAAAAAATTAGGTCATAGTGTAAGTCAGTAGGAAGACATATGGTAAGATTTGCTAGGAGTTGAAATGGTGATAAAATTTCTCTTTTGCTTGGATTGAGGAGCCTATACATTTCATTTGAATTCTCTTAGTATTATTTAGAATTAAGTATGTGTTTTTTGTGCCAAATACGAATTTTATTTATTGATGATAGCTTCCTACTATAATTAAAGTTGACATAGACCTCCTGTTTTTTTTTTCTTTCTATTCATGAAATGTCTGGATATGTTAGAAATCTTGTTGATTAAAATAGTAGCAGAAGCATCTCACAATAAAGAGGTTAAAACCTTTTTTTTTTCCATCAACTTGAGATAAGGGTGAATTCAGAGTCTGAAATAGCTTTATTGCAACATATAGTTAGGAAAGGTAAAAATGTAGCCAGACAGGAGAAAGCTTGCCCTCTTTTGGGCTTAGCTTTGGCTTTGAAATTTGCACCATCCACTAATCTGCATTGTAGAATAGAAGGGATTTTGGAATTGAAACCCAGAAGCCCTGGCAGTTTTGTTGGGAAGGCAGCCACTAGAGCAGAGGTTGATCTGGTGTAGACAAATATGGAGGTTCAGAGAGCTCACCATAAGCTGGAGTGAGGTCTCCAACAGAAAGGTCCAGTGCTTACTAAGTTTAGTAAAAAACTACCTAACCTCTCTGTCCAGTGGGGCTATGCCTATCAGTGTTGAGCAGACGTCCATCCATTGAGGTGGCAGGCAACGATCAAATCAATCAGCCAGTAAGCATTAAATGCTTACTATGTGCCAGGCTCGGTGCTAAGCTCTGGGGATACAAAAAAAAAGCCTACAAGGATTTTGCAATCTAATGGAAAATACAACATGTAAACAAATATATTCCAAGCAAATTATGTACAGGATAAATGGGAACTAAGAGACTAAATGTCCAGCTGAACAATGTTTGGTAGGGATATGATGTTCAGCAGAGTGACATCTAACAGAGAATACTATGAGAGATGCTTGGCTGACTGAGACAGGCCAAGTAGGAGCATTACAATGACATTACTAGGAGATGTTAGCAGCCTTGAAGAATCAGAAATGTGTGTGAGCCCCTTCACTTGAGGGCTTGGCCACCTATGTGGCCTATATACATTTTCCCTGTTCAAGGCTGTGGTGCCTTATTGATGGCATGTATATTTATGGAAGAACATACCCAAGGTTCTCATTAGACTAGTTCATGAAATATCTTTGCTTTGAATAAATTGTGTCTTCTTTCTGATTAATTCAAGTAAACCTAGATCCATAGAGTACCTTGATTCTGGCATACCTTCTTCAGGGCAGCACAATATATGAGATTTACAGAGGATTCCCAAGTGTTAAACTGAGAATTATAATACTCCTATGAGGGCCTATAATTGAAAAAAAAATCAAAGCAGAGGCAAAATGGAGGTAGAAATTCATTATAATAGAATGGAAACTCCTTGAGGCAGGGACTACATTTTTATCTGTGTAGTCCCAGGTCCTAGCACAATGTCTGTCACAACTTAGTAGTTGCTTGTTAATGAATGAACGAAGTAAGGAGCACTTTACCACATATATACACACAAAAGCCATTGCCTTTAACACAGTTCTTTGCATAGTTCAGTATCTGGGTCTGGCCTATTGAAATGATTCATTATTTATAAGAAATTCCATATAATTCTGATCAAAAATGACTTTGTTTTCTCTCCAGATCAGTTGCTCTCCATAATAATATTTGTCTGTGATCTGTTTCCATTGTAAAAGTGAAAAGAAAACAGAGCCTAGCCCAATAAGGTTATTAGTAAACTCTTAGTTTGCTATCAGTTAGTAATTGCACTAATAGTAATTACTAATAGTAATTCCTTAAATTAAATACATGAAACAGTATTGATCCTAAGGCCATCTCAGTAGTATTTGAACTTATTATTCATGCAGTGTTAAGAGAAGTCCCTTAACTTCCCTGGGCCTCAGTGTCCTCATCTGTTAAAAAATGAAGTGGTTGATTCTAATGATCTCTAATCCTTCTACCTTCATTTTCCCCCCCAGAAAATGGCAATCTCAGTTGTCTAATCGCAACTAATCTACCTTTAAAAATCAGCCTCCAGAAAAACGTGTGCCATATCCTGTTACCACAGTTGGCTCATTTTAACCTTACACATAAATCTACCAAAGATCTAAGAATCAGTAAGGGAAAAGGGGTAGAGGTGAAGGTCTATTCATGATAGCCCCCCTTTCCCTTACTGGATTTCACTTGCTATGCCCTTCATACTTCCTGGATACTTGGGATATGAATTTCAGCAATGCAGTTGATTTTAACCAAATTTCACTACAACAAAACAAGTCAGTCTCTTGCATTCATGATAAATGATTTTTACCTGTATTGTAAAAATGTAAATGATTTAAACTCTCTGTACATCTCATGGGTTGCTTTTAAATATGAAGCTACTTTATTGTTTTCTATGCAGAGAAATTTTAAATCCTTCTTTAGAAGGAGTTAGAATTAGAGGCAGGACATCTTGATTTTTATATTAGTCATTTCATGTCTAATTCTTTGTGACTCCATTTGGGGTTTTCTTGGCAAAGATATTGGATTGGTTCGCCTTGTCCTTCTCCAGCTCATTTTACAGATGAGGAAACTGAGGCTACCAGGGTTAAGTGACTTGCCCAGGGTCATACAGCTTGTGAGTCTGAGGTCAGATCTGAGCTCAGTTCTTCCTGACTCCAGGCCTGACACTCTATCTACTGAACCACCTAGCTGCCCCCAGATATTGAAATATAAAGATGTTTTTCTATTTTCATTTACTTCAAAATTTTTTAGAATGTGATACATTTCTGTGGACAATGTGGCAAAATGTATAACCTATGATAATCATATAAGCTATGGATAATATTTATAAATGAGTTTCCTGTAATCATTGTTGATTTGTGAAGATATTTATGCCTAATTTCAGTCCTTAGTGAGGCAGTTATCACATCTAATTCCAGAAATCTAATGCAGAGAAACTAGTTATCCCCATGGCCACTGGGACTCTGATAAAAGATGAAGTCAACCTAATGGTGAATGAAAATGTAATATTTCACTATACATAATAGTTTTGTGGGGCTGTTTAAGACTGGACCTATAATTTAATTGGCGTAGGGAATGTCCATGTAAAAACTCCATCTGCCAGTTTTGATGACAGTTTAGCAATTGTCAACAGTTGAGCAGTTGTCTTTCAGTCTTGCAAAGTTGCTTGGGGACGCTGGGAGATCAAGTGATTTGACCAGAGTTACACAGCCTATGTATGTCAGGGTGGAACTTGACTCCAGGAGTCCTCATGCATTAAAATTTCATCTAATCTGATCAAATAACGAAGACGGCTACACATTGGGAGCAATATGTCATTTCTGACCCTCAGGGAGAAATGTGTTGTCTAGATGATTCTTACTGATACGTACCATCCATGATTTCCTTGAGTACAAAATCTGCCAACATGGCTAAAATGATAGGCAAAAAAATTAGGCTGTCATTAGAAAGCCATGCCTTTTATTAATGATACGTCTATCTTCTTTTCATTTGTTTTGGGTGACTAGGTAATTCAGCTCTATAAGTTTTTTGTTTAGTTGTTTTTCTCAGTCATATCTGACCCTTTTTTGTGACCCCGTTTGGAGTTTTCTTGGCAAAGATAATGGTTTGCCATTTCCTTCTCCAGTTCATTTTACAGATGAGGAAACTGAAGCAAATGGGATTAAGTGACTTGCCCATGGTCACATAGTTAGTAAATATCTGAGGCTAGATTTAAATTCAGGAGAGTGAGTGAGTCTTCCTGACTCTAAGCTTGGTACTCTATCCACTGTGCCACCTAGCCAATTACTAGGGTAGTAAATTAAATCAGCATTAAAATTTAATCTCGTCAAGACAGACGGTGTTAGGGAACAGGGATTATTTGACTTTTCTCCTTGAGTTTTACAGTTTAAGGAGGGTAAATATCAATATTTAAAAAATCTTTGCCTTTTTTTTTTTAGCTGGGGGAGAAGGACTAATAGGATCCAATTTCTAAAATAAAAAATTTTTAGCAAGTGCCAATATTTCTGGATACGTTGTATGATTTTAATTATTACTGAAATGAATAACATTCACATCACTGTCTCGTCTCATTTTTGTAAACATAGCTGCCCATCAGCAGAGACCAAGTCTGTAAGTAGAATACTTTCTAATAGCATCTCAAGCTGGTTGAGGTAACATCTAATCTCAAAGAATTTTTAAGATAAATACAGGAATGTCTTACACACACACATACACACACGCACGCACGCACGCACGCACACCATCATCACCATCATCATCATTTTCCTTTCCTCCCTCCCCCACCTCTTTCTTGCCAATCCATGTCATTCAGCTTCCCGAAAACTTGGTATAAATTTTAGCTCCTTCCAGAAGTTTTCCCACAATGAAGGTCACCGATACTCTTCACTCCTCTGTATTAGCGTAGCCTCAAAGTCTGTTTTCTTAGTTCATATTACCTAGTGTTTGTTGATACATTGTTTGGAAACAGTATTATTCTTTTTAAGGGGTTGTGTTTCACACCTAGATTGTTCAGTCTCTGAAGATAAGAACTTTTTTTCTATCTTATTTAAATTTCCTCAAGGTGTTTTGCTTGTTTTTTTAAAAAAAATAGTTGTTTTAAACAGTGTTCTCAAAGAAGCTCAAAAATATATTGACTGAGAGGTTTTCGAGAGCTGAGGATTCTCAAATCTAGAAAAAATGTGTTCTACATACCATGTTGAAAGAAAGCATGTGCTTAACAATGGTTAAATTTGACAACTAAGCTAACTTTATAATGAACAAAACTACATTTGTTTTGTTATAAAAATTACTTCTCCTCTACTAAAATTACCAGTTTCCAACAATTTAGAGAGCTCACCTTGCTATTTTTAGAAAAAAATTATTTTACTTATGTTTACTTCATGGGTGTCCTTTGACCTTAGAAAAAACTATTTTAGTTATTTTTACTTCATGTATGTCCTTTGACCTTAGAAAAAAGTTATTTTAGTTATTTTTACTTCATGGGTGTCCTTTGACCAGAGTATGGCTAAACATCAAACTGCTGCAATAAATATTCCATCACACACACACACACATACACATCCCAATTTCCCCCTCCTATGTGCCTGAGCATCAAACAGTTCTATTTTAATGAAGCAAAAACATCCTGTTTTGCCTAGTCAGATGTCACAGATATGCTGACACACATTGAGAGCACAGGATTCAAAGTCATAAGCTCTTGATGAAGCGTGCCTGTCCTTGTCCTTTCTTAAGATTTAACCATGGGCTACAATTCTGAATGTCTTAGAATTGCCTTGACAGGACATATACCAACAGATGGTGCCTCAGGCAGAGTAATCCTATGTTATTTAATACTAAAAACAAAACTGTCATCTGTTACAGGGAAAACATATTTGTGAAATGACATATTACTGAGGAATTGATGAGTAAACATGAAAGAAATTGATTTTGAAATATTTGGTTTGAAATGTATTTATATTGTTTGGTCCAAACAGTGGTTGTAAATGATTTAGAATCTTAAAGTACTATTAAGAAGCCCCTTCCGTGTTTTCATAGAACATTAAAAAGGAGAAACTCCATCAAGATACTTTTTCGGCAACATTTTCTTCTAATTTTGACTGTGACAAAATGAATTAAGAATACATTTATTTGGATGGATTTTTCCTGTTTTGCATATTATCAATAATTGAAGTCAATAAGGAACAACATTTACAGTTTTGTTTTTTACAATACTCTTAGAATCTCAACATAACAGTATTTTAGAATGAAATTGGCTGTAAGCAGGGTTCATCTTTTTATTTTTTTTTATTAATTTTATTTATTTTCAGTGTTCTACAATCACTACTATATAACTTAATTTTTTTTCCTCTTCCTTCCCCCCTTTTCTCCCTCCCTGAGACGGCATACAATTTTATATGGGTTCTACACATACATTCCTATTAAATACATTTTCACTATAGTCATGTTGTGTAGAAAAATTAAAATGAATGGGAGAAATCATATCACAAACCAAAACGTAATGCAAAAGAAAATGATCTACTACATTCTGTGATTGAATTCCATATTTCTTTCTCTGGATGTGGAAGGCAATGGTCTTGTAAAAGACCGTTGGGAGTTTTTTTAAGTTCTTACATTGCAACGAAGTTCAAAGTCTACCAGAAAAACTCTCGCACACTGTGGTCATTGCTGTGCACAAAGTTCTCCTGGTTCTGCCCCTTTCACTCAGCATCAGTTCATATAAGTCTTTCCAGGCCTGTCTGAAGTCTTCCTCTTCATCATTTCTTATAGTGCAATAGTATTCCATTACATTCATATATCATAATTTAGTCAGCCATTCCCCAATTGATGGGCATCCCCTGGATTTCCAGTTTTTGGCCACCACAAAGAGAGCTGCTATAAATATTTTTGTATATGTGGGACCTTTTCCTATTTTGGGGGGATCTCTTGGGGATACAGTCCTAGAAGCGGTATTGCTGGGTCAAAGGGTATGCATATTTTTGTAGCCCTTTGGGCATACTTCCAAATCGCTCTCCAGAATGGTTGGATCAGCTCACAAGCTCCACCAACAATGAATTAGTGTTCCAACTCTCCCACATCCTCTCCAACATTTATCATCTTCCTGTTCTGTCATGTTAGCCAATCTGATAGGTGTGATGTGGTGTCTCAGAGTTGTTTTGATTTGCATCTCTCTAATCAATAGTGATTTAGAGCATTTTCTTCATATGACTATAGATATCTTTAATTTCTTCTTCTGAAAACTGCCTGTTCCTATTCTGACCATGTATCAATTGGAGAATGACTTGTGTTCTTGTACATTTGACTCAGTTCTCTATATATTTCAGAAATGAGGCCTTTATCACAGTCAATAGCTACAAAAATTCTTTCCCAGTTTTCTGCATCCAAGGAAGTTTCATCTCGAACTCTGTTCTCTTGACTTTAAATACTCAGTTATCAGGAGCTACATTCTCTTCTCAGAGACTGTGACACTCTTGGGGAGAATTTACCGTGAAGGTATGTACGGAAATGTTTGTACATTGGTTCTTGCTCTGTCTTTGAAGTACATATTCCTTTGTGAACACTAAGTGATATTAAGTGGTTAATAGAGTGCCAGTAACTGGCCCTTAACTGTAGGGGCTCAAGCTGGTGTCAATAGAGAAAAGATACCCCAAATCCACATTTTCCCCCTGAAATCCAAATGTGGTTGGTCTGGTTCTGGGGACAGAGTTAGAACATTCATGCTATATTTCTTTAGATCATTCCATCTTCTGACTTTGACTATTTTTACTGGCTATCCCACATACCTGGAATGCTCTTTCTCCTCTCTCTCTGCCATATGGCTTCCTTCAAGTCTTAGCTAAAATCTCACCTTCTTACAGGAGTCTTTTCTGATCCTCCTCAATTTAAGTGCTTTTCCTCTGTTGATTATTTCCAGTTCATCCGTATATAACTTGTTTGCATATAATTGTTTTCATATTGTAGCCTCACTTAGTCTGGGAGCTTCTTGAAAACAGCATATCTTTATATGCTTAGCGCTTAGTACAGAACACAGCACATAGTAGGCACTTGAATGACTGACAGAAGACAGCTTTGTAGTGATGTTCTACCATAAAAATAGTTTGTGGTACCGAGCAAACAGAATTTCTAAACTAATTTGTCTTCAATGCTAGGTATCAATCTAGGGTGTCAAAAGACAGTATGTGAAATATTTTGGATAGTTTTTGGGCGGAAGGGGGCACTTGAAAAACTATTTCAATACTATATCTCATCATATCATAAGGGGAAAAAAAGCTTGTAAAGAACAGAAAAAAGTAATAGACAAGATGAAGCACAAGAGGGATTGTGGCATAGTGAATATATGGTAGATTTTGGAGTAAGGAAAACCTGAGTAGTCGTCCTGCTTTTTGACATAGACTACCTATATGACCTTTGGGAAGTTACTTAATTTCTTAGTGCCTGTGTCAGAGGTATAAAATTCATGGACTATAGTGCTGCCTCATGTAGCCCACAAAACTCCCTAGTATGGCCTAACCCATCTTAAAATGTAATTGAGAAATGTTTAATAAAAAAATAAAAATACAGTGCAATAGAGATAATATTAATTTGTGGTTTTCTAAGTCAGCATGTAGGTATCTAGTTTTATTTGAATTTGCTCTAGACAATTCAAAATTGAGTTTGTGATATGAAATAACAAGTCTCCAGACAAAATAAGATGAAATAAAAAGGATAATGAGGATATAAGAATAAAAATAATAACGATAATAGCTATTATTTTATAGGACTTTACAGTTTGTCTCATTTTATCCTCATAACAACTCTGAGAGGCAGATGCTATTATTATACTCATTTTACAGATGAAGAACTAAGGGACAGAGAAGTTAAATGACTTGTTCAGATTCACACAGGTGGTAAGGGATTTAAACTCAGGCCTTCCTAATTCTAGTCCATCGCTCTATCCACTGCACCATTTAAACTTAGTAATGGAACTCTTGACAATCTTTAAGCTTTCTCCAGTTGTTATCCTAGGTGCTCAGCCTGT
This sequence comes from Notamacropus eugenii, assembly GCF_028372415.1. Classification (NCBI taxonomy): domain Eukaryota; kingdom Metazoa; phylum Chordata; class Mammalia; order Diprotodontia; family Macropodidae; genus Notamacropus; species Notamacropus eugenii. The sequence goes on from NC_092874.1 coordinate 362,678,351, forward strand.
TCCTTTTCTCTTTCATTTTACAAGGTATAGCCATTCTTATAAAGATGCTGTTCTTCCCAAATACACTGATGATCTTTTAGTTACCAAATTTTATCCTTCTTGACCACCTTGTATCCTTCGACACTGTTGATCACCTTCTTTTTAATACTTTCTTCTCTCCCAAGTTTTCATGGTAATATTATCTGCTTCTTCTCTTAGCTATCTGGCTCAGTTTCCTTTGCTGGATCTTCATTCAGATCATATCCACTATCCACAGCTATTCCAGAGGATTCTGTCCTGGACCTTCTCTTGTCCCTCTGTGCTCTTTTACTTGGGAGTTCACCAGCTCCCATGAATTCAGTTCAAATGCAGGTAACTCTCAGACTTCCAGGCTTGCATTTCCTACTACCTGCTAGACATCCCAAACTGGGTATCCCATCAACACTTAAAGTGAAAATGTCTAAAACAGAACTAATTTTCTTTCCTTCAAAAACCATACTCTTCCTAATTTTTTCTATTATTATTGAGGGTACCATCATCCTCTTAGTCACCCAGATTTGCAATCTAGATGTCATCCTTGACTCCTCACTCTATCTCCCACTTCAAGCCCATTCAGTTGTCAAGTCCTGTCATTTCTACCTTTACAACATCTTTTTTACATGCCCACTTCTTTTCTCTAACTTTGCTACCACTCTGGTACCAGCTGTCATCACTTTAGGCCTGGCCTACTGCAATAGCCTTCTGGTTGATCTACCTACCTCAAGCTTCTCCTCGCTCGAATTTATCCTTATTCAGCTGTCAAATCAATCTTCCTAAAGTACAAATCTGACCATGTCAATTTCTCCCACTCTCATTCAATAAATTCCATTGATTCCCTATTACCTCCAAGTTCAGATATAAAATTCTCTTTTTGGTTTTTAAAGGATTTTATATCCTGGTCCCTTCCCATCTTTCCAGTATGCTTACACTTTATTCACCCTCACATATTCTAGAATCTAGTAGTGGTCTCCTTCCTGTTTCTTGAACACAACACTCCATCTCCTGATCCCATGCATTTTCATTGACTATTCTGCATGCCTGGTACTTTCTTCTTCCTAATCTCTATTGCCTGGTTTCCCTGGCTTTGTAAAAGTCTCAGCTAAAATCCCTGCTTCTGCAGGAAACATTTGCCAGTACTTAATCTTAGAGCCTTCCCTCTGAGACTATACTCAATTTATCCTGTTCATACATAGTAGTTTGCATGTTGTCTCTCCCCATCAGACTGTGATCTTCTTGTGAACAGGAATTAGTTTTGCCTTTCTTTGTATCTCTGGGGTTTAGCGCAGTGTTTCATGCACAGAAGATACTTAATAAACGCTGCTTGACTGGCAGAACAAATCTGCAAATTCAGAGCCTTCTTTAAATTTGATTGTCATAAATCAAGCCCTGCTTTAGTTTGTAAATCTTTCTTGCTTTGCTAATGAAAGTAGAGAATAGATTGAATTAAGAACCCATTTAAAACTGTAGAGACTTTATTTGTTATTATTTTGTAAGATGTAGGTCTGTTAAGTGTTAGGTTTATAGTAACCAATAGCCTGTTTGTGTTAATCTATAATAAACAGGAATTTGTTTATATTCTTTAGTGGTTGGTCCTTAGTTGTAAGGAACAGCTTGAAAAATATACAAATATGCCATGAGTGCCCCATTCCATCTCATAACACAGACATGGAGAGAAATGTTTAGCATTACTGTCTTGAATCTACTATGTACCAACTGAAAGAATCTGAAATGAAGCATAATGAATGCACCATTTATAAATAGTGGCCTGCACATACTGAAGGGAACACTTTATTTTACTTGTGATAGAATTTATAAATGCAGAATACAAATGGTTCAGAAAAAAATTTATGGGTATCTTAGCATATGCCAAAACTTACATGGGCCTACAGTTTAGCAGCAAATTTACAGCTTATAAAGGTTATTTCTTTGACTTATTCTGGCTCAAATGTGCACCCAATATGCCAGAACTGATGTATAAACCTCATCTTTACAGGATATATAACAATTTTTTTGACTTTCGCAAATCCTTACGTTCTCTTTTACTGTTGATCAAGGATGTCCATTGTGATTTTCTAGGACTTTCTGAAACTCTAGTGTATCCTTTAATATCTTTGTATGTATTCTATGTTCTTTATTAATGTTCATTTTGTTGAGCTTTATGAAGCTTTATGTTGGCTTGATTTGAATATTGAAGTTTTATAGAGATGTAGGTAAAGATCATTGATAATTTCTAAAAGATTTTCCTATGTCTTACTCAAAATTAATAAACTGTACCCCAAAGATATTGAATCCCAAGATATTAAACAATATTAAATTTTGAATTCATATTGAACATAAAGAACAGCTAGATCAGATCCATCTTCATCTTATGCAATGGCAATATTTTTGCAAAAAGGCAAGAGACTTTATCGTCCTTCACATGCTTCCAGTGATAGAGTTCATGTGGCACTTTGCTAGATGGAACAAAAAATCCACTTAAATATAATTCATAAGTTGTTAATATGATTATGATTATTATATTGATTATAGAGTTAATTAATTCTTTTCCAGTCTGTGGAAAGTTTTCTTAGATGAATTGACGGGAAGTTTTACTGTACTGTACTATTTTCTTTATGAAAAGGTAACAAATAAGGTTATAAACTGAATTGTGACATTGCGTGGCTTGTTTATATTATAGTTCTTTAACATTTCCATAAATTAACCCCTTCAGATGCTCATTATCCCATAACTGTGCAGTGCAGCCTTAAATCTAATAGCTGTTGCTGTGAGGTAACATTTTTCTTCTCTTTAACTTTTTCTGTGAATAATAACTTCATTTTATATAAATGCACATGGGTATTACATGTATATGTCTAGAAACCTTGTTAGATTTTTCTGAATTTAAATTGAAGTTTTCTCTGCACTTGAATTTGAAATATAAAAGATTCACATTTCAAAATTAGGAGAAAAAATTCAGTTTTCAAGAAATTTCAACAGGAAAATTCAGTGTAAACGGATAGCAAAAGTTTAGAAAAACAACAATTTTTAGGTCTCAAAATGATCGTTTTATAAAGATTTTATTAAGTATAATGGGCATGTCTATCTGAACACTTCAGCTCTCTTTGTAATTCTCTTGTATTTTTTGTACACAACAGATAATGGATGGGTTGTAGATGAATGGAAGCTCAGGCATGATCTATTATTCCAATGTGTATGCAGCCTCATTGATATTGGCTTTCCTTCTAGTCATACCAAATCTCTTGTTCAAGTGCTCCCTAGGAGAGTTACCCAATGTACTGTACATTCTTTTGAGTTCTCTTGTAATTTTGTCAGTGGAACATAGGAACAGTGGAACTAGGCATAGTTTCTTCCTCTCTTGCCATGTGACCAGATAATAGAATTCCATGACTCCATGTTATGGTTACTAAATATAGGTGTCTCCCAGAAGTCACTCTTCCCCTACAATAGCTTGTTTGATAATCTCATCAGTTTCCATGGGTTCAATCGTAATCTCTCTGTAGATGACTCTCTGCTAGGGTTGGAAGCTCAATTCCATGTGGACAGTCTCGGGCGGGTAAAGGTGGGAACTTCTAAATCTTAGAGTTCTCACGAGACCCCCCCAGGAAACGACTGGGAATTGAGGTGAACCGAGCTATCTCGTGTATTTCCTCCTCTTCCCGTGAGAAACGTGATGGGAGAGAGCTCTCCCCGCCCTCGAGATTGTCCCGGATCTGGGCACACTATTGTTATCTAACAGCACGGTATTCAGATGCAAACTATGCTGCTGGAGAGTTTAAGTAGGATCAGGAAAGCCTGAAAGTTCTCTTGGGTGGAGGGGCGCGGAGCGGACAGGACAACAAGGCTCTGCTTTTCCTCTCTCTTCTCTCCCCTCCCCCTCTCTCCCCGCTTATACTTCTACTTCCAATCTCTTATTGTAAGATCTCCTTGGGAGATTCTTCGCTTCCTCCTAAGGAAGAATTCCCCTGCACTTGTAACTAGACCCTGAAATAAAGCTCAACCCTTGTTCGACTCTGGAACGTCCTTTCTCTCATACGAGCATCCGGTTTGGCCAACCGAAGACCTCGGGATAGAGGTAAGGGAAGACTCGGGTAGCCCTCAGGCCTCTAGGCCTGGCAACTCTCATATCTGTGTATCCTGCTTTAATCTCACTTCTTAGCTCTATTAAGACATCTTAAACTCAATATGGCCATATCCTCTTCTTAGCTCTATCTATAAATTCATATTTCCTAGTATTCTCATTTTGTATAGCATAGTAATATTCCCTTATCCACATACTATAATTTGTCTAGCAATTGTCCAATGAATGGGAGCCAATTTAATCTCCAGTTCTTTGATTTATTTCCCCTTTTAACCTCCCTTAAAGATCAAGAAATTTGTTTTACTTGTACTTTATTCATCCTCTCTCATATCATCCTTCCAATACCTGCCCGTTTCTCTGCTGAATTTGACTTATTACTGCATCAAAATTTCTCAATCTCTCTGTTTTTCTCTGTCTCTCCAACTGTCTCTCTCTGTCTCTGTCTCTCTGCCTCTCCCCCTATTACTCTATTTTCTCTGCATCACATAAGAGTGAAATTCATATGACACCTGCTACCCATTCCTCCCTTTTTGTATACTTTTCTCATCCATCCCAATTATGAGAAGTAGTAAGTTTCAACCCCTTCTTCCTCCTTTCTACATTAGTATCCTTTTTAACCCTCCCTTCTCTTTCCTGTCCTAAAACCCCCAGAACAGAATCAGTTCATTTGAGGTTTTTTTTTTCTCATTTAATTCCCTCAGTACCTATTTGAAGACATTTAGGTTTTAAGGAAATATTTCCCCCCTCCCACCTCCTTGTTAGAATGTTAGCGCTACATCATCATATAACCCTTTCCAGTTGCTCAAATAAATCTAGGTATCTTTTGACTCTTGCATCTACAAGTCATCAGGAATGCTTGTAAGTTCCCTGTTCCACTAAAGGTACTTTTTCTAACCCACAGGAGTATACTCAAATTTGCAGAATAAGTTATTCTTGGTTCTAAATCCATATTTTTTGGCCTTTTTAAATATTGTATTCTAAGAACTGCTCTCATTTTAGTAATAGCAGATAGGTCTTGCATGATCCTCATATAAGTTCCTTGGTGCTTGAACTCCATTCTGGATGCTTATAATATATATTTTTTCTTTGATGTGAAAGCTGTATTTTAGTTATAATATTCCTAGAATTTTTCCTTTTGAAGTTATTTTCAGAGATAATCAATGGATTATTTTTATACCCACTTTTCCCTCTGGTTCTAATAGAGCTAGACTGTTTTCACTTGTGATGTGTTGACGTGTAGTGTTCAGGCTTAAAAAACATTCATAGTTTTTAGCAAGTCTAATGATTCTGAAATTATCTTCCCTCAACATGGTTTCCAGGTCACTATTCTTTAATAGCAAATAATTGACATTTTCAACTATCTTTTCCGTCTTTGATTTTGTTCTAATATTTTTTGTTGTCTCATGAAGTCCTTGACTTAGCTTTGATCCATTCTATTTTTAAGGGAGTCTGTTATTTAGTAAGTTTACTACTTTCTGTTCTAGGCTATTTATTCTACTTATTTTTTCTTCATAGCGTTTATCATTTAAAAAAATCTCTTGCCTTTTTTCCTAAACATTTTTATAGTCCTTGTAGAAAATTTTTTTTTTTCATTTAAGTCCCTGCTTGCAATTATTTTCTCTTTTTAGATTATATTTTGGGGTATATAATTTTATACATACATATATATACATATATGTATAAAAATTCTTTATAATGTTCATTGTTTTTATTGGTTTACTTGTGCTTCTAGCCTTAGTTCCTGAATCGAGGTTGTGTACCAGGACCAAGCTTCCCTCCCCCTGCTCTTTTAGTAAGCCCTTCTAGGGTTCTCCCTGGGTCACATGACTTCCTATGCTAATTTCTGCTTTGTGAGATTTTCTGCCTCCCTCCTGTTCTGACATTGGGATTTATTTGTGGATCTTCAGTGCCCTTCTGTGACATCTCATGAAAGAGTGCTAAGAACCTTGGGTCTGTTGGCCTGGGATACCCTGAGCTGAGCAGTTCTTCACCCAGATATTTTACTACTGCTCTTGGTACCTTCCAACGTCCCCCAGCATGTATCCCATGACTCTGGAGCTTTCTTGGCGTGAGGATCCCTCTGCTTTTGCTGCTTCAAGATTCAGCGACTTGAAGGCTCCACCTGTCTTTGGATCATTATCACTAGTTACTGTGGGAGGCTGCCATCTTGCTGGCACTGACTTTCTGATGTCTTCCTTTCTCATTGTTCATCGACTCCTGGCTCACTTTCTGTGCAGTTCTAGAGTGGATTAAGTCACTTTTCATAGTTTCTCATTGGATTTTCTTACTCGTTATTCAGTCTTATGTGGCTTTTCAGTTTTTGTCAGCGTAGGTATGTGGGAACTCGTTGACTTGCCTGTACTTAGGCAGGCATCTTGGCTGAAAGTCAATGTCAGATGTATGTAAATGAGATGGAGTGGAGGGGAATAGCTTTCTGAGAGGAAGATTGGTCTCAATGAGGTCAGGGGAGTAGAAAGATTATAAGAGAAAAAGGTCCAGGAACTTTTTGCTAATGATTCTTATTGTCTCATGGAATCGTTGAGTTTTCTTTTTGGCTTCAGCTCTTCTCTGTCTCTTTCTTCTTGCACAAACCCAGTGAGAATTTGGCTATTTCCCCTCCTATGGTCCTGATAGCCTCCACCATGGTATTATAAATTTTGAAGGTTGAAACCTCCTGTGAGGTCCCAGTTGCCTGGTTGACGCCTGACCTCATATATGGTAGTATATTTGATAGTTGATAAGGATACTATTTTCAGGCTTCTTCTGGGGTTCTTTATGATTAGGGCTGACTTGGTACCTTACTGTGGCTCTAGCTTGGATTGTCTTTTTTCCAACTAGCTTTAAAGACTTTTTTTTTTAGTGGTTGTTGTTATTTTGAATATTTATCTTGAATCTCACCTCCTACTGGGTCTTAACCTTCCTGACACTGTATTGTTACAGGACCTTGCCATTCTTTTGAATTTATCCCTCCCTTCCTTCCTTCCTTCCTTCTCTTCCTCCCTACTTGCCTTCTTTCCTCCCTCCCTCCCTCCCTCCCTTCCTTCCTTCCTTCCTTCCTTCCTTCCTTCCTTCCTTCCTTCCTTCCTTCCTTCCTTCCTTTCTTCCTTCCTTCTCTTCCTTCCTACTTCCCTTCTTTCCTCCTTTCCCTCCCTTTTCCAAGCCCCTTCCTGCCTTGATCTGTCTCTTTCCTGGCTTTCATTGTTTGTCTGACTCTTTTCCTTAGTCTTCTTAACTGGTTTCCTTTTTTTTTTATTGTGGGCTTCTCTTAAGACTTTCTCTTCAACTCTGTTCTCTCTATGTAACATTTTTTTTATTTCTATGACTTCAATTATCCTTTCCATGTGGGTGACTCCCAAGTCTATACCTCTAGCCCCAACTCGTTTATTAAGACATAGAGTTTAAAGGTGTATGGGAACCTAAAGACTGTCTAGTCTAACCTCTTCATTTTATAGGTGAACAAACTGAGGTCCAGAGAAGTGTTAATTGTCCAAGGTCCATAGAAAGTAAATGTAAGAGTTAATATTAAGCCCAGGTCCACTAAATCTAGTGCTCTTTCCAGTATAGAGGGAATTTATTATTACTGTTATCATTATAGCTAACATTTATATCGGACTTTATATAGGTTTACAAAACACTTCATATATATATATGCACATTATTTTATTAGATCCTCACAACAACCCTGGGAGATAAGCTATTATTATCCTTATTTTACTGATGAGGAAATTGCAGCTGAGAATTTAAGTGACTTGCCTTGCTCACACAGCTCTTAAGTGTCTGAGACAGGACTTGATGTCAGGTCTTCCTGATTCCAAGTTTAGCGCTCTAGCCATTGCACTACTTTGCTGTCTAATTTGATTAGGCTATAGAGACATAAGCTTTTGATTGGGACATTAATTACATGTCCCTATGGAGTGCATAGCTGCCTTTTTTGTAGACTCATTGAGAATGATTGGGGATAAATTGTTTGGCACAACTTGTTGTAAGTCAGGGCCACCTTTGTGCCAGGCCTACTCAAAAGGAGTTCAGTTGCAGAGCTGGCCTATTTTCTTCCTTTTGGGAAAGCTCCAAAGAAAGCTAGGCATGCAGAGGTCAGAGACCAGAGAGCTAAGAGCAGACTGGCCCCTGGAGGGCATGTGTCCATTGCCATAGTATTCTAGAGATTGACTGACCACCTCCCCTTAACCCCAAGAGATGTAGAAATGACTATCTCTTACTCTAAGAGATGGCAGCAACTGAGGTAGGTAGAAGGGAAGTAGAAAGAGAGTTCCAGGCTTTGGGATCCAGGAACTCTTGCTACCTTCTACTCCTTTACCTAGCCAGGGGAGGAGAACCTGTGGCCTTGAGGCCATATGTGGCTATCTAGGTCCTCAAGTATGGCCCTTTGACTGAATCCAAACTTCACAGAACAAATCCCCTTAATAAAAGGATTTGTTCTATAAAACTTCCTTCCTTCCTTCAAGATAAACCTGGTTATTGAGAGGACTCTTCACTTCTTGGGAAAAGAGATTTCTTTCTTTGCCACCCCCCCCCCCCATTGTTTCTGGAGTGGAGCTACTTGCTTTAGTAGGAGGCACCTTATCCTGTTCACCCAGCAGATCTAGGGAGCCCATTAGCAATGACATCTTGACAGAGATGCTAAGTTTGAGGGGAGCAGGATGACGATGCTATAAGAAGAGAAAGGACATGTGGGTTCTTCATTATTGACCAATTTTCACCATGACCACATGTCTTCCTGTACATTCTTCCCATTGCCATTGTGTTTATTTGTGAGAATGTGTGCCCCAGGTTTACAGGAGAAATCTTTTGTAGCTATTTTATTTCATTAATGCCTTTGGTTTCAACTAATTGTGTCCCTGGAGGACCATTCCAGGTGAATGTAACAGTGGAGAACCATGCAATACAGCTTTAGGAGTGAAGGCCTGTAGAGTGTCCTGAACCTCGGGCAGTTGTCCCGAGGGTATCTAGCCTGCCATTTTCAATTGGGGATCATAGGTGGAGGGCAGGCACTGCACCAGCTTTTCACTGGAGTCTGTTTTTTCACACTTTTTGTGTGTCATGGTTATTATGATTTTGTTTTTGCACATTTAAGTATTTCTTCATGAAATGAGCTTTAAAACTCTAAAGTAATTTCTTATGAGTAAAGCATGCTGTTCAACCAACTCTGTGTCCAGCTGGCTGAGGTTAACACAGGAAATAGTTCTGTGGTAGGTAGAAGATACACATGATCCTGTTTATGTTTTGCTGATATTCTGGTTGTTTAGAAGTTAGAGACTTTTTTTCTTTCTTCCTTTTTTCTTGTTTTTTTTCTCTGCTCCTTCCACCCTCTTATTTTTGCTCTGGGCTGTTCTTTACAAAAACCTAACAATCAGGCTAGTCTTCCTTGTGTCTTTGATCTTTTAAGAAAATATTTTGTTATAAAAGGCTAAAAGTCATGCAGTTTGTTGTGTTTCGTACTTTGTCAGATCATATCCCCTCAGCACATATTATTCACAGATGGTTGGAAGCAAAAGAAGAAAGAAAGGGGAAGAGTACCTTAAAATTTGACATCTCCCGTAATTTCCCAAGAGATTGTTTTATAAATATTGGCATACTTCTCCTGACTTTTGCAGGTGCTTAAGTAGAACTCTGTGGCCTTTCACCTAGCATAATTAACTTTCTTTTGTTTTCAAATGTTTACCATATCTTTTTCTAACCTTTATTTTCAGAGTGCCCTTGAAACAAAACTTAGCCAGTTGTATAGACACCTGCATGGCATAAGGCAAACACTGAACTTCATTCTAGCCCCAGGACAGGGGTCCCACAAGCAATCTCTGCAAATTCTTCCCACTGCTGTGTATTCTAGGCTGATAAATCAGATGAAGAGATGTAATCAGTCTTTGGAGGAATGCTGCAGTGACTTGCTTATTTTGACCCTTATTGTACCTTCAGCACCTTGGGTGAGTTGAGCTGCAAAGCTATTTTTAAAAAAACTCAATTGTTGATGAATCTCATTTGAAAAGGATAAAATTTCCATCTCATTAAGACTATATGTTTTGGGGTTTAGTGTTTACATTTTGGAAATTTAAATTATTTAGTAGCATTAGGTTATTGCTTTCATGTGTACTTTATCTTCTTCATCAATTACACATTTTTGCATTTTGCATTTAAAGTAGTTAAAATTAATTAAATTTAATTATGATCTAATCCTTTCATCAATGTGGCATACTATGCAATGTCCCCAGATGTGGTCAATTTCATTGATGTCATTTCGTAGTCAAATTTTTAATTAAAACAATGCCAAATTTTTTTAGTTCAGTCACTTTATCATTAATTGTGTTTCACAAATCTATGAATTTTGCATACCCTAAGAAACTTAGTGATCAGTGGTGACTTCAGAAACTTTACATCTAGTCACCAAAGGTATACTGAAGTGTCATGTGCAGTGTCATGACTAAGCGGTTACATGCAGTAGTTAAGATCAGGATGGGCAAGGATTTAAGGAGGGAATTTCTTGTAGAAGCATCATCTAGACAGAAAGAGGGTGTCAGATGTATACCAAATCAGGATAACAAGGCTCCCAACCCTAAACGTATACTTATGAATATAGTTTATTCTCATATGCGAATATGTTTCTAATCATGTGTTTTGGTTCATGTTGGCTTCTTCAGGACTGAAATGACTTCCTTTCTGTAGTATCACAAACTTTAATAAACTTATGATAAGTTCCACACATATGGTAAAGCTGAGTCTATAAAAGCAGATATCTACAAATTATATTGTATTGTTTGCTCTAATGTTTGTCACTTTCTGGTGTTATTTATATGCAAAAGTGACTATAAATTAAGTAATAACCACAGATAATATGGACTGGATACAATGAATTGTAAAAATATTGTCCCAACTATTTAAAATGTTTTAATGAAAGGTAATCTCCAGATTTTGTAGAGTAAGGTGGTAACTGTCTCTATCATTCAGATATATTTGGGATACATGGCAGCTGACACACGTCCATAAAGGGGGAATTGGTATCTTAAGACAGAAAAACCTTAAGAGCAAAAGCAGAAGACACAAAGAAAATAAAGGAAGGATTATCAGAGCTGGGAGGAATCAAATACATGTTGGGCTAATAGCTGATTGCATATGTCGGAAGAAAAGTTGAAAATTTTCTGTGAGCAGAGCCCAGGGGTATATCAGTCAACCAACTGTGGTCAACATCATCAAACGCTGCAGAGAGCTCAAGATGGATTAGAATTCAGAAAAGATGATCAGATTTGTCAATTAAGAAACCACTGATTAATTTTGAATGAGATTTAAGGGATAAATTTGCAAGATTGCAGAGTTGAGGAGTAAGACACTAGGAAGCGGAGGCAACAAACATTGAAAGCTTTTTGTAAGAGCATGGTTGCTAAAGGCAGAAGAGATATATGCTGATATCCTGAATAGATGGGAGGGTAAAGTGAGGGTTTTTTTAAGGATAGAACAGACTTATAGGACAGATTTGTAGGAGCAAGTAAATAGGGAGACACTGAAGATGGGAAGGAGGATGATTATGGGATTAATCTGCTGGTGAAGACAGGAAAGAGTAAAATCAAGAGTATCTGTAGAGGCATCCATCTTGACAAGGAGAAGTGCCAACTCTTCATTAAATACTGGAGCAAGGAGGAAGAGAAGAGAAAGAGGGTAAATACTGGAGAAGAAACTGGTGGGGGCGTTTGAATTTTGAGATTTAGAGTAGGGGAGAAGAGGACACTCAACATGAGTTGCTTCTGTTTTCTAAGTAATATATGAAGCATGACCTTCTGCTGGAGAGGAGATGGGAGTTAAGGAAGACTTGAGAACAGAAGAGGTTTGGAATGACTGTTATATAGGCTGTGATAGAGACATTTAAGAAGTATAAAAAGATTGTCTTGCCATTGTGGAGGCCCAGTTAAGATTATTTAACATATTTTAGTGGATATAGTTGGTAGGGTTGTGTAATTTCCTCTAGTTGAAAAATTTTAACCAAGTTGATGGGCTCTCTTCTTAACCTAGCTGCATTGATTTTGTTCATGTAAAAGTTTTAAATTTCATATAATTGAAATAGTTTTTCTTTTGTGATATCCTCTATTTTGTTAGGAGTTGTCTCCCTGAGAAAATATTGGTTGGTTTTGCAGAATTATTTTTTTATCTCTCTTTTTAAAAAAATCTTCATTACAGAGGTAGATTGGTGGAGTGGGAAAGTGGGAGTTGATATAAAAAATCAAAAACTGTAAGTGAAAATAAGATAAAATCAAGCAACACAGAAAATAGTTTTTAGGTAACAATCTTAAAAAAATTACACTTGTAGCCATAGTAATAAAAACTTCCTGATTGTCTTCTGTTCTATTTTTTTCCCTCATGGTGTGACCTTTTATAGTCAATTTATGTCAACTATATAATTATTCCCAAAGTGTTAATGTTCTTAGGTTTACCAAAGACTGGGTTATTAAGTTTAGTTGTTTTTACTTCTTCCGTACACGATCTGTTCCACTGATCTACTTTAATATTTTTTAATCAGTACCACATATTTTTGATCGTAGTTTAGCTGGAAGTCTGGAAATTTTCCTTTCTTGTTTCCTCATTATTTCTCCTGTCTTTTTCCCCATAATTTCCACTAAGTTTCTAAATCTTGTATTCTTCCAAATGAATTGTATCATTATTTCCCCTAGTATAGTTCTCCTCTATAAAATGGCTTTTTGGTAGTATTTTAACACTAACTATTTTTTAAAATTAATTAATTTATTTTTAGTTTTCAGCATTCGCTTCCAGAAGTTTTTGAGTTGCAAACTTTCTCCACTTCCTTCCCCTACTTGTACCCCAAGATGGTGTGCAATCTGACATGGACTCTGTGTATACATTCTAATTAAACATATTTTCACATTAGTCATATTGTAAAGAAGAATTAGGAGGAATCACAAGGAAGAAAAAAATAAAACAAAAAAGAGCAAATAGTATTCTTTGATCTGTATTCAGACTCTGTAGTTCCCGCTCTGGATGTGGATAGCATCCTTCATCATGAGTCTTAGGTCCCTGCATTGCTGAGAAGAGCCAAGCCCATCAAAGTTAGTCATCTCACATTGCGGCTGTCATTGAGTGCCTGCTCACTTCACTCAGCATCAGTTCATATAAGTTTTCCAGGTTTTTCTGAAGTCTGCCTGCTCATCATTTTTTACAGCACAATAGTATTCCATTACATTCATATACTATAACTTGCTCAACCATTCCCCAGTTGATGGGCATCCCTTCAATTTCTAATTCTTTGCCACAACAAAAAGAGACGCTATAAATATTTTTGTACATGTGGGTCTTTTCCGCATTTTAATGAACTCTTTGGTATACAGTCTTAGAAGTGTGATGCCTGGGTGAAAGGGTATGCACATTTTTATAGCATACCCATATAGCACTTTGGGCACAGTTCCAAATTGCCCTCTAGAATAGTTGGATCAGTTCACAACTCCACCAGCAATGCATTAGTGTTCCAACTTTCCCACATCTTCTTCAGCATCTGTAATTATCCTGTTTTGTCATGTGATAAGTGGTACCTCAGAGTTGTTTTGATTTAGAACCTTTTTTCATATGATTGTAGATAGATTTAATTTATTTATATGAAAACTGCCTTTTCATATCCTTTGACCATTTGTCAGTTGGGGAATGACTTGTATTCTTATAAATTTGACTCAGTTCTCATTTGACTCAGTTCTTATTTAGAAATAAGGCCTTTATCAGAGACATTGGTTACCTTGGCTTTGTTTGTGCAAAAACTTTTCAATTTAATGTAACCACAATTATCCTTTTGCATTTCATCATGTTCTCTGTCTCTTGTTTGGTCATAAATCCTTTTGTTCCCCACTAATCTAACAGGTAAACTATTCCTTGCTCTCCCAGTTTGCTTATAGTGTCAGCCTTTATATATAGTTCATGTTTCCATTTTGACTTTATTTTGGTATATGGTGGAAGATGTTGGTCTATGCCCAATTTCTGCTATACTATTTTCCAGTTTTTCCAACAATTTCTGTCAAATAGTGAGTTCTCATTCCAGAAGCTGGGGTCTTTGGATTTATCAAATAATAGATTACTATAGTCTTTGACTACTTTGTCTTGTGTACCTAACTTGTTCCCCTGATCCACCACTTTATTTCTTAGCCAGTACCAAGTAGTTTTGAAGATTGCTGCTTTATAATACAATTTAAAATCTGATGTGGCTAGACTACCTTCTCTAGCATTTCTTTTCATTAATTCCCTTTCTATTCTGGAACTTTTGTTCTTCCAGATGAATTTTGTTGTAATTTTTTCTAGTTCTATAAAATTTTTTGGTAGTTTTATTGGTATAACACTGAATCAGTAAGTTAATTAAGGTTGAATTGTCATTTTTATTATATTAGCTTGGTTGATCCATGAGCATCCAATGTTTTTCCAGTTATTTAGATCTGTCTTTATTTGTGTGAAAAGTGTTTTGTAATTGTGTTCATGTAGTCTCTGGGTTTGTTTTGGCAGGTAGACTCCCAAATATTTTATAATGTCTACAGTAGCTTTATATGGGATTTCTCTTTCTATCTCTTGCTGTTGGGCTTTGTTACTAATATATAGAAATAGATTTATGTGGGTTTATTTCATATCCTGCAATTTTGCTAATGTTGTTTACTATTTCAAGTAGTTTTTTACTTGATTCTCTAGGATTCTCTAAGCATATCATCATATCATCTGCAAAGAATGATAGCTTTGTTTCTTCTTTATCTTTTCTAATTTCTTCAATTTCTTTTTCTTCTCTTATTACTAAAGTTAACTTTTCTAGTACCAGATTGAATAACAGTGGTGATAATGAACATCCTTGTTTCACCCCAGATCTTATTGACAATGCTTCTAGCCTATCCCCATTACATATAATACTAAGTCTCCAAATTAATTTTATTATGATAGCTTGTTCTAGTCATGAGTATCTACTGTTCGTCTAGTTACTTGAATGGTTCTTTATTTCTTTAAGGAATATTTCATAATTGTATTTATTCTGATCTTGAGTATGCCTCTGTAGATTGAAGCCATGATGTTTTATATATTAGTAGTTATTTTGAGTGAGACTTCCATTTCTTTTATTTCATCATGAATTTTTTATTGCTGTGTAGAAAAGTTATTAATTTTTGTGGGGTTTATTTTGTGTTGTGTTCCTTTATTGAAGTTATTAATCATATTTCTGTAAGCTTCTTTTCTGATGTTCTATGGTTTTGTGCTCCAATTAAAACATCATGTCATCAGCAAAAAGGCATAGCTTCATCTCTTTGTATGTCTGTAACTTTAATTTTTTTTGCTTTCTTAAATATTATAGCTAGCATTCCCAGAACTTTGTCAAATAATACCAGATAAAAGGGGCATCCTTACATTATTCCTACATTTATTGGGAAAGCTTTTAGTATTTTCCCATTGCTTATAATGCTATTCTATTTTTTGATCAATCTCTTCTTTTTTATCCTGCACCAAAAATTATTTTATGCCTTTACATAATGTTTTTAAGCATAAATGAATGGTATCCTTTATAAAAAGGTTTTTTTGCTCCTACATCTATTGATATAATGATATGATTTTGGACAATTTTGTTTTTAGTACAGTTAGTTATATTTGTGGTTTTTTCTGATGTTGAATTCCTCTTCCATGCCTGGTATAAATTCTGTGTGATCATAGTGAATAAATTTGGGGATATGTTGATGTAGACTTTTCTAGATTCTTATTTAAGGTTTTAAAGTAAATTTCATTAATGTTCTTGCTCAGTAGTTTTCTTTATTTGCTTTATCATCATCATTTCTCAAGACTATATATACATATATATGTAATTTTAAAGGTTGGGTAGAATATTTTATTTTTCTATTTTTGAGAAGAATTAGTATAGCATAGGTTCTTTACTGTTTTTAAAAAGTCTTCAGGAATTTGCCTGTAAATCTATTTAAACCACTTTTTCCTCCTTTGGTTGTTTCTTTCAGCTGTTTTAATTTAGTTTCCTGAAATTGAGCTGTTTACTATCTCGATTTAATATTCTATTAATCTGCATACTTTATATCTTTATTATTAACTCTTGATTTCTTTTAAACCTTTAATTTTGCTGATATATAGCTATGTGTCAACAAAACTGAGGACTTAAAGTGCATAATAGTATCTGATAATTTTAAGATTTTCTTCTTTCTTTTTTGTACCTTTGCCTTGCTCATTTTTTATTTTGTGAATTTAATTGTTATTCCTCTTATTGTTTCATCAAGTTTGCTTAAAATTTATTATTTATTGTAATCTCTTCAATGAATTCTTTAGGTTTTTAAAAATCATTTCTATAGTCTTTTTTCCAGTTTATTTCTACTCCAGTTTTCAAGATTTCTTCTTTTGTGTTTATTTTGGTTTTGTCTATTTGTTGATTTTCTAGTTTTTAAAAATTTTGTATTCACTTAATTAAACTGATCAGAATATTATCTTATTCTTTGTTAATGGAAGCATGCTTTTTAGCCCTATTACTCCAATAGCTTCTAGAAGGACTTAGTGGTTACTTTGGTTGTTTATATGTTTATAAACTTTATATGTTTGAGCTCTCACGTTTTTCCTTTCTGTGCTTATCTTTAGATACTCAGTTCAGATTTTGCTCTGCTCACTATTTCCAAATCAAGGCTTTGCCTCCTGTCTTTGCCTTTATTTCTATAGCACTTGGCCTAATGTGGCATTTAAGGTTAAGTATAAAAATTTTACCTAAATGTTTTCAGAATTTTAAGTTCTGTTTGTCTTTTATTGACATTTGTAAAGTATTTTAGAATATTTTAAGAGGTGGTTTAAGGGCAGCTTGGTGGTGCAGTGGATGGAGCCCTGGGACTGGAGTCAGGAAGTTGTTGTTCAGCTGTTCAGTCATGTCTGACTCATTATGACCTCTTGAACAAGGCCCTTTTATCTTCCAATATCTCTTGAAGACTGTCTAACTTCATGTTCATTGTTTCCATGGTATTATATCCATCTCTTCCTCTGCTGTCTTCAATCTTTCTCAACATCAGAATCTTTTCCAATGAGTTTTGTCTTTTCATTATATAGTCAAAGTATTTTAACTTCAGCTTCAGTGTTTGACCTTCCAGTGAATAGTCTGAATTAATTTCTCTAAGTCTTGACTTATTTGATCTCCTTTCTGTCCAAGGGACTCTCAGAAGTCTTCTCCATAGCACCACAATTTGAAATTGATTCTGCAACACTCAGGTTTCCTTATGGTCCAACTTTCACCGCCGTACATTACTACTAGAAAAATCATAGCTTTAACTATACAGATTTTTGTCTCTGTGATGTGTCAGCTGGTGATGTGTCTGCCATTCAGATTTGCCATAGCTTTTTTTCAAAGGAGCAAGTGTCTTAATTTCATTTGAACCCAAGAATACAAAATCTGACACAGCTTCCATTTCTTCTCTCTCTATTTGCCAGGAAGTGATAGAACCACTTTCCAAGATCTTAGTTTTTTTTATGTTAATTTTCAAACCAGCTTTTACACTCTCTTCTTTCACCCTCATTAAGAGAAGTCCTAATTCCTCTTCACTTTCTGCCATCACAGTAGTATCATCTGCATATCTGATATTTTTGATATTTCTTGTGACAGCCTTAATTCCAGCTTTTGATTCATCCAGCCTGGAATTTTGCATGATGTACTCAGCATATAAGTTAAATAAATAGGGTGACAGTATATAGCCTTGTTGTACTCCCTTTCTAATCTTAAAATTATCAGGAAAACTTGAGTTCAAACCTGGCTTCAGAAATTCGTTAGTTGTATAACCTTGAGCAAGTCACTTAACCTTGTGTGCCTCAGTTTCCTCATCTGTAAAAGTAATAGAAGAAGGAAATGGCAAATTATTCCAGTATCTTTGCCAAGAAAACCTCAGATGAAGTTACAAAGAATCTGAAATGATTGAACAATAAGACATGGTTTAGTGAAAAAAGCACTGACCACTTCAAGTCAGAAAATTTGTGTTTAAGTCCTGGTTTTGTTATGTACTAGCTTTATGATCTTAGAAAAAGTCACACACACCCCCTTTTGTTCCTTAACTGTCTGATCTGTTGGAGTTGGAGTAGATGATCTTTTCCAGATGTGACATTCTATTTTTGTTGTTGAATCATTTCAGTTGTGTCTGAGTTTTTATGACTCCATTTTGGCGTTTTCTTGGCAAAAATGCTACCGTGGTTTGCCATTTCTTTCTCCAGCTCATTTTACAGATGAGGAAACCGAGACAAACAGGGTTAAGTGAGTTTCCCATAGTCACACAGTTAGTAAGTGTGTTAGCCTGAATTTGAACTCACTGATGAGTCTTTCTGAGAAGCCCAGTACTCTATCCATTGTCCCACCTAGCTGCCAACATGCTTATACATCAATTAAATTGTGATTGAACCTCTGTTATACCATAGAATCTAGGAGAGAGAAGAAATTTAGACATCAGCCCTCAAGTAAAGCACCAGTTCTTCTACTTATGTCCTTGGTAAAAGTCTTCCATATCTTGTTTGAACAAGTTAATTGACAGAAAGCTTTCTACTTCACTAGAAAGCCTATTCTACTTTCATTAATTGCCCATACCTGATTTTCTGTAACTTCCCACCACTGATCAGAGTTCTGCCTTCTAGGTCCAAAAAAAACAAGTATAATTTTTCTCTCATTTAACAGCCCTTCCAAAATGTTAAGACCTCTGTCATGTCCTCCCTACACCTTCTGTTGTCTAAGCTAAACATCCCAGAGTTCCTTCATTTCTTATAAAGAATTATTTATATTTCTATATAATTATATTTCTGTATTTCATTGACTTCCACTGGACTCACTCCCATTTATCAAAGTCCTTCCTAAAATGTGCTTTCTGGAATTAGATACTGTGATTCTCTTAATTCAACCCAAGCTTGAAGTAGCTTGTTGGGTTACCTTATTGGATTTTTGAGCTTGCAGTCCGGGAGAATACTCAAGTACTTTTCAGAGGAAATGTTGCCTGTATGTAGCGTCCCTATCCATAACCATTTAAAACATACAAATGTAAATATTTACACTTACACACTAAATTTCATCATCTTTGATCAGGTCCATTGTTTTGGACTGTTAAAAGCTTTTTAGATCCTTGAGCTCTCATTCAGTGAATTAGGCATATCTCTGTCACCTGCAAACCTAGATAAGAAAGCTATTTGCCTTTGTGTAAGTCACTGACAGAGATGTTGAGCAGTCCACACTCACAGTGCCAATATGCCAAGGATTATTTATATCAGAGTTTATCATATAAAAAGCTGTAGTGACATACAAGATAAAAATTCTTTCTAAAGTTTATAAATCTGATATAATTTTGTCAACAAAAATTTTTCTTTATTTTTAAACTCATAGTAGCATAACTACTCTTTTTAAGACCTCAGAAGATAGATCTGGTTTTCTGTCATTCTATAAATTTCTTAAGTTTTATAAATTTATGAATTTCTTATAAATTTCTCATTGGAAACATGATAATAAATTATAACTCTTGTAAAGGCCATCTTAAAAATTAAACATAGCCTAGATCCTTGACTATGTTAAAGAAAATGAATTTAACTTGTTTCTAATTAGAGGAATTTAAACTAATCCTTTAGACAATTCTGTAACCTTATTCAAAGAAAGCATATGGAACATGGCAAGATTACAACTTTTTAACAATTGTATGATAACATTTAGAAGAGGTGTATATTAGAGATGTTTTTGAAATAACCTCTTCAAAATATGAACATAGTGCATCATTATTTGTGTGTTTAATATTTAGTAGCATTAACTTCTTGCTTTGAGATCGTAAATACAGTCATAATTTTAATCCTCTTTTGTATATAGGTGATTCATTCTGCTTCTAGATTGGACTGTATTTGGCATCACGAGGACCTAGGTTTGAATTTTAATTTATGTCTCTGTAACATGAAGTGAAATATCTAACTTTTCTGATCCTGAATTTCCTCATGTTTAAAATGGGAGTGCCGGGTAGAGCCAAGATGGCAGAGTAGAAAGAGGGACCTGCTATAGGTCTCCCCCCATAGCCCATAAAATACCTGTAAAAACTGACTAAACAAATTTTAGAGCAGCAGAAGTCACAAAAAGACAGAGTGAAGGAGATTTCCAGCCCAACACAGCCTGGAAGGCCGACAGGAAAGGTCTGTTGCACCAGGCTCAGAGCAGAGCACAGTTCAGCCTTGGCTTTGCAGCATGGCAAAGACAGTACTGGAGCAGGCTTCAGGGTGTGAAATCACGGGTAGCAGCTACAGTTCCCGGATTTCTCAACCCAGAAATACCAAAGACTGCTTCACAGGTCTGGGTAAGAGGGGAGTGTGGTCTGGCCCTAGACCTGGCCCCAGGGCTGTGGCAGTCACTGAGGTAGCAGCATCCACTTTTGAAGACCTCGGCCTAAAGACCCATGGGGAATCAAGAAGGTAATCTAGATCTCAGCTCTGAGTGGCAGTTCTGGGGTGAGGAGGAGCACTGGTGTGGTAGAGCTAGTAGAAGCTCTGGGAAGGGAATCCTACTCGCAGATCCTAGGCAGAGAAGAATGTTTGGTGTTGCTCCCAGACCAGAGTGCAGGCCAGGAGAGGAGTAAACTCCTTTCCCTTGATTGTGCCACCTTGGAGGAACTGAGAACTTACAGGTCCCCAGAGTATACCTTCCACTTGACAAAGGACTCAAAACTCAAGTAACTGGCTGGGAAAATGCCCAAAACAGGGAAAAAATAAGACTATAGAAGGTTATTTTCTTGGTGAAAAGGTATTTTCTTCCATCCTTTTGGATGAGAAAGTACAAAGCGTATCATCAGAGGAAGACATCAAAGTCAATGCTTCTACATCCAAAATCTCCAAAAAAAAGCAATGGTCTTAGGCCATGGAAGAGTCAAAATGGATTTTGAAAATCAAGTAAGAGAAGAGGAAAAATTGGGAAGAAAAATGAGAACAATGCAAAAAACCATGAAAAGTGAGTCAATAGCTTGCTAAAGGAGACCCCAAAAAATGCTGAAGAAAATAATATCTTTAAAAATAGACTAACCCAGATGGCAAAAGACATCCAAAAAGCCAATAAGGAGAAGAATGCTTTAAAAAGTAGAATTAGCCAAATGGAAAAGGAGGTTCAAAAACTCACTGAAGAAAATAGTTATTTAAAAATTAGAATGGAGCAGATGGAAGCTAATGATTTTATGAGAAACCAAGAAATTTTAAAACAAAACCAAAAGAATGAAAAAATAAAAGACAGTGTGAAATATCTCATTGGAAAAACAGCTGACCTGGAAAATAGATCCAGGAGAGATAATTTAAAATTTATTGGTCTACCTGAAAACCATGCTCCAAAAAAGAGCCTAGACATCATCTTCCAAGAAATTATCAAGAAAAACTGCCCTGATATTCTAGAATCAGAGGGTAAAATAGAAAGGGAAAGAATTTACTGCTTACCTCCTGAAAGAGATCCCAGAAGGAAAAGTCCTAGGAATATTGTATCCAAATTCCAGAGTTCCCAGGTCAAGGAGAAAATATTTCAAGCAGTCAAAAAGAAACAATTCAAGTATTGTGGAAATGCAATCAGGATAACACAGGATTTAGCAGCTTCTACACTAAGGGATTAAAGGGCTTGGGATATGATATTCCAGAGGTCAAACAAGGTAGGACTAAAACCAGAAATCACCTACCCAGCAAAACTGAGTATAATACTTCAGGGGAAAAATGGAATTTCAATGAATAAAGGTCTTCCAAGCATTCTTGTTGAAAAGACTAGAGCTGAATAGAAAATGTGACTTTCAAATACAAGAATCAAGAGAAACATGAAAAGGTAAACAGGAAAGAGAAGCCTTAAGGAACTCATTTAAGTTGAACTGTTTGCATTCCGACATGGAAAGATGTTATTTGTAACTCAGGAGATCTTTTTCAGTATTAGGGTAGTTAGAGGGAATATATAAATATATATATATATATGTATATATATATATGCATATATATATATATACACACATATATATGTAGTTGTGTATGGGTATGTATGTATGTGTATATTATATATGTGTAGGTACGTATATGCATGTATGTATATATATGTATGTATGTATGTGTGTGTGTGTGTATACATATATATGCAAAGAGGGCACAGGGTGAGCTGAATATGAAGGGAGAATACCTAAAAATAAAATTTACTGTTGAATGGAATGTGCTAGGAGTAAGAGAAAGGGTGAGGTAGAATGTAGCAAATCATCTCATATACAAGAGGGAAGAAAGATCTTCTACAGTGGAGGGGAAGAGGGGGGAGTTGAAGGGAAATAATTGAGCCTTACTCTCATGGGATTTGGCTTAAGGAGGGAATAACAGATATTCAATTGGATATGGAAATCTAGGAGAGGGAAGATAATAGAAGGGACAGCAAATTGGGGAAAGGGAGAATCACAAGCAAACACTATTGTGGGAGGACAGGTCATGGGAGAGAGTGGAATAAATGAAGGGCAGGATAGGTCAGAGTGAAATGTGGTTAGTCTTTTACAACATAAATATTATAGAAATGCTTTGCATTGTTACACATATATGACCTACATTGAATTGCTTGTTTTCTCAATGAGGGTGAGTGGGGAGGGAGAGAATATGGAACTCAAAGCTTTAAGAGTGAATGTTAAAAATTGTTTTAGCATGCAACTGGAAATTAAACTATAAAGGCAATGGAGGATAGAAATCTGTTTTGCCCTACAAGAAAATAAAGGGAAAGGGGGATGAAAGAAGAGTGAGCAATAGAAAGGGAGACAGACTGGAGGAAGGCGTGGATGGGGTGCATGCTATGCTGGGGTTGGGGGTGGGGAGAGATAGGGAGAAAATTTTGAATTCAAATTCTTGTGTAAGTGAATGTTAAGAACTGAAAAATAAATCAATTATATATAAAATGGGAGTGTTGGACTAACTGATGTCTAAAGTTCATTCCACTTAAAAATTTGTGCTTCTGTGAGTTAGAACTCCAACACTGACAATTCTCTCATCTCATTTCTATATTTTCACTATCTGCTGAGTATTTCCATTTCTATATTTTGTCTCTTCAAAGGCAATATCATGTCTAAAACTCTTCATCTTCCTCCTCAGATTGATTCTCCAGTTTCTTCTATTTGCTCTGTTCTGTTTATAGTAACCTATGTTGTCCCATACACCAAAAGACAAAGTCATTTTTAATCTATCAATCAATAGGCAGATCCATCAGCAGGCTGTTGCAATAGTCTAGTCATGAGGTGATGAGAGCATACACCATAGTGATGGCAAGGTCAGAGGAGAGATGTTGTACAGGTCAAATTGAGGGGCCTTGGCAACAGATTGGTTATGAGGGGGAGCAAAGATAGGGAGAAGTTGAGGGAGACACTTAGGTTGTGAGCCTGAGGGACAGGGAGGATGGTGTTGCCCTCAACAGTAATAAGGAGGGGGAGAGGGTTTAGTGGGAAATATATTGAGTCCTGTGTCTGACACATACTAGATTTGTGACCTGGGGTACAAAATAATGTCTTGGTGCTCTAGTCAACTCTCTTATATAATAAATTTCAGAGAAGATACAAGCTTACATTGGTAGTGGAAATCGCAGGTTTAGTCTCTATTTTGATTCGTTGTCTATGGGCACCTTTAAGTATTAGTTAATTTCCCTAATTATCTGTCTTAATCACATCTGGTTTCATTTTTTCCTTGTCTAAGATCATGAGTGTTACTTCTTTTTTGGATTAGACATAATATATGCTACTTTAACACTTTTTTTTAAAAATAAATTTTTATTGGTGTTTTCTGTTTCTTACATTATCACAGCTATCCTAAGTACCCATCCCTCCTCCTCCTTGAAAATTTGGAATGTATGGGGACTTTGCTTTTACAGTGGCTTCCTTGAAAATCCAGTAATTTAGTTCTCAGATCAAAGGGTTTAGACATTTTGGTCATTTTATTTCCACAATTCCAAATTTCACAGCTCCACCAAGAATGTATTAGTGTGCCTATCATTACCCAACTTTTCCAACATTAACTATCACCAATTTTGGATTCATTTTTTTTTTTTGCCAATTTACATGATATGAGGTAAAACCTCAGGATTGATTTGCATTTTTCTTGTGATTAGTGATTTGGAGCATTCTTTCATGAGGTTGTGAATATTTTTCAATTCTTTAGAGAAATGCTTGTTCACATCCTTTGATCACTTATTGGATAATCATTATTAGTAACACACATACATATATATTGTATGTGTAGATACTTATATGTGTGTATATACATACATATCTATATATACATACACATATACACAACATTTATATATGTTGGAAAGCAAAATCTTATCAGAGAAACTTTATACAAAGACTCCCCCCCCCCCATTAGATCACTTCCCTTTTTATCCTAGGTATGTTCATTTTGTTTATGCAGAAGCTTTTCAGGTTCATTTTATCAGTTATCTTTTGGAATTACATCTATTTCTTGTTTAGTTAAAGATGTCTCCTAACCACAGCTGTGAGAGGTGTATAATCTGTTTTTCTTCCAATTTTTTTTTTTTTACAGTGCATTTACTTATAATATCTCTGGGTTCTATACATGTTATAAAAGTTCCTCATGGTTCTGAGGAATATTTTTATTCTTTTTCTGTCTCATTTAGAAGACATCATTAGTTTTTTAAGATTCTCCAGCAATTTGTTCAGTTCCATATTTTTTCCTTGTCTTTATCTCTCTGTTAGACTTACCTAAAATTGAGATGGGATGTTGAAATCTTCTGTCACTGTTGTGTTACTGTCTGTGTCTTCTTGTAGCTTAGATGTTTCTTTTATGAATTTGAATGCTAAGGCATTTGCACCGTCTAAGTTTATTACTAATTTTTCTTTGTTGTCTATGCTTCCTTTTAGCATAATATAGTTTCCTTGTTTATTTCTTTTTAACGAATGATTGTTCATGAATGTTTGTTCATGCTTTGTCAGATATTATGATTGTACTTCTGAGTTTTTTGGATTCACCTGATGCATAGTAAATTTTTTTCCCTCATACTCTCATTTTTGTTTCATTTAAGTCTTTGTTTTTTATTTTTCTTGAAAGTTTCAGATTGTAGGGTTTTATTTTCTTTTACAATGTCATTCTTTTTTCAGTTTATTGATTTTTTCCTCTATTCACATTTAAAATTATGAGTTTGGTTTGTATTTTCCTCAATCTGTTTATAATATTGATTTTTTCAAGTTATGATTTCCCTCCCTCTTCCGTTATAACTCTAGTTTGTGTTCCTTCAATTACTTTACTTTATTCTTTTTAAAGGTAGCTCTTCCCCTCACCCTTGATTCTCTTCACTTGTCTGTTTCCTCTTTCCTTTTGGAATTTTACTTATTAGTTGCTTTTTCTCTCTTGTTTTTATCTGGTTATACAATTCTTCAAGTGGATTAACCCTCCCATTTCTTCATCCTATTCATTAGTTTCAAAATTTAATTTTTGCACTCCTTTCCAAAAAAGGATTTCTCTCATTCTCTTCATTATCCATTTCCTTTGTCTGTTCTGGACCTTCATTCTCTGATTCGTGACTATCTCGTCTTTTTTTTATTCTCTGTATTCTCTATGCAATTAAAACGTCCAAGGTTCTGGTTCTCCCCTCTAGGTAATTTCTGTCACTGCCTTGTACGGTTTTCCTCATGGAGTTCTCTTTTCCGTTGTGCCTCACTCCCAGAATAATGCTAATTATTGCAGATGTTAGAGAGGACACTTAGGGCCCTTCTTCCACCACATCCCTAATTATGCATCCCACCACCGATTTATACTTTCCCTGGGTTATCATTTTTTCTTCTATTTGCTTCAAATTCTCCTCCTTCAGTCCATGCTCTCCCACTTTCCCAGGTGTCAGTTGTCCCCAGGAGTTCCAGTTCCCCCCACCCTCCCTAGGTAGGATAAGTAAACTTTTTAAGCACCAAATACTCCTAGGAGTATTTATGAGTAGAATTCCATCCCACCAAGCAAGACTCCCTTTCTATCTATCTCCCTTTTATCCTTTTTAATCTGCCTCATCTACTCCCCTGTAGGCTCTTCTCTTTCTGAAACCATAAAGGTCACCTTCTCCTCATTGGTAGTCCTTGATTTGAGCCAGGCACTTTGTAACCTCCCTTCTATCCTCTTCCTCCTCTTTCTTCTTTCATATACCCTTTTGTTTGTAATGTAGACCTACAAGAAAAAAGTGATTGATCTGTAGGCACGGTGTCACCAAATTCTGCACGTTATACCCCAGGTCTGCCTCTTCACTGTTACCTCCATTGGATTTCCATCTTCACCCTTGCCTTCTAGGATACGTTTAGAATAAAGTCTTTTACTAGTCAGTCTTTCTGCTGTCCTTGCCTATTGCATTTATTCACCCCTCCTGCATTTCTGTTATTTGGAGTGCTGAAGAAACAAAAAATCTTTTCAGTTCTGGTTATCTTTCTAAATATGTTTCAAATGTCTCCTTTTAATTGAATGTCTGTCTTTTTTTTCAGTTATGGTTAAGCTCAAATTTGCAGGGTAAGTCACCCTGGACTACATGCTGAACTTCTTATTATTCCACTCTTACCTTTTTTGGTGGGTGCAGAATAGTCTGTTATTCAAATTTCCTTTCTTTCATATTTGAAAATTTTTCTCATCAGTTTCAGAATTTGTTTCTGAATTGAATTGCTAAATTTTTAATTGATACTTTATTTCCTACATTCACAAGTTTTGGAAAGATCTTTTCTATTATTTCCTGCGTTGTGAGGGTAAAGTCTCTGTTCTGTTGTGTTCTGCTGGAAGAATTATGATCCTTAGGCTGTCTGTATGCATCTTGTCTTCAAGATGAGTGTATTTTGCTTCCTGAGTGAGCATATTCTCTTTTATTGTTATTTTTTTTCTTCTTCTTGATTGTCCTTTACTTCTGTATATTTGCATCACCAACCTATTGTTCTCTCATTCTTTTGTTTGGTGAGACTTGCCATCACAGATTCTAATTTTTCTATTCTGCCCATTATTTTTGCTGTGTAGACCATAAATTCTGTTTTCATAATTCTCATTTTTCTTTTGAACGGCTCAGAAACAGTGTCTTGTGTTTTCATGTTCTGACACTGCACAGGTCCTCTGTCTAATCAATTTTGGGTCATTTTTATTTGTTTTGTAATACTTATTCATACACACTTGAATTCATTTACTAGATCTGGATGTCATATTTTCTTCTGTTAATTTTTTCCCTGTTGATAAGTAGGTATACTTATATTCAAGGTCTTTAGATTTTCTTCTTCCTGAGATCTTCAGTAATTTTAATCTTGTGTTTTCATTTCCTATTTTTCTCCTATTCACTTTGTGACTCCCTCCTCTCTGATGGTACTAGATTTCAGAGTGCCTCAGTTTCCTCCTGCAGTCTAACACTTTGCAGAGGTGTGGTCCGACCCCAGCTGCTTTTTGCAGCTGAAAGTCCAA
Organism: Notamacropus eugenii; assembly: GCF_028372415.1. Taxonomy (NCBI): domain Eukaryota; kingdom Metazoa; phylum Chordata; class Mammalia; order Diprotodontia; family Macropodidae; genus Notamacropus; species Notamacropus eugenii. The sequence continues at coordinate 362,705,844 of NC_092874.1, forward strand.
GGGCAAACTTTTAGAACCAGGAGTTCAGGTATTCATGACACTGGAAAGAGCAAGAGGGACCGTGGGAGTGAATTTTGCTGAAAGCTCATCTGTCTGGTTCTGGGGTCTGCTAGTGTGCTTGGGAGATAGGGGTGGAGTGCTAGGTCAGCTCAGGGTCAGTGAGGGTCAGTCCATGGATTTTTAAAACATTTCTTTTTAAATGTTCTTTTGTGTTCTGGATGTCCTAGAGCATGGAGACAGCTGAAGTTGCCTTATTTTGGGTGCATAATTTCTCTTTGAAAGAGATTTGAGAGGACATGGGGATCAGAGAAGATGTCTTGTCCTCCGTCTTGTTGCTCATGTGACCTGGAATTTCTAATTCTTCACTTTAACTCCATGTGATCTTTTATGTTTTTGTTGAATTTCTTATGAAGATACTGTTGGGTTTTGCATTCTTAGTCTTCTTACCGCCTGCCTCTTTTTGTTTTCCGCTCTCGGCCTTAGGTCTGTAATTGGCAGACCAGCTTTTATTCCTCTCTAGAGGGGCCATTTCTGTGGCCTTGTTTGTGGGCCACAGGGCACAAACTTGAAAGGGGTTCAGAATGAGACCTGAAGAACTGGACAAGTTCACAAGGGCTCTTCCTGCCCCTGATTTTGTCCCTCTGCAGCCGGGGGTCGATTTCTGTAGTAATTACCCTGGGAAGGGCAGCTCCTGGCATTACTGGAAGTATCTGCTGGTGTAGGCCCTGGGGACGGGGGAGCTGCTCTACTAGGGGAGGAGGGAGTGGGACACCTAGCCCCATCCCAGGCTTCGGCTCTGGAAAAAACTCCTATAAGGCTTGACTGGTGTGTCTCCTCCCCTGAATGGGATTCGTGGGTCTTGGGGGCCACTGCTCCGTTCTGGTGGCTGGCCCTTTCAATGTCCATCTCAAACTATGATTCCTCATGGCTGTTGGGTAGGTGGTTTGGGTTCCTTTCAGTAGGAGGTTCATCGCCAGGAGGGCTGGTGACCCTAGGGATGGTGGGCAGATCCCAGGGAGGTGTTTTGGCCACAGGAGAGTTACGACATTCCATCAAGAACTTTCGGCCATAGATGATCCTGGTGCCTCCGGGGGTGGTGCTGTAATCCGCAGGTGGCAGGTGCGCCATCGCTCAGCACCACCCGACAGGTGGCCAGGATGGCCCGCAGCTCCCGCCCGCAAACCAGGCCTCGGCCTCCCCACCTCTTTTTTTTAACAAGCAGATTCTTCCCATTCACATTTACAGTTCAGACTGTTGTTGTTTTTCCCTTCACTGCCATTTAAACTTTGTTATAATCATTGATAATATATTCTCTCTTCACCTCCTGAAAGGAAAAATGATGTGGGTAAAGAAAGGGAGTGAAATCAGCTCTAGTTATCTGGAATTGAAAATGCTGGATCTGCATCCTTTCTTCAACCACTTTTTATCCCACACTACATGTGCCTTTTTCTTTCTCCCTTTAATTCTTCTTTGAACTCATTACTCCATAGGAAGAAGAAAAGCAAGCAAGCACTTTTCATTTAGTACCTGTCATCTGGCAGGCACTCTTCCAAGCATTTTACAAAAATCTCCTTTGGTTTTTGCGACAACCCAGAGAAGATCAATGACTTGTCTAAGGTCACACAGCTACTAAGCATCTGAGGAAGGAGTCAAACTTAAGTCTTCTTGACTGTAGGCCCAGCATGCTATCCTTTGTACCACCTAGTTTCCTCATCACTGAAGCTTGTTTTGTTTGCCATAAATCCTTCTCTTAGTGATTCTGTCTTTCTTAACCCCTTTCTGCTTCTTGTCCTCGCCCATTTGTAGTTTGTTTTTATCATATTTATGCACTATACTCTGATTGTCCCAGCATTCCCTGGATCAACTCAGAGAAGACAGAGAGATTCATGCAAAGCTTGTTACTGCCATACCCACGTCAGCGGTAGCATCAGCTCTTATCGTGCCTCCAGTAGAAATAGGTGTTCTTTTCTCATTTTTCACATTCTTTTTCTAAGCTTTGTAGGGTAAATTTCTCTTCATGGTATGGAAATGCTTTCTGGTATTTACCATAATTACATAATATTTACCATGTTATATAATTTTCTACACACATATATTATATGATATATATGTATATATTTGTATATATCCTCTTTATGTAATTACATAAAATTATGAATCAAAGAAGAAGCAACTCCAGTTATCTCCATGGCCTAGGACACCCAGAATACAAAAGGAGGTTTAAAAAGAAATGTTTAAAAAAGCCATGAACTGACCTCACTGACCCTGATAATATGTATTATATGATATATATTATATGTATTTGTATTATGTAATTTGCTATGATCTCACTGTAATTCCCTCTCTGCTTGATCTCCTGTCTCCTGTTTGCTTGGAGCTTTATTTTCCTTTGACCTGGAAGTTTATGTAGCTCATGACCAGGATGTTAAAATGTTAATTATCCTTCTATGCTGTATATTAAAATAGGGCCCTCCAAATCTATTGAGATGTAGAGTGGTGTTTTGTTCTACAATTCTGTGCTTGAATTCTTGTGCCTACTTTTTCTATTTTTTTCTGTCTTCTTCCTTGCTTTAGGGAGTCACTTGTCTTTTTTGGTCTTTTCAGTATATCTGCCTACAACGGTTCACCTGTCTACTTTTTTTCTTCTTCTAAATCACTCTGGAATTGTGAGGAAAAACATTATCCAAATTACTAGAACTGTGTTGGAATTAGGAGTAAATAGACTAAGCAAATGCCTGAGAACAAAAATCTTGTGACTTAAGTCAGTGAGCTTTGGTGCATTGACTTCAATATCTATTTTGATTGTTCAAACTCCCTTTGCTTCCTTTATAGTTTATGTATATATGGACAAATATAGTTGTGATATTTCCATACACATATACATACACACACATTTGTGGGTATGTGTGGAGCTTTGAATTTTACATGTGTACATGATTTGGACCAGTGTATACACACGTACATGCATGTACACATGTGTATGTATATATGTATATACATATGCATATGTGTATATGTACATATATGATGATTCATGCAGTTATAGTTATGAAAAAATATATAATGATTTATACAGTTATAGGTGTGAATTTTATCTATCTCTACTGCTGTTCAGTCATTGAGGAGAACTGTAGTAGACAAGCTAGAAAAAAAAAAGAAAAAGAAAACGTGCACCTGACAACACGTGTATCTGACAACGTGGGGTGAGAAGCTGGACTTCATTCTGCATTGACATGTACATGTATGCCTTTCTTACAAGGGATTTTTGAAACAGGATAGTAACAATAATGGGCAATGAGCTAGTACCTCATGGTTTGCGAAGCACTTTACACATGCTCTTTTGACTTCCACAGCCAGCCTTTGTATCATGAGCAGCTGGCACAGGATTCTGACACACAGTGGTGCTTAATAAATACTTAGCAAATGAGTGAGTGAATTATTCTCCTCAACCTCCTTTTAAGTTTCACGACATCAGTGCTGCAAACAAAGCTCATTGACAATTCACAAGAGGACTCCTCCAACTAAATTAGCTTTGGCACAAACCAGTTGACACTGACTAGCATTGGCAGCTGTCATTTACCTTCCCTCCAGTATTTTCACTGCCATGACACTGCTAGAATAAATGTGATGATTTCTGCTTGCATGACAGAGGTGATATCATTGACACAAGTAATAAGATCATACAATTTAGAGGAATGAGGGAGCTTAGATATTATGTATCCATCCTTTCCCCACATGCACTTTGCAGATGAGGAAACTATAGCCCAAGGTGATGAGATGATTTGGCCATACTACATATACTACACATCCACAGGGCAGAGATAAAGCAAAGTTTCTTTCTTGTACAATTTCTATCCAGTCTTTATCATAAATATTAAACTGAAATTTTCTCTGGCCTTTTCTCCTTCCTCAGTTGTCATTCTCTCTCTTTTTTTAATCTGACAATGTGGTCCCGCTATATTTTACTCAAACAGGTATCAAAAAGATATTACTAAAATTATAACTGTAATAAAGAAGAATCTTTCAATAAATTATTCAAAACCCCATGTAACAGTTTTCAGGAGGGAAAACCCGTCAACTTTTAATGGACTATAAATATCCAGTAGAGCAGTGCCAAGTATTTAAATAGGGAGGTGTTTATTTTAGTGAACCATTTTCTTGGATATCACATGCTAGGAGGGTAAAAGGCCATAGAAGAGCAGTGACTCAGATTCTTATGGGATTAATACAAATCATAGATTACAAATATGGAAATCTTTAGCAGGCAGTTTCCTGAAAATCCTCTTACGCCTCTGGATTCCTAGAATCAAGCAGAAGTTAAATGAACAATTGGAATTTATGTTTAAGTACCTAAAGAAACCATAAACATTATACCCTGCCAGCTACCTAATTGTAAGGATTGGGTTTATAAGTACAATGAATAAATGCAACTTTATTCTACCTCAAAAGGCTTACAAGTCATTTTTCAAGCAAGGACTGAAACCAATGTACATAATTGAATTTTTAATCAAAACACAGTATCTGACAAGTTGGTAGTTTTGGACACTGATATTTTTCCCATGAGTGTTATAAAATAAATAAAAGTGAGCATAGTAGATCATTTTGTCTACCCAATAACTTTTCCTAAGGGAAAATAAAACTTCATGCATTGCCTGTCCCATTTATGTCCAGTTCAATGCATGAAAGTTCACTGCTCTATTCTAATGAGCTAGTGTTCTGAAGTAGAGTGAAATCCTTCTAGGGGACTTTTAAAAATATATATTCTGGAATTCTGTCAGATTATTCTTGATATATTCACTCTAGAACAAACCCTTTTCCCCTCCAAATACATTTCTTATTGTTTGCAATAGATATCATGTACTGACTTCAAAACTTAAAGATAAATCTACTCTAGGCATTTCAGTCAAAACAATGTAATGTTCTGTTGGTCTCACAGTTTCTTTTATTACACTTCTAAAGGGATGGCTGTTCTTAAACTCAGGTGTCCTCTAACTGCTTTCTGCTTTGATTGCCAGAATGTGTGTTTACTCTTTCTGTTTTTCTTGTAGTAACCTATCACTAAAAACAATAAAATTCTGACCTAATGCCTCATGGCTAATTTATAAAATATTAAATACTTTGTCCTAAGGGCTGGAAAAAGTTAGACTAGTACAAAGAGAAAAATGGTTTTTCCTGTTTTTCTCTATAGTAAAAACGATAATACCATAGACTAGAACTAAAAGAGACCTTTGGGCCTACTGAGTTCTACTGTCTCATTTTATAGATGAGGAAACTGAGTCAAAGAGAGATTAAATGACTTGGTTAGGCTTACACAGTTAGTAAATATCTAAGGTGGAATTGAACTCAGGATTATAAATAAAATTGATTCTAAATCTAGCACCCTGTCCACTACCCTATGTTTCCTCGACAGTGTGATGACCATATATGATAAAAATTTTAAAGCATATCCCATTGTATTGTTTCTCTAAAAGTATTATGGCTAATAACATTTTGGTGATAGCAAAAAAGGTTTTAATATAGTTAATAAATAAATTAAAAATTAAATAGTATTTATTTCAATATCCCATTCTTTTTAACTTTTATTTTGTGTTTATTTTATAATATACCTAGCATATTAATACAATTGTAGAAGTGTAATTTTAAAATAGGCTATATGTTAAGGGTATCAACTCAAACCTTTTCTCCATAATGGGTTATCTGACCAAAAATCTTTGATGACTGCTCAATTAATGCATATTGATTAAGGGAATTGAGACTGCTCTGCATAGTAAGCAGTATTTTTTGTGCATGATTTTGGAGTCTTATAAGAATGAAATTGATCACTTACTCTACATGACCTGCTTTAACTATTCAGGGAAAATATATATAAATCACAAACATGAAATAAGCCAAAAAAATGGCAACTGTCCTTTTGTTTTAATCATATATAATTGGAGAGCATCCTCTTATTTTTATTTATGACTAATTGAGGGCAGGTTTGCCTTTGGAAATAAATTTAGATTATAAAACTCACATATCTATGATCCTTTTTATCTTGTGTACATTAACTCATGAAATATGTTGTAAGATAGGTTAACGAAGCATCTTCTTATACTTTGGTCCTGTCATAGCTCCTAACATTTATTTACTGCTTTAATATTATTTCATCCAATCCTCACAACAGCTCTGTGAGGTAGGTGCTATTTTTATCCCCATTTTACTGGCGAGAAAACTGAGGCTAAGAGAGATGAAGAAGTGATTTGACTAGGGTTACATAGTAAGTGTCTAAGGCAGGATTCCCACTCAGATCTTCTTGACTCCAAGTTGTAAGCTTTGTCCACTTTTCTACCTCATTGTTCTACCTTATTCATTTTTCATTTGTCAGCTTTTTCATGAAACTTCTGTTAATTGAGTTTAGGTTACATTCTTTGGTATCAGGAAGTGATAATTTCTATTCCTTAACACCAAAATATATCTATTTTTTGCTGACTTCACATTAATATTGCCAAACATAGTTTTAAGCTTCAACCTTCTTTTCAATCAAATGCCAACAAGGTTTGTTGACTATTGGTTTAATTTAACCACTGTCTTTCATTTTTTGCTTTACGTGTTCTAGAGTGATATGGCTCCTACAGTATTTAAACCAGAATGCTTAGATTATTGCTATTTCATTCAAATTATGTGAGAAGAAACTCAGCTGCTAAAATCAATTCCACATATAGCGCAGATACCTTGTATATGATTGAATAATTCATTCCTTGACACATCTTTGTTTTTATATTTTTTGGAAAATGTAAAGCATGTCTAAAATTATCAGGTAAAAATACTTGTTCTCAACCACTGATTGTTCTGTTTTTCAGGCCAAAATACAAGGTGCTTCTATACCAGAATTTACTGTAGATAGTGTTCTAGCCATCCTACCAGCATTCCCCAAAGGGGCTTCTCAAGAAAAGGCCAAAAAGGCAGTAGAAGCACTGTTGAAGGCTACAAATTATGCCAAGCTAATGGCTACGCAACAGGTGAGGGAAAAGGATTGTTTTAATTAAAGTTTTGTTCTGTCTTACTCTTTTCCGCCTTATAATGGTGCTTAGGCCCCCCCCCCCCCATTTTTGTTGGGAGGGAAGTGGAGACAGATGTCAATGAAATTCAGTTCACAAGTTCTGGTTCTCTTCTGATCCATCATTCAGCTTTGTGTCTGCCATTGTTGTAGGGGGTAGATGAAAGGAGAATGGAAAAGAGGAGAAGAGGTGCCATATAGACATGAGGAACCTTCAGAACATGAGGATCCTTTTGCTGATCAAAGACCACGGTTGTAGTATTAATGATCCAGTGGCAGAGAAGCTTCTAATAAGGGCTTCAAAGGTACCTCATGGACTCACCAGATAAGACCATTATTATATTATACACTGGTGGCCTGAGAGATACAATCAGTGAGACAGTTCTCAGAAATGATTCTTGCCAGTTTGAAGAGAACTGAATGATAACTGTTACAGAGATATACTGTATACAATGATAACTGCTGCAGAGATGTCTTGCAAGAAGTCCTTCAGCAAACTGATTGTAAATGCACTCAGGCTTTGTGCAATGGGGAAGATCACAGGCAGGCAGAGGAAAAGGTAAAAGAAAGAGCCATGGACTCTAGAATTAAGCTGGAGTCTGTTTCATGACTTTCTGGAGCTCTTCCTTTTCCTCCAGCATTAGAGGACGAAATCTTTCCCAATTATTTTTGTGTACTTCCCAGTGGTCCTCCAGCAGTGGTTTTAACATTGCTTTGCCCCTACCTCCTGGGATTGCATGTCCACACCCATCTGGTTTTAGATCTCACATGTTCCACTGAATGGCACCTTCCCTTCATGTGAGCTCCAGGACCCATCCACTATCCTCAGAATCCCCAGAGTATGAGAGCTCATGTAGCAAAGCACAGAAATTCCTAACATCCTGCTACAGTGGTTGAGCTGTGAGGAGGAAAGGCACTTTAGAAACATAATAAATAAGTATTGGAGTAATGTTTTTTTCCTTTGTAAGCTTCTATAACATGCTAAGATATGGGCAAACAGAAAGCTGGAGCCAAGTTCCTCAATATAGGACAGATGGAGGAGCCCTGTTAAACTTATACTAACCAATCTGGCCACTGGTTACCCACATCCTTCACTTCTTACTCATACAGTAAAAAAAGAGGGTCAGGATAAATTTGAATCTTCTGAAGAGTTGTAATTCTTATTGTTTGTGTTTCTTCGTGTGTTCAAAGGTTTGATAAACTTTGATCTGGGGTGAAAGCAAATATTTGACAATATTTTAAAAATAATTCTTTTGCTAGTACCACTGGGAAGTCATTAAGTATGATTTCCCTATTACCTGTCATCAGACTCTGAAAATCAAAAACCTCTGAATATGTTCTTTCCTTTCTCTTGTCCTCCTTTTGTTAAAGGAACCTATGCCAACAAAACACACTTAAGAAAACTCCCACTTATACTCTATCCTTCTGAGTGACTGATCTCTTCACAAAACTATGGGGTCTGCCTTGCAAACTCATGCCTCCTCTCAGGAGGGAGATGTTAACCTCTCTAATTGTGAAATGGACAATTTGTTAGTATGAGAGAGCTGTAACTTATGAAAGGGTCTTAGTTTAACTTGCACTTTCATGAATTTTGCCTCTAATTTGAGGCTATCTATTACTTTACTTACTATAGAAACATTACTGAATTGTAGACAAGTGAAAAAGATAAAGGAAATGAGATCTGTTCTGAATTTTAAAATTTGTTTAAAAGTGATAAAAGCAATCCAATTAAAAAAAGATACATACACACAAATTTTGTATCCTCTCAATAGGATGTAAGCTCTCTGAAATAAGGGACTGCTTTCTTCTTCTTCATTTTTTTTTTTTTGGTCTCAGTATCTCCAGTATCTACCACAGTATCTTGCATATAATGAAGACTTAACATCTGTCCATCTATCTATCTATCTATCTATCTATCTATCTATCTATCTATCTATCTATCTATCTGTCTGTCTGTCTGTCTGTGTGTATGTACATAGATATACACATACATGTATGCACACACTATATATGTGCATATATATGTGTGTGTGTCTGTATATATATACAGACACACACACACACATCTTGAACAAGCATTGCGGATAGACTATGTGTTGGGCATAGACTTGAGTAACTGGAAGAAATCAGACTAAATTGCTAATGGGAATTTGTACTGTAATTTCATTAATCCTAAGCTGCCTACTGTCTCCAAAAATAATATTCTCTTTAACACTAATATTCTCCCTCTGACATTACATGACTGTAAATCATGGAATACCATGATTTTAGAAACTTCAAAATTGCAAATGACCCAAGGGATAACAGAAAGATCCTCAGTGGGTGTTAGCAGGCAGCAGTGAATTACCAGGGAGGATTTTCACACAAGACCTGGAAGACATGATCAATTACATAGATAACCAGAAAAAAAAAATGGGTTTGTGATGTATCAAGCTGCTGATGGGAAAGGCTGAGAGCTAGCTTGATATCCTTGATACCCTTAAGATATCCTTTCTACACACACACACACATACTCTTGGGTAGATTTACAGGGGGTCATGGATAAGAACCAAACAGGATAAAATGACATGGAGATGATGAGGGTATACTCTTGGAGGAGACAGCCACTTCAATGAGATCACACATTTATCCAAGTCTCCAAGTAATAAGGATATTCATTCATTAGATCATTTCAGATGTATGAATATTTTGAGTATTTATTGACTATTGCTGAACTTTCATGAAGAAAAAGTTGGAGCCTAAAACTTGGTTTTCCTCCTAGAAAATGAAAATGGCCCTTTACTGCTACACTTTGTAGGATCACAAAACTGCAGTCAGTTGATGGGAAGAACTTAGATAGCTAGCCCATTTCCCATTTTACAGATGAGGAAACTGATTCATAGAGATGCTAAATGACTTGCTTGAGGTCTCTCAGCTTTGCTTTAACTTATACCTGTTGGGCAAGAGCCCTGATATCTTTATCCATTCAACTTTTCTGGATTTAGTGTCAGTTCAAAGGGAAATTCTGTATCATTTTATGCTATCAATTCATAAGATTCTTGATCTGATTCTTGTGAAAGTGACTGAAATATTTGAAAAGCATAAAAGTTAATATTGCTAGCTACTAATATTAAACTCAAGTTGCCTTTAATTATCTTTGTCCCCAAATTAGATAATATTTTTAGAAGGTTCTCAATTATACTCTTGTTTGCATGCGTGTGTGTGTGTGTTTTTATTGGTTTCTCATACTGTAATGGTAATTTAAAATGGGGAGATCTTTTTCATTCATTAATAGGCCCATGTGACCTCCGTGGGTCACATGGAAGTCTGAGTCACCTGGAGCCTGTGCTAGGAGGAGTTTGCTGAATCTGATTGTTTGTGATTTGTTTAGTGGAGCTGATTTGTGGGAAGCCTAGCAGGAGGAAGGCTTGGGGATGGTGTTGTTCTCTGCGTTGCTATTGTGTAGAGATGTTTGTTACTATGATAGATTTGGCTTTCTGGTGTCTGAATAAATGTTTTTGTGAATATCACATTGGTGCTTCATATACTTAGCTAACGAAAGTTGAAAATAGTGTTTTCAATAAACCAAATCAAACCAAAACAGAAAACCAAAAAACTTTCCAAGAAGTTTGTAAGCTAGTTGAAGGGACATGAGGAGTACTATAGGAGTTGAGAGAAGGCAGAGATCAGTGTGTATTCTAGTGGTCAGAGAAAACCTCACGTAGAAGGTTGAATTTGAGCTGGGTCCTGCAGGATGCTCAAAGTTTAGCTAGGCGAATAAGAGTGGAGGAGAGGTCATTTCTGTCATGGAGAATGATTCATGAACAAAGGTTTGAGGTGGGAATGACTACCAGCTAAGCTACTCATAGCTTTTTGGTCAAATAATGACTTTATTTAAAAAATAAAAAATTTAAAGCCTTTAGTTTTGACATCACCCCAAACTGTACCTTTATCCTGTATGGGATTCTGGAATTCAGGTGACTGAAAAAGGAGTAACATTTCTCTGTGTGAGCTTGAGCAAGTCATTGGGCCTCTATTTCCACATCTGTAAAATGAGGGATTAGCACTAGAGGGGCTCTGAGGTCCCTTCTACCTTTAAATCCATTATCCTGTGTCCATATTTTACAGATGGTAAGCTGATATACTAAGAAAATTGTTTGCCAAAGATTCCCTTCGATTTGTAAAAGAATCCAGAATGGGATTGTGCATGTTACTATATCATCCACAAAGCCATGGCATCATTCTCAACTCTGAACTATATTTCAGAGTGGAGCAGACTGGCCAGGAATCTAAACTATCCCTTTTCTTGCAAAACAAAGATCCTTAACGTGGAATTTGGAGCAATGGTGAGATGCATTTAAAACAAAATTGAAAGGTAGTTGAATTCTTTTTGGAATGTTTTATATGGTCTGATTGACCTCTGAAATGTTAAGTTATTTCGAACTTTCTGTGTGCAGTTTAACTTTGCCTTGACAAAGGAGGAGTATAACTTTTAGAAATTTAGCCAGTTGCAAAGATGATCTCCTTTTCAGAATTGACTATCAAGATGTTGACATTCTTGTTTCTCCAAAAATCTTTAAGCATATATCTAATGAGTACAGCACTGAGACCTGTTTTTATTTGCCTAATCAACGTAAAGTCTTATCAGAATTGAGACTATTTAGCCTTTATATAGCACACTAAAGTTTGAAAAGTTTTTTTCCTGTGTTACTTCCTCTTTCCTGTTATTACAACAGCCCTATGAGAGCAGTGCTATTATTATTCCCATTTAACAGGTGGAAAAACTAAGGCATAGAATGCTTAAGCCAGTTGCCCAAGGTCACACAGCTAGTAAAGTATCTGAGGCAGGATCAGAAGCTAGGTCTTCCTCAATATTCAATCCATATTACCAGCAGATTTCATGGCATCTTAATGATAAACGTGAAGACCTTGTACTATTGCTTAATTTATGACACTATAGAATAAGTAGAATATTTAATCATATTTGTTTTCCCTCCTTTTTATTGGTGGGGAGAGAGAAATACTATATTTGAGCATTTCTACTTGAGAAACAAAAGTGCTTTGTCATTTGTTTAAAATGAACTTTAGTTTGATTTCTTGACATCTCCACATCAGTGCTACACAATATCACATTTTGGACTAGAAAATTATGCCTCACTAGAAATTGATTTCCACAGTAACTAAAGAAATGAGTTGGCCAAATCCCTTCAGTAAAATATGAAATTAAACTTGTTTTCAGGCCAGGGGGCCAAATACACCAAGTGTGAACAAATAGTGTCTTGCTATGACCCACTTAAGCTTACACTTTCCCACAAGCTCAAGTCTGAAACGTCATATTATTTTGATACTGTGTAATGAAAAAGAGTAAAGGATTGAATCCTATCTTCTGGCGGTAGCAATCAAAAGCATTATAGGTTATTTAATTATTCCTAGATTTATGTGTATTTTAAAGGGGACAAAATTGTAATCAATGCAAAACAAGAAACACTTATGCCTTTAAAAAAATCATACATCAAAGGAAATTGCTATAAACAGTTGTGTCAAAGCAAGGTAGACACAAATATACATGGTAGTGCCTTATGCAGAGAAATATAAACCCACACATCTAGAGGTCAGCGTGTTGTCCAACTGTTTTACCTTTAATACAGCAGCTTACCTCCTCACTCTCTCACAACCCTGTGGCTAAGGTTTGTCAATTTTACCTTCATAATCTCTCTAGTATCTACTGCCTTGTCTCCTCTGACTCTTCCACCACCCTGGTGCAGTCCCTCACCACCTCATGACTGCAGTGGACTGCTGGTTGCTCTCCCTGCCTCAAGTCTCTTGCCTCTCCAGTCCATCGTCCACTTGGATGTCAAAATGATCTTCTTAAGAGCAGGTCTGGCCATGTCAGTCACCTATTCAATAAACTCCAGTGTTTCCTGTCAGCTCTAGGATCCAATTAAAATCCTTGGTACTCAAAGCTCTTCATAACCTGTCTGCACTCCCTGTCCCTTTAGACATCTTTCCATCCAGGAAGACTGAGACGTTTTGCTACACTTTTCATTCCCTCCATGTGCTCTGCAGTCCTGTGATACTAACTCCTTGCTAACTTCATACAAGACACTCTCTCATCTTTGAGTATTTTCATTGGCTGAACCCCACGCCTAGAATTTTCTTCCTTCTTTTCTCTGCCTTTTGCTAGATCTAATTAAAATTTCACCTTCTACAAGAATTTTTTCCCAAGCTTCCTTAATTCTAATGCCTTCTTTTTGTCAGTTACCTCAAATTTATTCTGTATATATCTTGTCTGTACCTAGTTGTCTGCATCTCACCCATTAGACTGAAAATTCTCTGAGAGAAAATCTTTTGATTTTCTTTGTAGCCCTAAGACTTTTCACAGCGCCTATTAGTAGGTGCTTAATGCTAACTAACGTCTTTTGGTTGTTCTTGTTGATCTCCAGTAAGTAATCTATTGTACCATCTGTGCCTCCCTTAGTTAGAATAGCCTCTAATGGGATGAAGCAATCACAGCACTGTAGGAGCTGAGCACAGTATTAATGATTCCTCCTTCTTTTAAACCAGGAGCAGGAGGTATCTGGTCTTTTGTTTGATTTCATCAGGCCAGTGGGGCAAGAACGGCTGTGGTTCAATAAATTTTCAACAAATGTTTATTGAATGGATATTTGGTGAATTTCTCATCTCTGCTTCTATTTCTTTGGATCTCTTTCCATCTAATCTTTCAACTCTTTCTTCTCCCTTCACTTTCCTTCTTATCTTTACTCATCTTTTTCCTTTAATTGACCATTATATAAAACAGAAGTATTCCTATTCTTTGTTAATCACAGACTGTATTTCATATGGTTTTGTATTTCTTGTTCTTTATTTAATAATCAGACAAAGCCAACATTTTATAACTCTTTTGAAAAAATAAATCTCATTAGGTGACTTTTACTCATATTTTCTCTTTTCCTGTAGGACAGTAGACCTCAATAGAAAATAGTTCATCCCTTCCTTTTTTTTTTTTTTTTTTTTTTAGCATTAAGACCAAATCATAAGATTCTCAATAGGATGACAATCATATCTCATACATAGGGAATTCACACAGACTTTCTAAATTCCAAAAATACATGAATTCAGACAGTATACAGAGTTACCAACCCTCACTGCAGTGGCTAGCACTGTTGATTCTCACTTGGTTGGTTGTTGTTTGTTTTCAAAGAGGACCAAAATGACATCACTATACTATAATTAAGATATGGTGAGTCTGACTGTGGCTGATCAGACCAGTATATGCTTAGAATGCTCGACCACAGTTTGGGCGCAAATAGTCCATGTAAACATTTGGGGTGGATTCTCTAAGTTTGAGCGTCTTGTATTTCTTTTGAACTACTTCAGTTCTGCTTTGCTCATAAAGCATAGCACCTTCTTTGATGAGGGCATGCCATACTGAGCATCCTGTGCCAGTGTTTCCCATGTCACATAAACAATTCCAAAATTCTTAAAAGAGACTTTGAGAGTGTCCTTGTATTGCCTCTTCTGACCACCATGTGAATTCTCACCCTGTGTGAATTCTCCATAAAAGTCTTTTTGACAAGCATACATTTGTCATTCAGACTACATGATTAACCCATCAGAGCTGTGCTCTCTGCAGTAGAGTTTAAATGCTTGGCAGTTTAGGTCAAGTAAGGACTGCAGTGTCTGGTACCTTATCCTGCCAGGTAATCTTCAGAATCTTCCTAAGACAGTTCAGATGGAAGCGATTCTGTTTCCTGGCATGGTGCTGGTATACTCTCCAGGTTTCACAGGCATACAACAATGAGGTCAGCATAATGGCTCTGTAGATTTTAAGTTTGGTAGTCAGTTTAATACCTCTTCTCTCCTACACTTTCCTTCAGAGCTTCCCAAACCCTGAGCTAGCTCTGGCAATGCATGAGTCAACCTCATTATCAATGTGCACACCCCTGGAAAGTACACTGCCAAGGTAAGTGAACTTATCCATAGCATTCAGAACTTGCCCATTTTCTGTAGCTGATGGTTCCAAATATGGATGGTGTGGTGCTGGCTGATGGAGCACCTGTATTTTTGTGGTGCTAATTGTTAGGCCAAAATTAGCACAAGCAGCAAAAAATTAATCTATGCTTTGTGTAATCTCATCTTCAAAGGCTGCATTGAGTGCACAATCATCTACAAACAGAAGATCATGCACCAACATTTCCTTCACTCTGGTCTTGACTTGCAGTCTTTTCAAGTTGAAGAATTTATTATTAGTACAGTAGTTGATCCTGATGCCATATTTGTCCTCATTGAGGCATTTGACAACATGGTTGAAAAGATTATACTTAAAAGCATGGGAGTAAGTAGACAGCCTTGTTTCACTCCATTGTTGACTGGGAAAGCATGACAGCATTTTCCATTATCCAGAATGTGGGCAAGCATGCTGTCATGGAATTGACATACAATACTGATGAATTTGTTTGGGCAACCAAATTTGACATAATTTTCCACAAGCCCTCGTGACTGACAACATCAAAGGCTGTGGTCAGATCTACAAACATTATGTACAGAGATTTCTGTTTCTGGCATTTCTGCTGGAGTTGTCAGGAAGCAAACACCATATCAACCATTCCTCAGTCCTTTCTGAAGCCACACTGGCTGTCAGGTAGATGATCATCTCCAGGTGAAAGATCTGCCTATTAAGGAGGACTCTGGCAAAAATCTTGGCAGCAATGACTAAGAGAGAGAACTCCCCTCTCCCCCCCCCCCCCCCCCCAGTGATTGTCACAGGACACAGAATAATCCATTTCCTTTACCTTTATAGAGATGGACAATGGAGGCATCCTTGAACTCCTGGGAGATGACATTGACTTGCCATATAATTCTAAATCTCAGCTGAAATAGAATCAGAACCAGGTGCTTTGCCACACAAAAGGAGTCTAATGACATTCAAAACCTCTTCTTTAGCTGAAAGAGAGGGATTGACTTCTATCTGAGGTAGTCAGTGACTTCAGTGTTAATTGATTGATGATGGTCTATTGAAAACACTATGGAGGTGTTCAGCCCATCTCTCTAGGATCATGTCCTTTTCAGTAATCAATGTGGATCCATAAGCACTGAGTAGTTGAGAGGAACCATGGGTCTTTGACCCATAAAAAACCTTCAGGGCATCATAAAAGCACTTTGAATTGTTACTATCAGCATAAAGTTAAATTTCATCTGAGTTCTTACTGAGCCAAGAATCCTGTATCTCTCTAATCTTTGTACTTTATTTTTGATGAACTTAATTGCTGCTTTCTTAGACATGGAAGAATTATCCTGCTTACTAAACTCATTTTTCATTTAGTAGCTTCTGAATTTCCCCATCATATTCATTAAACTTGTCTTGATTTGGTAAGTGTTCAGGCCCAGAGGAGCAAATGCAGTGCTGTACACCAAATCTCTGCAAACTGCCCACTCCTTTTCTGCTCCACTGTTGTCAACTCTGTCAAAACAACTTTCCTTCCAAATTAGCAACCAACTCTTCATGCTTGAAGAAGCACTTTAATCTGTTGACATTAATTATTCTGGTAGTCATCCTGCCTTGGGGCTGCTGCTGCTTTTGTTGAATGTGAATGTTTAGCTTGGAGAAGATGAGTCTGTGATCAGTCACTCTCACATCCTGTCTTTCTCTTAAATGCCGGTGTTTGCTTTGAGGGTACATCCATGAAGTTTTATTGTGTTTAGGTAAACAGAAGATAGTGTTGGTGATGAGAAGGTCATGAGATTCACAAGTCATCAGTAGTAAGCGACCATCGCTGTTGCTCTTTCCAACTCCCTTCCTCCTTAGGACTTCCTGCCATGTCCGATGTTCTGAGCCTATTCTAGCGTTAAAGTCACCTAGAATTGTAAGCTTGTCCTCTTTTGACACATTGATGATAAGTTTCTCCAGGTCTTCATAAATTTTTTCTTTGTCTTATAACTCCCTCAATCATCATCATGAGTTGTATACAATTGCACCCACAGTCACAAGAATGAATGTCTTATTTTTTTGTGATAGCTTAATACCCTACAGAAAATTGAAACTGTTAATATGCATAGATTCTACTCTCTCTTCATCTAGCTGATCTTTCTGTTTCATAGTTTGATTTGAAAAGAGACTTTTTTAAAAAGTCTTTTCTGACTTCATTAGAAGCAGAATGGTGCAGCTGAAGAACATGGGTTCAAATTCTGTATCTGCCGTTGCCTACCCATGTAACTTTGGGCAAGTTACCTAATCTTTCTTCGCCTCAGATTCCTATACTATACCACCTGTCATCATGGAATGCAGACTTTTTAGAGCTCAGGAGATAAACTTAATAACTTTCTCTGACTCAAAAAAAAAATACTTCACAGTTGGCCAACCTTCTGGTGATTAGCCTTTCTAAATTTGAGCAGTTTTGTTGCATGATGAAGATGTACTATCTTATACATCTCACATTCAAAGCCTTTCAATCATAGTTAGGCTGGATGGGGCTTGCTTTCCATTGCCATTACCTTTAAAAAGGCTTATCCAGGCTCACTTTCATGCCAAGATAAAGAATTGGGGTATAATTTTGGTGGAAAATTAAAAATGACCTACCAATATTTTTCCTTCATAATTTAGACCTTCTTGAAATCAGTCATCTCAAAAGTTTAAAAAAATTACTGAATCTGAAAAACTGTAAATGCATGAAATTAAAGTTGTCATCTCTGATTATCATCATTATGGGGACATTTAGCCAAAATAGTTAAGAAGCTCAAAGAGCCCCTAAACTACCACATCCAGCAAAGGTTTACTCTTCTTGCCAAGTGACAAGATATGGTGGCCCAGGTCATCACTGATGGAAAATACAGGTTGTCTTACATTACATTACAAAGGAGAATAAAACAAGATTAGCAACGAAATTACCTCAGAAAGTAGCATAAAGCTTGCCATGAAGCCACGTCAGAGCACTGTAAGAACATTTGTGCCTGAGACTAAAAGATGAAAGGACAAACAAGTGCAAAATAAAAATAAGTTCCTAGTATTTCTGTAGCAATTGGCTTTTATCATCAATGACAGGGGAACCACCACATTTATACTCTAACACTTCAGTGCCTAGAAATGAAATTGGGAAGAGCCACTGGGCCTTGCAAAAAATGTATATACATGAATACAAAAATATATACATATATGCAAAAAATCATACTGAAAGTAACATAAATTTGAAGATAGTAAGGAACCAATCATTTAGATATCCCAAAGGATATGAAGATATCCTCTAAACCTAAAACAATCATTTATATATAGCAAATAAATATTTAAAAATGGATATTATCAATAAAAGAGACAATTGAGAAAATATTAGAATCTATTAACCCTATGTCTACCTTTTCACAGACTTACAACATGAAAGTGAGTCTAATTATTAAGAAGTTTTTCCTGACTTTAAATCTAAATTTGACCCTTTACAAATTCCACCTATTGCTACTGTTGGTAACTATGGGTTCAAATATGTCAAGCCTATTTCCTCTTTCTCATGATAGTCCTTGGAATATTTATAGAAATCTTTCTTGTCATCCCTGAGTCTTGACTTCTCCAAACTAAGCACAGATCAAAGATTTAGACTTTGGACCTCTTCATTGTGCAGATTAGGAAACTGAGACCCCAAGAGATTAAGTAACTTGTTCAAACTCATACAGGGAGTATCAAAGTAGGGATCTGAACTCAGGTCTTCACTCCAAATGCAGTAGTTTTGGATATACCACACCTGCCTTCAGTTCTTTTATTCTCTTTTCATATAACATAGACTGAAAGACCTTTACCATCTTTGTTACCCTCCTTGGAGTACTTCCCAGCTTACCAATAAATGTCCTTCTTACATAGAGGCACATAGAAATGAACCCAGTACTCCATGTGGTCTGATCATGAGAAGGCACAGCAGATTTCTCATCATTTTAAAAATATTTATGTGAATGTTCTACACTCACATAGAAATCCTTGATCAAAATATGAGAAGAGCATAGGCCTATTTTCAATTATGAATTTGAATGGTATACCGTATCTTCATAATCAAACAGTTGATTAATATAGAAAATACAAGCCCTTGCTAAGTTTGCTCTTTTTCAGTTGTAGCAAAGCATTTCACTCAGAGCCAAACATAACCTTCAAAGATCTCCCATAAGACTTCTCCCATGCGTATGGGCACAAATACAACTCTACCACCAAATATTGTTTGAAAAATGCAACCATGAAAATAATTTTGTTTAATTATCTTCTGATTAAAATAGTGTAAAGTTAGTCAATAAGCATTTATTAAACACATGCCATGTGATAAGCATTGTGCTAATTACTGGGAATAAAAAGAAAGGCAAAAGACTGTTTCTGCCCACAAGGAGCTTACAATCTAAAGGGAAAGACAGTATGCAAACAACTATGTCCAAATAGGCTATATAAAGGAAAAATAGTAAGTAATCACCAGGGGAAATTAAGAGGGATTAGAAAAGACTTCTTATAGGAGTTGGGACTTCAGATGGGACCTGAAGGCAATCAGAAAAGCTAGGAAGCCCAGATGAGGAGGGGGAAATGGATATTTAATAAAATGGTAGATTTTTAAGCATTCCTGATGAAAAGACCAGATGTGAAAGGAAAATTTAATATTCAAATGCAAGATTGAAGAGAAGCATAAAAAGATAAGAATGAGTCAGAAATCATAAGACACTTAATAAAGTTAAACTAACCATTCCTAAGAATATAACCCCTAAGAATTTTATCATCACTGTTGAAATTAAAAGGAAGCTACTTAGACAAAGGGCATGGTATGAGCTTATTATGTTGAGATGGTTTTGAACTAAGAATGGAAGGGTGAAAAAGAATAAAGAACTGGGAGAAGGGCGAAGGAAGAGGCAGAATGGAGAAAAGTATCTCACAAAAAGTGATGCACAAGGAAGAATTTTTACAAGGGTTGGGGCAAATCTGGGAGAGAATGAGCAATGATTGAACGTTACTCTAATCAAATAGAGTGGGGAGAGAGGGAGAAATTATATATATGTATATATACATATGTGTATATATGCATGCATATACACACATATATAATGAATATGTATGTAAATCTGTATACACACAGTTGGATACAGAATTCATTTTACCCAACAGGGAAGTATGAGAGGAAAGCACTAAGAGAAAGGAGGAAGTGATTAAGAGGGAGGGTAGGTTAATGGAGGCAGTGGTCAGAAACAAAACAGACTGAAGAAAAAGCAAGATAAAAAAAGAGAAGGATAAATAGAAAAGGATGGAAGGAAATATACAGTCATAACTATGAATATGATTGGGATGAACTCACATATAAAATGGAAAAAGATAGCAGAATAGATTAGAAATCAGAATTCAACAGTATGCTATTTACAAGAGACACACTTGAAACAAAAAGACACACAGTTTTAAAATAAAGGTCTAGAGCAGAATCTATTATACTTCAGCTGAAATAAAAAAGACACGGGTAGCAATCATAATTTCAGACAAAGAAAAAGGGAAAAATAGACTGAAAAATAATCATGGAAATGGCATTTTGCTAAAAGGTATCAGACAATTAATACCAATACTGAACATATATGCTCTGAATAGCATAGCATCCAAATTCTTAAAGGAAAAGTTAGAGTTACAGGTGGAAAAAGACAGTAGGGGAATTCAATTTGCCCGTCTCGTATCAAGATAAATCTAACCATAATATACAAAAGAAAGAAGTAAATGGTGAATAGAATTTTAGACAACTTAGAGATGATAGAACTCTGGAGAATAATGAATGGGAATAGAAAGGAGTATACTTTTTCTCAGTTGTACATGGCATGTTCACAAAAATTGATAGTGTATCAGCACATTAAAAATCTCTCAAACAAATGCAGAATAACAGAAATATTAAATGCACACATTTCAGACCATAATACAAAAACATTTCATTCAATAAAGGGCCTTTGGAGCATAGATCAAACATTGATTGGAAATTAAATAATCTAATCATAAAGAATGAGTGAATCAAAGAAAAAATCACAAAAAATAATTAAAGATGATAATAATAATATTAATGAGACAGCATATTATGGTAGAATACAGCCAAAGCCAGGGTGAGGGGAAAATTTCTATTTCTAGATGCCTTCATTAATAAGAGAGAGAAAGAACAGATTAATGAAAAAAAATGAAAAATGAAAAAAAACCTAGGAAAAATACAAATTAAAAACCATACAGTTCAGTACCAAAACAGAAATCCTGAAAATAAAAGAAGAGACAAATAAAATTGAAAATAAAAAGCCATTGAACTAATAAATAAAACTAGGAGCTAGCTTTATGGAAAAAAATAAGTTGATTTTTGTTTAAAGAAATAAGAAAACCAAATTACCAGTATTAAGTGAAAAGAGTGAATGTACAACCAATGAAGATGAATTTAAAGCAATTATGAGGAAATATTTTACTCAACTATGCCCCCCCCCAAATAATAATATAATTGGGATGGATGAATATTTACAAACATATAAGTTGTCTATATTAGCAGAAAAGAAAATAGAATATTTAACCCTATCTTACATAAATAAATCAAACAAGCCATAAATGAGCTCTTGAAGTAAAATAATTCCAGTACTATATGGGTTTACAAGTGAATTCTAACAAACATTTAAAGAACAAATAGTTCCAATTTTATATAAACCATTTGAAAAAGTAGACACAGATTCCTTCTGTGACACAAATATAGTTTTGATACCCAAACTAGGGAGAACAAAAACAGAGGCAGGAAAAAAATACTAATTACCCTAGTGAACATTGATCAAAATTTTAAAATAAAATCCTGGGAAGGAGATCACAGCAATACACCACAAGGTGACCAGGCTGGCTTTATACCAGCAATGCAAGCTTGCTTCAGTATTAGGAAAACTATAAGCATAATTGACAACACTAAAAACAACAAAAATCACATAATTATCTCAATAGATGCAGGAAAAAAACTATTGATAAATCACAACACCCATTCTTATTAAGAACTCTAGAATGCACAAGAATAAATGGAGCTTTTCTTAAAATCATAAGCAGTATCTATGTAAAGCCAAGAAACAAGTATTTCTGTTATCACCATTATTATTCAGTATTGTAGTAGAAATGCTAGTTATAGCAATAAGACAAGAAAAACAAATGGAAGGGTAAAATAAACCCACACAAATCATCAACATTTCCATATATTACCAAACAAACCCAGCAAGAAAAAATGGAGAAATTCCAGTAACTGAAGACAGTTTAGAATACTTGGGAATCTACTTGCCAAGACACATAGAAACTATATCAACACAATTACAAAACACTCCACGCAAATAAAGATCTTAAATAATTGGAGAAATGTTAATTGCTTATGAGCAGGCTGAGCCAGTATCACAATGCTACCTAAATTAACTTACTTATTTAGTGCCATACCAATCAAACTACCAAACAATTACTTTATAAAGCTAGAAAAAAATTCATCTGGAGAAGCAAAAGCTCAAGACTATCAGGAGAACCGATGAAAAAATATGTGAAGAAGGGGACCTAGCAGTAACCATCTCAAAATTACATGTTGGTAATAATGTAAACAATTTAGTACTGGATAAGAGATGTAAAGGTTGATCAGTGGAATAGATTAAGTACACAATATATAGCGGCAAAGTGCCCCAGTTTCCTAGTGTTTGATAAATCCAAAGAACTCAGCTATAACAGCAAGAACTCACTGACAAAAAAATACTGGGAAAACTAGAAAGTAGTCTGGTAGAAATTAGCCATACACCATCATCTCACATTGTACACCAAGATAAGCTCAAAATTATAAAAAAAATAATATAGGGGAGCATGGAAGAAATTACCTGTCCAATCTCTGGATAGAAAAAGAGTTCATGACCAAACAAGAGATAGAGAGGTTTACAGGAAGTTAAATGGATATTTTTGATTACACAAAATTCAAAAGTTTTTTCCACAAACAAAATCAATGCTGCCAAAATTTAAAAAAAAAGCAGGGAATTGGGGGAAACTTTTACAGCGAGTTTCTCTGATAAAGGTCTTATTTCTCAAATTTACAGGAGTTTAGCCAAATTTATAAAAATCAAAGCCATTTCTTCATTGATAGATGGTCAAGCAGTTTTTAGAGGAAGAGATCAAAGCTATCAATACCCACATAAAAATGCTCTAAATCACTGATAATTGGAGAAATGCAAATATAATGATGCAATTCTGAAGAACGACATCAGACCCATCAGATTGGCTAAGATGACAGAAAAGGAAAATGGCAATTGTGGGAAGGGATGTGGGGGAATAGGTACACTAAGTCCCTGTTTGTTGATTTGTAAACTAGTCCAACTATTCTGGCAAACAAGAAACTATACCTCAAGGGCTATAAAACTGGCATAGCTTTTGAGCCACCAATATCGCTACTAGGTCAATACCCCAAAGAGATCAAAGAAACAGGAAAAGGATCCAAATGTACAAAAAGTATTTAATGTTGACAAAGAGTTAGAAGCTGAGGGGATGCCTATCAGTTGGGAAATAGCTGAACAAATTATGAATGTGCCAGAATACTATTGTGCTATAAGAAATGATGAAGGGAATAGTTCCAGAAAAAAACTGAGAAGACTTATATGAACTGATGCAAAATGAAGTGAGCAGAAAAATCTATACATTAGCAGATGTATAAAATGTGTATGTATACACAGATGTATACTGTGAAAGATAATCAACTGTGAAAGACTGAGTAACTGATCAGTTCAATAATCCACTACATCTTTAAAAGATTCATGATATAAAATGCTATCCACCCCCAGACAGTGGACTTAGAATACAAATTGAAGCATAGTTTTCCCTTTATTTTTCTTCTTTCTTTTGGAACATTGCTAAAACAGAAATATGTTCTGCATGACTTCATATGTGTAATTGGGAGTATATTTCTTTCCTCTTCAATATGCAGAGGAGGGGCAAGAAAAGAGTTCAGAATTTAAAAAAAAGAAAAAAATGTTCTTTCTGTCTTTCAAAATTCTTCATATACTAGCCCTCTCCTACCTTTCCAATTTTCCTATACCTTATTTCCTGCCAAATAATCTGTTTCAGTGACACTGGCCTCCTGGCTCCAGGAACAGGATACTCTATATCTTAACTCTGGACATTTCTCTTGGCTGTTGTCAAAGCCTGGAAGATGCTTCTCTGCTCTACAAACTGAGCTCCTCAGTTTGTCTTCCTTTAAACCCCAATTAAAATCCTGATTTTCCCCCAGCTCCTCTTAATTTTAGCACCTTCCCTCTCATTTCCTGTTTATCCTCTAGATAACTTGTTTTGTATATATTGGTTTGCATATTGTCTTTCCTTTAGATTGTAAGTTCCTTGAAGGCAGGGGCTGTCTTTTGTGGCTTTTTTTGTGTATCCCCAGTATTTAACACAATGAATGCCACATAGTAAGCACTTCAGCACTTACTCTTGGACTATTGAAATAGTCTGCTGGTTAATTTCCCTGCTTCAAATCTTATTCTACTCCAAATCTCTCCTCCACTCAGCTGCTGAAATGATCTTCCTAAACCCGTTGCCACCTAACTTAATAAACTCCAGTGGCCCCCATTACCTCCAGGACCAAATATAAATTCCTCTTTTTTTTTTTTTTTTTGGCTTTTAGCACTCTTCACAAACTTCATACTTTTCCATTCTTCTTATGTTTCATTCCTCTCTATGTGTTCTAAGATCCAGTGGCAGTTACTTCTAGCTATTCTTTAAATATGAAACCCTGTTTTCCAACTCTGTCACTTCACTGGCTGTCCTCTGTGCTTGGAATGCTCTCCTCCTGACCTCTACCTCTGGGCATCCCATGCTGCCTTCAAGACTCATGAAATTTCATCTTCTGCAAGCAACTTTTCTTGGCCCATTCCTCTCCTCACCTCCATCGTCTTCTAGTGCCTTTACCTTACATGTACACTATTTTGTATTAATAGCTATTTGTGTATGTACATACATATGTGTTATATGTACAGCTATTTGCATGTTCTCTGCCTCATTAGAAGATGAGCTCCTGAGGGCAAGAACTATGTTTTTGGTTTTCTTTGGAATCTTAGTGCTGAGCAGAGTGGTAGCACATATGAATCATTTAGTAAATACTTTTTAATTGGCTGATTGCTTAATAAGTATTATTCAATTGAATATTCTAGCTTTTGAGTTGACATCTAGAATTAAACTGATGGGCATTGCCACTATATACAGGAGATACACATTCTTCCCTTGGTCCTTCCACATAGGTTAGCATAAAGATTCTGAGAATAAGTACCTCTTGTATTTTTTTGTCATCTCTACAACTCATGTTTTGCTTCCCCAAAGTCTGTCTAATTTTTTGTTCTTACAGCATTTTATGATTAAAATAAAATAAGAGTCATCCTTTGTACTTGGCATTTGTTCAGACAAAGATTGTTCTCTTAAAGCAGCAAATTATTTTCTACATGGTATCTTCATGTTATTATTTTTTAAAAATATCAAAACACTTTATTCCAGCTAGCCTATAGGATTACTCCATAGTAAAACCATATAATAAGGTAGTTTGCATCTCACGAAGTATGAGAATTTTTTTTTAAGAAATGAATGTCTTTCTTAAAAGAAAAATAATATTCTCTAAACTGTTTTTTTAAAAACCGTAGTCTAAAACTTGATTCAGGAAACAGAGGGAGGGAAAGAGGGAAGGAGAAAGAAGAGGGAAAAGAGTGGAAGGGAGAAATATAAGTGTGAGAAAAGGGAAGAGAATGAGAGAGAGAGAGAGAGAGAGAGAGAGAGAGAGAGAGAGAGAGAGAGAGAGAGAGAGAGAGAGAGAAAGAGAGAGAGAATATGAAATTAAGCATGAATAATTGCAGGGGCAATTAGAAAGAACAAGAAGAATAAAAACACAAAAATTCAACTCCCAAATTCCTTTTTCTCTGATAAAAAAGAATATATCAATACAGTTTCTTGCATTGTTTCATAGTGCAATCATGTGGAAATAAGTCCTCTTCTATACAAAGGCAAGTGTTTAACATATTGTAGGCACTTAAGAAATATCAACTTGAATTGATTGCTATAAAAAGGCAGGTTTGGCTATATGGCTATATTTGTAACATGATGAGAAATGTTTAGTAATCAGGCCCCTCTTGTCTTTTAAGGGATAAAGATTTGTCATTATATTCGGTTCATTATCAAATCCTGCTAAGCGTTTTGAAGTATTTCTCAGGTCTAACCCCTCTATTATATTTAAAGAATAATTTAGTCTAAGTTTTCATCATGTCATACCTCAACTTTACTGAAACATGCTTCTAGCTAATCTCTCTTTAGCTTCACTCTACTCTTATCCATCCTATACAGTTTTGAGAGGAATCATGCTGATTTTTCCCAGTACCTTATTCTTTCTTTAAAAAAACTTATAGTAACTTACTAATGTCTAGTATACCAAAGAAAAATTCTTCTATCCACTATTTAGAATCTATCCCAAATGTTTCATTTATCTCAGCAACCTCATTTCTCAATGTTTGTTTTTGAATTTATGGAAGACCTGTATCCTTCATAATATTGTCAAATCCACGTTTTTAGAAAAGTATACTTTACTAATAAAAGTAAAGTTGACTTGGTAACCAAAATGATTGTAATGCTCAAATAGCCTGGATTTTTTGAGAAAGACAAGTCTTCGTTTCTCACAAATTTGTGATCTTCAGGTATTTAATTTAAAGGCCTATAAAATAAAAAAATGATTATAATCATATGGAAATCATATCATTTCTTTAGAGTTTAAATGACTATGACAATCAAAGACCTGAGAAAGTCATATAGCAAAGAAAATTTTGAAATATGTCAATTTCCATTTCTGTTTATTCAAAAGCTGGGATTCTACTCTTTTGGACTCTTCCTTTTACTGAATGCAAAGTAGAAATTGAATACTTTAATTAAAAACAACGTATTCCTGACTTTAGGGAACACTAGACATACTTAGAAAGCTATTTCTGATCTAGCTTCTGATCAGCAGTGACTTCATCTCCTAGTTGTCTCTATGAAATGTGCCTCTAGTTGGCCGCCATTTTTTCTTGGTGATTAGAATACCATCAGACAAACTCTTATTTTTGTCAGTTTGGTTTTTCAGACTATACTAGTTGCTAATTAAGACACATCTAATTAGATTGGCTGTGAGGTATTTTACATTGACTTTGAAGTTGGCAAAAATAACTAGAGATACCTACCATAATGCTACTATTTTGGTTGTGTAGATATAATTCCGGTACTGTGGAAGAATGCCAGTTGGACCTATAGGAATCCATTGACTAAATTCACATTTTAAGTCTTTTATTTATTGCGTGCCATTACCTAGAAGTAGGCTATGTTTCTGGTTCATCTTAGCTATTTTTACTTGGCATAAGTAACTGTATTTATGTTTTATACATTTTGAATTTCAGATAAATGCCTTACAAGCAGAAGTTAATTTCCATAGAAGTATCTATAACCTCCAAATTAAATACACCAAAGCTGTTTTTGATGGTATAAAGCAAGCCTACCACTCTTTTTTGGCAAATGTTGATGGTGTTCTGTGTTCCCCACTAAGAGGTGAGTAACAGTTCAGTCAACATCCAAGTCTTAAGATAATTTCCAGCTGCACATGCTATTTGGAAAGTAGCAAAAATACCAAATCATGAAAGTGCTAGTGTCATAGCACAACAGAGGTTGTGAGAAAGTGCTTTGTAAACTATAAAGTTTTGTTTTGTGTTCATCCTTTGTTGCTGAAGAAGACCATGCCATCAGAGAAATAATGACATGACTTGCACTTGACTTTATTTTGAGCGAGGGAGGACTGTGCAGGTCACCAGCCTCACTTCTTCTCCAGAACCATCTGAATCCAGTGGCCAGATATTCATCAGGATGATTGGAGATGACCTTGGTTGGGCCCTTTAGTCCAAGGTCTATTTAGGTACTCACCTAGGGTGAGGTAACACCCATTCATTGAAGAGGCCTGTTTAAGAAGTAGCCCATCTAATGAGGCCAAGAGAAAGAAAGACATCAGGCTGGGAGGGAAACTATAAAGTATTATTTAAATAAATGATGGCGTTATCATTTTAGCTTTGAAACTGCTCAAAAGTGCATATGCTAGAATATTCACCCTTAGGATTCAAGTCAATGTTGAAGATTGCCAGTTGTTGATGTTCTGGCTTTCAGAAATGGAAAAGGCAGCTTTTTCCAACACTCCTTTCCTTACAACAGTTTTCTTGCCATAACTGAAAGATAATTGCTACTATGCAGTAATTTCTTTATCTACTTTCCAAGGCTCTTTCATCTTCTTGTCATTTTTAGTAAGTTCAATTTTTGAACAGTTAATACCATCTGAGCAAACAGGTAGCAGGTAAGTACATGGTGTATGTGTCTGTCTGTCTGTCTATCTACCTGTCTATCCATTCATATATTTTTTTCATTTGGACCACTGATTTATGACTTGTCCAGGGTCATGCAGCTTGTAAGTGTCTGAGACTGGATTTGAATTCAGATCTTCCTAACTGCAGGTCCCACAGAGATGAGGAATCTTCAGCCTCAGGGTCACATGTGGCCTTTTAGGTCCTCAGATGTGGTCCTTTGACTGAATCCAAACTTCACAGAGCAAATCCCCTTAATATAAGGATTTGTTCTGTAAAACCTGGACACAGTCAGAAGGCTGCACCCAAGGACCTAGAAGGCTGCAGGTTCTCTACTCTTGCCCCACACTTTATCCACTGCACCACCTAGCTTTCCCTTATAAATACACACACATAAACACATCCGTATATATTTACATATATATGTTTGTGTGTGTGGATCTCTCTCTCTAAGTATGTATTTTCCCTCTTGCAGATGTTCTTTCCTCTTATATAAACCTCACATCTGAACCATCAGACACTGCTTTTAGAAGCTTTCTCACTGTTTTGAAAAACAATGCAGAACAGATTCAAGAGGCAGTTGACACTTTGACTCCACCAGAGAATCTACAGCATGAAGGTAACAATTTTACTTGTTCAACTTGAGGCAGCACAGAATGAAAAATTGCCTTTTTGGCTGTACTGTAAGTGTGTGAAAACAAGGCAGGCATCTGAAGAAGAAAATAATTTGTCTCTGTGTGACAAACTGACATCTTAGTACTTTGTAAGTTAGTTTTTCTTCTAGAGGTGACTTTGCAACTTGATCATTATATTCAAAAGTCAGTTAAAGAAATTCTGTGTAATACTTAATTTTTACTTATGTCCAGTCAAGGATTGTTTAATGCCCCCAGTCAGAGAGATCCTTTGCCCTGGTTAAGAGCCATGAATAGCAATAATTAATGCCTTTTTTACATAGCACACACTATGCCAATTCACCTTAAAACACAGCTTCTTGGGCGGAGCCAAGATGGCGAAGTAGAAAGACGCACATACACATAGCTCCGAACCCACAAACCTCAGAACGGCTAGAGGGGACCAACCCAGGGCGAATTCTGCACCCAGAGACCACGGAATATTGGAGCGAGGGAGATTTCTGCTCCGGAGAGACCTGCAAACCTCTCGCGGGGGGTCCTTCGCGCCGTGGACCGGGCGCCGGGACTGGGAGCAGAGTGCAGCCCTGCCACGGCCAAGACACTGAGAGGAAAAGATCCGAGAGGGCTACAGGGACGGGATCACCAGCAGCCACGCGGGTTCCCCCACCCACAGAGGGACCTGCAAACCTCTCGCAAAAGGTCCGTTGCGCTGCAGACGCAGAGCCCAGCCCGGACCTGCAGCGGCGGCGGCGGCCGCGGCTCCGAGAGGCACAGATCTGAGAAGGCTCCAGAGACGGGATCTTCAGCACCGGCACAAGCCCCCCCACCAACAGGTGACTGACGGGGGTAGGTGAGAGAGTCTCTTTGGCGGGTTGAGAGGGGAGTGGGGTGCCCCCATGGCTCAGGCCCCCCCAGGAGATAGAAGCTGAGAGGGGGCTGCAGACAGGGGCTCCCCAAACGGGCAGGAGCCTGGATCCATTGTGGAAGGTCTGTGCATAAACCCCCTGAGGGAACTGAGCCAGAGAGGTGGCCCTGCCCCTGACCCCAGCACCTGAACTTAATTTAACACTGAATAGCAGCCCTGCCCCCGCCAAAAACCCTAAGGCGGGAAGCAGCATTTGAATCTCAGTCCCCAAACGATGGCTGGGAGGACCAGGAGGCGAGGTGGGTGTGAGGAGAACATTCAGAGGTCAGGTCACTGGTTGGAGAGAATGCCAAGAAAAGGGAAAAGAAATAAAACTATTGATGGGTACTTTATCGGAGAAAAGACACTTCCTCCCTTCCTTTCTGATGGGGAGGAACAATGCCTGCCATCAGGCAAAGACACAGAAATCGAGGATTCTGTGTCCCAGCCCACCCAATGGGCTCGGGCCATGGAAGAGCTCAAGAGGAATTTTGAAAATCAAGTTAGAGAGGTGGAGGAAAGACTGGGAAGGGAAATAAGAGGGATGAGGGAGAAGCATGAAAAGCAGATCAGCTCCCTACTAAAGGAGAACCAAAAAAATCTTGAAGAAATTGGCACCTTGAGAACTAGCCTAACTCAGCTGGCAAGGGAGGTGCAAGGGGCCAATGAGGAGAAGAATGCTTTCAAAAGCAGAATTAACCAAATGGAAAAGGAGATACAAAAGCTCACTGAAGAAAATAGATCTTTCAAAACTGGAATGGTATGGATGGACGCTAAGGACTTTATGAGAAAGACAGATATCTCAGAACATACCGCGCAGATTCGAAAAATGGAAGATAATGTGAAATATCTTATTGGAAAAACAACTGACCTGGAAAATAGAATCAGGAGAGACAATGTAAAAATTCTGGGACTACCTGAAAACCATGATCAAAAGAAGAGCCTAGACATCATCTTCCATGAAATTATCAAGGAAAACTGCCCTGAGATTCTAGAACCAGAAGGCAAAATAAATATTCAAGGAATCCGCAGAACACCGCATGAAAGAGATCCAAAAAGAGAAACTCCTAGGAGCATTGTGGCCAAATTCCAGAATTCCCAGGTGAAAGAGAAAATATTGCAAGCAGCTAGAAAGAAACAATTCAAGTATTGTGGAAATACAATCAGGATAGCACAAGATCTGGCACCCTCTACATTGAGGGATAGAAGGGAATGGAATAGGATATTCCAGAAGTCAAAGGAACTAGGACTGAAGCCAAGAATCACCTACCCAGCAAAACTGAGTATAATACTTCAGGAGAAAAAATGGTCTTTCAGTGAAATAGAGGACTTTCAAATTTTCCTGATGAAAAGACCAGAGCTGGAAAGAAAATTTGACTTTCTAATACAAGAATGAAGAGAACCATGAAAAGGTGAACAGCAAAGAGAAATCATAAGGGACTTACTAAAGTTGAACTGTTTACATTCCTACATGGAAAGACAATATTTGTAACTCTTGAAACATTTCAATATCTGGGTACTGAGTGGGAGTACACACACACACACATGCACACACGCACACATACATAGAGACAGAGTGCACAGAGTGAATTGAAGAGGATGGGATCATATACTAAAAAAAAAATGAAATCAAGCAGTGAGAGAGAAATATTGGGAGGAGAAAGGGAGAAGTTATATGGGGCAAATTATCTCTCATAAAAGAGGCAAGCAAAAGACCTATTAGTGGTGAGATAAAGAGGGGAGGCAAGAGAAAAACATGAGGTCTACTCTCATCACATTCCACTAAAGGAAAGAATATAATGCACATTCATTTTGATAGGAAAACCTATCTCATAATACAGGAGAGTGGGGGACAGGGGCACAAGCAGGGTGGGGGGGAGGATGGAGGGGAGGGCATGGGGAGGAGAATGCAATACGAGGTCGACACTCATGGGGAGGGAAAGGACCATAAGAAAATAGAAGTAAAGGGGGACAGGATAGGATGGAGGGAAATATAGTTAGTCCTATACAACACAACTAGTATGGAAATCATTTGCAAAACTAAACAGATATGGCCTATATTGAATTGCCTGTCTTCCAAGGGGAAGGGGTGGAGAGGGAGGGAGCTAAAGAAGTTGGAACTCAAAGTGTTAGGACCAAATGTAATGTTCTTACCACTGGGTAACAAGAAATACAGGTTAAGGGGTCAAGAAAGCTATCTGGCCCTACAGGACAAAAGAGAAGACGGAGACAAGGGCAGGGAGGGAGGATAGAGGAGAGAGCAGATAGGTCACAGGGGCAATTAGAAAGCTCGGGTTTGGGGGGGGAGGAGATAAAAGGGGAGAAAATTTGTAACCCAAAATTGTGTGAAAATAAATGTTAAAAGTTAAATAAAAACAAAAAACAAAAAAAAAACCACAGCATTTCTTGATCTATGTTCTTCTTGTTTGCTCATGTTGAGAGTACTAATAATGCTAACAAAAGTTGTGGGTAGGAATTTGCCTAAGACTAGTAACTTCACTTTCTACTGATTTAATGTTGCTTATATTTATTTGTTAATTAATACAATGATCTTTCAGTTAGTGATTGTTTCAAAGAATGAGATGATTATAAGATTCTGTCCAGCTCTGTCATCCAGGTGGAATGGAAACTTCGGAGAAGAAGCTGCCTTTCTTTCTTTGGGCCTTAGTTTCCTCATCTATAAAAGAAGGAAGTTGGACTTAGTGACTTCTAAAATTCCCTTAAATCCTAGATCTTTGATCCTTTGGTTATTTTTTTAAAAGTTGATTCGTTTCAGGAAAAAGACAAAATAGAATTACAGAAATTGGCAATGAAACATCAATTTTAAAAATTAGAATATGCAGAATATATCACTATTTCAATACTGGAAATAACATGGTATTGCTAATATTGTTAGCATTTCAACATCTAAATCCTTAATAACTTCATTCAAAAGCAGAAAATAAGTGTAAACATTCAATTTTCATAAATGAAATACTAATCCTCAACTGTATTATAAAGTTTGGGAGATAGAGAATCATCTACTTAGCATTGGAAATTTAACACTCACAATGTTCTACACTTGAGTTGACTCCAACTTGATCCAAATTACTGTGAGTCATGAACTGAGTGCGAGGTTTGCATGTGTTTGAATTCATACTCTTTGAATTGCAGTTATATAAAATAAGAGAATTTATTCTACCACAATGGAAATATCCAGTGTAAATTCGAATAATGCATCATTTCAAGAGATTCATTATTGACATTAATCTGGATCTAGGTCAGAATGGTGAAGATTTAGGTCACAAGGCAATTATCTTAAGTTCTTTTTATGCTAGAATGTCTTACTGGGCAGGGTGGGAGGGAAATTATCTCTCCCCAGAAACTGTGGAAAATAATGCATAAAAGTAACTTTTTTCGGATGCTCTGAATTCAATTCTCTTTAGAAATAAATGGACAGATTAGACAGCCTTCAGAAGTGGCTTTCAGATGCAAGATTTATTTTTTCTACTTTTGATTACTTCACTATATCCTGTGACTCAGGGAGAATATCAGTTTTTTAAAAATAAATTTTTAAAGAGTAATTGCTGTCATTTAGTGGTTTTATTATTAGGGATTATAGTTATTTGAATATTAAACTTAATTGATAGTCACTATATTTACAATACCTAGTTTGTCAGTTAAGAATAAAAATACAAGTATTGGGGGGTGATGTTCAGAGGGATGGTGGGAGCACCGTTCTTTATTAATTGACTCCATGATTCTCCCCACACCTTCCATGCTCAGGCCAGAGAGAAACTTGGGGAATTTCTTTGCATTCTTCCCTCCTGAAGGTTGTTCATGAGATTGGCATCAAGACAACATCACCCAGCGCTGACCCCCATTGGGAAATTTCATAGTAAAATAATATAGAGAACAGAGTTTAATCTGTCTTTTATTATTTAGAAGGCATTTCAAGATCTTGCACTGCCCCATGGCCATCATTATGAATATCACTTACAATTTTGCAACCCCACAGTGCTGTCACTAGCAAAAGTTTAGATGAGCAATGTAAATTGGATGTTGCTGTATGGGAGTATCTTATAAATCTCTGCCATCTACTTGTTTGTCTTTGACATTGAAAGCAGAGTGCAGAACAAAATTGAGTTTTCCATATTTCAAGATATGGGCTAGGTGATAGTTTAGAATAATTGGTAAGATGATTCTATTTCCCTGAACTCAAGTTCTGATATAGTGCCACTGAATCTCTACAATTTTACATGTGTCTTTTTTTGGGGGGGCATACAACAAGACCAAACTTTATTTTTTTTAAAGCCATTTATGACCATACGAACATATATTTAGAGGTGAAAGGAATTTTAGAAGTCATAATGGCCCAATGCCCTTATTTTATAGATGAGGAAATTGAGTCATTGAAGGGTTGTCACATGTCCGACATCATGAAAGTAGGAAATAGCAGAACCAGGAAGCAGAGCCAAGTTGGGAACCCATGTACTGTCACTCCAACCCTATCATTCTTTCCACTGCACCAGCCCATCTCAGTTGGGTAACTACTTTCACATTTAGTTTAATCTTCTAATATGAAACTTCTAATAATATTTGAATAAAGTCCATTTTGTCAGGCTGACCAAATTTGATCCTTTGAATCTAATCAAATGGTTACCTCATTTATGCTGGAGCATTTTCAACATAAGCAAATCTCTATCTTTCTCCCTCTTCATAAGGTTTTATTTACTCCAGCTTTTATAGCAGGAAACAAAATTGAATGTGTATTCTCCAGTACTTCTTGGCTTCATTCCATCAATGCAAAAATAACTAGGCTGTGTGTGTGTATATATATATATATATATTATATATATATATATATATACATATAAATATAAATAAACTATAGCTGAGGACTTTATTAAAAATAACCTATAGTAAATTGATTGCTATACTTTGCTTTTCAGCTGGATTGAAATCTAGAATTGGTTTAGGGCTATAAAGTCCTGCACTTGTTTGGTGGAAAAAGCATTCAACACTACATAGTGCTACCTTAAAGAGAGCTGTGTTTATCATAAAATAGTAGCATTGAAATGAGCCTTAGAGAAAGTATTCTGATCACTTTTGGGGGAACAAATGAAGAATCTGAGGCAAGAGAATTTAAATAACTTGTCCTACATATTATAGGAGGTAGTGACTCAGTGAGTAGAGTGCTTTCTGGACCTAGAGTCAGGAAGACCTGAGTTCAAATTCACATTCAGAAACTAGCTGTGGGACTGTGGGCAAATCATAATCTCTCTTTGCCTTAATCCACCAGGGAAGAAAATGATAAACACTTCAGTATCTTTGCCAAGAAAACCACATGGATATTGGACTGACTGAACCAATTCAACAGCAACAACCAACATATTGTAGCTTGTTAGTATCAGAACAAGAACTCAAGTCTTTGAGTTCCCCAGCAAGAGCTCTTTCCATCATACCATGCTGTCTTCTGAAATACAGCAATGAGGAGTAGTCTAGATTTGGAAAACATTAAGTAGCTCAGTTGGCTTCATGGTAGAGTAATGTTGAAATTTTGCAACTTTTCCTGAGAGAGATAGTATGGGAATTCACAAATTATTTTTATCTGGGAAAGAAGAAAGGAAACCATGATTGCCATCCCTGGAGAGCCTTAGTGTCACCTTGCATTTAAAGCCATGCAGCTTGCTCATTGCTGTTGGAACAATTGTTCTAATCTCAGACAAAACACATATTTTGAAATTCAAAAATTGCTTTTGAAAATGTAAAAGTATGTCATGCATTACCAAATAAATTAATAATTTTCAAAGGGCATTTTCAAGCTTCAAAATATCTAAAGAATGTATTATACTCCACACACAATGTTTTGTTCAGTTATTGAACAGATAAAATGATGCCTAAGTATACATGTACAAGAGCTGTGCTATAACAGTGGCAATGCAGAAATGGATAATTATGCTCTGCTTTCAGATGAATAGTTCTCACAATTAATATCTATTATCATTAGGTCCAGGAGAAAGAATGCTGACTTGTTTACCAAGGCTGAAGTTGCAGCTGATTTTGCCCATAGCTGGTATTTATTTTCCATCATTTTCAGTTACAATTTTTCAGTCAGTTAATCAGCAGGCATTTTTTATGTGCCAGGCACTGTGCTGGGTGCTGAATATAAAGGATAAGGCTCCACTGTCTAAAGAGAGGCTGGATAATGTTGGCTTGTTGGATAGTTATCAGGCTGAAACTTTATTTTACTTTGGATTATTGATGTTTGTTCAATGCTAAATGCTATGTTCTATATTATACATTTGCCTTAGGTAAAATAATTCCTTTTTGACAGTGGAATTGTTTTATTTATGCCAGGATTTTATTTAAGTCATTGATGTATGATTGTAAATACAGGTGTTCCAAGAGCAGAGGTTAACTCAAATTCAATTTAAAATGCAATTCAGTAAACAGTTTTTAAATACCTACTGTGTATAGAGCATCACACTAGGCACTGAGAAGGAAGGAGGGTTCATATCCTCATGTGGCATACACTGTCCTGGGAGTACAAAGATGTATACTGAAATATATAATATGTAATCAGCCAAGCAATGAATGCATTTATGAAGCACCTACTATGTGCCAGGCACTGTGCAAAGGTGCTTTATTTATTATAATTACTTATTGGAAGAGGGTTGGGGATTGCAGAAGTCTTTTATGAATAGAGGGCATTTGAGTTGGATCATAAATGAAGAGTAGAAGACAATCTGGAAACAGGTAATGGATGAGGTAGTTATAGAGGCTGCAAAGTATGGTCTTGGTACAGGAAATAGAAATTAATTCAGTTTGAATGAAATGTAGAAAGCAGAGGTTGTGGAATGGGGAAGAAATATAAGATAAAACTTTAAAGGTAGGATGGTCCTAAACTGTGAAAGGCCATAAGATTTTTTTGCTTGATAAGTAGCGGGGAGCCACAGAATATTTTTGAGCAGAGGAATAACATGTCCAGATTAATGCATTACTAAGAATTCTGTCAATGGTATGAGGATTGGTGTGGAGGGGAACATAATAGAGGTATATTGTAAGAAAACCTTTTTAACATTCCAGGCAAATGGTAATGATGCCCTAGACTTTGGTTTTGACGTTAGGAATTGAGATAAGGGAAAGAATTTGAGAGATTCTGAAGAAGCAAAATCAGGAGGAGTTGGTAAATGATTGGATATGAAAGGTGAGTGCTAAGGGAGAGTCACATAAAATACTAAAGTTTTAGAGAGGGTGTTTAATGGTGGTACCACACACACACACACGCACATGTACACAGAATGAGGAAGAACAAGAGTTTTAAGCAAGATCGTAAATTTGGTTTTGGAATTGATGAGTCTGAATTGTTGGTGAGAACTCAAGGTGGAGACATTCTGGAGAGATGTAGATAGCAAGCTCTGAAGAGAGGCCAGGGCTGGAGATAGAGCATTTCAACAATTATTTATTAAATATAATTTATTATTAGTTATGAGAGGCTTACATTTGAAAAAAATAATTTAGATTGAATTTTAGGAGATACTGGAAACTAAGCTCCTTCAAATTTTTATAACAAGAAATAAAATGTTAATAATGAATTATAGGTCCTCAGCATGTTCTTCTGTATGTATTTGGGAAATGGCACTGTTTGAAACTGCTTGCCACATAGTAATCTTTCCCAATGGCTGATTTTCTATAAATCTTCAAGATACTTTAGATGTTTTTCTTTTCTCTTTTCTTTCTCTTTCTTTCCTTCTAAATAATTTTTGATTTATTTTAAACATTCTTTTCTTTTTAAATATCAAGTCCCAAATTCTCTCTCCCTCTCGCCACTCCTTCACCTGCTGAGAAGGAAAGCAAGAGGATATCAGTTTTACATGTGGAATCATGCAAAACATATTAGCTGTGATACAAAAAGCAAGAGAAAGAAAGAAAGAAAATTACACTTCAGTTTGCACTTAGAGTCCATCAGATCTCTCTCTGTAGGTGGATAGCATTTTTTCATCCTGAGTCCTTTGGAATTATCTTGGACCGTTATCTTTATTCGGGTAGCCAAGGCTTTCACAGTTGACCATCTTTACAATATCGCTTGCTATGCAGTGTTCTCCCAGTTCTTCTTACTTCACTTTGCATTAGTTCATATAGATCTTCCCATGTTTTGTTTTTTTTTTCCTGAAACCAGTCTTCCTCATAATTTCTTATGGCACAATAGTATTTCATCACAAATCATATACCACAACTTATTCAGCCATTTCTCAATTGATGAGCAATTCATCTCTCAATGTCCAATTCTTTACCAGCACAAAAAGAGCTGCTATTTTTGTTCATATAGGTCATTTAACTTTTTAAAATTTCTTTGGTGTGTGTGTGTGTGTGTGTGTGTGTGTGTGTGTGTGTGTGTTTGTCTTTCTCGAAGAGGACTATGATATCAAGATGATGACATGATTTGAAGTTGACTTTGATTTAAGTGAGGGAGGGCTGTGCAAGGTCACCAACCTCACTTTCTTCTCCTAAACCATCAGGATCCAGTGGCCTGATATTCATCAGGATGACTGGAGATGGCCTAGGATGCACTGGGAGACCCCCTGACCCATTTAGGCTGAAATCTTATCACATTCTTACTTTGAGTGAGATACCCTCATTCAATGAATAGGCTTCTTCAAGTAGTTACTCAACGGATGGCCCCTTTAATAAAAAAAAAAATCAGACTGGTAGGGGAAGACCCTCAGGTTTCCTGGGTAAAACAGAAACAATTACTATTTAGAGGTCCAGCTAAGCTATCAAGAAAGGCCTTATGTAACAGGTGGTGCTTAAGCTGAGTTGTGAGGAAGCTAAGTATTTTTTTTCTTCTTTTTTGAAGCAATTGGGATTAAGTGATTTGTCCATGGTTACCCAGCTATTAAGTGTCTGAGACCATATTTGAACTCAAGTCTTCCTGACTCCAGGGACAGTGCTGTACTTACTGTGCCACCTAGCTACCCTTAAGCTAAGGATTCTAAGTGGAGGTAGGGAAGAAATATATTCCAAGCATGGAGGAACTATCTAAGAAAATGCATAGAGGATGGAGAATATACTTCAGTAGTGAAGTAGATTAATTTTCTGGACTGCAGAGTATGTGAAACAGAGTCAATGTCATTAATCTGAAAAAGCAGGTTTGAGTTAGATTAGTAGTGGTATTGGATATACACAGTTTTATAACCCTTTGGGCATAGTTCCAAATTGTTTTCTGGAATGGTTGGAGCACTTCACAACTCCACCAGTAATTTACTAGTGTACT
Organism: Notamacropus eugenii; assembly: GCF_028372415.1. Lineage (NCBI taxonomy): Eukaryota > Metazoa > Chordata > Mammalia > Diprotodontia > Macropodidae > Notamacropus > Notamacropus eugenii. The sequence continues at coordinate 362,744,999 of NC_092874.1, forward strand.
TATTTTTCCTCATCCCTTCCATTTCTGATAGGTGTGAAGTGGTACCTCAGAATTGTTTTAATTTGCATTTCTCTAATCAATAGTGATTTGAAGCATTTTTTTCCATAGGACTATAGATAGTCTTGATTTCTTCTTTTGAAAACTGCCTGTTCATATCCCTTGACCATTTATCAATTGAGGAGTGGTTCTGATTTTTATAAATTTAACTCAATTTTCCATATAGTTGAGAAGTGAAGTTTTTATCAGAGAAACTTGCTGTTTTTGTAGCAAGTTTTTGTATTTTTATATATAATATGAATATTTATATTTTTATATATAATTTGTGGTGTTACTTCATTGTTTATCTTTTAGCAAAATGTAGTTTCCTTGATTGTCTTTTTAAATTAGTTTTATTTTTGCTTTTGCTTTGTCTGAGATTATGATTGCTACCCCTATATCTTTTACTTCAGCCAAAGCATAAAAGATTCTGCCCCAACCCCTTATTTTAACTCTCTGGTCTTTCTATTTCAAATGTGGCTCTTGTAAACAAAATATTGTTGGATCCTGATTTCTAATCCATTCTGGTATCCACTTCCATTTTATGGGTGAGTTCATCCCATTCGCATTTACAGTCATGATTACTAACAGTCTATTTCTCTCCGTTCTATTTTCTTCTGCTAACTCTCTCTCTCTCTTTCTCTACCTTCCCCTCCTCAAAAGTCTGTTTTACTTCTGACTGTTTCCTCCCTTAATCTGTCCTCTTTTTTATCCTCCTCCTTTGTGCTCTCTACCCTGCCCCCATCTCTAATTTTTTTCCTCTACTATTTCGCTGTTGAGTAAGATTTCTGTATCCAACTGAGTGAGTGTATATGTTCTTCACTTTTTGAACCTGATGAGAGTGACGTTCAAGCACTGCCCACACTGCCCATTTCCCCCTTCCCTATAAAATAGCTCTTTCTTGCATGTCTCTTTTATGCGAGAAAAAGCTCCCCATTCTGCCTCTCGCTTTCTTCTTCTAGTGCATCCTTTTTTCTTTTGAGATCACCCCAATATAATCAACTCACACCTGTGCCCCCTGTCTATGTAGATTCCTTCTAACTGTCCTAATAATGATAAAGTTCTTGGGAGTTATGTATATCATCTTCCCATATTGAAGTAGAAACTAACTTTATTGTATCTCCAATGTTTACTCATTCATATTAACCTTTTTATGTTTCACTTGAGTCTTGTGTTTGAATATATAATTTTCTATTCAACTATGTTCTTTTCATCAGCAATGTTTGGAAGTCCTCTATTTAATAAAAAAATCCATTTTCCCCCTAAAGGATGATAGTCAGGTAGGCTTACTTATATGGAATCTAGCTCCTTTGTTTTCCAGAATAACAAATTCTAAGCCCGCTAGTCCTTTAACATGGAAGCAATTAAATCTTGTGTAATCCTAACTGTGACTTTTGGATATTTGAGTTGTTTCTTTCTGGTTGCTTGAAGTATTTCCTCTTTGACCCAGGAGTTCTGGAATTTAGCTATAATATTCCTAGGAGTTTTTCATTTTGCTGTCTTTTTTTGGGAAATGATCAGTGGATTCTTTTGATTCCTTTTTTTTTGTCTTTGGATCTAATCTTTCAGGGTCATTTTCCTTTATAATTTATCTGAATTGGGATGACTAGGCTCTTTCTGATCATAGCTTTCAGATAGTCCAATTATTCTTAAATTGCCTCTCCTTAATCCATTTTCTGGGTCGATTGTTTTTCTAATGAGATACTTCACATTTTCTTCTGTTTTTTTCATTCTTTTGATTTTGTTTCATTGTTTTTGATGCTTCACAGAGTCACTAGCTTCCACTTGCCTAATTCTCATTATTAAGGAATGATTTTCTTTAGTGAGCTTTTTCAGCTCTTTTTCCATTTGGTCAATTCTGCTTTACAAGGAATTCTTCAGTGAATTTTTGTACCTCTTCCATTTGGTCAATTTTACTTTTTAAAGAGTTCTTTTCTTCAGTATTTTTTGTGCCTCTTTTATCCGGATTTTAACTCTGTTTTAAGAGTTTTCTTGCATCCTTCTCATTTCTTTTCCCAGCTTTTCCTGTATTATTCTCATCTCTTTCTTTAACTCTTCCAGGAATTCTAGTTGGGCTTGGGTCCAATTAATATTTTTGAGGCTTTGGTTGTAGATGTTTTCACATTATTGTATTCTTCTGAGTTTATGTCTTGATCTTCCCTGCCACTGTAGTAGCTTTCTAGGTCAAATCCTTAGGCCCACAGCTGGTGGTGCTGTTGTACTCCAGGCTGGTTCCCACCCTGGTGTCACAGACCTCATGTACTGACCTCCTAAGTTGTTTTAAGCTGGGAAAAGTCTCACTCTAATATTTTATTGACTCTGCCACTCCAAAATTTGGTTTTTGGTTTTGATTGAATTTTGATTTAAAAATTTTAAAATTGTTTGAAAGAGAATATTGGGAGAGTTCAGCTAGATTGCTGCCTGTACTCTACCATTTTGGCTCAGCTTCCAAATGGTTTTTCTAAAGACATATTGAACCCCTATCTAATAAACTGACCCTTTTCTTTAATAATCTAATCTTAAGCCTTATCAACATTTCCTGTATCTGAAAAGGAATCAAGAAGTTTGTTTTCTTTGTTACCTTTGTTCTCCAGTAGTGCTATTGTTGGTTGCTTCCTATGTCAATACCTCTTGGCTTTATTTGTTTTTTAATAGTAGCCTTGTGATTAGAATGTCTGCTGTGCATTGTGCTGTCGCAGATGGGAAATTTAAGCATCTAAACTACATTTTCCATTTAGTTTAACAACATATAACTTGATCTGTTACCCTTTGTTTCTTCTTTCATGTTTCTTACCTCCTTTGATAGTCTTCCTTTTGATTTTCATTTTATAAAAATAAAAATCAAGCCAAACTGCAATAACAGTTAGTTACCAGGAGCCTTTTAAAGGATTCGTTAGGTCTGGTGACATGGTTGTAGTTATGTGTGAGCACTCAATTTAGAGTCAGACTCCGGTTCAAGTCCATCTTCTACTTAACTTTTGGGAACCTTAATTTCCTCATTATTAAGATGAGGGTAATCTTACATTAGGTAATCTTGAAGGTGCTTTCTTCCTCCAAATATGTGATGCCATGTGTACAAAGTATATGAAAATTAAAGGTTTTTTGAATAACTGGTTGATATTTTTGAAGCACAGTTGTCATCCATTCCATCTGTCCTCCCCTCTCCCCCCAAGTTATTATGTAATGAAAGTAAAACCATAAATATTCCTGGGTGGGTATAATTATTGTAGTTTCTTAACATTTTTGTTATTTTACCCTGAAGAAGCAGTGCCCTTTGTTTTATCCATCTTATAGAATGTTTGGAAAAATGGGGCATTGCTTCTCAGGAGTAGGAAAATAGAGAAGCTAAGCCTTCCTGAGCTTCAGGGAGCCAGGTCTAATGGCTGGACCCTGTTCTAGGTCCTTCTCAGTTTGATTCAGGGATTGGGAGAAAGTTTATGAAATAAGGAGGGAAGGGGTGGAGGGGCATAAATATCTTGATCTGCTGTAGATGACACCAATGAGCTACAGTTAGCACTCAAGCTTACAGGGGGAAGTAAATAATAATTACAGAGAAGTTATCAGTCAATCAGTAAGCATTTATTATGAGGCCATCATGCGCTAGACACAATGCTAGTAGCTAGGTATACGAAGAATCAAATCATCTCTACTCTCAAGGATGATAAATCCTAATGGGGAGATGACAAGTATGTGTATAAGTATATACAGAATAAACACAAGATTATTAGAGAAAGGGGCAGCATTAGCAGCTGGGGAGAATCAGGGAAGGCTTTGTGTAGGAGGTGTTACCTGGAGGAAGAGAAGGATGCTGTGAAGTAAAGGTGAGGGAAAAAGTGCATTCCAGGCATGAGGGGATGGTGAGAGCAAGGGCACAGAGATGGGAGATATAATGTCTTGTATAAGGAAGAAAGAGAATTCCAGTTTGATTGGACCGTAGAATGCAGAAAGAGAAGTAATTAATAATGAGGCTGGAAAGATAAGCTAATGTAAGGTTGTGAAGGACTTTAAAAGCAAAGCAGATGGATTTATATTTTATCCTACAGGCAATTGGAGTTACTAGAGTTTATTGAGCAGTGGAATAATATGGTTAGATTTGCCCAGTCATTTTGGTAGTCTTTTGTGGGATGGTCTGGAGTGGGGAGAAACTTGAGGTAGGAAAACCATTTAGGAGGCTATTGTAATACTCAGAGTGAGAAATAATGAGTACCTGAACTAAAATGATAGCTAACTACATGAGAAGAAAGAAGGGGTTGGATGCAAGACATAGAAATAAAAAGATAAGGTTTTCCAATTCTCTAAATCCTTAGGAACAAGAGAGAATGAGTAGTTGAGGATGACACCAAGGTTACAAACCTGGGAGAGAATTAGGAAAGGAAGCAATAGCTATGGAGAGGTTAAATTTGGGGGATGGGGAAGGAAATGACTGAAGGCGATGATCGACTGGAGAAGATAGAAATGATGGCAGGGGGTGAGATCAAGGGCAAGGCACATGAAGAGGTGTGATTCTAGGCAAGGAGAAGGGTCACCTCATTGTCAGGGGGAAAGGAGGAGAGAGTGGGGGGTGATGTCTAGAGGTTTTGAAGTGAAGAGAAGAGGGATCTCATAAGAAATGGCCCCAATTTTCTTGGAAATATGGGAAACTTGAGAGGTTTGGAATAGTATTTGGGGGTAGTGAGATCTGGAATTAGGGAGGAATAAAAGGACTGCCTTGCTACATTGCAAAAGTAAGAAGGGAAGGAAGTAGATGTGGAAATAATTCTGAGCTGAGGTTTGCTGAGAGATGAGCAGCAGTAGAGCAAAAGGGTAAGTGTGAGTGAAACGGTTGCAGAATGAAGGGAAGTTTGTTCACTATGAAACAAGAATTCCACAGGGCACAGTTGAAAGGAAGGGCATAGTTGGAGTAGGATATGAGTTGGATAGGGTTGGGGAGAATGAGATCAGAAAATAAGAGGTAAGGATTGTGGATTATTTGTTCTTATGTTGAGTTACAGAAATAGGGAGAGTAAAGGATAATGGGAGAGCACTAGCATAATAGGAGTAGGTGGTAGATGAATGATAACTCACAGTCTGAAGGTGTTCTTCCTTGGCAGTTCAGTATTTAACACTGTTTCCCTGTTTCCTGTGGCCAAAACAACACCTTTGGACCTGTAGGTTTAGGCAAAGCCATGGAGAAAAATCCATATCCACAAATCACGTTTTCACTCTGATGCCCTTCACAGTGAATATATATGTTTACAAAAATGTGTCTGCTTCATCTTTTGTATCTTAGCAACTATTAATTACCACAGAAAGACCGTGCCTGAAAAAGACACCAAAAAGAAAACTCCTAGGAATATTATAGCCAAATTTCAGAGCTCACAGGTCAAGAAGATGTTATAAGCAGCCAGAAAGAAACAATTCAAACATCAAAGATCCACAGTCAGGATGTACAGAAATATTTATAACAGCTCTTTTTGTGGTGACAAAGAACTGAACAATGAAGGGGGAATGCTCATCATTTGGGTGAATGGCTGAACAGGTTGTGGCATATGATTGTGATGGAGTGAGGAATGACTGGGGTGGGAAAGGCATTATAGAAAAAACATGGCAAAACCTATATGAACTGATGCAAAATGAAGTAGAACCATGATAATTGTGTACAGAGTAACAGCTGTATTGTAATGATGATCAACTGTGAAAGACTTTGCTACGCTGATCAATACAACAATCCAAGATAATTCCAAAGGACTTATGATGAAAAATGATATCCACTACCGGAGAGAGAACTGATGAACTCTGAGTTTCTCACTTTAGTTATTTATTTTTTTTGCTTTTTTTTTTTTTTGTTCTGTTGTGTTGTAATCATGTCTTTCCCATTGTGGCCCTTTTTGAGGTTTTCTTGGCAAAGATACTGGAATGGTTTGCCATTTTCTTCTTTAGTTCATTTTATAGATGAGAAAGCTGCGGTAAACAGAGTTAAGTGACTTGCCCAGGTCACACAGCTGGCATCTGAGGCTAGATTTGAATTTAGGAAGAAGAATCATCCTGCTTCTAGGCCCAGCACTCTATCCTCTGTGCCACCTAGATGCTTTTTTTTCTTTTTCTCTCTTTTCTTTCTTTAACATATGTCTAATATGGAAATATGCTTTGCATTTTTTTCTTTTTCTCTCTTTTCTTTCTTTAATATATGTCTAATATGGAAATATATTTTGCATGATTTCACATTCATACATGATATCATATGCTTGCTTTTCTAGTGGGTGAGGGAGGAATGAGAGGCAGCGACAGATTTGGAACTCAAAATTTGAAAAGAAAATAATGTTAAACATAATTAATAAAATTTTTAAAATCTTCCAAAAAAAAGGATATAATGAAAAGATTACATCTCTTTCCACTAAGAGGAAATTCACTTTAAATCAGGATGAGGGAATTTGAGTAAAATATTAACAATAACATTGTATAATGGAAGGAATGCTTCTTTTGGAGTCAGAATCAGGATTCAAGTCCCCACTTTGCTTGTTTTGCATTGCATATGGGAGACTGAGACTGCTAATCTCAGAAGTCATAAAAGCTCATAACCAGAATTGGTCACAAAGTGATGGGATTTTTTTTCCAGCCACAGCAAGACATCATCTCTTGGCTTTCAATTCTAACGATGGGCTCCACAGCTTTTTGTTAGGCTGATTCTCCTTGTTAGATATCAAGTGTGTTGCTAGATCAATATGCAAGACCTAGCATGGCAGGACCTTCCGAAGTCTGTGTTCTGTATACGTAAACTTTGAGCACCCAAGACATTGCTAAAGGGCTTTAGTGGAGAAGTTTTCTCACCTTAATCAAAATCTACAAGGGTAGAAGAAGAACCCTTCCATTAAACTGTAAGTTATTTAAAGGCAAGGACATTTTCATTTTTGTCTTTTATGTAAGTCCCAGGGCCCAGCACAGCTACTAACAAGTGATGAAATCTTAATAAGTTAATAATAATTCTCTGCCTGTCCTAGTTCAGTGGACCCAACTGTATTTGTCTATGAGGTTGTTTCTAACATGTGCCCACATAAAAAAGTGTGATAAATTTTTACTATAGAGAGAATTCATATAAGCAAAATCATGTCTAGGATATCATGAACTAGGATGATCACCCTAGAGTACATGCTTGGAAGGACTTACCACTTCGGAATCCCATCTCAGGGAGTCAACTAATAGGGAAAAAAAGAGAGTGATCCTGTCAGAAGATTCTAAAAACAGAACAAAACAATACCAAAGTAAGCCGAAGCTTATATGTGTGAATAAATACAAGCAGCTCATGAAATCATCACCATAGCAAAGAAGTTAGGACTGTTACTCCTCTTTTCCACTTAGACTTCTCAGGTTACATGTTGTATTTTGGGGAGGATTTTTCAGGGCTATCCTTGATGTCCATTTTCTTGATTTCACATATATAAAAAGGCAAAAATTGTGAGGATTTGGAGCTGCTAGCTTATCAGAAGAAACTATTTCTATTTTATAGTGCTAGTAAAGTAAAATATTCCAATACCCCATGTTACTCGAAAATAAAATATCTCCTATGAATCACTGTGGACCCTGAATTCCTCATAAGAATGTCTATCACATACACAATTGTTAACATTTTCAAATGTTTAATTCTTTGAAGAATAATGTTAAAAGGTAATACTAAGGGAAATTAGATTAAAATATCAAATGACCAAAAGTAACAAATACCAAGTAGGATATCCCAGTCATGACTAGGGAAGAGCTCCTGTAATTTTGGCCCAGGGTGATGCATTTAGAAGATACTGCCTAAACTCGAAGCTCTTTAACAGCAAAGAAACAACCAGGCTTGGGACCTAGTTATCAAGGCTAACAATTAAAATAGGAACCTACCATTTGTCTGTCATCCTACTGTGAATCCCTTCCCTTAGTCTTAGAAACAGTGCACAGCCAATGTCCTAAAGCCTCTGTTCCACTCCAGCTCCTCTACTAAAACCACATTTCGTGTAGCTTGTCCTGCCAGGGTTTGTGGTGATTGTACCAGGCTGAAAAATTCTCAGCCATAGCTCTTGAAATATCTGATATGATGTAGCTGCTGCTGCTTCTTTTTCTTTCTCTCGAGGTGATGAGGTCTTGTCGAAGGTTGGAAGAGAGTTTTTCCTTTCTTTAGAGCAGTCCCTCAAAGACTGTGGAGAGCAACGAGACAAAGCAGCAAGAGAGATGGAGGTCTTGAGGATTGAGCTGGAGCAAGCAGTAGCAGAACTTCAGGTTTTAAGAAGGGAACGTAGGGAGAAAGGAACGGAGCCTTCTTCAAGGTTTTCAAAGTGGAAAGGGGAAGGTAGAAAAATGTCATGGACAGAGGACATGCCAACCCAAATATCCACATCCCTCTTTGCTTCTCCGAAACAGAAAGTGGTAGTTAATTCCATTTTTTCAAGTAAAGCAGAAAGTTCTCAAGCCTCCGCCTTGCAGCCTCAGGAAGAAACTGTTGAGAGGACCCTCAGCCGCCCCCGAGGGAAGAACTCAAGGAGTAAGGGCATAAAATTCACAAGACTGGCTTCACAAGATTAATCAGGGATCCCCATGCAGTCACCCCTGGAGTATGTCTTTTGATATTCATTCTAGGTGCTGGTAAACTTCACCCACCAAAATGAATTTCAAGTCTAAAAGTAACTTTGAAGGATAAGATTTTATATAGATAAATCCTAAAGAAATGAAATATGAATGGTATAAAAATGATGACGATTGTTCATTTTGCTTTAATTTTTCATTTTTGTAATTTCAACACATGGTTGTATATCTCCCTCTGTGAATCTCAATCTGGAACAAATAGATACAACCCCTCACAGTTGCCTTTTCTGGCTCCATGAACTGAGGTTTCTTAGATTTCTACCATCTGTCTTTTAATTTGACTGTTAAAAAGAATCATCTTCAGCTTTTAATGCTGCTGGAAATGATAAAAGATTATACTACCTTACTTGAAAATAATAACACAAATGCAATAAAAATGTTTTTACATGGAGCAAATACTTTCAGAAGTACCTGCTTTCGTTACATATAATTAAAGAAAATTTAGCAAAGGAGCTTATAACATGTAACTAATTTGTTTTTCAACTAGATATTTTCATTTCTAAAATCTCATTGGATATTAAGGATGTTCAGACTTTAAAGTTGATGTTTTGTTAACAGACAAATAAAGTCGAAATTTCAGGGTATTTTCTGAGTCTTTGTTTTTAAAAAAAATAATCATTTTTCTCTTTTTCATTGAAGGCAGAAGAATCTAGTTGAATGTTATCTTTTCTAAGAATTTAAATCATGAGTTTCTAAGAATTTTAATCAAGATAAAATATGGATGCTAGTCTTGTCTGTTTTGCCAAAGGCAATAATTATATCTGTAATAATTAAGAACATACATATGGTTAATTTGCCAGCCATTCCATAAAGACATAGTTTAAAAAACCAAACAAAACAACACTGGTCTTTGTGTTTTTCCATTTGTCTCATTTTTAAACTTGTTAAAGAAAGGTTCCTGGCCAAATACATTAATTATTTTTTTTCATCCCAGAAAATACCACAGTACAGGTATTAGGATTATAGATTTAAGACCTAGAAAGGAGTTTAGGAATCTTCTAATGCAAGTTTTTCATTTCAACAATAGGGAAATCACAGTGTAAACAGAAAAAGTGATTTGCACAAGGGCACAAAGTTAGTGGCAGAGATGAAACTAGATTCATGTCTGTTGACTCCTTGAAGCAATTTCATTTCCCCTATGCCATACTGCCCTTCATTCTTTCATGGAATTTGAGATAGTTGCTAATGGCAGAAATACTGATTTTGCATTTGTTGTAGCAAAACTATAACCAACTTAGGACAGCTGAGACTGTGAGACAGTGAAAGGTTGCCTCAGTACATCGAAATTTACAGGGTATACTTCATCCCCCAGATTTCTGATGTTCCTTTGACCTAATGTTGGTGTTTGTCCTTTGTTCTCAAAGAGGACCAATGACCTCAGAAAGGGGATGTCTTGACTTGCAAGTGAAATTGGATTTAAGTGAGGCAGAGCTGTGCAAAGTCACTGGCCTCACTCTCTTCTCCAGAGCCATCTGAGTCCAGTGGAAAGACAGAGATCAGGACAACTGGCGATGGCTCTGGATGCAGTGAGAGATCACGGCTGTGTCCATTCCCCTTCCTTCCACCATCCCAACTGCTTTCTCTGCAGGGCTCCCTGTATCCTAGAAGGGAAATAATTACCATAGAGTCTTATCTTCCTGTAACTTCTTCTGCCTGTCACCCTCCCTATACTTGCTTTTGAGTCTGGGGGTCAGGCTCTGTCAGCTATAGTGTGGGGGCACAAACCAGATCACCCTTACGTCTGAGTGGTTGCTTCCAACCCTTTGTAACTTTTATAGAATTAACTCCTGGCACGATATGCCCAGTTCATGCCAGAGGTGGAATCCTGAAGCCTCTCCACACTCCAGATAAGCTTCTTCCTCACTTGGCCGTGACAAGATTGCTTTTCCATGGTCACCTCTCCAACAATAACCTCATTTCACCTCCAAAGTTTCCTACCCTTTTCCTCCAAGCTTGTCTAAGTTGTCTTTTCTAGACTGCTTTATACCACAGTCTAGAAAATCGGAATAGTGTTCAATTTCTCCTACTGCCTTTTGTTGTAATCCTTATGCAAAATAATCTCCTTGTCTCCCTCCCCCCTTCCCTGCTTCTGTTTCATGACCATGATGCGATATTTACCATTACTTACTTGTATAGCCCGTAGGGGCTAGTACTCAAATGTGCCAGCAGATGGCACTGGTGTCTTAGTTCATAAAAATATAAACTCAGCACATTGAGGCAGCTAGAACAAATAATATCCCCATTTTGCTGATGAGGAAACAGATTCAATGAAGTTAAATGACTGGCCCACATTCACTCAGTGAGTAAGTGTTAAAATTGGTACTCAAAAAACCATTCATGATGCAATCTCAAACTCTTTCTATTACCTAACCTGCCTTTGCAGTTTAGCATATTAATGGTAAGGTAAGTAGCAGTAGTATCATCATCCTCATCCTCATTCTCATCGTAGTTGTCATTGGCATCATTGTATTTAATATGTGCCAGACATTGTGCTAAGGTGCTTTACAATTGTCATGTCCTTTGAATCTAATAACAACCCCTGGAGGCAGGTGCTATTGTTACTCCTATCACATACATAAAGAAACTGAAGGAAACAGAATGTACGTGACTGTGACCCAGGGTTGCACAGCTAGTAAATATATGTGAGGCTGAATTTGAACTCAGGTCTTCTTCACTCCAAGCCCAGTGCTCTATCCTCTCTACCTCCTAGCTGCCTCTGTAAAAATAATTAATAATAGCAATAATAAATATTTAATTGAATGGTCTTTACAATTTTGAAAACCATTAAATGAATTAGACAACTTCTATAACAATTGAACAATGAAAGAGACACATTGAAAGAAGCAATATGGAAAATGGGGGAAAATCCCTAGCTACGCATGGATATTTGCTTTCTATCTCATTTATCAATTGCTATTTGATCAAACCTCTGGTAAAATAATAAAATTTATCTTAAGACCCAAGAACCAATTCAGTCCTATAAAATATTTACCATTCATATCAGCTGATTTTGGTTTTGAAGCCTGGAGAGTTTTGTAAACATGGCCACTTTGGATGTAAACATTTTTAATCTTTCCAGTTGCTGCAAGCAAGTTTTAGCTATGCTATACCCTCTTTGGCCATACCAGTCACAGATGAAACTGCACTCTTGCATCAGTGGTTACAATGAGAGGGAAAAGCAAATCACTGTTTTGTAGTGCAGACTTGTGCTGGGTTTCCTCCATGGGGAATGACCTCTCTGGCCATCACACCCCTGCTCAGAGGCTCTTTCTCACATTTCTTCTCACACCTACCTGAAGGGTTGCTTTGTATTTAGGATTAAGGTGGCTATATTTTGCAACTACCATAATTTCTAAACCCAGATTCTTCCTGGGAAAGTTCCTCTAAAAGAAGACAATTTCTCCCCCACCCCAAATATTTTAAATATAACTTAAACTGGAATGTACAAATATTTTTTAAATGGGTTCTATAGAACAGAAGTGTCCTCAAATGGAATAGATAAAAATATAAGAGATTTTTAGCAAGTATGGGAGCCAACCTTTCCCCTTAAACCATGCTTTGTAGCTTGAAATGATCTCTGAAGAGGATTATTTTGAAGGAAAGAAATAGGAATAACTCTGGAGAAATTTCCTTTTCCGATGAGAGCTGCTTCCTCTTCTCAGCTATATTTTTATTCAGTTAGGTTGAATTTAATAGGGCTTGACCATTACATGAGCATGATGACAATTACATAACTTCCTTTGTTTGTTTACACTCACTGAAGAAACAAACATCCATGCTGAGAAAGAAGAGATGAGCCTTCTTTTGCCACTAAAGCTGATGGGAGATCAGAACTAAAACTGAAATATCATAGACACAAACTACAGTTTTCAGTCTTTCATTTATTTATTTTTAAATAGAAGAAACCTGTTGAACCTGTTTCCTATCAAAAACTTGAGTTCTCTATGGCCTTAAAACGAAAAATAAATGTAATGTGAGGGGGGAAACAACACCTACTGTGTCACTCAGTGAGCCCATGGGTGTTTAATTGTAAAATCAGGTCCTTTGCCTTTGAGACCAAGAAAGGCAGTGCAGCATAGGGAATAGAGAGGAGGCCTCAAAGGAGGTCAGCTCCTACCTCTGACACATGCCAGCTCTGTTCCCCTTGGCAAATTTGCTTCACCTCTTAATGCTCTCTAGACACCTCTCTAAACTATAACTTCTCAATGCTGACTGGCATTGGTAGAGAGAGCTTCCCTGTATCAATGAAATCACAGGTCCCATCCCCGTGGGGAGGCAGTATGTAACAGAGAACAGACTGGCTTTTTGCCCAAGCGAAGTTAAAGGAGAGGGAACCCCAGCTGGTGGCAGCCAGGCTTGATAAGGAGAATGACAATGTGTTTTTGAGCCTGAGGGAAATGGGAACTTGTGTGCAAGCATGTTAGGGTCAGTACACATTCCCCCTACCCTCTGGCATCATCTGCTGGTCTGCATCCCATCACACTTAGCCAGTGCATGGATCACAATGATTTCTACCAGTTCCATCCTATTTTTTTTTTTTTTTACCTCAGAAGATAAGTCATTAGCAAAGTTTAGCAGAACCATACGTACTAGAATAAAGAATAATGTGACTTATTCTTTTCCCACTTGGATCCTTATTCCCAACAGACAGTCCTTAGGATCTCAAATGCCATTAAGTTGTGCAAAACTGATCTTTTTTCTCCTTTTTCTTTCCCTTTTTCCTTCCTCCTCTCCCTTCCTTTTCCTTCTTTCCTTTTTTCATTTCTTCCTTCTCTTTCCCTTTCCCTTCCTTCCTTGCTTCCTTCCCTCCTTCCCTCCTTCCTTCTTTCCTTCCTTCCTTCCTTCCTTCCTTCCTTCCTTCCTTCCTTCCCTCCCTCCTTCCTTCCTTCCTTCCTCCCTTCCTTCCTTCCTTCCTTCCTTCCCTCCTTCCTTCCTTCCTTCCTCCCTTCCTTCCTTCCTTCCTTCCTTCCTTCCTCCCTTCCTTCCTTCCTTCCTTCCTTCCCTCCCTCCCTCCCTCCCTCCCTCCCTCCCTCCCTCCTTCCTTCCTTCCTTCCTTCCTTCCTTCCTTCCTTCCTTCCTTCCTTCCTTCCATCTTCCCTTCCTTCCTTCCCTCCTTCCTTCCTTCCTTCCCTCTTTCCTTCCTTCTCCTCTGATTTCATAAATGTAAGGAGAGAGCCTGGTGAGAAAACTCCCTCTCCTCATGCCAATCAGTAATTCTTCTGCAATCTGTCTTCTTGAATCTAAAGAATTGTCTGAGTCATTGACACTTTAAGTGACCTGCCCAGGATCACAGCCAGGGTCAGTCTTAATTTTAAGGCCTTCCCTTGGTCTATTAAGCCATGCTGCCTCTCTGATTATTCTATCATGTTAAAAAAATATATCACAAATTAGTTTCTCTGCAAGCAATTCTCACTTCATTCTCCCCTAAAAAGAATTCATCCCCTAAATTCTGTTGGTTACCTCTAATAAATTACTGGGCTCATTTATTCAGTCTTTATTCATTGCGTTCACATGTAAATAACCATCCACCCTCTGGTCTTTCTGAATTGTAGCTTAATAAGATTATGCTCATTTAAAAATTTATTGAACTAGCATGGAATATATTTATATAAAAATTATCTGCTTAAGTACTTCCTTGATGAAAAACATAGCTGTTTTAATATTATTATGAATTTTATTCAGGGAAAAAGAATGACCTTTTAAATTTTCTTTTACCTCATTTTATATTTTGTGTGTCTTTCTTTGTATGATTAGAAATCTTTGTGATTTAATTAAATTTTAAATAGAAAACATGTGCCTGGACAGTAAAAGTTTATTTGGAAATAACCTTAAGAAAACAATTACTAAATTAATTTGAGCAATGAAAGACCTGTTTTCTCTGAAAACACCCATTCTGATAGGCATCCATTTTTTATAATAAAACAAGCATTAGTTTGTTTTTCAATCTTTTTTTTTTTTTATTCTTTGAAGTAAGTCCAGAGAAACTAGGTACTCCAATTTTCTGAAAAAAGACTCCCAGTCTTATTGGAAGTTCATTGTAAATATTCCCAAGTACCTTCCTACAGATCCCCAAATACCTACTCATAAAATTTGCTCTTACATAGAAGAAAACTAAATTTTAAAGTGACGTAGGAGAACTTTATTAATCCTTTATTTCTTAACTCCAGCATTGTAAGTTTGTTTTTACTAAGAAGCAAAAATAAATTTTGGGTGTTTGGGAATTAAAACAACTAGGGCTGAAAGGCATCCCAGAGATTACCTAAAATGTGCATGTCTTTTTCAGATGATTACCAATAAGCCAAGCCTGTTCTACCTTGTACCTATGCAAAATCATTTTTTTGAATCTGATTGGAACTTCATATTTGCCCTGGTTACATTTTGCCTTTTATTTTTCCTCAGATGGGCTTATTTGATACATCACCATCACCAAGACATTCATTCTCAAAAGTTACCTCAGGGTCCCACTAAGTTTCAAGAGAAAGTATGGGCCCAAGAATTGACTATATCAGAAGAGAAATATTATTAGGCAAGTAAACGGTTGTCTAAGAAGGCATTGTCTGAGAATGGCATTTGACCTTCTGGACTATGCTTAAAAATGTCCAGGTGACACATTTCTGCTGTGCAGAGATGGACACCTAACACGGGTAGATAAGAATTTCTTTCCTAGGTGATCTGCAAATCTAATTTAAAAGGAATGGGGAAGGGAGAAAGTGTCGCACATGTATCTCCCAAACTAGATGCCATAGAGAGGATCAACAAAGGAAGAAGAATAGCAGTTGTGATACCTAGAAATTCACAGGAGAAAAAAAAATCATGAAGAGAACAGTAAAATCCATACTTTAAAATTTCAATATGCAAATATCAAAAGTTTAAGCAAGAAGGAAGAGCAATTAGGTCCTCAATGCAGGGAGGTAAATTTGTCCTCATAGGTATCAATGAGACTTGGTAAGATGAAACTGTTTGAAACCCCTGACTGAACCAGATCTCTATCTGGGTACGTATTATTCAAAGAAACAGGATAGTACAAAAGGATGGGAATAGCATTGCATTTAAGAGAGTATGTTAATAGGAGGAAATACAGGAACTTGAGGCAGGAAGCATGATGCAAAATATTTGGGTAAAGGTCATAGAGGTATAGTCATATGAAAAAATGCTCTTAAGTCACTCGTGATTAGAGAAATGAAATCAAAACAACTCTGGGATGCCACATCACACCTAACAGACTGACTAACATGACAAAACAGGAAAATGATAAATGCTGGAGAAAGTGTGGGAAAATTAGAACACTAATGCATTGTTGGTGGAGTTGTAAACTGATCCAACCATTCTGGAAAGCAATTTGGAACTATGCTGTAAAACTGTGCATACCCTTTGACCCATCATTAACACTTCTAGGTCTGTGTCCCAAAGAGATAATACAAATGGGAAAAAGGACTCACATGTGCAAAAATATTTATAGCAGCTCTTTTTGTGGTGGCAAAGAATTGGAAATTGAGGGGTTCCCCTCAATTGGTGAATGGCTGAACAAGTTGTGGTATTTGAATGTAAGGGAATACAATTGTGCTATAAGAAATAATGAGCAGGCAGATTTCAGAAAATCCTGGACTTATATGAACTGATGCGGAGTAAAGTGAGCAGAACCAGGACAACATTGTACACAGTAACAACCACATTGTGTGATGACTAACTTTGATAGACTTATCTCTTCTTAGCAATGCAAGGATCTAAGACAACTCCGAAAGACTCATGATGGAAAATTCTGTCCACATCCAGAAAAAAGAACTATGGAATCTAAATGCAGATTGAAGCATATTATTTGCTCTCTTTTTTGTTGTTTGTTTCTTCTTCTGGTTTCTCTCATTCATTCTAATTTTTCTTTACAACATGACTGATATGAAATATGAATGTATATGTAGAGTCAATACCAAATTACATGTTGTCTTGGAGTGTAATGGGAGAGGGGAGAGATGGGGAGAAAATTTGGAACTCAAAATCTTATGAAAGTGAATCTTAAAGACTATTAATAAATAAATAAATTGTTAAAAATAAGTCAATGGAGGTAGAAATGGAAATGATTTTATCATTGGTGTATATTATAGACTACTTGCACTGAAGGAAGAAATAGATGACAGGTTCACAAGCCTGGTGAAGATTTATGATATGCTAGAGAGGAATGCCTTTCATTATCTAGTCATTTCTTGGAGCTCTCTGCCCAAAGCAGAACAGCTAATGATTTTCAACTTACCTTAGTCATTATTGTATCCTTCAAAAAGTGTAAGAAACAATAATAGAGGATTTTATTTTAGATCTGAAATTCTATTCTGGATCTAACTCTCACCAACCTGAAGCATTGGTTGCTTGAGTGAAAACAGTGGGAACTCTGGAAGGGGGGGAGATAGGAGGGTTTTTTGGGGGGTGGGGTGAGGAAGAAAGTGACTCTTGCCACCTAGAGTTTGTAATAGAGGAAATGAAATCCAAACATGATCTTAGTGTGCCATGTGCCTTGAATGTGGGAAATCAGATTTCAAAATGTTCAGAGGAAAAGAGAATCTCATGGATTAAAACACTCTGGGGAAGTCAGCCTGGAATAGGAGATGCTCAAGAATGAAACTCAGAAGCAAAAAAGGAAATAGTTTCATTGAAAAGGGAGAAAAAGACCAATGTAGATATGTAGTGAACTCAACAGTGAAGTTGGGTTTAAAAAAAAAATGTACCAAAGGTAGAAGTAAGGCCAGGTAATGGATAATAAGAACATGGCCCAGTCCTGTAAAAATAATATTTGATGTCCCAAAGCTTGGGCTGAGCTAATAATGGTTAAAGGGGCTAAGGACTACAAAAGGGGGTTATTGTTTTTGTTTTGTTAGCTGTATATCAACTGTAAAAGGAGGAACTTTGCATTGGATGTAATGATGATGATAACTGAGAACAGAGAAAAATTTAGTTCCTATATTGCATCAGGCTTCTCTGTTGAGGAGAATGAAAATGGAAGAACAAAAATGGGTGGTTGGGAGTTGATAACTAAGATCAGTGAGGAAATAGAATACCTAGTGGCTCTTGATGAATTCAAGTTTTCTGGCCTTGTTGATCTGCTTCCTTGGTTAAAAAAAGAGCTGGTCAATGTGAATGCTTAGCTACTATCAGGAATTTTTGAAAAATTTGGAAATCAGTAGTGGTAGTGAAAGACTGACAAAGGACAAATGTCTCAATATCTAAAAAAAGAAAAAAAAGGAAAAGAACAAAGTTCACAAGCTGTAAGTCTGTGATCTGTAACAGATTATTAAATAGATGGTTGGCAAACTTCTAAAAAGGGAAGTGGTGATTACAAAAAGCCAACATGTCTTCATCTAGAAGAAGAAAATAAGAAAAACTTATTTCTTTTACTGACTAAAATAGAGGAGGTAAATGCTATGGATATAGTTTAGTTAGATCAGAGGTGGGGAAGCTGTGGCCATAAGGCCACATGTGGTGCCCTACGTCCTCAAGGGTGACCCTTTGACTGAATCCAAACTTCACAGAACAGATCTCTTTAATAAAAGAATTTGTTGTGCAAAACTTGGACTCAGTCAAAAGACTGCATCCGGGGACCTAGAAGGCCACACGTGACCTGGAAGCTGCAGGTTCCTCACCCAACTTAGATTTTAGTAAAGCTTTGGATAAAGTGTCTCATACTCTTCTTGTGGAGAAGATGGAGAGATGTAAACTAGATAACATGACACCACACAGATGAATAACAAACTGGAAGAATGACCCAACTCAAAGAATAGTTGGTTGTTAATTCCATGTGAATGTGGCAGGAGGTCTCAAGTAGAGTACCCCAGGAATCACCTAGGCTGTTTAAAATTTTTATCAATGACCTAGATAAATGCGTAGGTGGTATGCTCATGAGATTGTCTGATGACACAGAAGAGATAGTTAACACACTGGATCCAAAAACATCTCTAACAAGCTAGAGCATTGGACTGAGTCTAATATGATGAAATCCAATATGGGCAAATGTAAAATATCATACTGACAAAAATTCAACTTCACCAGTACAGTAGGTGGATGGGGAAGGGGGAAGGAATGAATAGAAAATTGGTTTGGAAAAAAAAGATCTTGGTATTTTATTGTATTGTAAGCTCAGTGTGAGTCAGCACTGTGATGTGGCAACCAAAAAAAGATGTTGGACTGCTTTTAAGAGGAACATAGCTTTCAGGAATAGGGAAATGATAGTCCCTTTGTCATTTGCCCTAGTCAGATCTTACCTGGAATACTTTGTTCACTTATGGCACCACAGCAGCTAGGTTGCACAATGGATAGAGCTCTAGTCCTGGAGTCAGGAAGACTCATCTTCCAGAGTTCAAATCTGGCCTTAGACACTTACTAGCTGTGTGCCCATGGGCAAATCACTTAACCTTGTTTGCCTCGGTTTTGTTTATCTTTAAAATGAGCTAGAGAAGGAAATAGCAAACCACTGTCTCTTCCAAGAAAGCCCCAAATGGGGTCATGAAGAGTTGGTCAGGACTGAACAAGTGAACAGCAACAATGGGTACCACAGTTTAAGAAGGACAGTATCCAAAGGAAGGCCACTAGAAATCCGTCATATGAGGATTCACTGAAGAATGGGCTATGTGTAGCCTGCAGAAGAGAAGGCTTGGGAAGATGGATAGCTACCTCCAAGTATTTGAAGGAATGCCATATGGAAGTATTAGACTTCTTCTGGTTGGTCCCAGATTGCAGATCCCAATGAGTGGCAAAAGTTGCAAAGAGACAAATTTAGGTGTGATGTCAGAAACAACTTTAGAATTAGGGCTGTTCAGCAGTAGAATGGGCTATCATTACGGTGGTGGAATATCCCTCCTTGGAGTTCTTCCATCAGAGGCTACAGGATCACTTGTTGGGTATCTTACAGTAGGGATTTCTTTCATGTATAGAATGGTCAAGAACTCTTAATTGATTACTAGGGTCTTTGTCAACTCTTATAACTTTTTTTTTTAACATCATTCACTTACTGATTTTTATTTAGAACTAAATGCTGTTCTTCAACCCACCCACCCCAAAGCACCAGCTCACATTTTGTCCAATTTTTACCCTCCTGAGATGATCATGATGTCAGTGATGACAAAAAGTGTCAATCATGTTGGATGGTCAGATATTCAAATGACAAAAACCTGGGAAGAATGTACCATTGGATTGGATTACTATTGTAGATTGATGGCTAGAAACAACCTCAGAGAACATTTTATTTAACCTCTATTTTTCAAAATATATTTGTTTTCAATTTTCAACAATCACTTCAATAAGTTTTAAATTTTCTCCCCCTCTCTCTCCCATCCCTCCCCAAGATGGTATTCAACCTTATATGGGTTACACATACATTCTTATTAAACACATTTTCACATTAGTCATGTTGCATAGAAGAATGAAAATGAATTGGAGAAACCATGGTGACTCTTAAATCTTCTGATTCTTTGTTGTCCAAATGCTTGCCTAAGTTTGGTGAGGCTCATTACCAGAAGGATGGCCAGCACATTTTGAATTTAATTATTTTGGTCAAATAAATTCATAAAAATAATCAACTGACTTGTCCACATTGTGAGTAAAATCTGGTAGAAAGGGGTGGCTATAATTATGAAATCATCTTGTGACTTCAGATCAGCATTCCAGATTGTTAATATCTTTTTGATTCATAATCTTATCATCAATCATATTTGTGTAAGGAGGATGAAGCCCCGCCTTTAGAGAAGGGTCCATGTGTAGTAAGGATGCTGCCTTTCTGTGACTTGAAGGGAGGAGAATAGACATCTCTGGCCTCTTCTTCCTTAACGTCCTTCTCTAGGAGAGACTTTCCTGCCAGGAGGAGAAGTAGGGGGTTGGAGCTAAAGATCCTGTACTAGACTAGAAGGATGTCTAATTTGCTCCCTCAAATATTGTTCATCTAGGAATATGATTGAATTTCATCTAACATTGTCATTTTGGGGGGAAGGAAGAGACCCCTGAGTCCTATGTCCAGGGCTTTACCCCTTCCCCACCTAATACCAATTCCACAATGGACACACTTTAACAAATAGCAAGGAAATTCATTTATCCAAATCATAGTACAACTGAAGACAGGAAAGGTATAGGAGGAGGAATACTTAGACAATACAGAATAAAAGCGTTCTCCCATTTGGAATGAGATAACGCAGCTCAACCACAAGAAAGAATCCTGGACCTCATCCTAGGGGAAACTCCTCAGAGTCTTAGAAATGATAGTTATCTGCCTTTAAACTGAATGATAGTGTGTATAACATGCCTTTTGTTTTTTCTTTTGGCAAGGAAAGTCATGTAACTCTTGGTTTTTGATTCTTGGCTGATTTTCTCCCTGTAGGAAGGTCTGGGGGAAGAACTTACTATTCCTAGGCAGATCGGCATCTTCTTTGCAACTGAGTCTTAGAGAATGTCCTGGGGTTACTGAAAGGTCAAGTATCTTTCCCTGAATCACACACAAGGATGGTACATGAGGCTGTACTTGAAAGTAGTTCTTCCTGAGTCCAAAGTCAGTTTTCAAATCACGTCTATTAAATATTATCCTTTTTTTTGTTTTTTTAAACAAAGGAGCAGTCTGAGGCCTAGTGTCAAACCCTGCATCTGACAATGGTTGTGTGATCACTTACCCTATCTCAATCCCAAATTTCGACATCAATAATACTTACAATGTTTATTCCACAAGGTTGTCTTGAAGCTCAGTTGAGCAAACTTTCAAGTGCTATGTAAGAAGTTAGCTGTTATGATCAATGTTATTAATAGTTAGGCTGCATAGCCTGAAGTCCCATCCCTCTCTAAATCCTAAGTGACTTATTTCAGGTGATATGACTGCCAGGTCAAAGACCCCAGGATTTTCCTCAGTATCATATTGCTTTGAGAATTGTTCCCATGATCCTGGCTCCTTTTCAGCTCCTGCTTTCCTAAAGTAAAGAGCATGTAGGATAATAGGATCATAAATTTAAAGCTAGAAGGGACCGTAGAGGTCATTTATTCTAACCCCATCATCTTTTACCAAACAGGAGAAACTGAGACTATGAGAAATGAAGCGATTTACCCAAAGTCACATAGGTAATAAGTGACAGAGTCAAAATTTTAATCAAGGCTCTCCAATTCCAAATTTAATATTCTTTTCAGTATTTGTTGTTGTTCATTTGTATCAGTTGTGTTCAACTCTTCATGACCCTATTTGAAGTTTTCTTGGCAGAGATACTGGAGTGGTTTGCCATTTCCTTCTCCAACTCATTTTACAGATAAGGAAACTGAGGCAAACAGCAGTAAGTGACTTATCTGTGGTCCCACAACTAGTAAGTGTCTGAAGCCAGAGATGAACTCAGGTCTTCCTGGCCATCATAGTGTGGAGGCTCAGAGAGGGTATGTTCATAGGATTCAGAGGGCATGTGTTCTTACTTAGTGGAGATCTAAGTAAATGGCAGAACTTGGATTGGAACCCAGGTGTCCTCAAGTATTAAAAGGACTTCATTGTAGAAGGATAGATTACACTTATTCTTTATTGCAGAGGGCAGACCTTGCAACAGTAGAGAAAGAGGCAGATTTCAGTTCAATGTATGGAAGAACTTCCTAACAATTAAAATGATCCAAAACTACAGTGTGATTTTTTAAAAAGATAATTAGTTCTTTGTAACTGGAACCGTTCAAACAGATTGGATGAGGCAATTAACAAATGCTTGACTGATTATTGTAGAGGATTCCTGCATATGGTTAAACCTGGTGACCTCCAAGATGCTCTCCATCACTAAGAACAGTTTCATTTGTGTTGGAGTAGGACACTTGTACTCTCAGCAGTTTTAAAATGCTATGCTTTTCCCCTCATCCTTCAAACAACTTTAAACCTATTTGGACATAGAGCACATAGCAAAGCAGAATAAACGAAAATAAGCAATTTCCAACTCTAGTTTTCAACACACCTACAGAATCGTTAGAAGAGTGTCAGATACACATCAAGGCCCATTTTTCTTCATTACTCACAGACCAGAAAACTAACAATAATGAAAGATGTAGTAGATTTGGTGAGAAATTTTGACTAATTGTATTAATAAAAAGTACACTGGAGTATTCGCAAAAATAGACAAATAAATACAGTTCACATTACTTTTCAGGTTGATAATAGACTGGCTCTCTTTTTCTAGCTTGCATTACCAAGAAAACTATCAAGTACTTACATGGAAATAAATACATGTGCCAGGTTCATTGACTGACTTATCAAAGGTCAACATGAACCGAGAAAATCCAATGCAACACTATCTGACATCTTTTACCTTCAATTTTTTTCTTTTTCCTAAGTTTGCATGCTTGAAATGATAGATCACATATATGCTAGTAAAGTACCAATGCACAGTCATTTTCTGAATTTACCAGAGTTTACTAATTAGGCAGATTCCTCCAGAAAGCTGTAGCTATGAAGTCAATTTAATTCAACTCAAAACAATAAATTGTTTCTTGTGTTTAGAACATTGTGATGGCCAGTGAGGATTCAAATGGAAATTGGATGGGGTCCTTGTCTTCAATGAGCTAATAGTTCAGTGAGATAGATATGACAAATTCCCTTCAGTACTCTCAAAGCTCCTCTCACCACTGTGGTCTTCCTTCCACCTATACAGATTTCATTGGATTCATTTTAATTCAATAAATTTGATTTATTTTTCTAGCACCTAGCATAGTGCATTGTACATAGTAGGCAGCTTAAACAATGTTTGTTAAATTAAATAGATTGCAGTATCTTTGGGCCTTAATAGATGGTCTTCATGAATTGTAGACAAATATAGTTTCACCCGGTAGCACACCTGGTGATGAGCCTTCCTAAACTTAGCTGTGTTGGTCTTCCAGAGACACAAACCAAGTCTTTCATGGGGCCTATACCAGAAACATTTTTCAGCTCAATAGGACTCTCTAGATTAGAGCCCATTTTTCACTAGCAAACATAATCTTTGAGAATTCAGGATCAGCCTTAGACTGTTAGAACTTTAGTGGAGTACATATACACAAATAATTATTGGTGGGATGATGTCTTAAACAAAGTACTTAATAATTGCTAAATTGAGTTGAATGCATGCTAAGTACTTCAGAGATGTATAATACTCTGACTGCATGTTCTCCTTAAATAGAATAAAGCTTTTCAGCAGAGAGTCTATTTCTTAAACTTTTTCCTTGAGAATTCAAATTAATTCTCAGAGTCTTGGAGAATTCCAAAGTCATAACCTTAATAATGATTAACATATCCATAATGATAATACCTTAGTTTAACATATTTTCTCTATTTGTTCTAATTCCTATTTTAATGTAATTCTCTAGTCCTTCCCAGTTCATGACACTTTGGTATCTTCCAGGCACTAGTGATATACCAGGAGCTAATGGGCATCAGTTGGCAGAACAGAAAGGAATTCCAAGGTAGAAATATCAACCAAATACACATCTACATTGTAGGTTGTTTTAAATAAGAACTTAAATCTATCCATGCCCCCGTAGTGTAATACTACTGCATCTCTCCAGTCTTCTAAGATGGAATCATACCTCATCATTTCACACATATACAGGTAGCTCTTCAAACTCTAAAAGGACATTTAGTTCAGTGGCTCATTGTCTTAGCATATAAGGTGTTCACTGCCCATGTAAGATATGTATCTACCCATGAGATGTCTGAACATCAAGACAACTGGCTTGAGGGGAGGGACAGATGATTACCTTTAGATTTTTGCTCACTCTTCTCCAAGGAATACTTTGATACTTACATTTAGGGGAGCAAGAAAAAGCCACAAACCTAGAGACTCTGTCCTCCTCTGAGAGAGGCTATTGGACTAGAATTATATTTATCTGCTTCCCCTAAATATTGCTGGTCTAAGGATATGATTGGTTCTGGGGAAAAAAAGGTGCTAATTATTTTCTCTTAAAGAAAAGAGGGTTGTTCTCTCTAGTTTGATTCCTTCCCACTACATTCTAGTTACAAAACACCATAAAAAATAGTGAATTAAGATTAAGCTCATTTATCTGAGCAAATAGCAAAGAGAAATCAGAATATTGATACAGATTAGAATATTATAATATTTAGAGTCAATAAAATCTTGAGATGGGAATGATAGAAGATCTTATTAAACAAAGATAAATACCTTGATTTTACCCAAGAATAAATTCCTTCAAATCTCTGCAGAGGCAAACTGGAAACCAGGGTCATGTTAAAGAGTCAGCTTCCCCTACAAGATTTCAAGAGTGTCTCTCTTTCTCCTCTTTGGAGTGGGTCCCTAACCATGTGTGCCTCCTTCAAAGAGTATTTCTTTTCTCTTCCTAGTCCTTATGCCAACTCAGACCCTTATGTAGGCATATGGTATTATATCAGCATTCTCTCTGTCAGTTAGGAGACCGTCATGCAAAATGCTCCAGGCTTGGCTGGAAAACCAGACTACATTAGTATCAAGTCAATCTTGTAGGTAGATCATCTCTGACTTTGGTACCCCAAATTATTCTGATTCCTACCCAGTGGTATAGCTGGCTCTCCAAAAAAACAACAATCCAACCTTCCCCCAACCCCCCCATGTATTCATGATATACTTTAAAATTTAATTTACATTATTAACTTTTTCTCTCTTACTTAAGTCTAGAAATCAACAGCAACAAAATAAACCAAGCCCTGATGTGTAGTGCTTGGCAATTTCTGAGGTATAAATGCTTCCACTGAAAATTTAATAATCAACTCTCATGAGCAGGTTTGGACCTGAGTCTAGCATCCCCTTCTTCTCCCAAGTCCTTGCTTAGTATCCTAATACTTGAAAGTACTTGACTATCTTCTTCTGAATCCCTGCCTTCTCATGACTTGTTTCCAATGCTAATCACCTGCTTGAAGCTCAGGAGTACCTGTCATCAAAAAGGAGGGAAAAAGGAGGATCAAAGAAGGGATAGGATGAATGGGATGATGATGAAAACTGACAATAAAGAGAAAGAACTACTGCTCAAAGAGAATGATGTCTGCACTGAAAATGACAGAGAAAAGGAATAATGGGGAGTGGATATGTGTAATGGTTATGCAAGGTTAATGGTGAGTGGGAGGAAGAGTTAAAGATCTTCCCTGCACATTAATAGGCCTAAATACCTTTTGTTAATTTCTATTGAGGCAGCTTTGAAAAGTGTACAAATACTATGAGGTGAGGTTTTGTTTTAAGGCTTACTCATTGGAAGTATTTGTTTGACCAGATGAGATTCTGGGCAGCTACTAAGGAGGCCCCTTTTTCTCCCCCAACCCCGACTTTGAAAACCTAGATGTTGGTGCTTCTCTCTCTGGTAACTATGTATATATGTTATATAATGGTTAGAAAATTGGATCTGTCTGTTGATCTGTGATATGTGTATTGTTTATTGTCAGACAGTTGGAAGCCCTGTCTGTTGATCTTTTGCATTTTCTCTGAAGTTGAGGGTGATGACTTTTCCCCCTAAACTAAGTGGTTATATATGTGCTTGATTAAAGTGATTGTTGACCCCTCAAAAGTTGCTTTCCTTTTAGAAAAGCAAATCAAAGAACCTGTGATAGCAGGCCATCTTGGATATGTCAGGGTAGCTGCTGTTACAATATGCAATGTAAGGAGATAGTTAAGAGAATACCTAGTTGTCCTTGATGAAGGGCAGGTTTCCTGACCCAGATGAACCATGACTTCAGTGTGGCAGGACTACTAAAACAACTTTTACAGTGTTTCCCATCATGTCTCGTCCTTATAGTTTGATACTCCTTTCTTATTATGTAGGATATAGTTTTACTTCTTAGACTTTTAAAACTGCAAACTGCTGTCCTTTTTGAAGAGTATAAATGAATACTATTTATTATACATGCATTTTATACATAACTATAATAATGACTTTATCCTCTTGTTAGAACTTTGTGTACTAGAAGTTTCTTTCCCCTCCCCCTATAAAGTCTGAGTTAGAATTATATACATAGAATACCAAGATGAGAGGGCTGATGGGTGAGGAGCATAAGAAATCCATGAGACTTCTGTTTCTCACTTGAGAAATTCTCCTGGTCATGCCAGGTAATTGGCACTTATTCATAAATATTAATTATCTCTTGCATTTTGTTTCCACACCTAAAACTGGCAAAGAAAGTCTTTTGCTTTTTGCACCTAATAGATGGTGTTCATCTGGGCCCTACTGACCCATAGAACTTGACATAACAAATGCCACATCCCTCTCTACTAGTCAATTTTGTATATGTCAAGACATATACATATATATATATATATTAATATATGTATATGTCTTATACTCTCACCACCCTCAACAAATTACTGTACTCAAAGACTTTAAAGAATAGATCTGGAAGTAATAGTAGTAAAAAAACAGTTTGCTTCCCATCAGTTTCCATTTTGGAATCCCTACATAGGAGGGAGTATCTCCAACACATGCTGGAGGTAGGACTTTTCCTATACAGAATTGCCACATGACCCTCCCCCCTCACCCCAAACTGGGAGACTGCCACACCACTTACCCAGTATGGATGCTGCTTTGGATGGTTGCAGTATCCCACTCCTATCCCTAGCCAGTTGTAAAGAATATCCACTAATAAAATTTCCTTTGGGCAGTAAGTCTTATGTATGAATTTCCTTTTTCCCTCCTTAGTACAGGCACAGGGTTATGACATATTCACTTAGAGAGTCATTTGTCAGCAAATGAAAGACTAGAAATGGGGAAGAGAAATTGATCAAATGGCCTCCTCATTTTGATTGCTACAGCTAGAAGCTCAAACCTGTTTACTGAAAGAATTGGCAGATGTGATTATTGAGCAATAGTCAAAGAAATCTGAAATATCATGTAAAAACAGGACAGGCATCACAAAGCTGGAGAAGAGATGTTATCCTGATTTCCAAAAAAGGGAAGAGGTACAGGCTTGCAAGGTATTCGCTTGACTTTGTTTCCTGGGAATATTTTACTGCATATCATTGAAGAGATGGATAACACACATCCAGAAATGGTAACAGGGATTACAAAGAGCCAATATGACTTCATCAAAAACAGATCATGTGAGAAAGGTCTCGAGTTCAAATCTTATATGGTCCCTCAGAGTATAAAAGCTTATACTGGGTACTCCCTCAAATTTCACTCACAGTCGTAGATTAGTTCCCTAGTGGAACCACTACTGGAATTCTAGGGATAAAACTAGGGGGTTATGCCATCGGTTATAGTTCAGAACTGATGTGTTCCTTGTTGATAATCAGTCAATAGAGTTAATTAGAGGCAGGTAGGTGGTTCAGTGGATATCAGGAAGACCTGAGTTCAAATATGACCTCAGATACTTGCTAGCTATGTGAACCTGGGCGAGTGATTTAATCTCTCCTTTAATCCACTGGAGAAGGAAATGGCAATGACTCCCGTATCTTTGCCAGGAAAACCAATGGATAACATTGTCATGCTATGGTCCATAGGGTCAAGAAGAGTTGAACACAACTGAACAACAACAATAGTTATTAGCTTTTAGCAAGGGCATTTGCTAAGATGGCATGTTAATAACATAACAGTTGATGAAAACCATTTCCCTCAAAGCCTAGGTATTTAAGTGAGGCAGGGCTGTGCAAAGTCATCAGCCTCACTCTCTCCGTTAGAGTAATTCAGAGTCCAGTGACAAGATGTACATCAAGAAAACCGTCCATGGCCCTGGATGAAGTGGGAGATCCTTGCCTTTTTAAGTTAAGGTCTTTCTTCAGGTTGTTTGAGGCAACACCCATTCAGTGATTAAATGCTAGGTAAGAACTGAAGCAAAAGATGGCCTAGTTTGTCTTCTCAAAAGAATCAGTCTGGGAGGAGAAGACCCTCAGGGTTTCTGGCCAGAACAGAAACAATTGCTGTTTACTCCCTCTGAGCCATGAAAATCTCAAACAATGGGCAAGTGAGGCTGGGCTGGGACCTATTATGGGTCAATCAGTGAAAGTCAGAATGATTTGGATTTAAGGCATGGTCAAGTAGCTCCAAATGAATTCCAGTGGGCTTTATCAAAACCTGGTTTTCCTGAAATATATTTCAAGAAATCATGAATGAAAACTACCTGAGACAAAACAGTTAATTGTCCCAGTTTAAAAAACAAGAAGAATAAATAAGTAGGGAAGGAAGAAAAAAAATATAGCTCCCAAACCCCAAGATACCTTGAAAAGTACCTTGATCAAAATTCATATTCCTTTGTACAGAGCATGCACATATAAGGGTATAACTCCCCATGTAGAAAGAGGTATAGGAGAGAAGGAAGGAAGGAAGGAAGGAAGGAAACAATAAAAAAGAGAAAGAAAGAAGTCACAGCACTGCCCAACTAGAACTGGTCAGCTGGGTCTCTAGTGGGACAGCTACCTCTAGTTATGGATTATTGTTCCTCCTTCATTCTAGAAGAGAACCAATGACATCCGGAAGTGAGTTAATAACTGAGATGGAGGATGAAACTCTCTCCCTTAATCTCACTAGTTTCATTTCCTTTTTCTTTTTGATAGGATAACTAAACTACAGGGGAATGCTGTGCATTAGTTTACTTAGATTTTTAGCAAAGGTTTTGATAAAATGCCTCATACTATTCTTGTGGAGAAGATGGAGAGATGGGAACTAGATGATAATACAAGTAGATTGGTTTAGAACTAGTTGGGCTGAATCTAATAAGATAAAATTCAATTGGGATAAAACCTACATTGACACATAAATCAACTTCACAAGTACAAGATAAGAAAAGAGTGGTTAGATGGTGGTAGTTCTGAAAAACAGCTGGAGATTTCAGTGCATTATAAACTCAGTGTGAGTCAGTAATGTGGCAACCAAAAATGATAACATGACCTGGGGATCCATTAAGAGGGACTTAATTTTCATGCATAAGGATTTAATAATCTTATTATCCTCTGCCCTAATCAAACTTCATCTCAGTATTGCATTCAATTATGTATGTCACAGTTTTAAAAAAGGCATAGGTAAGGTGGAATGGGTTTGAGAAGAAGGCCACCTGGATTGTTGAGTTGTGTCTGACTGCCTATGACCCAATTTGGGGTGTTTTTGGCAAAGATAATGGAGTGATGTGCCGTTTCCTTTTCCAGCTCATTTTACAGATAAGAAAAGTGAGACAAACAGGGACTTGCCCAGGGTCGCATAACTAGTACATGTCTGCAAGCAGATTTGAACTCAGGTTAACCGGACTCCAGGCCTGGTGATCTATCCATTACACTATCTAACTTCTTTATCAAATGAGGTCCAGTGGTTAAAGGAATTAAGGGTATGTAGCCTGGGGAAGAGAAAACTCTGTGGCTACAAAACAGTTGTCTGTAAGTATTTTCAGAACTGTCATGTGATGGAAGTTTGATCCCAGAAAAAAGAACCAAGAAAAATGGTAGAAGCTAAAAAGAAGCAAATTTTAGACTTGCTGTCTGGGGGGAGAAACAAAAACAAAAACTTGTTTAGAATTAGAATTATTTAGCAGTGGAATGAGCTGCTTTTAGAGGTGGTGGTGGGGGGGGGGTTTCCTCCTCTTTGGGGGAGTCTTCAAGTAGAGGTGCAATGACTCCTTGTCAATTATATTGCTCTGGGAATTCTTTTCATGGAGGAGTTGGATGGATAATCATCCTTTGAAGTTTCCTTCAATTCTCAAATTCTGTAGTTCTGTGATCTTGACCACATCTCACACCTCTGCCAATTACATGCTCTATCCTTGCTCCAAAAATAAGAGCCTTAAATCTTGGAGGCAATTTGGTCTTTCGTTTAAGGGGAAGACGTTTCACAGAATGGGAGGATCACAGATTTAGAGGTGGGACGTATGGGAGCAACTGTCATTTCATTGATGAATCTCAGGTTTGATTGTTGTGGCTACCTCCTCTGTCCTCTCTCATTCCCTGTGTTTCTGATCCATATATCTTTTGTGAATGCTCTATAAAAGACTCAGCTGCCACTGATTATGCAAAGGAGGTCTTCCTCTGACCCTTGTAATCTTTCCTAGCTTCCACT
This sequence comes from Notamacropus eugenii, assembly GCF_028372415.1. Lineage (NCBI taxonomy): Eukaryota > Metazoa > Chordata > Mammalia > Diprotodontia > Macropodidae > Notamacropus > Notamacropus eugenii. Next base: position 362,775,593 of record NC_092874.1, read on the forward strand.
GCAGCATTCAGGCTATCACCTCCCATGGTACATCCTCCGTGATGTCTTTTATGTCATTTTTTTTCAAGGGGAAATCAGTTATATATTTTATTTTGTAGAGAATTCAAACTGTCCCAGTTGGAAGAAACAGTTTTAGGAAGCTTTAAATAGACTCTGATTCCTGTTCTTGGGACATGCTCATGTTTACTACATATGGCTTAATGAAAAGAGGGAAATAAATAGTACAATTAACTCTACATTTGTATATCTTTTTTTTATTCCTAAAATTTATGAATGAAATCCTATTCATTTTCAGTACCACAAATATTCGGAGGTCATAGAGCACAGTTGCTCAGAACAAGAGACTGCTAAGGCTGTAGTTTTGTAGGTCTAAATCATTTTGATCTAAGGTATTCATAAATAGGTTGAATTTATAGAAACAAAAGTTCTGTGTCTCAGATAAGTGTTTCATAGGGTTCCCCCATATCAATTTTCTGCTCTAAAACTATTTTGCATAAGGTCTGTATAATGAGAATAGTTGAGGCCAAGGTGACTACTTTGATAATAATTCTAATAGTGAATATTTGTTGTTGTTTGTCTTTCATTCTTAAAGAGGATCTCATGATCAGGGAGGTGATGCCATGACTTGCAAGTGATTTGGATTAAAGTGAATGAGGACTACTTGCAAAGTCACCAGTCTCACTTTCTTCTCCTTTACCTCCAGACAGAGAGGTATTGAACTCAAGAGTACAGATTGAGGTACATTTTTTAAAAAGTGTGGTCAATAGGGGAATTTGTTTTGCTTGACAATACGTGTTGGTAATGGATTTTATTTTTCTTGTTTTCTCAATGGAGGAGGGAGAGATGAAAGAATGAAAATCTGAACACAAAATTGAATTTTTAAAAAAGTATTTAATAAAGTATCTCATGCTGTTTGTTGTTGGGGGTGTAAGCTCAGTTTCACGTGGACAGTCTCGGGCAGGTAAAGGTGAGGACTTCTAAACCTTAGAGTTCTCATGAGGCCCCCCAGGGAATAGCTGGGAATTGAGGCGTGAGACATGGGCTATCTCGTGCATCTCCGCCTCTTCTTCGTGGGATACATGCTGGGGAGAGCATCCCACCCTTGAGATTGGCCCGGGGTCTGAGCACACCTGTTGTTGACTAGCTAAAGGCTGAGAGCAGGCATGGTATTCAGGTGCAAACTATGCAGCAGGAGAGCTTAAGTAGGGTCAGGAAAGCGCTGAGGGGCTCTTAGAGGGCAGAAGGTCCCTCCCCTCTCCCACTCCCATGCTCTTGCTGTACGATCTTTGCCCCTTGGGAGGAGGAGGATTCCTCTCTCCTGAGGAAGAATTCACCCTGCACATGTAACCAAGACCCTGAATAAAGCCTAACCCTTGTTTGACTCTGGAAAGTCTCTTCTCTCAATACGTTTATCCAGTTTGGCCAACTGAAGACCTGGATGACAGGTAAGGTAAGACTTGGGTAACCCATCAGCCTCAAGGCCGAACAGTTTGTTTTTGTGGACAAAATGGAATGATGATTGTATAATTAGATGGATTTGGAATGAGTTGAATGGCCATACTTAATGAAATCATTAAATTCTAGACACAGGTAAATGGCTCAGTGGATAGAGCACTGGACCTGAAGTCAGGAAGACCTCATTTCAAATCCAGCTTTAGACACTTACCAGCTGTGTAACCCTGGGAAAGTCACTAAACCTCTGTTTGCTTTAATTCACTGAGGAAGAAAGTGGCGGACCACTCCAGTATTTTATGAGTAAAGAATTGCTACCGTTAACCCTCATCTTTCTGTGATAGCAAGGAATCATAGCATTTCTATTAAGAGGGAACCTCAATAGCCATCTGATCCAAGGCATATCTAAAATTTAATTCTCTGAGCCTGAGAAGTGGTCATCCACCCTTTGTTTGAAGACTTCCCAATATGGTGGGGATCCTGCAGCCTCCCGTTCTGCTTGTGAAGATTTCTGAACATAAGGCTGATTTTCCTTACAGAAGACCCAAAAACAAACATTTGCATAGTGCTTAATGGTTTGCAAATCACTTTGCAGATTTTATCTTGTTTGAACCCTACAACAACCTTAGCTGGTATTATTCTCATTTTACATAGGAGGAAAGCTAGGGCGAGAGAGGCAAAGTAACTTATTCAGGGTCACATAGTTAGTAAGTGTCTTGGGCAACATTTGAACTAAGCTCTTCCTGACTCCCATGATCGGTCTTCCATAAACATGGTTCACAAAATGGACTCAAATGCAACAAGAACTTGTTCTTCCATACTGTATCCTGAGGAGGGTAGGCCTGCCATTGTCAGCCTGACTAAAAATCTCCATCAAGATTCTTTTGCACTTATGAAGCACCCATCCCAAGAATGTAGTAAAATATGACTATTACTCTATGTTTTGCCCCTTGCCTTCTACCTTCCAGCTATTGATCAGCTGGGGAATGAATTTGGACTGGGGTGGGGAAAAGAGGAATCAAAAATACAGGAGTGTCCTGGTAAATATTTAACAACCAGCTCCCCCTCCCCGCAAAATGAACAGAGTATGCACTTTTCAGTTTAACTTGCATTTTTAACATTTTCTCCATTATTTTCTAGAGTCTAGATTGATTGTTAATGAAACAATCAATCAGTTCCTGATGATTTCCAAAGTGTAATTGCTCACACTTTAATGATTAGTTCCGGAACCAGTCCAGCTGGCGGTAGCACATCCCTGCAGAGATAGCACCTGAGCTCCAAGGAAGCTGGCATGCTAAGGGGCATTACGAGGAATTTATTCTAGATAGGGGGGACCACACGTCAAGGAAATGTTCCAACTTAGGTCTCATCTGTCATCAAATCTAGTTTTTTTACCAAGTGTCCCACTGGATAGCAAGCTGTGATGAGGACTTTCAGTTTCTTACTCCATAACGAGGTGTCTTTACACTAAATCTCCTCAACCTAAGCAGCTGTTTCAGTGACAGTTCAATTTAATCCAAATCAGCATTTTATGTGCAAATAACTATGTTAGGCAGCCCATTAGATGTAAAGATCAAAGCGACAGACAAGAGTCTTTCATGGTTCTCTGGCACTTTCCCCAACAAAACACAGCCTACAAGCATCTTAGATATATACAGGAGTAATCCGAGGCAGTCAGTATAGTGTCTATATATCTATATGTATGTGTGTGCATATGTACTTTGATGAATTGCTGTAGTAAATGGAACCTCGATTTTTGATAATAATAAAAATTATAAAAACAATCATTAAGGCAGTATTTTCTAAAGGAAAATGCTGTTTGCTAGGAAACCAGGTTTCTAATCACAGACAAATTATAGGACCATAAGAATTTAATTTGACTTCCTTGGTCTTCAGACTCTTCATTTGAAAAATGAATTTGTTATATAAAACTTGGCCTGAGATGTCAAAGTCTATTTTTCTACTTTTGATTGTACTGTCACACTTCATTTGACCTGAGTCAGTTAGATGGCTCAGTGGGTGGAGGGCTAAGCCTTGATCAGGAAGAGTTGAGTTCAGACCTGGCCTGAGATACTTCCTAGCTGTGTGACCCTGAGCAAGTTACTTAACTCCTGTTTGCTTCAGTTTTCCCATATGTAAAATGGGAATAATAACAGCATTTACCTCCCAGGATTGTTTTGAGGATCAAATGAGGTAACTATAAAGTGCTTGGCACAGAGTGCCTGGCATAGTAGGCACTATATAAATGTTGGCTGTTATTATTATCACTATTGTTATCTTCAAGAGCTTCAGTTTCCCTTTATGTAAAACAAGGATGGAAAACAATGGGACATAGTGGGAAACACTTGAGAGTCAGAGGATTTGAGTTTGGCCTCTACCACTTTGGGCAATTCATTTAATCTCATTTTTACTTAATTTCCTTATCCTTGTTTTCCATTCTTATCAAAGGAGAAGAAAAAAAAACCTCTTTCATCCTCAGTTTCTCCATGTGGCAAATGGGGATAATTATAGTTACATCATGTAACAGAAGATTAAATGAAATTAATGTGTGACACTACTGTCTTCACACACATAAGAAAAGCCTAATGTATCTGCTTTGGGAACTGGCAGGAAAAAATAAGGTTAGTTAATGTGAGACACTTTGAAAAATAAAAACGTCTATACAGTTCCACAGCATTACTATTCCTATGATGAAAGAGGTTCTCTGTAAGAAGATGAGTGGATGCTCGAGATCAGCTGGTGTGTAAGGGAAAGAACCATGTGTTGTATCCTCCTGAGTGATCACGGGACAAATGGGCATCTCCGTGGAAGGGCAGGGGCAGCAGATGTACTGGGGGCAGGTGATACAGCAGAGACTCTGGGCAGGTCCCACAGGGAGGATGATAGACCTATTATACAGTTTGCAGACTGGATCCCACTGGACCACAGATGGCTAAATGCTCAGTGCCAGTGCTTTGGGTTGCTTGGCTAAAACAGCGAATATGAGGTAATCATTTCTGGTAAGTATGGATCCAAATGAATGAGCACATGAAAACACATGGTTGAACTGCTTAGATACACACTCACAGGAGCTGGAGAGATTCTCAGAGAATTCCACTGAAATATGGGTTAGTAGTTATAAGGTAGAGCTATTCCTCATTATTAAGAGGCAAAGACCAAATCTCTGAAAGTCAACTTCAATTAAGTAAATATTTATTAAGCTCCCCCCCCCCCCTTTAAACTGTGTTTGGTAACTAAGAATCTCAGGTAAGCTAGTTTAAGAATATATAATGATCAATTATATTTTATAATGGGTAATATAATTAATAAGTTGTTATAAATTTATCTAAATATATATTTATATTAAATTACAAATTAAAATGAGACAATATAATTATTAATGAAGAGAATAATTGACTCAAACAACCAACAAGCATTTATTAAGTACTTAATGTATGCCGGGCACAGTGTACACTGGGGATGCAAAGAAAAAAGCAAAAACTGACTCTGCCCTAATGCAGCTTATATTCTAATGGGGGTGGGTGGAAGGCTCACCATGAACATACATAGGTATATACAGACTACGTATAGAGTAGTCTTAGAAGGGAAGGCACTAGTTTCTGGGAACCTTTGGAGCCTGAAAGACCTGCTACAGAAGGTGGCATTTGAGATTATTCTTGAGGGAAGCCAGGGATTCTAAAAGATGAAAATGAGGAAGGAGAACATTAGAGGCCTGGCACATAGCCAATGCAGATTAACTAATTAATCAAAAGCATTGAAGTTCCTATTACATGCTAGGACGTATGTTAGGTGCTGGGGATACAAATAAAAATAATGAAACAATCTCTGCTCTCAAGGACCTTACCTATTAATGTAGGAGACATATATAGGCATATGCAGAAAAAATATAAAGAAAGCAAATGCAAATAAATATAATCTAGTTATAGAGAGAGGACACTAGTAGTTGTGTGGGGTTCAAAACTGTCCAATCTTCAGGAAGGACCACTGAGACAGCTCTGAGCCAATGGAACTTTATTAAAGGGTCTATGGCTTCCTGAAATGAAGACACCTCAGATCTTCCTCATCATTTGAGATTCCCCTTTTCTTTTGGGCCTTAGTTTATAGTGCTTGCTACTCAGATAATACAGGTGGAGCAGACAAAAAATAGTCTTATTGGTAGATAGACCTTGCCCTTAGCCCTCTGGAAGGGTCTACACAAAATACAGAATCCCATTGGTAGACAAATGACTAGTGAACCAACCTTAACAGACCTATCTTGACCTCTCAGGAGGTCATACTAAGCTAGTGAACACACCCATGGGCTGACAAACATGTCAATACATCTGCATGGGCTGATGGGCCTGTAGAAAGGCAGGCCACAGGCTGGCTGCCAGGTTCACAATATCTTCCCATATTTGGTGGTGGAGGGATGACAAAGGACAGAGAGACAACAAAAATAGTTGGGGGGGCTTTCCATGTGCTTGAGTCACCACCCACATGATGTGCTTGGTCACCATAACAAGGAAAAACAAGGGTAGATGTCCTCAAGTTAGCTTCTTATGATTAAGCAAGTGAACTTACAATCTGCAATTCACAGCTCTGAGGCCTAATATCAGATCTTATAATCACTACTCCTATTGAATCATAGCAAACTGACTGGTGCTAATTGGAATAAAAGAGGGGTCCAATAAAATAAGGGTCCAATTAATCATCTATCACAGTTGGAGAGATTAGGAAGGTATCAGGGGTTGCTTGAGCACTGAAGGAATGGAGGAATTCTCTGAGGTGGAGGTATGGAGGGAGTATAGAGAGGATAGCTGGTACAAAGACATAGGAATAAGAAATGTAAGAAACAAAGCATTTTGAAAGATCCTATAGACAGGTAGTGATGCAGGGCTAGAGCTCAGGAGAGAGATTAGAACTAGATATATAGAGCTAGGAATCATCTACACTAAGATGATCATTCAATTGATAAAGCTAATCATAGCAAGTAAGAGAGAATAGAGAAAAAGGATATGCCCTTAGTCAATGGGTATGACATGGATGAGGATCCAATAAAAAAGACTGAGGAGTGGTCAAAAAAATTGATCCAAAAGAGAATAGTGTCATGAGAACTCAGAAAGGAGCAAATTCTCCGGAAGGCAGAAAACAGTGTCAAATGCTGTGTGTTCGTCCTTTGTTGCTGAAGAAGACTGTGTAATCAGAGAAATAATGACATGACTTGCACTTGACTTTGTTTTGGGTGAGGGAGGGCTGTGCAGGTCACCAGCCTCGCTTCACCTCCAGAGCCATCTGAATCCAGTGACCAGATATTCATCAGGATGGCTGGAGGTGACCCAGGATGAGGCAACTGGGCTTAAGTGACTTGCCCAAGGTCACGCAACTAGTGAGTGTCCAGTGTCTGAGGTGAGATATGAACTCAGGTCCTTCTGACTCCTGCACTGGTGCTCTATCCACCTAGCTGCCCCAAAATTTACAGTCAAATGCTGTAAAGAGGTCAGGAAGGACCTTGTCCCTTGGCTAACTCTAGGTAGCACCCATGAACGCTGATGTTCAGGATTCTCTAACCCTAAGGGAAATCACACATAGGAAAGCCCTTATGACCCAGGGGGCCAGAGAATGTTACTTCAGTTCTTGGCAAAATTATAGAATGGATTATTAAAGAAACAGTAAATATCTTGAAAAAGAAACAGTGACCATAAAAGAGCAACATGGCTTCAGAAAGAATAGGCCATGCCAAACTAACATCTGTCATTGGCTTTTTATTTCTTTTGACAAGCACTCTAAAGTGGCAGAGGATGTGAATGATGTACACATGATTCACTAAGATTTTAGCAATTCATTTTATAAAGTTTTTCATGTAATTTTTGTAGGAAATCTGGGAGCATATGGGCTAGATGAGAGCACAATTGGGTGGGTTCAGGAATAGTTGAATGACTGACTTGACAGAAAAGTCATTAATGGTTTCATGTCAGCTTGGAAGGAAGATTCCCTGGAGATCTGTGTGTGGTTCTGTTTTGTTTAACATTTTAATCAATGACTGAATAAAGGAAAAGCTGGCTCACTCATCACGTTTTCAGATGACACAAAACCGGGAAAGACAGTCAACACTTTATATGGCAATGTCAGGATTCAAATAGATTTTGACTGGTTAGAACATTGGGCCAAATCTAATAATCTGAAATTTAATAGGGATAAGTATAAATTCTTTCACTTGTGAAACTGATTTTTTTTGACCCAAGTCTAAGATGGGGAAACAGGCTCAATGGCACTTAATTTGAAAAAGAGCTAAGATTTTGGCTGCACTGAAAGGTCACAGTGCAATATGGCAGCTGAGAAAGCTAATACAACCAACCATAGATAGTTTCTCCATCAAGAGAAACATGGTGTCCAGGTATCCAGGTGGTGGTCTCACTGCACTCTGCTCTGGTCAGACTGCATGTGGATGATTGTGCTCACTTCTAGGTACTGCAGGAAGGACCTGGATAAACTGGGGAATGTCCAGAGGAGGACAACTAGAATTAAATTAAAGAAACACCTAAAGAAGTGTGCTAGACTAGGAACTGGATGCTAAGATTCTGAATATCCTAGGATGATTAAAAGCCATGAATTCATAAAAGGTGAAGATTAGTTGAAGAAAAGAGAAGATTTAGGGAAAAGGGAGCATGATAATTTTCCATGCCTCACATAAGACACTCCATTTCCCATCTCTAGGCCTTTACCCTATCTGTCTTCTATCCTTTACTGTAATCCCTCCTTACCTCCTTCCTTCAAGACATAGTTCAAATATTACCTTCCTTAAACCTTTCCTGATCTCCTCAACCTTTTATTTATTCTGTATTTACTTATACACATACTTGTCTTTTACAATAGAATGCAAGCTCCTTGTGAATACGTATGTTTTATTCATTGTATTATATCCCCTGTACCTAGCACAGTGCTTAGAACACAACAGGTATTTAATAAATACTTGGTTGAATGAGTGAAGTCCAGTAGACATCTTAAACTCAATATGTCTAAGATAGAACTCATTAGCTTTCCCCCTAAACCTTGCCCCTCCCCACCTCCTACCTTCCCTCTCACTCCTCCAGTCTCTCAGGTTCACAATCTAGGAGTCATCCTGGATTCCTCACTGCTTTTTACTACTCTCCCTGTCACCTCCAGCTCCCTGCCCCTATGGAAGAGGTTGTCAAGACCTGCCAATTTTGCCTTTGCAACATCTCTCACATATATCCCCATCTCTCCTCTGACACTGCCCCTACTCAGGTGCAGGACCTCATCACCATCTCACACTTATTATTGCAATAGCCTACTGGTGAGTCTGCCTGCCTCAAATGTCTCACCACCCTAGTCTATCCTCCATTCAGCCGCTAAAGTGATTTTCCTAAGGTGCAGGTCAGATCAAGTCACAGCAAACTCCACTGGTTCCTCTTTTGCCTTCAAGATTGAATGCAAAATGTTCTCTGTGGCACTGAAGGCTCTTTATAACCTATCCCCCTCCTGCTTTTCTAGTCTTCCCTGACATGTACTCTTTGATCCAATGACTTTAGCCTCTTGGCTGTTCCTTAAATTATACACTCCATCTCTTGGCTCTGGTCATTATCTCTGTCCATCCCTCATTCCTGCAACACTTTCCCTCCTCCATTCTGACTACGACTACTGACCTCCCTGGCTTCCTTGAAGTACCAATTAAATCCTCACTTTCTACAGGAAGCCTTCCCAGTTCTTAATTCCATGGCCTTTCCTTTGTTAATTTTCTTCTATTTATCCTGTATGTAGCTTGTTTTGTTTATGTTTGTTTTTATATTGTCTTCTCCCCCTTAGATCATAAGCCCCTTGAGGGCAGGGACTAGAGTACAGCACATTCCTGAGGGATATGAAAGAAGGATTAAATTTGTTTTAGTTGGCCTCAAAAGATAGAACTTGGAAAAATGAGTAGGAAAGACCAGAAAGAGAAATTTAGTCTGGGTATAAAGAAAACTTTCCTAACAACTATTCTAGAGTAAAGCAGACTGTCTCAGGAGGTGGTGAGCACCTCATTCCTAGAGGTGTTAGCCAAAGGCCACATAACTTCTTGTCAGGTGTGGTGCAGAGAGGATTCTTTTTCAGGCACAGGTTAGACTAAATGACCTCAGAGGTCCCATTCAACTCAGAATCTGTGAATCTATGATTTGGGACACATAGTCCCTGTAAGAGAAGTGACAATCCAGGAAGGTCCAGTCCCAAGATGATGGGTACTGTGTGAATTATAGACCTGCTCTGGGGGAAGGTCCAGGAAAGTAGATACCAGGATTTGCTGTTCTCTATCCGTGATGCCTTTCATAACCCACCCCTCTACTTGGTCAATGTTCCTTGTCACTACTCCACAGCTCTACTGTAGGGATAAACCACTCCCATTCAGTTTCTTCATGCTTTTCACTGCTGTCATAGACTCTCCAGGGCCTCATATGCATAGCAAAGCCAGCTCAGTGTTTGGGAGGCTCCTAAGTAAAGTGTGGGAGAGAAGAGGTATTAGATTGACTATCAAACTAGAGGTTTGTGTTGATCTCATTGCTGTATGCCTGGGAAACCTGGACAATCTACCAGCACCATGCCAGGAGACTGAATCACTTCCATTTGAATTGTCTTAGGAAGATTCTGAAGATCACCTGGCAGGGTAAGGTACCGGACACTGAGGTGCTTTCTTGAACTAAACTGCCAAGCATTCAAACTCTCCTTCAGAGACTGTAACTCCAATGGCTTGGCCACATTGTTTGAATGCAAAATGTATGCTTGCCAAAAAAGAATATTTTATGGAGAACTCACACAGAGCAAACGTTCACATGGTGATCAAAAGAAGTGATACAATGCCACTGTCAATGTCTCTCTACTCTCATCAAAGAAGGTGCTGTGCTCTATAAGGAAAGCAAAACTGAAGCAGCTCAAAAGAAATGTGAGATGCACAAATCTAGAGAATCACCCCAAATGTTCACATGGACTGACCTGTGGTAGAGCATCCAGAGCTCATAGTGGTCTGATCAGCTACAGCTGGACACACTGTAACTGGACTCTAGCATAGTGATGTTAGATCCTCTTTGAGATCAAAGTACACCATCCAATCAAAGTCTAATAGAAAATATTCAAATCTTCACCCATGAGATCTCAAGTGATTAGTCCTCAGAAAGAGGTGTTGTAATTTTAACACACATACACACACAGACACAAACATACAGAGACACACACACACACACACACACACACACACACACACACACACACACACACACACACACACACACACACACACACCTGGACAGAGTGCTTCTGGAATTTGGAAACTTTCTGTGTTTCTATACCATGATCCACCATCGTATATTCCATATAAAGCATCTTTTCAGGTGGCTATGTGAATGCTTCCTCCTTGACCTTCTAGTAAAAGTCTATGTATGCCAATCCAGACTGGTTCAGTAAGACACTCTTGCTCTCTCTTTACTTGTCTTTCCATGTCCAATCTTCCTCTGGGATAGCTGGAAAGAATCATGCTCCAGGGAAGATTGGCAGAGGGGAGGGAGCAGTATAAAGCCAGAAATCATTGCCTCCCAGTCAAGTGCCAATGACTCCTCGAGTGATGGACAACACTCCCTCATAGATGATTTACAGCGGGAGCTATAAGTGAACATAGACCAGCCCAGGAACACGCAAAGTGGGCCATCTCATAGACCATATTCTCCCTTGGGAAAATTGAGATACAGCTTCTCCCAGTTGACTTGGACACTCCAAAAAAGTGTGCCCTTGTCAGATTTTTATAGGGCCTCCAGTAATAGAACCTGCCCCCTGTGAAGATCCACACTGTGGTTTGAGGAGGGGGAGATTAGAGTTGGCTCTGGCTGTCTAAGGAAGCTCCATAGTTCAGTCTTTCTTATCTTCCAGGGCCTTGAGACTCTAAAAGCTTCAAGTTGTTCTATTCCAGGAGTGGGGAAACCTGTGGCCTCCAGGCCACATGTGGCCTTCTAGGTTCTTGAAGGATCCTGTCAAAAGGCTACACTTGAGGACCTAGAGGACTGGAGGACCTAGAGGGCCACATGTGACCTCCTTTGACCTTGAGGCTGCAGGTTCACCATCCCTGTTATTCTCTCTGTCACCAATTCTCTCCTTAAACATAGTGCCTAGACTTAGATTGCCTGTCAGTCTGGGAAGTATCTTACCTCTCATTGGGTCAATATCACAGTTTCTCTCTGCAGGTTCCCTTCTTCACTTATAGACTGTCAAAGACGAAACCCTTTGAAGCAGAGGCATGTAGAGGACATTTCATTAACATGTTCTAAGCATAATGGGAATTTTAAAAAGCAGACATTTATTGAATACTTAATTATAAGGGATTTAATTTTTATTCAAACTAAAGAAAAGAGCTAAATTTGACTCAAAAAAATAAGAGTAGTGACTAGATCCCTGATTTCACTGGCATAAAAAACTGCAGGGTGAGGAAACTGATCAGTTAGCAAAAGCCCTGAGATATCAGGTGACTTCCTTAGGTTCACACAGTCACAGTGACTTGAATCCAGTATTCTTGGCTTTCAGGATAGTTTTCTATCTACTAAGTCACACTGCCTTTCAAAAATTACAAACTTAAAAATGACAAATAAAAGACCACTTTTTTTTTTCTGTAGAGGCAATCAAATCCTCATTATTTTTAACCAAATTATGAACTAACCTTTGTGATAAATGAGGTGCAGAATTTGATAATAATGGTTTACATTACTATAGCAAACTTTATGGTTTACAAATGCATTAACTTAATCCTCACAAGTCCGCTAAAGCAGGTAGAGCAATTAGTATTATTCCCATCTTAGAGGTGAGGAAACTGAGATTCAGAAAATAATGATTCTTTCCCAATCACGTATTTAGTGTCTAAGTCAGAGCTCACAACTATATCTCCTGATTCCTTATTTTATGCTTTTTACCGTATCACTTATAAAACTCCATAAGGTTTGTTATTTTGTTAAGCATAAAATTGCAGTAACAGAGGGAAATTTAAGCATCATCTAGTTTCACCCACTCATTGCACAGATGTGAAATTGTGCCCCAGAAAGTTCCATTTGACTCCAGGAATATATTTGTAAAACCTGAACAGTTGGCAGTCAAGCAAGTTTCTGCCATCTGGGTTGTGACTTCTTTTCTCAGTAAATTACATTATGAAATTATACTTGCATCCTTATATTTGACACCAAGAGTTAATATGAGACAATAATGTAGCAAACTTGCCTGTAAAGGGAAAATGTAACTTTCTACTAAAAGTAAAATTACAGTAGCCATTAATATTATAGAACTTCTTGTAACACCTTGTTCATTTTAAAAATGGTTTGTGCTTGGATATACTGGAAGCCAGAAGGTCACCTCCTATCCCTGACTTTCTCCTACAGGAAAAATCTGATATATAATTAATTCACCTGTATAGGTGGGATTAATTTTTCAGCTCATGTCAGTGTTATCAAAAGGTTCTATGCTGATAATGAAATTGCTGTACTCCAGAAATTCTCCCTTTGAAGTTCCCTCATTCGTAGATAGATCTTTGAGGGTACAAGAGGCAGCTGGATGGCACAGTGGGTAGGGCACTGGAACTGGAGCCAGTAAAACCTGAGTTCAAATCCAACCTCATACATTTACTAGCTGTATGACCTTAGGGACAAGTCAGTCACTTAACCCAAGTTTGCTGTGGCAAATGTAACACATTTGAGAGATATAGTGAAAATCAAAAGAAATATTTGTGAAGTAGGCATCACATAAATGCTCACTACTATTATTATTGCTTTTTGGACCTTTATTGAATTCATGACACAGTTTTATGGCCCTGCTAAGTGTCTCACTTTAAAATCCCCATCTTAGAAGTTGAAAAGTTTCCCACAATTTGAAAGAGATTTATTTTTGTTTGGTGGTTTGTTCCCATAGTAGCAACTTTAAATGTCTAATTAATTAAATACACCAGAAGTCTTTAGTGGAACTTTTTTATTTGATTGACCTTTGCTTTGAGAACCATTATGTTTTCTTCATGTCCCTAAATACAATTCTGATTCCTTTCTTTTGTGCCTACTAAGTATGAACCATAAAATGAACATACTCTGACTATCTAGAACAAAGCTCTGGTTGGTTCAATTGCTCTAGTCTTTACATTAGCAGGAAGGACTCTTGCTCCCCTGTAGCCTCAAGTGCTAATGCTTCTTTTGGCCATGCAACTGTGACCAGAGCCCCTATTCCCCTGCCATCTGCAAGTGGTGGTTCTCCTCTATGTCCTGGAATTGTGACCCAGAACTGTGTGTGAGCAATGCAAAAGGGTCCTGTGCCAATGACAGCTCGGGCTACCCTATAATTTCTTTCTGACAAGTTTCCTGACCTCCTTACCATCTTACAATATCTGATTGCTCCAGCAGTAGCTGCTGCAGTATCACAGGCACCTCCAAAGCTTAGTGCTGGTGTTGCTACCCTGCCTGTACTTTAGGTTGGCCCTGGTTCCAGTGTCACAGTTCTCTCTGGCAGACCTCTGAAGTTGTTCTGAGCTGGAAAAAAGTCTCACCCCAACATTTTTGTTGGTTCTGCCACTCTAGAATCCTATTTGACTCATTATTTTAAAAGTCGTTTGAGGGGGAGTGTTGGGAGAGTTCAGCTGGGTTGCTGCCTCTACATTGCTATCTGGATTCCATTCTGACTCATTAGGCTTCAATCCTGTATGATTGCACCAATTGTTCTGACATGGACCTGAATCAGGCCAGTCACCTGATAATTTAGGTTTGAAAGTGTGTTTCACAGGTAAACACACAGGTAACACTGACTGTACTAGGTGTTAGGTAAACACATGAGGGCTGCTAGCAGTTGTTCTAGCAGGTTCACTCCATCTCAGTGGACAGGAAGACATTAACGGAGACAAAATAAGGGATTAAATAAGCTTACTTTATTCTAGTCTGGCCTTTTCAAAGGGGTTGCTAATAATGGGAGCACCAACCATTACAGCTTCCTTAATCTTCTAGCAGGGGTGGACAAAAATATAGTAGGATCTACAGTTCCTGCTGGTCCCTTAAGGCTCAATGGGGGCTGCCTGAGGCAGGTTACGTGCATTTTTCTGTGTATTGCCCACATCCCAGTGCCCACTTGATTTCTAGGGAAAAAGGCAAAGAAGGCAACTTGCCAACAGTAAGCTCACAGGTTAACTTCAGCGTTATCGTCTTCTGGTGCTAGTAAATATCACATTATGTCATCCCATATCTCACTGCCCAGCTGCACTAGGACTATTCACAAATCAGGAGCCTGTGAACCAGAGATTGTTATGGCCATGGATCCTGGAAACTAGTATCTCGAAAGGAGTAACAAGATTCTCTTTACTTACACAAACCAGAAAGAAATGTAAAAGTCATTCAACAGTTAAGGAAAGATTTACTTATAATCTCTTGTTATAGTCATAGGGAGAGAAGGATATTTGAAAAGAATACTTCACCTTGATTTAAATGAGTAGAGCTCCCTCACCTGACCTACTCATTGTGATTCACCAGCGAAGCACCAGAGAAAGGGCTTGGAGCTCCATATAGCTTTTCATATTGAGTGACCAGGAAGTAAAGTCAATAATAGTCTGAGCCTTTAGATCTCTGAGCCAACCAAGTCTTGAGGATGGTCTCATACCTTTTAAGGAAAAAAAAAGTAATCTAACTTTTGTGGAGTCAGTTTCAGGTATACGCTAGTATATATTTAACAACCCGCCTCTTGGGAGGGAAGGGATCAGGGGATGTATACAAGATATGTTTTCATGTTTAATCTACATTATAAATATTTTCTTAAGTCTTCACAGTAAAAAAAACCAAAAAACAATAAACCCAAGTCCAGATTTCTAGTTCAATTTCTGAGGTGTTCATAATGAAAATCTAACAATCAAGTTTCCAAGGAGGTTTGATGTGGCTTCAGCACACTCTGGGCAGGGGCTAGGGTATTGCTCCAGTCACAAGCACTATTTTTCCAATGTTGTTGCATAGTTGTCAATCATGAAACACCATAGCCTACACCAAAAAAAAAAAAAAGTAAAATATCACACAGACAAGAATGAAGAATTGTAGATTTAAACAGACTGTAACACACTACAAAAAAAGAATCTATGAAGGGAAATGGGCTTAAAGGATATGATCAAAGAAATATATGATTGAAAAAGAAGATTGATGGAGGACATGACATGAAAGAAGAATAAGCAATGGACAGCCTCTGTGCCCTACTGGTATGTTCACACCAACAAGACAAAGTTATCAAAGCCCTGAATCCTTTGGCCAGCTCCTCACTGGCAAACTTAGAGGAGATGATCTGCATTGTTGGAGGGGAATATCCAGGTTCATCAAATCACAGATCCACATGAGTACATGAGAGTAAGGAAATACTTCTTAACAACCAGAATTACCATGGCCCTTGGACTTGTGGCTGAAAATTTTGATGTACATTGTCTTCCCCATTAGA
This sequence comes from Notamacropus eugenii, assembly GCF_028372415.1. NCBI lineage: Eukaryota > Metazoa > Chordata > Mammalia > Diprotodontia > Macropodidae > Notamacropus > Notamacropus eugenii. Next base: position 362,791,484 of record NC_092874.1, read on the forward strand.
ACCTGAGCTTGTGGAGAGGAGGGAATGTCTTGTTTTAACATTTTTGTTCTTATTCAGTCATTTTTCAGTCATGTACAACTCTTCATGACCCCAGTTGAAATTTTCTTGGCAGAGATACTGGAGTGGTTTGCCAATTCCTTGTCCAGCTCATTTTATAGATGAGGAAATTGAGGCAAACAGGGTTAAGTGATTTACCCAGGATCACCTAGCTAAGTGTCCAGAGTTGTACACAGGTCTTTCTGACTCTAGACCCAGTGATCTAGTTGCCCCAGCTTTGCACATAATAAGCACTTAATAAATTCCTTATTTATTTATGCATTCATTCATTAATTCACATTTATTCAATCATTCATTTCATTCATTCATAGACTTTGAGATCCCCTCCATTTTTGAAATTCTAAGATTCAATGATATCAAATGAATAAACTGTAGCCCAAAAGGGCAACATCAATATACATACATACACAAAACCATATATCCATATGTATGTATGCAAATATAATAATTTCAGTAATGCAAATGAAGACAACATTAAAGCTCAATAAAATCAGAGAGACTATATACAGGAGAGAGCATTGAACTTAAAACAAATACTTCTTTTAAGAAAAGGTGATTGACAAAAATCAAAATGACATGGACTCTCAGTTATGTTCACTCTTTTCGCCAGCTTTGCTTAATTGTTTTCAGATGTATGCGTTGTATAATTCTTGCATGTCTCTGCTGTGCCAGAATCGGCTATATCAGTAAAACAGAAAAAGGAAATGAAATGCTATACGAACGTCTCAATTCCATCAATCTGTAGAGATGAAGTTACTCATTCTCATTTGTCATCTAAGTCTCTATGACACTTTCAGTTCCTTGCTAAGCCTTTCACAATTATTTGTTCAGAACAAAATGAAACCTTTAAAGTGAATTTCCAACTCACCATCTTCATCTAAGGAATAGGTAAGACTTTTTGTTTGTATAACATTGGTTTAATTATAGCCTATAATGTTATCAATGTTATCCTAATTTGAATCATTCATGTTGTTGTTCCTCCTACAGACTGAATGATTCCAGATATGTCTGTTATTGCATATATGAAGCACTTTCTGAAAGGTTGTACAGTAGAAATATGATCCAAAGTGTTTGTGGCTTCAGGAATATAAACTACATAAAGAATGCAGAGAATAATAGGCAATAAATGGAGCAATACTGATCCTAAATTACTCAAAGTAGACAAAACAAAAATTTGTGTTTCAGGGACATGAGGATGGATATTTATATATATAAATATATAGGGTAGCTCTTGAATGGAATATTAAATTTCTTTATTATTATGACCCTGAGATGATGATTAGAAGAGATATGATTCTTTTGCTTTAAGTGGGCTGAGTTTCCTTCTACCATAGTGTTACTCTGATTCCTCATTTGAGCGGAGAGGTATGCCTGAGTTTTCAAAGGGCCCTCAAAGGCGAACAGTGATGGGGATGGAACCTGGACCCCTAAAAGTCCCTGAAAGTTTCCTACACAACCCAGTCCCTGAACCCAGATGTCTGATATTCACCTGAGGCATCACCCATCCCAGTAATCCTTTCAACTGTCCTTTCATTGTGGCCTTATTGTGGTCTAGGGGATCTGGGAACCCCAAAATTCAAAGGCCTCGAAAGAATTTGACTCAAGTGTTCTTTCAGTCAGAGATGAGGTTCATTGAAATACTGATTGGGGTGGGCAAGATTTTAAGAATCCACACACTTGTGATGCCATTAGAAGCAGGCCAGATTTAATGGGGGCCAGATGGACCCTTTATACAGAAGGACTGTGGGATGTGATCTAAGAAGTTTGGGCTGGGTCAGGAGTAACAGAGAGTGAAGGGTTGAGCATGGGTCCACAATGAAAGGACAGTTGAAAGGATTACTGGGATGGGTGATGTCTCAGGCAAAAGCCAGAGATATGGCTTCAGGAGCTGGGTTGTGTGGGAAAGTTTCTGGGGCTTTTAGGGGTCCAGGTTCTATCCCCATCAACATGTCTTACCAAATTGGAAAGCTTCTGAATAAGGCTCAGTAGTGGAGTATCCATCCCCCATGCATAGAATGCTTTCCCTCCTCATCTCTGCCTCCTGACCTCCCTGGCTTCTTTCAAGTCCCAGCTAAAATCCCACCTTCCATTAGAAGCCTTTCTTGAATACCCTTAGTTCTGTTGCTTCTCTTTTGTTGAATATTTCCAATTTGTCTAAGTTATATAGTTTAGTCATACGTAGTTGTTTTGATGACTTTGTCCACATAGATTCTGAACTTCTCTCTAGGGAACAAGGATTGTCTTGGCTTTTCTTTGGTGCATAGTAGACACTTAAATGTGTATTGACTATTATCTTAGGATAAGTTTAGTTGATTTTATAGAGACACATTGTCAGACTAAGTGTCTCATTCTGGTCAGAAGAAGTTTATTTTTTCTTTTTTTCCCCAATTTATTCTTTGTTTTTAGTTTTCAACATATTTTTTCTTTTGAGATGGGGTAATTTGGTCATAGAAATTCATGAAGACTAAAGGGAAGGGCTAACTTTACATTACTGGAGTCATTGCCTAGGTTTTTGAAGCAAATGTTTCATTTGGAATCTATTGTTTATACATCTTGAGTACAGATAATATTGAGCAAAATAGAGTGAAAAGATCAGAAATAGACAATTACAGTCACCAAGAGTCTGCTATTTTCTACAAACATATGGATGATTTTCATCTAAAGCAAGCATGCTATTGAACATATGCTACCAAACCTGCCATGAAGCCTCAAGGGGGTCTCTTGGGAACCCTACATTTTCAAAAGCTATATAACCAGAACTCAGGCTCCAGCTGGCTTTGCTAAGCTGGAGAGCCTTCATGGACAGGCCCAGTTATGGTATGTGTGTCTGTTGTTCTAGGATTAGCCTACCTTTATTTTAGAGACCCTCATTACCAGAAGGTTGGCTAGAAGGTGATGATTTTTTTCGCCACAGCAAGTCATGAAGACAAAATATGGAGCTGTGCTAGGAAGAGGGAACATTCATACAATCCAAAACCCAAACTCTAGCATGATATTACTTTATATGCCACTTTGCTGACAAGATGAATGTGCTATTAAAGGAGCAGTTTTAGTTATTATTATTCTAATGGATTTCAGAATTAGCTTTCTCAATGTCATGTCTTGGTGAAAATCCAATCTTTTTTTTTTAATCTTCTCATTTAAAATTTCTTAGTCTCTCTAATTGTAATCTATTGGGAACAGAGCTTATTGATAAATGAGACTTCTAGGAATATACTTCAAGGGCACCCAGGCTTTTTCTGAAGAGAAGCTGAAGGGTTGATAATTGTGGTCAGGACATGTGTGTGGAAGGACAATGACTAGAAAGCGGATAATGAATTTGTGCAGTGAGAATGGAGCTTCTTTTGCCAGTTACCCTTACATTCTTGATGGGTGTCCTAATGAAATGTGGGCATACATGATGGAAGCAACTAGTTTAGAGATCCTGGCAAGGTAAAGGTCACAGATCTGCCTGTCATCTGGGCTCTCTAAGAGGAAGGGATGTGTCAGTCTCAGACAGTTGTAGGTTGTCCTTGTTCATCACATCATCCACACCTCTATCTGGCTAATGCTGCAAAGGAAGCCAATCCTCAGATATTAAAATTGTAGTAGAATAGGTAAGTGACTGGAAGGTGAAGTCTGGGTTCTAATCACCCTGCTTTCTCTAGTCATCTTCAAAAGTTCTTGCATTCTTCTGACATCTTCTGATGTCTCACAGTCCTCCCTGCCTGTGCCCAGCTCTGGCTGCAAAGCAGACAGCTATGAATTACATCAGCGCCTTAGGAGTGCTCATAGGGCTATCATACTGCATTAAGATGCATTTCCCTCATTCCCTTGTTTCCATGGAGCATCCCTAGTTACTTTGCAAATACTACAAAGAATTCAAAATTCCAATCCAGTGTATGGAATGCTGTTGTAGCTTTAAGTATGTAAAACATGAGTCACCTACCTTTCCCATGTGGGACCCTGGTTTAGGCCAGGCCCATACTGTTTTCAAGCTCAGGGTCTGTAGACAGATATATGTGTATCTATCTCCTTGCTAAGTTGTGTGTGTGTGTGTGTGTGTGTGTGTGTGTATACAGACATATATGCACATACACACAAGCACAAAAACACACAGGTGCAACTTAAAAGAGAAAACACCCAAAGCTATAACAGCCATCAGAAGAATGGGAAATCTGTCAGTTATAAAGATCTACTCTCCCCACTCAACACTGGTTTATATAGGATTTGCCAAGAAGTGTGCCTTAGCATATTTAGACTATCCCCACTCTTCCATCTCAGTTCTCCTTAATTAAGGGCTACCTAAGCATGTGCTTTAGATCATGAATGCCAGGCAGCCTAGTTGGCCTCTTAGGACTCAGACCTGGGAAGAATGAGTAATACCCAAGATATTCCACTCCTTGGTCTCAGTCGTGGCATAACTATATGAGTACCAAGAACACACTTTATGGCCAGTAAAAAATGACCCAGACCCAAATAAAATACCCAAGGGAAAAACACATAAGGCATACTCCAAAAACAAAGGGGGAAAACAGAATTACAGCTACCCCATAGAATCAAGCTTACATTTTTATTAAACTACCATTGATCCCTAAATGCCTGACCTCCCCTTGACAACTGCCTGTTCTTTATCCTTGCCTTCTGAAATCACAGGATGTCCCAATTTTGGCACTTAGGAAAGCCTGTACTCCAAAAGACATTCTACCATTCACTGGCCTTACAAGTAATGCTTTCCCCTCTACCTTTTGGTTATTATATAAAAATGCAATTTTCTGGCTTCCCCAAAGAAAGAGTATTACAGAGAATTAGCCAGGTGACTAATAAACCTTTGAGCACTCTGCCCTGCCTACCAGAGAACCGTCTTTATCCCACAACAACACCACAAAGTCAAAACAGCTGTGGTGTTGCTAATATAAACTAGTCAGAAGGTCATAGGAGAACTGGAAGCCAATTTAAGAAACTGTGACAACCAAAAACAGGAACAGAGAGCTGGCCTCTAGAACAAGAACGACTTGAAGGATGTCTCTTCTCCAAAACAGCTTTTTTTCCCATTCTAAAAGAGAGTGCTTGCTTAAGGGAGACAAACTCTTTTGGAACCCAAAACAGTCAACTAAGTAGATTCCTATTTTGTATCAATTGATCTATGTGAGCCTCATTCTCCTTCTTACTAGAGGCAAGAACTCCTGAATCTGTATAAATAACTTAGATTTATAGTCAGTGTAAAGGACTTAGATTTAGCAAGTCCTTTCAACTCATACATAATTTCTGTGTTAAGGATCCTGTGCCTCCTAACCCATTTCAGAGAGACTTTATCAAATAAGTCCTACTAGAGTTAGGTTTCAGATCCCACAGTTTTTCTTAGCCTTGAGATCCTCTGATCTTTCATGAAAAAAAAAGTTATTGAGAAAGGCCAGGAACAAAACCCCCCAGATATTCCAGGTGTCTACGTTGAGGCATCACCCATGTTCTAAATTTCTGACTTAGTGTCTTAGAACAGCTTTCCCAAGCTTTGATTCATTTCACGTCTTCTCCCAATGAAAGATTGACGTTCCTTGCAAATTACATGGGGCTTTTCAAAATAACTACGAACATACAGCACAGAAAGCAGAACTTGCATATTACTAGTTGAAATGATGATAGTAAGGTTATCCCTAACCATACTATCATATACGTATAATACCTACCATTGGGTTATATGACATTTGCATTGGGAATACATGAAGCAAATATGATTCTCTTGCATGTTTAAGATCACGAATAAAAATCCCACACAATATATTACATGGAACATACAACAGAGTTAGATATAGTAGTCAAACAGACATTCATCATGTAAGGAAACTTCAGAAACATAACACAGTCTATGACATCCACAAACTCAGGACTGGGTATTCATTCACTCACAAGCATTTGTTAAGTGTCTTCTAAGTACCAGGAATTGTGCAAGTGTTTCTAGACTCAGAGAGAGTGGGGAAAGACAGACATAGGACTTGAAGGTGACTTGGTTTCATCTTGTTGATTTTAAGGGAAAGAAAAGGGATGGGAAAAGTGATACACTAAGCATCAAATGAGGAAGAAATGGGAAGAATTTGCTATTTCTCATTATTAGGGTGCATGAGAAGCATGGAGGAGAGTTAGGGAAAGATGGACATGTAAGAACCTCATTCAGATGAACTAGATAAAGGGTTACCCACAATATAAAATGTTTGGTGTAGAGATACATTAAGTTCAAAAGGGAGAAAAACAGGAACTGGTAAAGAAGAGAGAGAGATGTGAGAAGTAAGAGTCAGGGAGTAGTCACAAGAGAAAAAACCCTTACACAAAGTCTTTTCTGCTTGGCAGGACTTGTTCCAGTCTGGTCTTTTAGCACAGAGTCAGTTTAACACCACAATGTATCATCAAAGGAAAAGTTGAGTAGAAGTCCCTTTCCATTCCATAATAAAAAGAAATGTCACCTGGTTTCTTCTCATCATCTTGGTCTCTTCCCTCATACTCTTAAATGTAGATCCCAATCTGCAGCAGCAACATCCTGGAAAAATACATATAGTATATGTAGGAAAAGCTCACATATAGTTGAAAAAACTGTATAAACTTGTTCTTTGATTTCAAGTTGCAATTGCTAATTGAAAACTCTGCTACCATATATGTCAGGACAACTCCAATCACTACCTCACACCTTCTACATTTATTCATGAACCCGTTGATTTCAAAGATTTTATAGATAAAGGATATTTTGAAATCTACTTCCCAGGGCTCAAAGCCTATGAAAATTGTTCTCGGATTTTCTTGTTAGAAAAAGGTTAGAGAAGTAGTGCTATTCACTTATAGAAAAACCATTTATTTAAACTCTCAAGAGACTCTCTTAGGTTGTAGAGTAGGTTGTTGTTCTACCCTCATTCTCAGAGCAGAACAATGACATCAGGAGGGTGATGTCTTGACTTGCAAGTGAATTGGATTTAAGGGAGGCAGAGCTTGTGCAAAGCTATCAGCCTCACTCTCTCCTCCATTATCACAGGAGTCCAGTGGCCAGACGTAGGTCAAAATGACTGGTAATGGCTTCTTATAGAGGATAGTGTTGAACTTGGAGTCAGGAAGCCCTGATTTCAAATCCTTCTTCAGATACTTACTATGTTGGGCAAGACTGTCTGCCTCAGTTTCTTTATCTTTAAAATAAGATGGTAATAATTGCACTTTACTCCCAGGGCTTGTTTTGAGGGTAGAATGACAGAGTGTATGTATGTATATATATATATATATATATATATATATATATATATATATATATATATATATATATATATGTGTACACACGCACACACACATATATATATTTATACATACACACACACACACACACACATATATGACATGACTACTGAGACCCTCCCTTCCTGGAAGTCCTTCTATGTTAGATTTCACCCCTCACCTGGGTGCTAACTCCAGTGCCCTTAAGGCAGTTGGGGATATCAAGGCTTTCTGCAAATGGGTCTATCTTGTACTGGTGATATTCTTCCAAGTATAGGGCAAATTTCCTGACCCCTAGTTTCATTTAGCCACTGAGTCAGATTCACTTTTACAAGAAATATTTACTTCAGAAGTTATCACAAATATACAAACATAGGCCCCCAATATGTGGGAAGCATAATCATGCCCCACCAACTCATTATCTGGACAGGGAGGGGACGTTTAGTTTTAGACCTTAGCTCAGTTCCTATAGAGCCCATTTCTAGTTCCAGGTTCCAAACCTGCTTTGGGTTTGAGACTCAGCACCCTGACTTCTCAGGGCTCCTCTGCCAAACATCCTGCCTGGAATGCTGGATCCAACATTGCTGTGGCTCAAACTCCCAGTCCAGTGGAAATCACCTGAGTGGCAGAAGAAAGAGAGGGGGAGAGAGAGAGAGACAGAGGCAGAGACAGATACAGAGACAGAGAGACAGACACAGAGAGACAGACACAGAGACAGAGAGACAGAGACAGAGAGAGACAGAGACAGACAGAGAGAGAGAGACAGAGAGACAGAGACAGAGAGACAGAGAGCAGAGGGAAAAGAGGCCTTCATTATGAATGAACTATGATCATGATCACCATCTGGGCAGGAGAGAGCATTTGAGAACCAGAAAGTGTCGACTGCCTGAGTCTGGTCACTTTTAAAGACAAGGCAGCCAATCAAACAAGGCTATCCCCACCTATATGGGAGGGAACAAAGAAAGGCTTCCTGTTAGGCAGTCTAGGCCTGCTCCAAAAGAATCTCAGGGTAACTTACCATGGTGATTGGGGCGTGCTCCAAACTAAGACCCTGTTACACATTTTTCTCTTTTTGAACTTGCTATCCTCATGTAACGGGCAGGGGTGCATATGTATATTTTTTAATTTTAACATCAGTCCTTGTTCCAAATTCAGAACAGTTTTCTGTGGTCTCTGGGAAGCACAAGCAATTTCTAATCACTTGCTTCCCCGGTGCCATATAGTAAATTCTTAATACAGTTAATGTCACATGATCATATGCAATCCTCCATGTACAGATGAAAATCACAATTATATTATTCCCCAAATTCAAAGTAGTATATATTCAGAAAACAAGGAACTTTTCACATAGTTTGCCAAGTACTTCTGTTTGCATATCCTTGGCTACAGGGCCATTCTGAATACACAAACCAAAGAAAGAGAAAGAAATCTTGCTTCCATCTGGAACAGAAATTTGGTCCACACTGAGCTGGCCAATCTCTCTACAGGGATTTGGGGCACAGAGTCAATACGTATCACCCTTTCTCAAATGAGAAAACTCTTCTGGGTAGAATCTTCTAATAATTCCCTCAGTACATAAAACCATCCAAATGGGGGCTTCACAATAAGTGTCTCTTTCTATATAGGGCACCCCAAAATCTCTAGGGGTCCCCATTGCATAAGAAATTCAGGCAATTTCCTCTGGATCCCTTATCCCCAAAGGTATCCAAGATTTCCCCACAGATTCTTGCTTCTGCCAAAGTGAACCAAATGGAATTGTAAATCCAGTCTTAGGACAGCAGGACAAGTAGGTTCAGTTAGAAAGGTGGTAAAGGATTGGGGATTTTAGTCACAGGCATTCTCATCCCAAGAAATTGTAGGACATTTTGTTTTCATAAAAGACAAAGGGTCTAGATCTGCTTAAATGTAAAAAGGACAATATGGACATTTCTACTTGACAATAACAATCTAATGCTCCCAGATTAGATTCAGTAATACAGAACACTGTCAGTTATCAGTATTTCAAAACTTACACATAATTTAATAATACAAAAAAAATCAGTGCTTAACAGTTAAGCAATCAACAAATGAAAAGTTTGCAAAATTACATCAATGGAATTGACTTGTGAGGGAATACTCACTGGGAAAAAATCAAATTTACTTTAGCAGCCTAAAAAAATTGCCACATTTCTCTAGAATTTTGCAGTCTAACATATCTAGAATAAAAAATCTCGGATAAAGACTCTCTCCAGGGGTACCTGCAAAAGTAAAGGGTTAAATTTATCCCAGATAAGTCCCTATAACTAGCTACTCTTGCACCTATTACCTAAAGACCAACTCAGCTAGGTGGCTCAGTGGATAGAGTTAGGCCTGGAGTCAAGAAGACCTGAGTTCAAATCCAACCTCATATACTTACTAAATGTGATCCTGGGCAAATCACTTAACTCTTTCAATCTCAGTTTCCTTATTTGTAAAATGAGCTGGAAAAGGAAATGGCAAACCACTCTACTATCTTTGCCAAGAAAACGCTAAATGGGGTTATGAAGACTGAGACAACTGAAGCTCCCCCAGGGTTCTCCATAACTTTAAGGGATTTGATTGGAGGGTGTCTAGGCTCTCTGCAAAAGGTTCTGGACCCTATTGATAATGCTCTCTCAAATATGTATGTGTGTGTGTGTGTGTGTGTGTGTGTGTGTGTGTGTGTTCCATTTTGTCATTGCCAGATTAGCTTTTAAAAAGAAATATTTTCTTTGAAAGGTATAATCACAAATATACAAACTTACTCAACCAACACATGGGGAGCATAATCCCACTCCCCACCCCTATGCTTCTCATCATGTAACCCACATCCCAAAGTCCATTGTTATGGTATTTGAAACACACAAATATGTGTGTGTGTGTGTGTATAGTGCTTTGTAAACTTTAAAATGTTACATCAATGTGGGCCACTACTACTATTACTGAAGTCATACTTTTTTGGATACAAAAAGTCAGGTTTTTGGAAGTTCTTAGATCATTCTCCATCCTAGAAAAATGGAAATAAAATTTATTTCTCATTTGGAAAAGCAATAAACACAATTCCCTTTGAGGGAAAGGAAGAAAGGAAGAAAATGAAAGAAAGAAGCAAAAGAAAGGAAGGAAGACAGAAAGGAAGAAAAAAGAAGCCAGGAAGGGAAGAAGGAAGAGAAAAAGAAAGAAAAGAGAAAGAAAAGAAAAAGAGAGGAAGAAAAAAGGGAAAGAAAAAGAAAAGGAAAGAAAGAAGGAAGAAAGGAAGGAAGGAAGACATATGCCAGCCATGTCCGTTTCATTTCAAGTGTAAAGCAGCCCCTGCTATCCCACAGCATCTGTGTGTGAGTCTGTAATCATCTTCAGACCTTGCTTCCAGACTTTTGCACTTCTACATCAAATTATCTTCTGTCTGCTCTCAATGTGCCACAGTGGGACTTGCTTTCACTACCATCATTTCCTCCAGAGGAAGTAAAATCCTTTGACTTTCATCATGGTGAAGTGCATATTGGCTCCAAATTTTCTCTCTGTCAATCTTACCTGTCTATATAATCTAGTTTCACTTAACTTGCTCCATTTAAGCTGTTTTATTCAGTCATCAACCATCAGTATTCAAATTCAGTCTCTTTGATTTCACATTTTTAAATAAAAAAGGTTGAATCTGAGCTAAGAGCATACAGTGCAGCTGACTCAGCTACACTTTGTGATCATATACCCAAAGGGTAAGAGGAACATAACAAGACTCTGGGTCTCTGTTGGTCAGTTCAGCACTGTATATTAGGTAGCCTTTGAGGACAGATTTCCCCCAATGATCTGTGTCAGGGGACAGAATGGCTGCTGTCTGATGTCATGAGGATAAAAGAAAACAGCTCATCTTGGAGATGGCTATAGATGCCACCTGTCTCCACCATCTTTATTTCATGGGTGCCCAGGGGGGCTGCATCCAAGATGTATCTCTGACTCTAGATTGATTATACACATGACTTGAAAAGTGAAACATAGAGAGACAGATAGATTTGTTTTCCTAGTCAAAGGGATGGATTCATGTTGACGTAAGTTATTAAAAAGCTCAAATTATAAATAGGTATTAGGATTTTCTTCTGGTGGTAGGGACCAAGGGGATTGAGGAGGCAGCAAAGTTATAGGTTAAGAATTCAAGCAAAGGTGTAACTTAAATGGGGCAGAAGGGGGAAGAGGGAATAAACATTTATTAAATGCTTACTATATGCTGAGCACTATCTCATTTGTTCTTCACAATAATCTTGGGAGGTGGGTGCTATTATCATCCTCATTTTACATTTGAGGAAAATAAGGTAGACAGAAGTCAAATGAATTGCTCAGGGTCATACAATTATTAAGTGTCTAGGGCTGGATTTAAGCTCAGATCTTCCTGATTCCAGGCTCAGTGCTCAATTCCTTGTGCTTCCTAGTTGCCTAAACAAAGATGGAGGTGGGATGGGGGACTACTCAGAGGAAAAATGTTTTGTGAATTAGTGTAATTTTGCCTCTCTACCCGGAGGCCACATCAACGCCACTGAGTTTCAACTCAATGTCCATCCCAATCACTCCTACTCCACCTTACAAAGCTAAAGTGTCATAAAAATCAGTGAGTGATCTTATCCAGTCTGTCCTCTCATTGGGATAATTTTCTGTTTTGTCCTTGTTCTTTAGAATATTGCTTATTTTCTCTCTCCCTCAAAGTTCAGGTGTGTTAGCAATTGAGTACTATATCATTACTTCTCTTTTTTTTCTTCTTTCCCTTGCCTCTAACATTCCTGTATTCTTCCTCATCAGAGAATCACTTGACATCTTTTACATGGGACATATTTCTTAAAGGAATGATCTTTTAGCTGAAAAAGTGAAACACCACTACTCTTGGTTTTTCCCCAAATCCCCCTCAAATATTTTTTCTCCTATAAAAAAGACTCAAGTACTTTTCTTCTTCACAGGGCAAACCCCAAATAATTATCCAAATACAATATTGCCCATCCAGCACATTGGCTGTGTGGGAGTATTTGGTCATAGTCTACGTTCATGTCTATTCTAACTGAAACGGAAATAGGAAAACAGCGTAGATTAGAGATCCCTGTGGTAATTCCCCTAGGAGCATTTCCTCTTTCACTGAAGGGGATATTTTTCTTTTAGTTGCCTTAAATCAAAATTCTCTTTTCAGTCAATAGATCATCTTAATATTACCAGGAGAATAGTTTATATTTATACAACAAGGTTCTCCTAGAAGCACAAAATACTGTGTATAATAAATATTACATTATGCCTGTGTACTAAATGGTGTCTGGTACTAATTTTCCTGACGTGTGGATGGAGAAACCAACACAGAAAGTAAACGGCTTTTGCAAATTCATGGTGTGAAGCAGTGACAGCAGGATTGGGAAGGAAATAAGGACTGATTTTTTTTAAAGGTCTGTTTCCAAGTCCCAGATCACCCATGCTGATTAACTTGGTAGAAGGAGAGCAAGGATTTAGGGTTGGGTCCAAAACCTATCAGGCTGGAGCTAACAAAGAGCAGATCTTGCTTGAAAACAAGCTGAAAACGACATGTAGATTGGTAGCATGGCCTTTTTTCTTTTTCTGGATACCTTATGAGTATTTTTGATTGTACTATCACCATAAGACCCTATGCATAGCGAGGAGGGATGACAACATTTTACTTTTTGATTTATTCTGCTTTCATGGCTGTACTAGCTCATATATCACTGTTGATTTCTTGAGACTGCTTCTGAGGTTTTCCTTTTGTGAACCTTGTTCCTTTTCACTGTTCTTTCATAGCAGATAATTTTAAGTCTCTGCAACGTAAATCCCAACGTGGTCTGCGTTAAAAATGACATTTGCTGATCATTTGTTGTTCTGGTCTAGTCAACATAGTCCTAATTTAAGGTTTTTAATCCTGCTTCTGTCCCTCACTTTCTTTGTCATGCTGGCCTTTCTTTGCCTCTATTTTCTTATCTCTGTCACACTGTGTAGGTTTGTAAGTTGTTGGAAGTAGCTAAGAAACATGATTGTAAAATGTGTGGGGAATGGAAAAATGCTCTGCACATAAGACCAGAGATTTAGAGCTGGGAGAAACCTTAGAGAGCATCCAGTTCAATCCACCCTTTTTTTGCATATGAAGAAACTGAGATTCAGAGAATTTAAGTAGCCTGCTCCAAGTTATCAGCTCCTGTTAGTGAAAGAGATGGGATTTGAACTCAAGCCTTCCTCTTGCCAAGTTCAGTGTTGTATCTACTACACCAAATGCTACAAAATTAATACTCCAAAAAAGTGCACCTCAAGGTACACTAAAGCAATTTATGGTAGCGACAGAAAGTGTGCAACAATAACAACAGAAACACTGACAATCACAACAATGCCACGCCTTTCTCAAGCGTTAGCTATAAGTTTCTTTCCTTGATAGAATCAAATAAAGGGTTAATCAAAGTGGCAGCAGAGACGATGCTGGAGTAGCTGAACATGCAAGAAGGAAGTTAGAGGGTAATCAGGAGGCCACAACTTGATTTAATGAGTTATCAGTCAGTGTGGGATTGGGCTAGGGATGGCAGGACTGATGGGTTTCTATTATAATATTCATCTCCCTTTTAAATCTGCCATTCTGCTTCCCTTTGCTAGCTCTGCGGGTGCCTATTTCTGAACATCTGCGGTTGGAGAAAGGACTATTACCTCTGGCTGAAGGCTTTCAGACAGAGAAAGGCTTCATTAGAAAAGAATGGCAGCTTCCCCATGCAGAAAGGGGAAGCACCAAACAGCATTGCTAATTTCACATTACCCTTGCACATGGTATTCTGGTATATCCTAATCATTTATGACTTGGGAGCTGGGATTTGTCCTGTAGATGAAAGTGTTTTGGTGAGCTTTTGTTCTCTTCAGCATAAATACTGTCCATTACAGTATATCCAATTTTCTGTTATAAAGAAAAAAAAATGCCTTTGTGACCATTTCTAACCCACTATCGGTCTATGAGCAACGTGACTTCAGAAAACTTGTTTGATGTGCTTGACCATTTTTTATCGAGGACAAGAATGAGAAGAAATCAATAGCTATAGTTCTATAACAAAGCAAATTGTTCATTCATCAGACTCTACCTTTAAAAGAGTTTGTTTAAGGGACATAAGCCTTTAATGTGGGAAATTCTTAGAAACATTTAAGGGAATGTGAGAAAAAGCCCATTTGTGGTCACTTATGAAGGGAACCAGATTTCAAAACTGGTTAATTATACTACTCTTTTACTGATATCACTTTTAATCTATAATTACTATAAATACTATTATGCTACTGAAAAAAATCACTATTTTTCAAAGAAGATTTAGTTCAGAAAAAGGTAATCCATTTTTTTTTAGGTGGGGAGGTTTCTGGATCTGTGAATTCATCACTGTAGAGAGGTTTTCATGAAGAAAGTTTGGCAAGGTCAATACCACTTAGCAATCCTTGGTTTCTTTCCATAAACGGATCTCCTGAGAAGACAGTGGGAGTTTGTTTATTTTGATGTGCTTCAAATAATACAGGGGAAATGAAAATGGCTAGTCTGATTGTTCCCTGCCTCCTCCCTCTGCCATGAGTATGTGTGTGTGTGTGTGTGTGTGTGTGTGTGTGTGTGTGTGTGTGTGTGTGTGTGTGTGTGTATGAATGAACCCAGGAGGAGAGTAATTTTTCTTTTCCCATGAGGCAAAGGGGCCCACCCTGGATTATGTAGCTACCAAAATTGATCTGGCCAGGTGTGGGCATGAAATGGAGGACGTGAAGAATGTATGCTTCTAGCAATCCTTCTTTTCTCTAATTCCATTTCATCTTTTATTCCCCTCCCAACACTCTCTACCTCCCCAACTCCTGCCCCTCTGCCTCCCCGCAATGCACATGTACACACACCTTCCTCATTATTTACTGTTCTGGCAGGGTAATGATCTCCATAGAAGCAAAAAATTTGTTTCACATTTTTGTGTCTGCGAATGAGGTCACTTGACTTTCTCTCACCCTCAGTTTATTGACAGTTTATTGACATCATATTGGTAGCATTGGAAACTAAATCATTAAGAATTTTCTGTATTAGAACTAAATTAGAACTAAACTAAATTGATAAAAATCATCAATTTTGTGTGGAAAAATTGAAACACTGGCAAGCATTCTCTTGTTACTCCTTACACTCTGGGATCATCTGCCTCCACAATTAGTTGATTGGTGATCAGGTAATATATGTTTTTTCTATTATTTTTCAAAACAAAACACAGCTAGCAGGCTAAATTCATCAAACCTCTACCCCCACGCCCAAAAGCATAGTAAAGCATGTTACAAATGTTTTCACAATGAGCTTCTATATTGGAAGATTTCTTTTACTGTTCCCTTTCACTTAACGGCAACTCATCAAAGATTAACACTATTTTCAAACACCTTTACATTTTACCAGATAAACTCAGTAATCCTTTATTTTTACTGTATGCTTGTATGCTACTTTCAGTATGCTTTGAAAAGAAATGAAGCTCCTGAGACATTTTTCACTTTTTTCATCAGCCACATCATTAAGCATCCTCTTAGTGTGTCTGCTAGTCAGTTTCCCAGAGTTGTAAATCATGTAAATATGGATGCCCATTGATCACAATATACATGATAATGTTATTTTTCACACCTAGGCAATTATCATTGGAATGATCAGAGCCTCTGAAATCTGAACCATATGCCACTACCTCATAAATCAATATTGGAGCTCTGTGCACAGAGGTGGGGGCTCTTTGCGCCACATTACTCTAAGTGAACCTTGGGTTCACTGAAATGGTTTCTTTGTGCCACATTATCCTCAGGGAGAACTGACTTCACTTTGGGTTCCCTAAGTGACTATGTCCTAGGAGCCTGGGTCGGTATGAATTTCTTCTCTCTGTTAGTCAAATGAGATGTGAATCAGACAAAGGAGAAAGCAGATGCCTGTATTCTAAAGTATATATATTTAAAACAATTTTGGCCTTGCACATGATTGATAATGAGTAATTTGTCATGCTTGTACTGAATGAACTGTGAATTTATTTTGCACATGTAAAGGGAAAAAAATGACTACTTTTCTCTTCAATGCGTCAATTTCCTTAAAAAGGGGGTTATATCTTATTTTAACCAAATGATTGCAGTTCCAAGTTGTACACAAATTCAGATTTCACCCAAGCCCCTTGATTTTTAGATTTATATTGATGAGAGGATAGGGTCATTTAGAGGAGCCCAATGAGTAATACCTTTGAGAAGCTTGCTTGAAGGTTAAGAAATTATCTGTCTACAGATCAGAACATTCTGCTGTTAAAAATAAGGGGACATTTGGGGTCACAAATAAAAGATAAATTGATAAAGAAACAATACACTGAAGCTAAACTATGGAATTATGATGACCAATCTTAGCATTGGAAAAGAGATCAAGAAATGCAGCTTCCTCTTTTCATTGGAGTGGAGGACTCTAGGTATTGTTGCTGTGATGTGGGATTGAGGGATCAATTTGTTTTGCTCAATGTGGAATAGTGGAAAGTAGAGTATCCCCAGAGTCAGAAGACCTGGGTTCCCATACCATCTCTGATGGAATCGAGGGTTAGAATCGAGCACATTTTAGGGTGACATCAGGGAATTCACTTCACTATGAGCCTTGATTCCGTTCTCTGTAAAATGAGGGGGTCAGACTAAATGGCCTCTGAAGTCTCCAGCTCTACGTCTATGATTGTCTGTATCAGAGGTTTTAAACATGTGGCCCAGGAGCCACATGCTGCTACAATACTCCCCCAGTGTGCCCAGAATCAAATTAAAATGTGAGTGGGAAATATTTAGCAAATAAAAATACAATAGAACATATGGAACATTACTTATAAGCAGGGATCCTCATATGTGGCTTAGCCCTCTGACCCACATCCCTCCACTTCCCATTTGCTATTTGAGTTCAACACCAGTACTCTGTACTGTGTTTTTACCCCTTTCTTTGTTATAATGGAAGACTCCTTGGATTGCAGGGTGGGGAAGATATACTGACTGCGATGTAAAAACAAAAGGTATCAATAAAACTTTTGAAAAATCAAGCCAGTAGAGTTGATTGAATAGCAGATGGAACAGAATTTCAGCAAAGGAATAATAAAGATAAAATAGATACCATTCCTAATACTGATATTGAGTTGTAGGCTATTTTCATGAGCAATGCTACATTTATATAGGGACATGACTTAGAGTACAATGAAATCTATGCTACAACTTTTGTCATTTCTGTCATATCTGACTCTTCATCACCCCATTGGGGATTTTCTTGGCAAAGATAATAGAGTGGTTTGCCATTTCCTTCTCCAGTTCATTTTACAGATGAGAAAACTGAGGCAAATGGGGTGAAGTGACTTGCCCAGGGTCACACAGCTAGTAAGTGCCTAAGGCCATATTTGAACTCAGGCTTCCTGACTCCAGACCTGGTGTTCTTTCCACTGAGTCACTGTGCTACAAAAAGATCCTTTATTATTCAGTTTGTTAATCTGTCTCCCTATAATTTCTGCTCAGAGAGGAAGAATGCCTCAGAGAGGAACTAGATGAAGATGTGATATATCTATTAATAAACACAAGATGGCATTTAAGATGTACAGGAGTATGGATTCAGATTAGTTTATATACTGCTGGTCTCTTTAATTTTTGATATGGAAACTTGTTTTCCAACATGTTTCTATACCCATTCTCTATTCCATTTCCCTTACGTCACCATGTCAATGTTTGGTTGCTATTGCCAACTTAGTTTGGAAGATTTTGATCAAGTTCTACCCACTAACCACCCTGTGCACAATCACAAATTACTGATGGTTTCTGTTTTTTCATCAACTATAATAAATGTTGGTGTTCAAGTTGTAAGTTTCTTAATTTTGATTTTATGGGCATCGTGATGACTATAATGAGATGACATGCAAAATCTCCTGGAAACTAAAATGTTATATAGATGTTAGCTATTGTTAGTTTTAACAAGGCAAGATGACCAATTATTTAATTAAAAAAATTTGTTGTTTTGTTATTGGTAAATGATGAAGCAAACTCTGTAAGCTCTTTTACTTGATTCAAGAACTGAGTCATATTTCCATTTATCTAGGGCTTTTTGTAAAGCCTCTTTTGATTTTTCTCATAGTCAGAATCACTATCCATTCCCTTAATAGTGTATTATCTCCCTAGTTTTTGGATAGACATAACACATTAAGATTAATATTTGTAGATGCTCAAGAAATGGTTTGGTTCTTAGTATTGCCCCAAACATTCTCCTTTAGGAGACAGAAAAGTCAGATGGTGTTGGACATTGTGTACTCATAAATCAAATTTTTAATTGAACTGTAAAAGGGAAGATTTTTAGAAAATGAAAAAAAAGATCACAGATGGAATTTCTACTGAAAAAAAAAAAGGCAAACATGAAGATGTCAATAGCTCCTTCCTAAATGTCTTTAACAGGATAACCTATGGATGCAGTGAGGAAAAATGATCATACAAGTTTTCTTTCATAAGCCCTTTTCTACAACAAACTTCATCTTTATAGTCACATAACTGATTGATGTATGTAGAGAATATAGAATCTTACGTTGTCTTTTGTTTGTTGATTTCAAGACATTTCATTCAAAGCCAAGTTTAGTTTTGAAAATTCTCTTCAAGAAGATGTCTCTACACATCAAGATTCTGTGACTACTGAGATTATCTTTTTAACTGATATGTTAAATACCTGGAAACAGTAGGCACTTAAGAAATGCATGTTGACTTGAATATTGACATCAATACTATCAACTCACTCTTTAAACCATGCTAATTTTATAAAATGCTTTCTTTCAAGCAATCTTGAAGTAGGACTGATATTATTATTCTCATGTTATAGATGTGAAGTAACGTTCTTAATGTTTTAAACTGTGGCACCCAAAGTTTAAGACACCTTTTGGGTCAGCCAGCCATACCTTACAAGTCCCTGCTTATTGTTTTTTTTTTTTTTAATTTTTTTTCAAACTAGACCAGGAGACCTTTTAAAGTAAAAGATTTTAATTAAAATAGCAAAAGAAAGAAATCCTCCAGTCACACAGCAACATACTCTCTGATGGATTTTCATACCACCATTGAGATAACAAATATTTGTGACCCAGAAAACTCAACTTTCTAGAATAGTCTCTCAGTTGTAACTGCTTGATGCTTACGATTTGGTTTTTCATAAGTTACTCCTGTCATCTGCTCAGTTGTTTTTTTCTGTTGAGCTGATGTTATTTCTTGGGCTGTTTTCCCTCTGAGCTACTTCTCTGCCAAATTACTGCTGGTATGTGTCTTATTTTCAATAGGGAAATATTTACTGCTTTAAAAAAAAATCTTCCTCAAATTACGTGTAAAAATGATTTTTAATATTCATTTTTCCAAATTTTGTTCCAAATTCACCTCATCTTTTCCTAACCTCACCCCTCATTGAGAATGCAAGCAATTTGATATAGGTTCTACATGTGCAGTCACACAAAACATATTTCTATATTTGTTATGAAAAGAAAACATAAACCAAAAACCAAACAAGAAAAATCAAGTTAAAAAAAAGTATGTTCTCATTTACATCCAGAACCCATTAATTTTTTCTCTGGAGATAGATAGCATTTTTCACCATAAGTCCTTCAGAATTATCTTGAATCAATGTATTGCTGAGAATAGATAAGTCATTCACAACTTATCATTGCACAATATTGCTATTACTGTGTACAATGTTCTCCTGGTTCTGTTCATTTCACTTTGCATCAGTTCATGCAAGTCTTTCCAGGTTTCTCGGAGAGCATCCTGCTTGTCATTTTTTACAGCATAAAGGCATTCCTTCATAATTATATACCATAACTTATTCAGCCATTCTCCAATTGATGAGGCTTCCCCCTCAATTTCCAATTATTTTCCACAACTAAGATAGTCACTACAAATATTTTTGTTTTTAATCTCTTTGGAATACAGACCTAGTAGTGATATTTCTGGGTCAAACTGAATGGTTTTATAGCCCTTTGGGTATAGTTCCAAATTGTTCTACAGAATAGTTGAATCAGTCTACAACTCCACCAACAATGTATTAATATCTCAAGTTTCCTTTCCAACATTTGTCATTTTCTTTTTCTATCCTATTTGCCAATCTGATAAGTGTGGGGTGGTAACTCAGTGTTGTTTTAATTTGCATTTCTCTAATCAATAATGATTTAGAACATTTTTATATGAATATAAAGGGCTTGGGTGATTGCTTCTGAAAGTTATCTATTCGTATCCTTTGATCATTTGTCAATTTGAGAACGGCATTTATTTTTATAAATTTGACTCAATTTTCTAAATATTTGAGAAATGAGGCCTTTCTCAGAGAAACTTGCTATGAAAATGTTTTCACAGTTATATTTACTTTGTATTTTCCTCCATCCTATTTCTCTCCCTGTTTATCCAACTCTCTCCTTACACCCTGTCCATCCTCAAAAGTTTTGCTTTTGACTATTGCATTCTTCAATATGCCCCCTTCTATTACCACCTTCCCTTATCTTATCTTCTTTCCTTCCTACTTTCCTGAAAAGATAACTCAATATCTATTTTATTCCCTCTTTGAGCCAGTTCCGGTGACAGTAAAGTTCATGTGTTTCCCCACCTTTTCACCTCTCCCATGTTCTCTCCACTGTAGAAGCTCTTTTATGTGAGGCAGTTTGCCCCATTCTACCTTTCCCTTTCTTCAAGTACATTTTTTTTTAGCTCCTTAATTGTATTTTTAAAGATAATCATCCCATCTTGTTCAATTCACACCTGTGCCCTCTGTCAATGTACATTCCTGCTAACTACCCTGATAATGAGAAAGTTCTTAGAAACGACCAGTATCATCCTCACATGATGGGATGTAAACAGTTTAATCCTATTGAATCCTTTATGATTTCTATTTTCTGTTTACCTTTTTATGCTTCTCTTGAATCTTGTATTTGAAAGTCACATTTTCTATTCAACTTTGGTCTTTTCATCAGGAATGCTTGAAAGTATTCTATTTCATTGAATGTCCAATTTTCCCCCTGAAAGATTATACTTAGTTTTTCTGGATAGGTGATTCTTGATTATAATTCTAGATCCTTTGACTTCTAGAATATTGTGTTCCAAGCCCTTTGATCCTTCAATGTAGAAGCTACTAAATCTTGTGTTAATATGAGTGTAGCACCATGATGTTTCAACTGTTTCTTTTTGGCTGCTTGAAATATTTTCTCCTTAACCTGGAATTTGGCTATAATATTTCTGGGAGTTTTCATTTTGAGATCTCTTTCAGGAGATGATCAATACATTCTTTCAATTTCTAATTTACCTTAGAATATCGGGGCTGTTTTCCTTGATAATTTCTAGAAAGAATCCTCCAAAGCTCATTTTTTAATTGAACATGACTTTCAGTTAGTCCAATAAATTCTTAAATTGTCTCTCCTAGATCCATTTCTCAGGTTAGTTGTTTTTCCATATTCTATTTTTTTCATCTTTTTGACTTTTTTATTGTTTTTGATGTTTCATGGATTCATTAACTTCCATTTGCCCAATTCTGCTTTATAAGGAATTATTTTTTTCAGTGAGTTTTTATATTTCCTTTTCCATTTAGCCAATTCTACTTTTTAAAAAGTTCTTTTCTTCAGTGAAATTTGTGCCTCTTTTCTCATTTTGCCTGTTTTGCTTCTTAAAACATTGTTTCTTCAGTGAATTTTTGTGCCACTTTTACCATTTGGCTATTTTGTTTTTTAAGGTAATATTTTATTAGGTATTTTTTTGTACCTCCTTTATTAAGCTGTTGATTCTTTGTTCATGATTTTCTTACATCACTCTCATTTCTTTCCCCAATTTTTCCTCTGCTTCTCTTACCTGACCTTTAAAAATTCCTTTTAATGCTTTTCCATGAGTTCTTTCTGGGCCTAAAACCAATTCACATTTTTCTTTGAGGTTTTACATGTAGCAGTTTTGAGTTTGTTGTCTTCTGAGTTTGTATTTTGATCTTCCCTGTCATCATAATAACTTCCCATGGTCAGATTCTTTTTTTACTTGTTTGTTTGCTCATTTTTCCAGCCTATTTCTTTACTTTTAACTTTATGGTAAAGTTGGGCTCTGCTCCTGGTGTGGAGGGGACACTGTTTTCAGAGGTAGTTCTGTGGCTCTGTAAGTTTTCAATTCTTCCAAGATGGTATGATCTAAGGAGAGGTATGTTTACTACTCCCCTGACTTATATTCTGGTCTGTGAGCAACCACAAGTCCTCTTTTCTGCCCTGAAATTGTGACCCAGATCCTTGCTCCCCTATGGCCATAAGCTGTGCTGTGCTTGTGCTCCTCCTCACCTTTGAACTTTGACCTGGGCTTGGGACCCAGATCCATGTATGGGCAATGCAACAGAGTCCTGTCCAGAAGCAGCTGCTGCCACTGCTGATTCAGTTGTTCCCAAGGCCTGCTGCTGCTTTCCTATGCTGGAGCCTTCTGGCTTGCTCTCCACTCTCACCCTGGTTGTGGCAGACCTTTCTTGCCAACCGTCTAAGCTGTCTTGGGCTTGAAAATTGTTTTACTTTGTCCTTTTGTGGGTTCTGCTGCTCCAGAATTTGTTTTGAGATGTTATTTAAAGATTTTTGGAGGGGAATCAGGGAGAGCTTGGGTGAATCTCTGCCTTTTCTCTACCATGTTGGCTTTGCCCTTTTGTTTATACCTTAAAAAAAATTCAACCCATTGTCTCAGGGCTTTTGTGACAGACCTGTAGCTGCATAGTGACATTGGCTTCTTTGCTATTCTTTCCTCTCTATGCTCTGGGCATTTCACTGGCTCTTTCGCATGCCTAGAATATTCTTCCTCTTAATCTCTGCTTCTCGGCTTTTGCTGCTTCCTTCTAGCTAAAATTACATTTTCTTATTTCATGAGAAGCCTTTTTTTGATCCTCTTTAAACCTAGTGATGTTCCTCTAAGATCATACTGTTTGTACATAATTTTTTGCATGTTTTCTCCCCATTAAAATCAGTGCCTTGAAGACAGGGACTGTCTTTTTCTTTTCTTTGTATCCCCAACACTTAGCACAGTGCCTACCTGTGGCAGCAAGTGGGGTGGGATTTGTTTGTTTGGAGTTGTTTTCCAGGCTCAGGCTAGATTGTGAGAACCTGAAGGTTCAGTCCCCTTTGAGCCTTGATGGTTCACAGCTGTGCTGAGTCTTGTGGGTTTCGAGTCTGCTGACTTCAGAGCCAATCAAAAGCCAAGTCTTCGTTATTTATACTGGAAAGTTAGTGTTTTACTTTGGGGGTTTGCTTATGAAGAAGAATCTTGTGATTACCTGGTCGAGGAGACTGTTCAGAGGTAAAGGCTCTCTCGATCCAGGGATATATGTAAATTGTCTTGCAATATTGCTCTGATTCAGGCAGTAGAGCCCTGTTGCTTTGATAAAGATAAAAAGGTTGTTTGTTGAATAGATGGAAGGCTTGGTAACTTTGGGAATGTAAAAGATTAAAAGGTGTGTCTGGAAGCATTTGTTTGAACTGGTTAAAGTGATTGTTGACTCTTCAAAAGTTGCCTTTCCTTTTATAAATGCAGATTTAAGAACCTATGATAGGCCCCTCTGGGCTTGTCTGGGTGCTTACTGATACACCGGCTTAATACATACTTAATGACTGATCCAGCCAGCACAAAGGGCACTCAAGTGAAATTTATCTTTTTGATTACTTGCTTCCCTTTAGAAGGAAGTTCTGTAGACTCATTTGATTTGGGGATTGGAATGAGGAAACTGAGTCAACTCTGATCATACCTGTTCGTTGCTACCATGAAGATCATACTCACACTAGATGGATCAGGTAAGCCGATGACCATTGCCTATATTTCCCTAGCTACTCACAAACCACTGTCCCCCCTTCAAAGACAATCTGATACCAAGACTTTGTTTAGCAAAGTAATTGATAGAGCACAGACTCAGTCCAATCCACATCTCCTCCCATTAGGGAATTTTACATGATGATTCATGTTCAGAATGGTGCAGCTAAGCTTGTGAAAAATTCTGAATGATAAGATGAACTAGCAAATAAAGTCCTCTCTAGTACTTTAAAAAAAATTGTGGTTAGAAATAACACTAAATTTTCAACAAAAGATATGAAACAGAAAAAGTTTTCCATATAACCCTAAGTTAACCAGGCAAATAAAGTATATTCCTTTAATCACTCCTCTATTAATTTAAGATTCTCTCTGATAGTGTAGATATGCTCTACAATGAATACAGAACATTTTTCCATCAGTTGTCTAATGAAACACACAGATGATCACTAGAAAATACATGTTGCATATCCATCTTGATCATTTTGTGCCCCCTTGGCAAACACTGAGTGAGGAAACTATGGTCTACCACAGTTAACAGTGTGTATAAAAAGATGAAACCACCACACATGTGTGCATGTGCGCACACACATACACACCTGGAAGGTGTGAGCAAGCCTAGAAAAAATAAGATCATCTCTAATTTCCAGTGCTCCTACAAACTCCTGTAATACAGATGGTCAGCAAAGAATTTATCTTACAAAATTCCTTAGTGGCTGTGAAGGTACAGAACACATGAGGCTGAGTCCTTTCTTCTTGATGTGCCTCCTAAACTTCAGCTGGCCTTAAGGAGAATTGCAAGCAGATCAGAGGCAACCTGTGGCTCATAATTTGAAAATGATTATTGTTTTACTATTTGGGGGAAATATATTTTTAACAGGAAGGATGATGGAAGATTGTATTATCTTATTCTCATATTTCCATTAAAAGTTCAATACTATATGGTATTCTCTCAGAGAGAAATTCTGGTGCTGTTAATTTTTTTTTTTAATTGTTATTGGTACATACCACTGTACAAATAGTTACTGTCCTCATAAATGTTTTTATTGGAAGATAGGAACTGAGTTTTTCCTTCACTCATAAGAAATCATAACATCCAAGCATCAGAGACTTAAGTTTGAATTTTTTTGGGGTCCAAGAGGGAGAAAGAAATGGAAAATGTCGTGGATGTCTAATATTTCTTTTAAAGTTATGCAAATCAAAGATTTCAGTTTGAATTGTTCAGTCAAACAAGCTTTTTAAGAGATATTTTTGCCTGTCTCTCCTCTGAGGTGCTCAAGGTATTTTACATTTTGTCTGAATTTAAAAGACCTGTGTTCAAATTCCATCTGTATAGGTTGGATATGAGATCTCTCAACTACCCAGAATTCTGAGCAGCAAAAAGAGGGCATTCTAGCAGGCCCCACTATGCCTGAAAGGTTTTAAAGGTCTTCCTGGGGATGGATTGTACATCTGACATGTGGGATCCAGCTTGCTCACCAAGTGATAAAGTTCAGCCATAACATTTCTTTCTCATAGCATCTGCTAAAGCAATAGAAAGGCTGTAATCTGCATCAGTGGAGGGAATATTCACACTGACAAAATCATAACTTCTTAGAATGGGTTAAACAGCTGCTCCACTCCAGCTCTCAGCTCCACTATCCTGTTATCTGCTGTAAGAATATGGAGTCACTGACTGGTGAACTACATTGCAGGTCAAATCTGGCCTACCTATGTTTTGTATGGCCCATCAGTCATAGTATGTCAACCCCTGATTTTACAGTCTCATAGAAGACAACAGGATATGAATCTGGTATAGGGTATAGCAGTTACTTTCTATATTCTAAGAATCTATGATTTTGTCTGTATAAACATTTCCTCCACCAGTTTCCTCCACAACCCATCAATACCTTAACAGATGATCTTTTTAAACACCTTTTATTATATTTAAAAAAAAAAAATCTAAAAAGTCTTCTTAGCTCAAAAGCCAGACAAAACAGGCAGCTGTGGGATTTTGCCCTTGGGCCACAGTTTGCTGACCCCCTGGCCTAGGTTAATGGGTATCAACTGCCACCTGGGTTTTTAGAAATAACCCATCCTTTAGCTAGCCTGACCGCTGGTAGGATTGTTAATGTGGGTATGTCCTCAGATGTATGCGTGTTTTGGTTTGGGTCAATGGAAGGTGATTTTATGCTATAGGACCAGCACATGTCAAATCGTTTCTAGTATTATATTGCTAAAATGGAATCGCCTTCTTGTTTTTTAAAGGTTAGGGGGTACCTGCATGCCCTCACTTGTAAGGGATCCATTCTCAGATCGTGAAGCTTTTCCCACCAGTGCTAGCAATTGCATCTTTCATTTTCTATCTGTCCTGTCTGGGGAATAACTATCTAGGGGGAAAATGGAATTCATTTTAGTAAACCTTTTTACTTCTCTGAATCCACAGAGAAATTTAGAAACCTGAGCTATATAATAGGACATCACTACTCTAGTCAGAAGTGACCTCCCCAAAGATGTTAGAACATGGGCTGCATCAGAATAAGCAGTACTTTACTGAAAAAGTACTTTACTGAGAAACAATAAATAGGGCTTTAACTAGAATTTTGTATGTGGCTAGTCAACAAATTCAGGGTCTATGAATCAAGAACTATTTCAGAGAAACACATCACAAGTGTGTGACAGTAGTTGCCTTCAAGGAACTTCTACTTTACAAAGGACACAACATATCTTGTTTGTGTTGTATTAATACATATTCTTGACTTATAAGCAGG
The DNA here is from genome assembly GCF_028372415.1 of Notamacropus eugenii. NCBI lineage: Eukaryota > Metazoa > Chordata > Mammalia > Diprotodontia > Macropodidae > Notamacropus > Notamacropus eugenii. The sequence goes on from NC_092874.1 coordinate 362,818,306, forward strand.
TATATAACTGGTCTGTCTCCCTAGCCATGACCTGAATACATTAAGTAAGTTCTCCTGAATATATTAAGGAATAGGTTCTTAGAAAGGGTTTTGGGGAAGGAAATCATGCCACTTACTATTTTTTTTTTTTTAAAAAGGTATATCGTGAACTTAATTTCCAATATCACGTAAGTACAACATATGATCAGATTGAATTGGGCAAAGAGAGAAGTAAGCACTTTTCATTCTTGGAAAGCCATCAGCTTGAACAACTAGGATCAGAAAAGCAGCCTGCAAAATGTGACCTAAATTCTACCTGACCATGTAGACAATTTAAAAGAAACAGAAAGAGTAATAAAAATGAATGAGGTAAATGTTTTAGGATCTTTGCATTACAAAAATGTGCATATGGTTATACCTTGTGAAAAGAAATGTTTACACCATTGGCTGCCTGCTCAGGGTTCTGGGACTAGCAAAGTTGTTGCTATTTTCTGTTCTTACCCCTTCTCATAACCTCACATCCAAACTCTCTAACGTTTCCCCCTTCACAGTAGTGCTAATATTTTCTCTCCTTTTCCCTGTTTCTCTCCCAATCAAACCTTTGTTCATGATTGTCCTGTAGCTGTTCTTTCCCTCATCTTCCCACCTGTCACAACATTCAACATCTTTATCAACACATACTGCTGCTATAAATACAAAGTTTTCCTTTTCCTGGAACTATTTTGACTGCTTCCCATCCTACCTCAGACCATAACCTAGTGCAAATTCCCCTGCTGCTTCCTTATCTCTTACCAAATTAACCCCCTAATTTCTGTTCTTCTGAATTGAATGGATAGAAATGTAGAATCTCAGTGTTGATTGGACTTCGAAGGTCATCTTGTCAAATCCATAACTGGGCAGAAACTTTAAACGTTATCGTTGATAGTTACACATCTAGTGTCTTCTTTAATAATAATAATAAAAATAGCTGACGTTTACGTAGCTTTACTATGTATCAAGCATCATGCACTTTATAATTATTATCTCATTCGATCCTCACAACAACCCTGGGACAAAGATGATATTATCTCCATTTTACAGATGAGGAAACCAAGGCAGACAGAGATTAAATGGCTTGCCTAGTGTCTCCTAGCAGAGGAATTTCTGAGGCTGGGTTTTAACTCGGGTCTTCCTGACGCTAAACCCAGCACTCTATCCACTAAATGTCTCAAAGATTACTTACTGTGTAGTAAATGGTGTGGGGAGGAGCTCTCCTCAGCAACATATAACCATGAATACTTGAATACCTTCTGAAGTAGCCTATTCTGTTTTGGGACATTTCTAACTGATTATTTGGAAATCCTTTTTATTTTGAGATGACCTTAGCTTCGCTGAACCTCTACTTATTTATCCTGGTTTTACCCAATGGGACAGAAAAAAACCCCAAAACCCCCCCCAAAAAACAACAAAACATGACATCCCATCAAATACTTGGAGCTCTCTTGTAGAACTCTATCTGAATAAGCAGTCTCGTGTATGATGATGCACAACTCCATTTATCTTCTTCCATCCTTCACTTCAATTTTCTCTGTTATCCTGTATACCTCCATATGCCTCCAGTGCTTAGTACAAAGCCTGACTGTTTACACTCACTCTGAGCCGTCATGTGAGGCTTGAGCTGGGACATATTGTTGGCTAATCAATGAGAACTAGAGTGATTTGGGTTTAAGGTATGGACCTTAGAAAAGAAACCTACCTATAAACCCCAAGATATCATGTTGAGGTTTCAGCAATCAAAATTTATCTTCCTTTGAGCAGAGCTCAAAAGGGTATGATTCCCTATGTGGACAGAGGGAGAGGAGAGAAGGAAGGAAGAAAAAAAGGAAGAAGCTGTTTTAGTCCTGCTGATTCAGAAGAACAATTTTTTCTGTTTTGGCAAGAAACCCTGAGAGTCTTCCCCTTCCAGATTGATTTTTTTTTTTTTTTGACTAGGTGAAAGGCCGTTCTTTGCCTCATTTCTTCCCTAGCCTTAATTCCTGAATGGGTATTGTCTCAGTCAAACCAAGACCTGGGAAAGAACTTAAAAAGGTCAAAATTTCTCACTGTATCTGGGGTCATCTCCAGTCATCCTGAACTATGTCTTGCCCCTGGACTCTGAATGATTCTGGAGGAGAGTGAGGCTGATGACTTTGCATAGCTCTGCCTCACTTACATCCAATTCATTTGCAAGTCTTGACATCACCTTCCTGATGTCTAGGTTCTCTTTGAGAATGAAGGACAGACGGCAGCAACAACAATAAACAAACAACAAATAAATAAATGCTTGACACATAGTAGGTTCTTAATAAATATTTGTTGATTCGTTGATGTACAACAATTGTAATAACTCACATTTACGTAAGTGCTTTAAGGTATGAAAATCTTTCATATATATTTTTCATTGGATCCTTTCAACAATTCTGTGAAGCAGGTACTATTATTTTTGTGATTTTTATAGTTGACTTGCCCAGGGGCCCACACCCAGCTACCTAGAATAAAACTTCCTCCTTATTGTGGGCCAAGTGTACATACATTAGGCTCAGTCCAGAACTTGAGTTTGAAACGCAATGGGCATTCATGGATTGTAAAATCCAATTAAAAACCACTCTGCTTTAAGTGGTTTCAATTCAAGATTGAAAAGAAAACACTTTAAAAAGACACGCAATTAAAGTAAAGTGCTATTCAGCTCCTCCTGCAGAGGCAATACAGCAGATTAGCAACAAATGCTGAGGTGGAACTTCTGAACCATTTCCTTGCTGCCCAGACTAAGTTTTTTTTTCAGACTTCAAGAAGCAAGAAATCTTCTCTTTTCCCTCCCCTTTCTTAAGGTGACAGGGGCACAAACACTTTCCAATCTCAGAAATGAGTAGAGACTGGCAGCTTGGTTGCTCTTCCCCAGGAACATTTCTCCAGCTCCCCATTTGCTCTCAGAATAAAATTAGTACAACTTCTATCGCATAACTCATTTCCATCTTCACTGGTTCAATCTCCAAAAGCCACAACTAGCCCTAGGCAAAATTTTCATTGAGAAAGCAAAGAGGGTGAGCTGGGGGTCGGTAGACCACAGCTACTAGGATTTTGATTAAGTAGAAGATAGAGATTGTCACAGAAGCTCCATGGTGCCCTTTTCTCATGTTATGTGATCACCTGTCTACTTAGATTATACATATAACTGACTCTATAGACCCTCTGCCAACAGGGACAGTAAAATCAAAATGAACTTGAGGTTTTTTTTTTTTTAATTCTATTACAGACACAACTAGGTGCTGAACACATGGTTACTGAGTGAAGACATTAATACAGATTCTCACAGCAGCTTTATTCATGTTGTATGTTTTCAGTCTGTTAACATTATAAACTTACAAGAGCCAGAGTCCGTGTCTAAATAATAGCCCATAAAACTCTAGCATCTTCATGGACTGTTTTGAATACAAAGAGGGGTGAACACGTCTTGCATTAGGTACAGTTGATGCTTCATCTACAATATTCCCAAATACATTATTTGGAATTTTGTGCCATTGTGGATGGAAAAGATCAATCTTATTTGTTTCCTTTCTATCCACCAATGGTTGTGTTTGCTTAAGCACCAAAAAAAGTTGCAGTATTTTTTGGGTGAATGAAACACTTATGTGGTAGTGTTATATACTGAAAGAAAAGAGCAGGCGGTAGGTACAGTATTAAAATTTTTTTAGGTCTTTGAAATAGCCTATCCAGCAGCTGATGTGGCCAAGATAAGATAAACAGTTTGCATGAAAACCCCCAGGTATATATATATTTTTAATTAATTTAACTTTTAACACTCATTTTCACAAAATTTTGGGTTCCAAATTTTTTCCCCATTTGTCCCCTCCCCCCACCCCAAAACACCGAGCATTCTGATTGCTCTTATCACCAACCTGCCCTCTCTTCTATCATCCCTCCCTTCCCTTGTCCCCATCTTCTCTTTTGTCCTGTAGGCCAGATAACTTTCTATACCTCTTTACCTGTATTTCTCATTTCCTAGTAGCAAGAACAGTACTTGACAGTTGTTCCTAAAAGTTTGAATTCCAACTTCTCTTCATCCCTCTCTCCCCACCCCTTCCCTTTGGAAGGCAAGCAATTCAATACAGGCCCTATCTGTGTAGTTTTGCAAATGACTTCCATAATAGTCATGTTGTATAAGACTAACTATATTTCCTTCCATCCTATCCTGCCCTCCATTGCTTCTATTCTCTCTTTTGATCCTGTCTCTCCCCAAGAGTGTTGACTTCAAACTTGCTCCCTCCTCCCATTACCCTCCCTTCTATCCTCCCCCCAACCCTGCTTATCCCCTTTTCCCCCACTTTCCCTGTATTGTAAGATAGGTTTTCATACCAAAATGAGTGTGCATTTTATTCCTTCCTTTAGTGGAATGTGATGAGAGTAAACTTCATGTTTTTCTCTCACCTCCCTTCTTTTTCCCTCCACTAAAAAGTCTTTTGCTTGCTTCTTTTATGAGAGATAAGTTGCCCCATTCCATTTCTCCCTTTCTCCTCCCAATATATTTCTCTCTCACACCTAAATTTCACTTTTTTAACATATGGTCCCATCCTATTCAATTCACTCTGTGCTGTGTGTGTGTGTGTGTGTGTGTGTAAAAGTAATCCCACCCACTACCCAGATACTGAAAAGTTTCAGGGGTTACAAATATTGTCTTTCCATGTAGGAATGTAAACAGTTCAACTTTAGTAAGTCCCTTATGACTTCTCTTTGCTGTTTACCTTATCATGCTTCTCTTCACTCTTGTGTTTGAAAGTCACATTTTCTTTCCAGCTCTGGTATTTTCATCAAGAATGCTTGAAAGTCCCCAATTTCATTGAAAGACCAATTTTTCCCCTGAAGTATTATACTCAGTTTTGCTGGGTAGGTGATTCTTGGTTTTAGTCCTAGTTCCTTTGACTTCTGGAATATCCTATTCCACACACTTTGATCCCTTAATGTAGAAGCTGCTAGATCTTATGTTATCCTGATTGTATTTCCACAATACTTGAATTGTTTCTTTCTAGCAGTTTGCAATATTTTCTCCTTGACCTGGGAACTCTGGAATTTGGCCACAGTGTTCCTAGGAGTTTCTCTTTTTGGATCTCTTTCAGGCAGTGATTGGTGGATTCCTTGGATACTTATTTTGCCCTCTGGTTCTAGAATCTCAGGGCAGTTTTCCTTGATGATTTCATGAAAGTTGATGTCTAGGCTCTTTTTTTGATCCTGGCTTTCAGGTAGGCCCAAAATTTTTAAATTGTCTCTCCTGGATCTATTTTCCAGGTCAGTTGTTTTTCCAATGAGATATTTCACATTATCTTCCATTTTTTCATTCTTTTGGTTTTGTTTTGTGATTTCTTGATTTCTCATAAAGTCATTAGCCTCCATCTGTTCCATTCTAATTTTGAAAGAACTATTTTCTTCAGTGAGATTTTGAACCTTCTTTTCCATTTGGCTAATTCTGCTTTTGAAAGCATTCTTCTTCTCATTGGCTTTTTGAACCTCTTTTGCCAATTGAGTTAGCCTATTTTTCAAGGTGTTATTTTCTTCAGCATTTTTTTGGGTCTCCTTTAGCAAGGAGTTGACCTGCTTTCCATGCTTTTCTTTCATCTCTCTCATTTCTCTTCCTAGTTTTTCCTCCACCTCTCTTACTTGATTTTCAAAATCCTTTTTGAGCTCTTCCATGGCCTGAGCCCATGGTGTGTTTATTTTGGATGTGTGGGATACAGAAGCCTTGACTTCTGTGTCTTTCCCTGATGGTAAGCATTATTCTTCCTCATCAGAAAGGAAGGGAGGAATTATCTGTTCACCAAGAAAGTAACCTTCTATAGTCTTATTTTTTTTCCCTTTTCTGGGCATTTTCCCAGCCAGTGACTTGACTTCTGAGTCTTCTTTCCACTCCCACCATGCCTCCAGATCCACCCAACCAGCACTTGGGGTCTGAGATTCAAATGCTGCTTCTTAGCCTCAGGGCTTTTGGCAGGGGCAGGGCTGCTATTCAGTGTGAGATTAAGTTCAGGTGCTCAGGTGGGGGCAGGGCTGCCACACAGGGCTCAGTTCCCTCAGGGGGTTTATGTGGAGACCTTCAACAATGGATCCAGGCCCCTGCCTGCTTGGGGAGCCCCTGTCCTCTGCAGCCCCTGCTGCTGCCTCCTGAGGGGGCCTGAATTATGGGGACACCCCACTCCCCTCTTGACCAACCAAAGAGACCCTCTCACTGACCCTTGTCACCTCTGGGTGGAGGGACCTGCGTGGCCGCTGGAAATTCTGTCCCTGAAGCCCACTCGGATCTTCTCCTCTTGGTGCCACATGGGCAAGGCAGGGCTGGGCTCTGCTCCAGGTCTGGTGCATGAAGGACCTTTTGAGTCAGGTTTTCAGGTCTCTCTGGAACAGAAATATCGTCTGCTCTGTTGTTCTGTGGCTTCTGCTGCTCCAGAATTTGTTGGGACTTCTTCTTTACAGATATTTTATGGGCTGTGGGTTCGGAGCTACCATATGTGTGTCTTTCTACTCTGCCATCTTGGCTCCTTACCTCCCCCCTGCCCCGGTATATTTTGAATGTGAATTTGCTGTCCAATATGATTGAGAACCAAGTCTCCTTGCAGGTCTTTGCTGGAATAGTCTAAAAAACAATCCAGTGGAGTAGTGTGGTGTAATTAAATATGTTGAGACTTGGAATTGAGAGAGAACATCCACTGAAAACTAAAGGTTCGGTTAATAGTCAAAAGAATGCTTAAATGAGGGTGAGGAGACTTCACCTATATTACTGCCTGTGTTTGAGGGGGTTTTTGGATTGTATCTCTTGGTATGTGGTTTTATTAATGTAGGGAACTCCCAGTGTCTAAGCTTACTCCACCAATACACTTCAGCAATTTGTTGTTTTAGAGAATAAGGCACTTAGAAAAAATTGACTTACCCAGGGTCACAGAGCCAGCCTGGATGGGTAGGAAATAGGACTTGGAGGGTAGGTCATGCTGACTTAACCAGTATGCCATTTTTGTCTATGTATCTCTGTGGCCTGTGCTCCACCTTCAATGAGGGAAAAACCTTCTTCCCTCCAGCTAGGCAACAAATTGTCATTTGCTAAAAAGGTAAAAACCCAGACTCTAATTTTAAATATACTTGCATTTTGATTTTGAATCACTGATTTTTCCAAAGGAACCCTTTTTGTCTTCTTGGCCCTGTAGTGAATTTATTACCATGAAGATTGTTCATGACTATAATTGGAATTGAATAGAAAATCAAGATATGTAATCTGTACATTGTCTTTTTGATTACTATTAAAAGAGGCTTTACTAATGCAGTACTTAATTTACAGCATCATTAAAATAGGGGCTTAAAGAATTTAGCCTGATTAGATAATAACACCTGGTGAAATCACATCTTTACTTCCCATGTTGAGTATTTTAAGAATAATAAAGGAGGATTAAAATATAGATGGTAAAGCATTCCAGTTCAATCATGCAGGGATGATGCAGAAATCCTTTAGAACACAAAGACATGAGGGACAGACCTGATATGCATACATATAGGTTGCCTTTGATGTAAATGGTGAAAATATAGCAAGTACTTTGATCTCTTTGATGGGAAAACCCTATCAAATATCATATTCTCATTTCTTAATGGTATATTAAATTGACAAATTAAAACATGAGTCAAAAACAAATGGACAACCAAAAGCCTTCCATTGCCAATTTAATTTGTTCTTGTTTTCTTTTACCTTTGGCTATGTATGTTTTATTAGTTTATAAAGTATATGTGTAAGTTCATATGCAATAAGTATCTCAAACTTGGCCTCTCCAGAGTCCTCTGTGTTTACATGAGCAGATGTGATGCCATCTCCCCTTGGGTTCTTAAAGTTTTATTGATGTTCTCATTGTCAGGGGCAATCAATTTTGAAAAGGAGGGGAAAAAGTATAATAAAAAAAGATAGGCTCCTTAAGTTAACAGCTTCCAGATGGGGCTGCTGTAGCTCACAGATGAACTTTGTGGCTCATTCACCTTGAGCATCCTTTCACAGATGCTCCATTTAGTTTATAGCTACTTCTTTCAGTGATGCTTCTCTTCTGAACATGGTCACCAGGAAGGTGTAGGTTAGTTGCATTGGTAGTGGACAGGTTTTAAAGTAATTGAAGCTAAATTGTGGCAGATATAGTCTTTCTTTTGTCTGAAAAGGTAACAATTTGTCTGAAACACATTTGTGTATTTTTCTTTTTTTTCTTTTCCATAAACATGGAAATACCTATAGAAATTCTTCAAAAAATGTGCAGATGAAAACTTAATGCAACCTATATTTGTGATGTTAAAAGAAATGTCTTTAAAATAGCTATTCACAACCAGATATGAACTACAAAAACAAGTAAACAAAAAACTCAGCCCCTCAGATGCTAAAATTCTACAATTCTTCATTCCACAATAGTAAGAAAAACCATTTATCAAGAGGCTCAACTATTAAGCAAAGGACTTTTTTTTTTTTATTTTATTTTTTATTTTTATTTTTTTATTTTTTAATGTTTAACAATCACTGCCATACAATTGAGATTTTATCCCCCCCCACCTACCCCCCTCTACCCTCCTCCCTCCCCACGACTGCATACAATTCTGTATAGATTCTACATAAACTTTCCTATTGAGTATATTTTCACTATAGTCATGCTATGTAGTCAGACTAAAATAAATGAAAGAAATCGTATAACAAATCAGAACATGATACACAAGCACATACACATACACAAACATGATCTGCTACATTTTGTGAGTGACTTCCATATTTCTTTCTCTGAGTGTGGAAGGCATTTTGCCTTGAGAACCACCTTTGGGATTTTTTTTTTTTATAAGAAGTTTTTGCGTTATTACAAAAATCCAAGTCTACCAGAAAAAAACTCTCACACACTGTGGTCGTTGCTGTGCACAAAGTTCTCCTGGTTCTGCTCCTTTCACTCAGCATCAGGTCATATAAGTCCTTTCAGGCCTTTCTGAAGTCTTCTTGTTCATCATTTCTTATGGCACAATAGTACTCCGTTACATTCATATACCATAATTTATTCAGCCATTCCCCAATTGATGGACATCCCCTTGACTTCCAGTTTTTGGCAACTACATAGAGTGCTGCTATAAATATTTTTGTACATGTGGGACCCTTTCCCATTTTTATGATCGCTTGGGGATATAGTCCTAGTAGCGATATTGCTGGGTCAAAGGGTATGCACATTTTTGTAGCCCTTTGGGCATAGTTCCAAATTGCTCTCCAGAATGGTTGGATGCGCTCGCAGCTCCACCAACGATGAATTAGTGTTCCAACTCTCCCACATCCTCTCCAGCATTTATCATTTTCTTGTTCTGTCATGTTTGCCAATCTTATAGGTGTGATGTGGTACCTCAGAGTTGTTTTGATTTGCATCTCTCTAATCAATAGTGATTTAGAGCATTTTTTCATATGATTATAGATAGCTTTAATTTCTTCCTCTGAAAATTGCCTGTTCATATCCTTTGACCATTTATCAATTGGGGAATGACTTGTATGATTATACATTTGGGTCAGTTCTCTATATATTCTAGAAATGAGGCCTTTATCCCCGAGCTTAGCTGTAAAAATTCTTTCCCAATTTACTACATCCCTCTGGATTTTAGTTGCATTGGGTTTGGTTGTGCAAAAACTTCTCAGTTTAATGTAATCAAAGTTATCCATTTTGCATTTCATAATGCTTTCTATCTCTCCTTTAGTAAAGAATTCTTCCCTTCTCCATAGATCTGATAAATACACTATTCCTTGCTTCTCCAGTTTATTCATGGTATCAATCTTTATACCTAAATCATATACCCATTTGGACTTTATTCTTGTGTACGGTGTCAGGTATGGGTCTATACCTAATTTCCACCACACTGTTATCCAGTTTTCCCAGCAATTTTTGTCAAACAGTGAGTTCTTATCCCAGAAGCTGGGGTCCTTGGGTTTATCAAACAGAAGGTTGCTATATTCCTTGCCTACTGCATCTTGAGTGCCAAGTCTATTCCACTTGTCTACCTCTCTGTTTCTTAGCCAATACCAAGTGGTTTTGATAATTGCTGCTTTATAGTACAATTTGAGGTCTGCTAATGCTAGGCCACCTTCCCAAGCATTTCTTTTCATTAGTCCCTTTGATATTCTGGACCTTTTGTTTTTCCAAATGAATTTTGATATTATTTTATCCAGCTCTAGAAAGTAATTGTCTGATAGTTTAATTGGTATGGCACTAAATAAGTATATTAATTTAGGTAGAATTGTCATTTTTATCATATTAGCACGGCCTACCCATGAACAACTAATGTTTTTCCACTTACTTAAATCTGACTTTATTTGTGCAAAAAGTGTCTTGTAATTGTGTTCATATAATCCCTGGGTTTTTTTTGGCAGGTAGACTCCTAAGTATTTTATACTGTCTACCCTAGCTTTAAATGGGATTTCTCTTTCTATCTCTTGCTGTTGGACTTTGTTGCTAATATATAGGAATGCAGAAGATTTGTGTGGATTTATTTTGTAACCTGCAACTTTGCCAAAGTTGTTTATTAATTCAAGTAATTTTTTACTTGAATCTCTGGGATTCTCTAGGTAAATCATCATATCATCTGCAAAGAGTGATAACTTAGTTTCTTCTTTGGCTATTCTTATTCCTTGAATATCTTTATCTTGTCTAATTGCTACAGCTAACATTTCTAGTACCATATTGAATAATAGTGGTGATAATGGACAACCTTGTTTCACCCCTGATCTTATTGGGAATGCATCTAGCTTATCCCCATTGCATATAATGCTTGCTGAAGGTTTTAGATAGATACTGCTTATTATTTTATGGAAAATTCCCTTTATTCCTATGTTCTCCAGTGTTTTTAGTAGGAATGGGTGTTGTATTTTGTCAAAAGCTTTTTCTGCATCTATTGAGATAATCATGTGGTTTTTGTTAGCTTTGTTGTTGATGTGATCGATAATGCTAATAGTTTTCCTAATATTGAACCAGCCCTGTGGTCCTGGTATGAATCCTACCTGATCATAATGTATTAATCTCGTGATAAGATGCTGTATTCGTTTTGCTTAAATCTTATTTAAAATTTTTGCATCTATATTCATTAGGGAAATTGGTCTATAATTTTCTTTCTCTGTTTTGTCTCTTTCTGGTTTGGGTATCAAAACCATATTTGTATCATAGAAAGAATTTGGGAGGACTCCTTCCCCAATTTTCAAAAATAGTGTATGTAGAATTGGAATTAACTGTTCTTTAAATGTTTGATAGAATTCACTTGTGAATCCATCTGGCCCTGGAGATTTTTTCCTAGGGAGTTCATTGATGGCTTGTTCAATTTCTTTTTCTGAGATGGGGTTGTTTAAGTATTCAACTTCCTCTTCTGTTAATCTGGGCAATTTGTATTTTTTAAAATATTCATCCCTCTCATTTAGATTATCGAATTTGTGGGCATAAATTTGGGCAAAGTAGTTTCTAATTATTGTTTTAATTTCCTCCTCATTGGAGGTGAGTTCACCCCTTTCATTTTTAATATTAGTAATTTGATTTTCTTCTTTCTTTTTTTAAATCAGATTGACCAAAGGTTTATCAATTTTATTAGTTTTTTCATAAAACCAACTATTGGTTTTATTTATTAATTCAATAGTTTTCTTAATTTCAATTTTATTAATCTCTCCTTTGGTTTTCAGTATTTCTAATTTGGTATTTACTTGGGGATTTTCAATGTGTTCTTTTTCTAGCTTTTTCAACTGCAAGCCTAAGTCATTGATCTCCTCTTTCTCTATTTTATTTATGTAAGCATTCAAAGATATAAAACTTCCCCTAATAACTGCTTTTGCAGTATCCCATAAGTTTTGGTATGTTGTCTCACTATTGTCATTGTCTTGAATGAAATTGTTGATTGTTTCTATGATTTCTTCTTTAACCCAACCCTTCTTTAGAATTAGATTATTTAGTTTCCTATTGATTTTTGGTTTCTCTTTCCATGGCCTTTTATTACATGTAATTTTTAATGCATTATGATCTGAAAAGGATGCATTGATTATCTCTACCTTTCTGCACTGGATTGTGAGATTTTTATGTCCTAGTACATGGTCAATTTTTGTAAATGTTCCATGTACCGCTGAGAAAAAGGTATATTCCTTTCTATTCCCATTTAATTTTCTCCAAAGATCTATCATATCTACCTTATACAGAGTTTTATTTACCTCCTTAACCTCTTTCTTGTTTATTTTGAGGTTGGATTTATCGAGTTCAGAGAGGGGGAGGTTGAGGTCCCCCACTAGTATAGTTTTGCTATCAATTTCTTCCTTCAACTCCCCCAACCTCTCCTCTAAGAATCTGGATGCTATACCACTTGGAGCATACATGTTTAGTAATGATATTGCTTCATTGTCTATGGTGCCTTTTAGCAGGATATAGTTTCCATCCTTATCCCTTTTGATTAGATCTATTTCTGCTTTTGCTTTGTCTGAGATTAGGATTGCTACTCCTGCCTTTCTTACATGAGCTGAAGCACAATATATTCTGCTCCATCCTTTGACCTTTATCCTATGTGTATCCCCCCGTTTCAAATGTGTTTCTTGTAAGCAGCATATTGTTGGATTATGGCTTTTAATCCATTCTGCTATCTGTCTCCGTTTTATGGGAGAGTTCATTCCATTCACATTCACAGTTATGATTACAATCTGTGTATTTCCCTCCACCCTCTTTCCCACCATTTGTGCTTTTAGCTCTCCCGTCTCCCTTCCCCTCCTCAATAGTATTCACTTTTCTCCCTCTCCTCCTGCAGCCTTCCCCTCCTTCTTTTAGCCCCCCTCCCTTTTACTCCCCTTTACTCTTATTGCTTCTTTCCTCCCTTTTAGCCACCCTCCCCTTTCTTCCCCCTTCCCCTCCTACTACCTATAGAGCTAGTTAGGATTATCTACTTAAGATTATTGTTCCCTCCTTTGAACAAATCAGATGAGAGTACCTCTCAAACAATGCTCATCTCCCTCCCCTCCTTCCCTCTACTATAGTTTTGTACTTCTTCCTGTGATATAATTTGCCATTTTCTGCTTCCCCCTTTTCACACCTCCTATTACAATCCCTTCTCATACTTAAATCATATTTTTGACATGACATCATTTACTTTATGCCCGTTCCCTCTACATATATCCCTTTTATCATAATAGCTGCACAGTTCTCAAGATTAACAGGTATCATCTTCCCTTATAGGGAGGTAAACAGTTTGCCCTAATTGAGTAGCAAGTTTTTGTTTTTGTTTTTTCCCCTCTGTTTACCTTTTTATGATTCTCTGGAGACCTGCATTTGAAGATCAAATTGTCTATTGAGTTCTGGTGTTTTGGTCAGGAAGCTCTGGAAATCCCTTATTTCGTTGAATGACTTTCTCCTTGCCTGAAATGTTATGCTGAACTTTGCTGGGTAGTTGATCCTTGGTTGAAGTCCCAACTCCTTTGCCTTATGGAATATTGGGTTCCAATTCTTTCGATCTTTTAATGTAGAAGCTGCAAGGTCCTGTGTGATCCTGACTGTGTGTCCTTGATATTTGAATTGTTTCTTTCTAGCTGCTTGTAGTACTTTCTCCTTCACTTGATAGCTCTGGAATTTGGCAACTATATTTCTTGGGGTTTTGAGTTTGGGATCCCTTTCGGGAGGGGAACGGTGGATTCTTTCGATGACTATTTTGCCCTCTGAGTCTAGTACTTCTGGGCAGTTTTCCTTGATGATTTCCTGGAAGATATTGTCCAGACTCTTTTCTTCATCATGGGTTTCTGGCAGGCCAATAATTCTTAAATTTTCTCTCCTGGATCTATTTTCCAGGTCAGTTGTTTTTCCAATTAAATATTTTATCTTTTCATTCTTTAGATTTTGTTTGACTGATTCTTGTTGCCTCATTGAGTCATTAGTTTCTACTTGCCCAATTCTAATCTTCATCGTATTGTTTTATTCAGTTAGCTTTTGCATCTCCTTTTCCATCTGACCAATTTTTCCCTTTAAGGAGCTATTTTCTCCATTTAATTTTTGTACTTCTTTTTCCATTCGCCCAATTTTCCCAGTTAGGTTTTGGGTTTCCTTTTCCATCTGAACAATTTTCCCAATTAGGTTTTGGGTTTCCTTTTCCATTTGATTAACTCTTCCTTTTAGGGAATTATTCTCTCCAGTTAATTTTTGAACTTCCTTTTCCATTTGTTCAATTTTCCTTTTCAGAGTGATGTTCTCATCAGTGAATTTTTTTTTATAATTTTAAAATCATTGGCCAGTTTTTCTTTTATATCCTCCTTCTGATGTTCCAGGTAATCTAGTTGTGCTTGCGAGAAATTCATAGTCCCATTTGAGGTTTCAGATGGAAGTACAGTCTCAGCTCTGACCTCTTTGTTGTTTGTGTTTTGGTCCTTATCCCCGTAGAAAGATTCTATGGTTTTTTCACTTTTTGTCTGCTTTTTCCGATTCATGATGTTGGCTGAGTGTTGTAGCTTCTGGTTCTTTCAGTCAGAAGATACAGATCTTTTAAATTGAGCTGATGTGTGTCTAGGCTAAAAGCAGGCTTTTTTTTTTTGTTGTTGTTGTTTCCCAGATCAACCCTGGGGTTAGCTTGTTAGGTGTGTGGGAGGGGTGGTCTGGTCTCAGGAGATCTCCTCAGCTGACTTGGGGCAAAGGCAAGGTCAGGGGATGGTGATCCCAGCTTCCCTATTGTCTTCCCTTTTCCCCTGGAGGGCTGGGGCACACCTAGAAGCTAATGCGTGTTCCCGCCCCTCCTGGGGCTTGTCTCCGGTCTCTGAGGCTTGCCTGGGTCTCAGTGCGAATTTTCTCTGCCCTGGGTCATCTGTCCTTCCAGATCGCCTCCGCCACAGTAGGAAGAATTCCCCTTTGCTATTTTTCTAGCCTCTGGTGTTATGAGACTATTTGCCCCCTTCTGCTGTTCCTGCTGATCCAGAATTTATCTGGGGAAGAATTTTATGGTTCTTTCACGGTCATCAGAGGGGAGGAGAGAGCATTTACTGATCACTCCGCCATCCTGGCTCCCGGAAGTTCAAGTAGGTGACTTACCGAAGTTTAGTCTTCAGGCTGAAGGTTTCAACGGCTGCTGCGCCGAACTCTGGCGCTCAGTGGCTCTCACTGGCTCGGTTTGGCTTGTCTCCTGCTCCGCTGGTTTTGCCCACCACTCTCGGGCTTCTCAGGTCCCTTCCGCCCTGCTGCGCTGACCGCGTTGCGCTGTGCGCTGGGGGCTTACCCCCGCGGAACAGATCCTTCCCATGGACCTTCCAGTCCAACCTGGGCTCCGAATCTGTCAAAATCTACCCACTGGATTCTACACCTCCAAAGTCTGGTCAGATTCTCCTTTCAGAGATATCCAGAGGAGTTTGTCCAGGAGCTCAGGTGAGTCGTTGCTTTCACTCCGCCATCTTGGCTCCGCCCCCAAAGGACTTTTGATATAGTGGTGGAAGCGATCTTCAGAGATCATTGGGTCAAATCCCCTCATTTTAGAGATGAGGAAAGTAAAGTACAGAGAAATTAAATGACTTGCCCAGGGCCATTCAGCTGAATGTATCTTTTGAAGCAGGCTTTGAACTCATGTCTTCCAGATTCTAATTCTTGTACTCCGCTGCTGCAATCTCTCTAGCTGCCTTGAACAGTTGTCAAATTGATACTTCCAGAGATGTTATTTGTGAACTCATCTTTGAATGAGGCTGAGGTGATTTTGAGGAAAAAGATTAGTTCTATGGTTCATCTGAATAGAAAGGAAAATTGAACCTAAGGGACTTGGTGAGATCATAAAATCTTTTTTTATAAGAGAAGAGGTAAGAGAGGGTATAGAGAGAAGACAAAATTGAGAAATAAGGCACTCTGCCAAACTCCTTTTATGAGACAAATATGGTCTTGATACCTAAACAATGAGGAGACAAAAAAAAAAACCCAACAAAATTACAGATCACTATTACTAATAAATTTTGATTCAAAAATCTTAAATAAAACTTAGCAAAGTACTTTACCAATATATCCAAACAGATATTCATTATGAATAAGTGGTTTTATATTAGGGACACAAGAATGGGGCAAAATCAGGAGAAATTAGCAAAATTAAAATATTGCCTCTCAATGTGTTTCTATACTGTGTCAATTCTTTTTTCCCTGTGATTGCTGTGTTCCTCCTTTGTTTTGCAAGAGGACCATGACATTAGACAAATGATGACATGACTTGCACTTGACTTTGTTTTGAGTGAGGAAAGGAGGGCTATGTAAGGTCATCAACCTCACTTTTTCCTCCTGAACCATCAGGTTCCAGTGACCAGATACTCATCAGGATGACTGGAGATGAGACAGGATGCGATGAGAGACCTTGGCCTTTTAGACTAAAGCCTACTCAGGTACTCACTTAAAGTGAGGTAATGCCCATTCAGTGAATTAGGCCCATTCTGACCTCCCTTTTATCATCCCTACCTCTTATTCCCTTCCCCTTTACTTTCTTGAAGGGCAGACTTTTTCTTTTTCTCTCTTTCTCTTTCTCTTCCTCTCCCCCTCCCCCCTCCCTCCCACCTGCTCCTCCTTCGCTCCCTCCCCGCCTCTTTCTTTCCATCTCTCTCTCTCTCTCTTTTTCCATTCCTTCCTTCCCTCCTTCCTTCTCTTTCCTAAAACCATACATGCAATGTACACTGAAGCTGAAAGATTGAACAACAATGGGTCCCTGCCCCAAGCTCTACTCAGTGTTTTTTTTTTTTTTCAGACCCTCCTGACTTAGAATGAATGTCAATAGGAACTTTCTCTTTGAAACAACAACCCTGAGGGTCCTGAAACCCCTCCCAGCTTGACTCATCTATTTATTTATCAATTTTTTTCTTTTCTGTTTAAAGGGGCCATCTCTTGAATACTTCTTTCTCTATGGTGTTATACTTTTGAAACATATTGAGCTTGATTTCATCAAATAGCTTAGCTTTAGGTGAAGTAAGAGCAATGAAAGATTTTATTATATTTTATTTTTAGGTCCCCACAGACTTGGAATTACTCAGTGAATCTGTTTAGTATCTTCTGTTTTCTTGTGGTCTAGTTTGTATAGTCTTCCTAAACATTAGTTTCAGGAATTGTGCCAATGTACATAAATCTTTTGTTAGCCATCACTACCATTAGTACAAAAATATATCAGCTTTATCGTGGTAAAAACAATATTAAAAATGTAGCTACCATTTGCATAGTGCTTTAAGGTTTGCAAAATATGTTCTCTTATTTTATCTCTACAGCAGCTCTGGGAGGCAGGCATTATTATTATCCTATTTTACAGATGAGAAAACTGGGGCAGACAGAGACTAATTGACTTGCCTAGGGTCACTCAGTCAGTAAATGTATAAAGCCAAATTTATATTCAGATCTTCCTGCCTCCAGTCCTGGTATTCTATCAGCGGCGCCACCTAGCTGCTTTTAGAATAGGAAGGTTCTACTCAGGTGCTGTGATGGAACGTGGAATCAATTATTTACCTGGGAGTTCTTGAGAGTGTTTTTATTTTGTAGAATTACATTCTCATAACCAAGATGGGCATTTTATGCTCTATTGGTAAATAGGCATGGGAAAAGTGGACCTTCATTGTGATTGAACTGTATTGCTGCAAAACTACACCATGTAGAAATGGAATATTTGATCCCAGCAAATATTAGAAACAAGTACCATTATGCAATCCATCATGCAGCTAATGCTTTACCTTTTCTGTTTGCTTTTGAAATAGGCTCAGAAATGATTTGTAGTTATTTTGGAGTAAAAACAGGAAAAAGGGAATTTGTGTATTTACTTTTTTCATGAGGGTAAGTGAGCTGATAAACATTAGCAACCAGCTCTCTGAAGGGGAAAAAAAAAGAGGAAGATACTTTTATGTTTAACCTGCACATTTTGTTCATTACTTTCTTAAGTCTAGACAGTCACCAAAACAATATACCAAGCCCAGATTTGTAGCATTTTAGAATTTCCTAGATGCAAATGCTGACACAGAAAATTTAACAATCTGCTCTTGTGAGTTGTTTGGAGCTGGTTCCAACACATACTTGAAAGTGTCATGTTAGTAGACTTTATTACCCCATCATGACATAGAATTCCCTCTATTAGGCTTCCCACAAACAGGCTCCCTTCAACAAATCACAAACAAGCTGTCTCACTCATGCTGGAGGGTAAGTAGCATAAGCGTAATGTCCCTGATTTACAAAGGAGGAAACAGAGACTCAGAAAGGTAAGGCAAATTTCCAGTAATCACATAGTTAGCAAGAGGCAGAGTCAAGACTGAGACCCAGGTCTTTTGATGACAAGTGCTCATGATTTTATTACAATAAAGATGATGATGACAAATATCTCTACTAACTACTTTTTATAAGAGATGTGTGCCATTGTGAGACAGATGTCTTCATGGGTTATTGAAACATATATACATATGACTTACATGTAGCATGAATTAATATTTCTGGATTTTTGTCCTACTTTTGTGGAGAGGGAGAGAGACTGAGGAAATGTCTGTCCTGTCATCAACATGCAAGATGGGGTGCAGATCAAAGGTGGAGCAGGGAGAGGGACAGACAAACCCTCAGAGCAACATGAGGCTGTAAGGTCTTTTATCTAGTCTCTGAGAATGTTAGCTTTAGAATCATGTCTATCCAACCTCTTCAAATATCTGTGGTTTAGGGATATGACTTTCAGTGGTTCAAAATAAGTCTTCCTGCTTTCTCTTAAGGGTGAAGGTAGCCTCAAACTTGGATGGCAGAGTGCAGAGTGCCAGATCTGGAGTCAGGAAGACTCCTTTTCCTGAGTTCAAATCTAACTTCAGACACTTAGTAGCTGTGTGACCCTAGGCAAGTCACTTAACTCATCTGTAAAATGAGCTGGAAAAGGAAATGGCAAACCACTCCAGTATCTTTTCCAAGAAAACCCTAAATGGGATCATGAAGAGTTATATATGATGGAAATGACTGAGCAATAGCCTCAAGCTTACACCTCTTTCTACTTGACCTCTTTCTACTAAATGCTGGTCATATGAAAGACCATCATGAATAGTGAATAGCAACTAACCCCGTCTACTGAAACAAATAGTCAGCAGAAACTGGAGAAGTTATACAGATTAGAATAGAACAGAAAATATGCAAGTGAAGGAGCTTTTTAGATGGCAGTGAGATAAAATCTCAGTTCTCCCAAGAGAGGCTCTGATCTTTTCCCCAAAGGAAAAATCTCTGAAGTCTTTAGGGAGGCATGTTGGAAGTCAGTGATTTCCTGAGGAAGTCCCTACAGCTTCCAAAAAGAAATCTTTCCATGTGCTTCTCCTGAAGAAGCTTTGACCCCATCTCTATCACTCACGTAGGCATGCAGCTTGGTGTCCACTTTCTCTCCATCAAATAGGAATCATAACTCTTCCATGGGTGCCATACTGCACAAGGCCAACTTGGGGAGGACCTGGATCACATTCCTAGCACTTTAAAGTTTGCCAAGCACTTTCTGAACATCGTGTCATTCAGTTTTCACAACAGAGGGAAGGCTTGGGGAAGTGTCCTCTGCATTGTTATTGTGTATGGATTTCTTTGTTACTACGATGGATTTGGTTTTCTGGGGTCTGAATAAATGTTTTGGTTCTGTCTTCCATGTGGAGAGTCTGTTCAGAACTGTGCTGGTGTGTTCGTAGCTACCATAGACTCTGTGAATATTGCATTGTCACTATACTCTTCCATTGGGCTGCTTCAATTCTATGTCATGATGGGGTAATAAAGTCTACTAACATGACACTTTCAAGTATGTGTTGGAGCCAGCTCCAAACAACTCAGAAGAGCAGATTGTTAAATTTTCTGTGTCAGCATTTGCATCTAGGAAATTCTAAAATGCTACAAATCTGGGCTTGGTATATTGTTTTGGTGACTGTCTAGACTTAAGAAAGTAATGAACAAAATGTGCAGGTTAAACATAAAAGTATCTTCCTCTTTTTTTTTCCCTTCAGAGAGCTGGTTGTTAAATGTTTATCAGCTCACTTTACTGTATCTGGGTGAGAAAAGTAATTATACACACACCCTTTATCCTGGTTTTACCTGTTGCAAGCCATCTCCCAATTTGTTGCAAAAGCACACAGAAAGCTTAAGTTTTTTTTAATTTTGATGTCTAAATGAGAAACTAAATAATGATATTTGTCTCCAATATTTACTGGGACTAAACTTTCTGCTTCTGTACCATGTACACCTTTCCCCAAGGCCCCCAATCCTCTGTTGCTTAATATGAAACATGACTAGAAATTTGGAATTAATGGCATCCCAAAGAATTCAGCAAACAAATCTGTAAAGAGGCTAGTGTGAAACAGATGGGTGGGTATGTTGTGGTTGCTGAATGTTGATTTATAATTAGCAATTCATAAACATCAGAATACTGATGGTAGGAGGGTTATAAGGTCATTTTAAAGGTCTAGATGTCTATCCAAATAATTGAAATGATTTGAAACTCTAGCATTTGCTTTTTCTTAGCCCAGGATTACTGACTTTTTTATTTAATACGATGCTTGGACAAAAATCTCTAGGGAATAAGGGCAGGGCATATACTGGAGGGCCCAAGGGATTCAGAAACAGAGGGAAACATGATGAAAATGAATGCTGGATAATCTGTAATCACAGGAGTGTATACAGGAGGAGATAGCAAAATAAATAAAAATACATTATGACATAGGTAACATAACATTTTAAAATGAAGTCAATATGTGGTTGTTGGGGATCCCTATGTACCCACTTGTGGAACTGGTTTCTATTTGAGTTTGATACTAGTGTAGGCTCCTACTGTCTTTATTCTACAGGACTCTCTGTGAGAGGAGAAGCCAGGAGATCTGGGTCAAGGGCTGGTAGCAGGAACCCAGTAGAGTGTGTCTACAGGCTGGGTCATGGACAGATTGGTAGAAAAGTGAAATAAAGTCCAACTTTTCTTTAAAAAAATTTTTTTTTTAAAATGAATAGAAGAGAAAAGTAGGATAGGATGGAAGGGATGACGAATGATTTCACTTTACACTGGGAGGAATTCTGTCAAGGATATTATAAACTGTATGACACCTTTTTTCCTAGGTAAGTGGCAGCCATACTTACATGTTCTCCTCCCTTCCCATTCTATAGAGTCTTTTTAGTTTAAGAGATATGGCAAATGTGCACTCTATGTTATAGTATATAGCTCATTATAGCATATCAGATTTCTTTTTTCTCAGGTTTTCTTCCTAACGTTATATCTGGGGGTGGGGGCAGTCTATAATTTGGTCATGTCATAATAAGTCATATTATAGTAAAGTATCAACATATTATTTTCAGCAAGATGTGATTAGGAAAATAGATCATTATAAATAAATCAAGCATTCCCCTCAAAATAAGAAATATTTTTTAAAAATGTCCATCAATTTGCATTTGTGTTATTCCAACATTAGTTTGCAGAGAACTGAGTGTATTTGGAGTGAGATCAATAAAATAGATTAATATTTAACATGGTGGTATGGACAGAGAGTGAATATGCCAGTTTCCCAAAAAATATACTCTGCTACATGTATCAATCACCTAAATCCCCAAGATTTGATTTTGTTATAAAACATAAGATTATAAAATATGGAATTCAATATTTTAGAATGCAACTTGCTCTGGTTTCCTGCCAGGAGAAAGGTTATTCTAATGGAAAAAATATATTAAATGCAGTTTATCATCATCCCTGACAGAATTCCCCCAGTGTGAAGTGAAATCTTTAGTCATCCCTCCCTCCTAGTCTATTTTTCTCTTCTTTTTACTTTTTTAATGGAACCTCCCCTCTCCCTTAAAACATCTTTCCAAAGTTTTTGGGAAAAAAAATGGATAGGTCTGCCTGTCATCCTTACAAAATGGAGTTCCATAGAAAGAGTGGTAGGTTTGGAGACACAGAAGCTGAGTTCAAATTATAGCCCTAGCACGCACTATCTGGGCAAACTTGGGCAAGTTATTTGGCCTCTGTGCTGCCCAGTTCATCTGCGAAATGAGGAGATTGCTCAAAGGTCCCTTGTAGTTCTAAATCTATGTTCTTCGTGAAGGATCTGGAATTTCTTCAGTTTATGGAAATGTTTATATGGGAACACTCAGATAAATCCTAAGGAGTTGCCTGAGGTTCATAGATGTAGGGAAGCATTCATGGTGGGATCTTGGGGTTTGGGGTTGGTGTAAAGTACATACACTTGAAAATAGAATGTTTATTGATTTTCTCTTCTTTCATGAAGATCTTCTCTTGGCTCTACTCCAGTTTCTCTGGACATTCTCCATTATTCTGAAGCAGTCTTCTCCCCTGGAAGTTCTCCTCTCCTGACATTCTCACACTTTGCCAATTCTGGCCCTTCCTTTGATTAATTGACTCTTGTCCAAGTATCTCCATTTTAAGGAAAGTGCCCAGGCCAGCCTTGTCTTCATTGCTCTCCAGCATCCACTCCTGATTTTCTGGACTGTCTTCACCATGACCTTGGGCATATGGGAGCCTTCTCTCTATGTAGCTCCCTTTTTATTTTTTTAAAATTATTTTTCTCCATTGAGATGTGAGCTTTTTGAAGACAGGGATTGTTTTTCTCCTTGTATTTGTACTTCCAATGCTTATCCAGTGTATAATAAGTGCTTGTTAATTCATACATTCCTCTGACAGACAGTAGGTGATGCATCTGTAAATGGGGAAATGTTGCCAGTTGTCAGGACACTTCCCTACAGAGAATTCCTCACAAAAAAATATGACATCCCTCAAAGCAACCTAATACAATTACCTGTGGAACAAAGCTTACAGAAATAACATTTTTCTTCTCAGTAAATTTTTTTTTTAATCTAACAAGTTGGCATTTGAGAGTCTTAATAAAAAAAGGACAATATAAATATAGCCAAGGGAAATGCATGCTAACCTTTTGTCTAGTATGTAATATTTTATCTTCATCTGGCTGATGACCAGGAGGCCTGTTATCTGTCATGGAGTATGTTAGTATATTGTCAGTAATGTCCCTTGATTGCATACGGTTTGCTTGATGAAACAAAAAAATCTCTTAAGCTATATTGTGCTCAATTCTACCTACCAAGAGCAGGTTTTCACTAAAGTCATTTAATTAAAGTTGATTGGGATTGACAAAATTATCTTACACCAAAGTCTCTTGTTCTAGTGGTCCATGGTCTTGCTGTCAGCTCTCAGTTACTGAGATGGAACTGATAGTAAAATATCTGCTTGAGGAGATTTTCAGGAGAATCATCACCATCGTCATTGTCACCATTGTCGTCATCATCATCATCACCATAATTTGCAAAACATTTTTTATTATTGCCGTTTTGTGAGACAGGCAATATAACTGATTTTCATTTAATTGATGAAGAAAATTAGGATCCCAGAGTCAGATGATTTTGTCCATGGCCTGAAGCTAAAAAGCATAACAGCTGAAACTAAAACTCCTGACTAACTGTGGTGATTTTTACACCACAGCCCATGTTATGTACCCCTAACTAACAAGTCTTTTAAACTGGGAAAGAGTGAATATTTCCAGAATGTGGACTAGAGACCATCCTGGTACACTGAACAGGAATGAAAAAGACAAGAAAATGGGAGGGAAGAGTCAGGAAAACTGTGGTCAAGTCCTGCCTCTGATCCCTATTGACTGTGTACTGTTGGACAAGACAATGATCCAATTTACTGTCTCCCTCAGTGTAAAGCCCCGCAATCTGCTAACATGTGGAGGTCATTCAATACCAGTCATTTACCTCTACTGAGCAGGATACTTGAGATTCAGTTTTGCTTCTTTAAATCAAAATGAAGTTAAGACTTTTGATAGTGAGTCAGAGATTGGCTATGTCTTGTATCCTTTAAGTTAAAAAAGATTGTATTTTTTGCAAACTGAATATCTATACAACCAATTAAAATGATTTAGTAATTATTTACATTTAAATTAATTCATTTCAGCCAAAAAAAGTATTTTTTTTTTAGTCATTCCTTCTACATGTTCTCTGTACATTCATTCATTAATAAGAATATATTTGTTAAACATTTCTGTGGCCAGTGTGGAGCAACAGAGAGACAACTAGCAATGGAGTCAGGAAGATGTGGTTCTGGGATAAGCCTGTGTGACTCTGGGAAAGTCACTTAACCTCTTAGTGTCACAAACAACTCAATAAGACTAGAAGTTGCAGAGAAAGTTCCAGTATGCACTGGGATTGGAAGTTCCTAACTGGGACACCCTCACCAATGAAATCAAAGGTCGAAGAATAAAAAAAACAAAAACAAAAACTATGTTCTAGGCATGAGATATACAAATATAAAACAAAGTAGTCCCTACCTTCAAGGAGGTTATGTTCTACCGAGGAGGTATCATATGTATACAGAATACATAAAAAAGTATATACAAAATCCAGACAAAATATACACAAAATATTTTTTTTTTGTAGTAGCACTAGTAAGTAGGGGGAATCCAGAAGAAGACTTATATAGGAGGCTACACATGAACTAAGCCTTGAAGGCAGCTAAAGATTATAAGAGGCAAGGGGGAGGAGGAAATACTCTAAGCAAGGAGTGGGAGGAAAGCCTGTGGTGCTAGTGGATAATAATGCATAATGTTAAACCACTACTATATCACAAAAAAATTAAAGAGGAAAAAAAATCCCATATATAAACTCTACCTATCTGTCTGTCTGCTATAGCAATTCTTTCTGTGGTGGCAAAAATTGGAATGCCAGATAAGGATGCCCATCAACTAGGGAATGCATATGAATGTAATGTAATATGATTTTGCTAATGAAATAAATTTAAAAATGGATAATTTAAAAAAGATATGGAAAGACTTATATGAACTGATGCACAGTGAAGTAAACAGAAACAGGAAAACAATGTATAGTATGACATAAATATTATTGAAAAAATGAACCCTTCTGAAGACATGTACAAATGGACAAAGTATGAAACAATGCTGTGAAAACAAACAATGTTCAAAGCTTTAAGAATTCTGCTCCAATGACCATCCATGATTCTAGAGAACTGATTGTAAAATATGCTAGCCATCTTCTGACAAAGGGTGATAGATCGATGTGGAATAAAACATTTTTTTTAACATAACAAATGAGGCAATTTGATTTGCTTGGTTATTGATATTTGTTACAAGGGATTTCTTTTCTTTTTTCTTTTTTCAATGGGATGACTGGTGAGAGGGAGTGAAAATGGATTTCTGATAATTAAAAACATAAAATTAAATTAAAAAAAATCAATTAGGAGACTATTGTGATATTGCAGGTGAGAGGTGATAGGGTTCTGATCTAGTATGGGCATGTGGAAGGAGATAAATGGTTGGATTCAAGTAGACACAAGATTTGAAGAGTACCAAAATGATATCATTATGTTGGGGTCAATGTACAGTGTATCTGACTGTGGCTGATTAGACTAATACAAGCTTAGAAGGCTTTATTGGGCAAATAGTCTGTATGACCATTTGGGAGGAAGATGTCTTTAAATTTGCTTATCTCATGTTTTGAGCTACTGTAATTCTGCTTTGCTCATAATGCAGAGTACCTTCTATGATGTGGGCCTGCCATTTGGATGGCCCTATGCCAGTGTCTTTTGTGTCTCACAATCAATACAAAGTTCTTCAGACATCTTGAGAGTGTCCTGTATCTCTTCTGACCTCCATGTTAGTGCTTTGCCTTGTGTGAGCTCCTTGTAAAATATTCCTTTAAGAAAATGTGCATTTGGCATTCAAACAATGTGGCCAACCCAAATGCACTCTCTACAATACTTAGCAGTTCAACTAAGGTTTCAGAAATGGCTGTAGGCCAAGACTAACGCGGAGGGAGAGTTGGTGCGTGGATTTTTGCTTGCTGATGACTGTGCACTCAATGCAGCGTCTGAGGCTGAGATGAATCAATTCTCAACTGCTTCTGCTGATTTTGGGATTACAATTAACACTGAGAAAGCAGAGGTTCTTCACTAGCTAGCACCACATCATCCAAACGTGGAAGCACTTGTTCCAGTAAATGGAGAGATTTTGAATGCTATGGACAGGTTCGCTTAACCTTGGCAGTTTGCTGTTGTTATTTGTACTTTGTTCTGGAAGAGGACCATGACATTGGGAAGGTGATTTTGTGACTTGCAAGTAAATTGGATTTAAGTGAGGCAGGGCTGTGCAAAATCACCAGCCTCACTGTTTCCTCTAGAGTCATCTGACTCCAGTGGAAGCTGTAGATCAGGACCACTGGAGATGCATCCAGATGCAATGGGAGACCTTGACTGTTTTAAGCTAAGGTCTTTTCCAGGTATCAGTTTAACTGAGGCAACACCCATTTAGTGATTAAGGCTGAGTAATGGGGATGTACACCTAGATGATGAGACTGACATGTGTATTACCAGAGCTAGCTCAGTGTTTGAGAGGCTCATAAGGAAAGTGTGGAAGATAAGAGCAGCTGGACTGACTACCAAACTAAAGGTCTACAGAACCATTGTACTAGCCTCACTGTTACATGCCTGTGAAACCTGAATAGTCTGTACCAGTGCCATGCCAGAAAATCAAAAGGCTTCCATTTGAATTATCTTAGGAAGATTCTGAAGATTACCTGGCCAGATAAGGAGCTGGACATTGAGAATGGATAGATAGAAAGGGGAGAGAGAGAGAGATTAAAAAAATTCAGAGGACTTAGAATTCAAACATGATATGTGTGGGTTCTGCAATTGATCTCATTAATGCTAATTTGTTCATTGCACTGAAAACAGATGCTCTTCATTTCCCATTCAGTCATCAAAGGATATCACACACTTATTATGCATTGACCATTTTAATTTCAGAGGTAATAATTAATCTCCATTTGGATTTATGATCTACGGTCATATATTATAACTTGTTTTCCAATTAGGTATAAATATAATAAAGATTTTAAAGAATAATTGAGAAATGTACTTTTTCAGGAGACAATATCTAATTGACTTTAATTATCATTTTAAAACCTATTATAAAATTAATCCTTGAAGTACTTCACTACATTTTATATTGCTATTCAAATTTTTACATTTCCTTCCTTCCTCCCTCAACTCTTCCTCCCTCCTTCTCAGGAGAATAGGATCTCTTCATCCTTAAATTTCTCATAACAATTTTCCTGGAATGCTCCTTTGTGCTAATTTTTATCTTGCTTGGATTAGTGATTTATTTTATTTTCCTGACTCTGCCTTCCTCTTTTCCCAACCTCCTCCTTTCAAAATGTGTTGTACCTGTTTCTGAATCGTTATCTGGCATAGTACCTTACAATATAGCACAAGTTTAATAAATTTTTATTGAATTGAATATATTGGGTTAATCATTGAAAAATTAAGAATGCAAAATTACTGAATCATCTGAAACCAGATTTTATAATGTTAAAAAGTTGGTAGTAATAGAATAAATATTTGTATATTGATACAAATATGTATACAGCATATGTAATGAGTATATTGTGTGTGATAGGGTTATCTTTTTGTGGGGAAGTTATGGTAAAACCAAGTAACATCTATATATAACATATAGTCCACATATGAACATATAGTAAAAAAAAAATTGAAAATTGGATAAAGTGATAAATATGACAGACTCACAAATTTAGAGGTAGAAGGCTTCTAGAAGCCGTATAGCCCTCACTCCTTCTTATCTTACAGATGAGGAAACTTAGGTCCTGAATGATTTGCCCAAAAGAAGTAGCTAAGGGTAGGATTCAAATTCAGATCCTCTGACTTCAGATCTAGCTTTCTAACCCCCACAGGTTCTTCATAGAGCAAAGAAATTAGAAAGAGCAAATGAATAATAACATGAGAAACAGGGAAATGGGGTATCATGAAATTAGCTGAAATTGAACTGATGTAAAAAGATAGAAATGAAGGGGGAATACCACTTACAGATCTCAAACTATATTAGAAAACAGCAGTCATCAAAATCCCTTTGTGTTGCTTAAAATGGAGAAGTAGACAAGGGAGAGACAAACAATGAGACTCAATAACTCAGTGTTTGATAAACTTGAAAGTATGTTACTTAGGAAAAAAACTCACTATTTCATAAGAAGTACTAGCAAAATTAGAAAGCAGTCTGGTATGCCCCATATTCCACAATAAATTCAAAATGGACACATAACCTGACTATTAAAGATTGTGCCATAAAAGTCTTTGAAGAGAAGTGGATCATATACTTTTCATAGTTTTGGGTAGGAAATTATTTTTAAACAAACAAGGCATAGCAATTATAAGAGATAAAACAACTAATTTTAGTTACATGAAAGTGGAAAAAAACCTTCTACACTAATAACATAATAAACTGAATGCATCTAAAATAAGGGAAGCAATTGATTGTGAAAAAAATATTTGGCTCAGATTTCTCAAATAAGGGTTTGCTATCCAAAGTATAAAGATAGCTAATGGAAATATATGTGACTAAAATCTATTCTGAATAGATAGGAACTAACAGTCTTTAAGAAAAGAATTGCAAACTATTAACAACCACATGAAAAGAATGCTCCAGATCACTAATAAGATAAGTGCAAATCAAGATGATCCTGAAGTTTCCTCTCACTCCTGGAAAATTGATAAACATGACAAAATACGAGAGTAGTCAATTTTGAAAGAATTGTGGAAAGATAATATATTGTTGGTAAAGTTGTGTATTGCTGCAACAGTTATAGAAAGTAATTTGGAATTATGCAAATAAAATGGCTAAGATGTCTATTTGCTTTAACCCAAATATTCTACTGGAGGCATAGTCAGAGGATATCATTGATAAAAAGAAAGTCCCCACGAACTCCAAAATATTTATAATAGCACTTTTTATGGCAGCAAAGAACTGAAAAGAAAAATAGATGCCCACTGATTCCCTGCCTGGCTAAAGAAGTTGTAGTATAGAATATAACACAATGGAATATTACTGTGTCATAGGAAATGAAAAATATGAAGAATATAGAGAATCATGGAATGATTTATGTGAATTGATGCAAAATGAAGTAAGCAGAACCAAGAAGACAATATGTACAAGGCTTACAACAATATCAATGGAAATAATAATTACAAAATGAAAAGAAACGTTGAAGAATTATAAAGAACAAGCATAGTACCTAAAACCATGTCTTCATTCTCGACAAATACTTGTTTTTGCTTCAGTTTCTCATCTGGAGAAAGAAATGGCAAACCACTCCAGTATCTTTGTCAAGAAAACCCCAAATGGGGTCATGAAGAGTCAGACACGACCGAAAAGACTGGACAGCCACAGTCACCAGGATGAGTTTGAACAAGAGCTATTTTTCTGGGCCTCAATTTCCTTAGCTTTAAAATGAACAGGTTGAAATGAAAAAGGATGATCTAAAGTCCCATTCAGATCTAAATCTGTGTCCCTGTAATCTTATCACCTAGAAGAGGAAAAAAGAAGAGTGAATTCAATCATTCAACGAACATTGTATGCAAAGCAACAAACATTAAGCATCTAATCAAGGTTCTGTAGAGAATGAAGATATTTTGAATAACTGGAAAAATTATAAATCTTACTTATATGAAGAGATTGATATATCGACTATATATTTACCATTACCTCTTCTACTATGTGATTTTTTTGATGTTTATTTATTTTTAGTTTTCAACATTCATTTTCACAAAATTTTGAGTTTCAAATTTTTTCCCCATCTCTCCACTCTGTTACCCCAAAACACTGAGCATTTTGATTACCCCTTCCACCAATCTGCCCTCCCTTCTAACACCCCTCCCTTCATTTATCGCCATCTTCTCTCTTATCTTGCAGGGCATGATAAATTTCTATACCCCATTACCTGTAATTTTTATTTCCCAGTTGTATGCAAAAACAATTCTCCACATTTGTTCCTAAAACTTTGAGTTCTAACTTCTCTTCCAACCTCCTTCCCCACCCATCCCCAACGAGAAGGCAAGCAATTTGATGTGGGCTATATAAATGTAGTTTTGCAAATGACTTTCATAATAGTCATGTTGTGTAAGACTATATTTCCCTCCATCCTATCCTCCCCGCCATTTCTCCTATTCTCTCTTTTGACCTTGTCCCTCCCCAAGAATGTTTGCTTCCAATTCCTCCCTCCTCCCATTTGCACTCCCTTCCATTTCCTTCTCCCCTGCTTATCTCCTTCTCCCCCACTTTCCTGTAGTGTAAGATAGGTTTTCATACCAAATTGAGTGTGCAATGTTATTCCTTCCTTGAGTCAAATGTAATGAGAATAAGCTTCATTTTTTCCTTCTCACCTCCCCCCTTTTCTCCTCCATTGAAAATGCTTTTTCTTGCCTCTTTTATGAGAGATAATTTGTCCCATTCCACTTCTCCCTTTCTCTTCCCAATACATTCCTCTCTCACACCTTAATTTTATTTTTGTAGATATGATCCCTCCCTATTGAACTTACCCTGTGCTCGCGCATTTCCCCCCCTCTCTCTATGTAATATATACACGTGTGTGTGTGTGTGTGTATGTATGTATGTATAATCCCTCCCAGTACCCAAATACTGAGAAAAGTTTCAAGAGTTACAAATATTGTCTTTCCATGTAGGAATGCAAATAGTTCAACTTTAGTAAGTCCCTTATGATTTCTTTTTCCTGTTTACCTTTTCATGCTGCTCTTGATTCTTGTGTTTGAAAGTCAAATTTTCTCTTCGACTCTGGTCTTTTCATCAAGAATGCTTTTGAAAGTCCTCTATTTCATTGAATGACCATTTTTCCCTTGAAGTATATTATACTCAGTTTTTCTGGGTATTTGGCTTTAATCCTAGTTCCTTTGACATCTGCAGTATCATACTCCATACCCTTTGATCCCTTAATGTAGAAGATGCTAGATCTTGTATTATCCTGATTGTATCTCCACAATACTTGAATTGTTTCTTTCTAGCTGCTTGCAGTATTTTCTCCTTGACCTGATAACTCTGGAATTTGGCTACAATATTCCTAGGAGTTTCTCATTTTGGGTCTCTTTAGGTGATTGGTGGATTCTTTTAATGTTTATTTTGCCCTCTGGTTCTAGAATATCAGGGCAGTTTTCCTTGATAATTTCATGAAAGATAATGTCTGGGCTCTTTTTTTGATCATGGCTTTCAGGTAGTCCCATAATTTTTAAATTGTCTCTCCTGGATCTATTTTCCAAGTCAATTGCTTTTCCAGTGAGATATTTCACATTGTTTTCTATGTTTTCATTCTTTTGGTTTTGTTTTGCAATTTTTTAGTTACTCATAAAGTCATTAGCTTCCATCTGGCCCATTCTAATTTTTAAAGAACTATTTTCTTCAGTGAGTTTTTGAACCTCCTTTTCCATTTGGATAATTCTTCTTTTTAAAGCAGTATTCTCCTCATTGGCTTTTTGGACCTCTTTTGCCAATTGAGTTAGTGTATTTTTAAAGGTATTACTTTCTTCAGCATTTTCCTGGGTCTCTTTTTAGCAAACTGTTGACTCATTTTTCATGATTTTCTTGCATCTCTCTCATTTCTCTTCCCAATTTTTCCTTCTCCTCTCTTACTTGATTTTCAGAATCCTTTTTGAGCTCTTCCATGGCCTGAGACCATTGATTATTTATTCTGGAGGCTTTGGATGCAGAAGCCTTGACTTCCTCTGATCCCATGCATTGTTTTTCCTCATCTGAAAGGATGGAGGTATTAATACCTGGTCACCAAGAAAGTAACCTTTTATAATCTTATTTTTTCCCCTTTTTTGGGCATTTTCCCAACCACTTACTTGACTTTTGAGTCCTTTATCAAGAGGAAGGTGTACTCTGGGGACCTGTAACTTCTCAGTTCCTCCAAGGTGGCACAATCAAGGGAGAGAAATTTACTTCTGGGAGCAACCAAAAACTTTTCTGCCCAGGATATGCAAGTAGAATTCCCTTTCCACAACTGCCTCCAGCTCTGCCATGCCCATACTCCTCCTCACTTCTGGGCTGGGCTCTCAGTTGAGATTCAGATCAGCTGCTCAATTCTCCCAGGGGCTTTAGGTGGAGGGCAAGGCTGTCACTCAGGGCTGAGACCCAGATCAGTGGTTCAATTCCCCCAAGGGCTTTAGGTGGAGGGTTTTACAAATGGTCACTGCTCCCATGGCCACCTGGGGCCAGGATTAGGGGAGGACCCTGCTCCCTTGTCACTGAGATGAAAAAGCTTTTTCACTGACTTTTGAAGCTGCCTTTGGTGTTTGTGGGTTGAGGAATCTGAGAACTGCTGCTGCTGCTGCTGCTGCTGCTGCTTGGAATTCCACCTCCAAGGTCTGTTCTGGTCCTGTTCCTCCCAGTACCACTCAACCAAGGCTCCATACCCCATGTGATAGACCTTTCCTGTAGTTCCTCCAGGCTACCTTGGGCCAGAAATCTCTTTCACTCTGTTGTTCTGTGGCTTCTGCTGTTCTAGAATTTGAGAGTCATTTTTTATAGGCATTTTATGGGCTGTGGGGGAAGAGCTAGAGTATGTGCATCTTTCTACTCTGCCCTCTACTATGTGATCTTAACCAGTATAATAGTGGTCTAAAGCAGACCTGCACAAGCTGAGGCCCACCAAAGGATTTTGGGTGGCCCATGAAAAATGTAGAGGAAAACAGTTCCTGTTTCCTGCAGTTTTCACCAGCCTCCTGAAATGCTTTGGTGGGCCATAGATTGTGCAAACCTGGTCTAAAGTTCCTTTTGTGGAAGAAGTCCTTTAGTCCCAGGCAGCACATGGCTACTCCATTTGTCTGCCCCTATCCACAAGTAATCACAAGAGTGTGAGACTGTGGGAGAGAACAGTCTGATGACCTGGTCTGATACACCGAATACCTGATCAACTGATACTCCATGGATTCTGACAAATTCACACCTCCTACTCTCTTAATTCTTGTGATTCAGTTATCATCTGTTCAGATGAAATCCTCTTTCTCTGCTACCTCTCCCTAACTGCTCATCCTGATGTAGCCCCAGGATATTATTATCAGTTTCCACTTCATTTTAGATTTTTTTCATCCCACACTATATTCAATTTTTTTTCTAACAAAAAAATGCCTACCCACCCACTCCAGTGTTGGTTGCCTCTCTGAATTGGGCCCGGAGGAAGAGCCATCAAACTCACTACTACTCATTCATGCAGTTTGGCATAATAGATATAGCACTGACCTTGGAGACAGGAAGGTCTGACCTCAAATCCTGCCTCAGATGTCTAGCAGCTGTGTGACTATGGGCAAATCATTTAACCTTTCTTATCCTCAGTCCTTCATATGTACAATGAGAATAATAACAACATCCACCTCCCAGGGTTGTTGTGAAGATCAGATGAGATAAATATAGAAAGTACCTTGCAAATCTTGAGGTGCTATAGCTAATAGGAGTATTGACATTCTCAGATTTTCCCTCTGCTACCATTAATTCCCAATATTTATTCCACCTATTAATATTACCTGTTTCAGATTCTTATTGTTGCTACCTTCCAACCCTCAGATCAACTTTTATGACTCATTTGATCTCTATTTCTACTCTGCCTTTACTCCATCCTGTTTCTCCCCCATCCCACTTCCCCTGCCAACGATGTCTACAGTGATTACATTGTGAACATCAACACCACAAACTGCCCCACTTCTGTGATCTTGAATTCTGAAATTACTTTCTCTTATAATTATCTCTATCTTCTCATTTTCTCCACCACTTTACTTCTCCAAAACCTATTCTTGTCCTCTCAGTCACGCTGAGATTTTCTATGTTTCCCTGTTCCCAGGTCACTTCTAATCTGGTCTCCCCTCAATTCACAGTCTTGGCTCTGTACTTAAACATTTTAAACATTCATTTTTCTTTATTTCCACTGTCTTAACCATTGTTCTGTCATTAATTCCTTGCAAATATTTAACTGGGGGTCACCCTTTTCTCCTACTCCTGAGCTGCTGAACACTGATGTTCAGAAAACTGTGCTAACCAAATCTCCTGTAAGTTCACATTTAGCTTTAACTTGGCCCTCACATTGTGAGTCATCTTTTCATTCTTTTCTAATGTTGTCTGTCAAACTACTGCCACAGCAAGCGTCCTAAACTTTCTTCTCTGCTTGCAAGCACCAAAACACCAAGCTCTACTCCATATCAACAGATAACCTAGCTCCCTACTTTACTGGAAAAATGAAAACCCTCCATGACAAGCTTCCTCATCTCCCCTATTCACACATTTTATTTGTTAGACCAAAGTTCACCCTTAAACTTTAACTTTTCCAGAAATAAAGTGTTTCCCATGCACAATCTTAGATTATATAAGATCCCAAAGTAACAGACTGTTGAATAAAGATCTCTCAGAAGTTCTATATGAGCATCAAGTTCAATCAAGGCATGAAACAGTACTGAGCAGAATTATCTGCCAGCATCATGGTGAAAGTCCTACGTAAGATGTTCTTGTTGGTAGATGATGTGATAATTCTGGAATGCTTTAAGGTATCCTCAGTGACACCCTAAGCCAGTCATATTGAAGGAGAAATAATGAGGGCTAAATCATGTGGATCAAGAATAAATATTGTACAGATTTTTCCAGATAATTTGATAGGAACCTGATTGAGTGAGTCCAACAGCATATGAATCTTTAAGAGAGTCAGTACGTAGGCAGTGAGGTGAGGCCTGAAGTGAAGAGCAGGAAAGCACAGGCTAGATCATAGTGGGGAAGTTAGTGCACTGGAATGCACTGGCCTTCCATGTCCCCACTTAATTATGGATACAAAAGCATGTTAAAAAACACAAATAATATTGACTTGATTCTACATATCTGTGAATCATGAGACACAGATTCTGGAAGGAATGCAATTTCATGTGATTGAAAGGGCAATGAGAAGATGATGGTAAAAAATAGACTGATGCATGTTGCCCATGATGGCACATACACATAAGAGTGATATAAAATATGGTTTATCATCGTGTTTGAGTTGGAAAAGCTGTTTGTGTAGTGAATGTGAGAGACAACAGATGGATTTCCCAAATGCTACACAATATACACAAAGTATTCAAAGAGCTAGAGGAAGAGAGGCTTCTGTGTGTTGGGAGAGATTCCCTAGGGAAGATTTGCAGAAAAATATGGATAATAATCACACAGAATGAGAAGGCATAAGTTATACTTTACTCTGTTTCCATACTAATGAGATCCTTTGTAACACAAGCATTTATGTAAGGAGATCAACAATTCTTGTGCCTGTAAAAAATCGGGAGCAGAACAACTCTACTCTGCCCTTCTAACCTTGGTAAATAAAGCTCCTAGAGTGATTTGTTTGAACCCTGGCTGATAACCAAGGGCATTATGGAATTTGAAATGAAGGTTCCATGAGTTCCCTGAGCATTTACTATGAACTCAGAGAGTGACACTTAAGACTTAGAACTTAAATATGTTCAAAAGGTACACAGCTTCCGACTGAAAACCTCTGATGGTTATCTGTGTGTGGTTGTGAGTCTTATTCCCAAAAGAATTGAAATAGCCCCTGGAGTTTATGGTATAAAAGATATGAGACCATTTCTTTCTGGGGAAGGATCCTCAGAAGTGCAACTAGGTGGTGTGGTGGGTAAAGTGTTGTGCTCAGAGCAAATGAAGATGAGTCTTCCTGACTTCTAATCTAGCCTCAGATACCTACTAGCTATGTGACCCTGGGTAAGTCATTTAATCTCTGTCTCAGTTTCCTCATCTATAAAATGAGCTGGAAAAGGAAATGGCAAACTACTCCAGTGTCTTTGCCGAGAAAACTCCAAATGGGGTCAGGAAAACTGAACATCAGAGCTGCTGCAATGAAATAGAAGGCCAACAGAGTGCCCTGCAGACTCAGTAGAGAGGAAGTCAATTAAAGACTAGCAGAAGGCAATAGCAGAGGAAGGCAGAAGACCAGCAAAAGGCAGGCAGCAGAGGCATGAACTGATTATGGCCCTAAAGAGGACCAGGAGCTTGCATTCCAACAGAGAGAGCAGAAGGACTGGCCATAGAGAGGGCTTTGGATCCAAATTTTGCTTATGCATGTGTCCACACAGGTTCCTAGGCTGGGTCTATTCTCTACATATTTTCACTGTCTTATGGTGTGGGGAATGTGTGAGGGCATTTACCCTTATTTCAATGAGAGCATTTTCCTTCTTGTTTGTCTTGTATGCTGTTTCACTAAGTGCCTTTTGCTCTGCAGTAACATTTATTCTGGTTGAAGAGTAAAGAGAAATGTCACTGGGGGCTGAGGAGCTATGGTTTTGAATACTTGCTGATCCACAGTGTTCTTTGCATGTGGGACAGATTTCAGGCAATCCACTTTTGAGGGGAGACTGAGCTAAACTGAAATCTTCTCAAATGCGATATTCTTAGAAACATGTCTTCACAGAACTATACTGTGTCCCCATCCCCTTCTTTTTTTTCCTCCAAATCTCATCTAGGATATTGTGTTCACTTCTGGGCACCAAAGTTCAAGAAAGATTGAAAAGTGAGTGACCAGGAGAAGGCAACAGAGAAGGCGAAGGGCTTTGAGTCTATGTCAGATGACTGGTTGGAGAAGCTGGTGAAGCTTAGCCTGGGACAAGAGAAGACTCGGGGTCATGAGAGTTACCTTCAAGGATCTGAAAGGTTGTCATGGAAAGGAAGAATTAGGTTTTGTTCTCTTTGGCCCCAGAAGGCAGAATCAGGAGTGATGGATGAAGGTGGCAAAGATACAAATTGTCAGGCAAATTTTCCTGACAATTAGAACTATCCAAAAGTGGAATAACCTTTCTTGAGAAGTGGTGGATTCCTCCCTTGGAAAAAGCTCATAAATAGAAGTATGTATAAAATAATTTTACAGATACATACACATGTATATATACACATATGCATGCACATATGTATATATGCACACACAAATACACACATGTGCACATATATTTATACATATATACACATGTGTATATATTACATATGTGTGTAACATATTACACACACATACGTGTGTGTGTCCCTATTTGTGTCTAATTGTAGCAAACTCAAGAGCAAGGGAGCAGTGAGGAAGGAAGAAAAAATTACATAATCATTTTGTTGTATATTTGAAAGGAATAGCAAATTGTGCATAGTAGCTTTGCAGTTTCATGTACAATCATCCTTTTTTTTATTGTACTATGTTATAGAAACTCTTGTTTTAGTCCACAATTTAAAAAATAAAATTTGAAAAAAAGAAAGTGTGGTCAAAACCATGTGGACTATGTTATAATATGAATTACTTTCACGTATGGGTTGGATAGATGTCTGCTGAGATCCCTGCCAATTCTGTGATTCTGTGACATGCCCTATGTGGATTTTTTTCTCGATTTCTCAGATTTCAAAAAGCATGCTTGCACCATTTTGCACACAGTAGATGCTTTTTAAATATTTGAATTGAATTGAGCCTCAATACTTCTCACCTTCTCATTTTGAATTCTGTGGCTTCTATGTTTTTGTGATCAGCTCAGTTTAATTGTGGGGTTAGAGTAAGAAGCCACACCAATAATCCCACCTTGAATAAGTAAAGTGTTTATAGAGTAATGAGATCCGTTTTTTACAGCATTGTGTTAAGTTCTGAAAAACCTTTCATTTTGCTGATGTCAGAAACAAAAGGAATAAAGCCAGGTGGAAAAGTCAGGATTCTTTTCCTTTCTTTTCCTTTTTCTTAAGTCCAATAAATTCAAAGGGCCTAGATTTTTTTTTTGCATCGGGAAACAGCTCTGCCCAACTACCACATTTCACTTTATAGTAAGAAATTCTTTACGTGTAATATCTCTGTTAAATTGGCTTATACTGCTTTAAGTTGTAATGAATTTCCATAGATAGTTTATCTTAGCTATATATTATTCTGTTGTGTGCTGAAACATTTAAGGACACTCAAGACCTTATACATTTATAAATTAAAACTCTGTTACTAGGATGCAAATAATATGAAAGTCAATAAATCTTCATCCAAGTGCTGGTTCAAAGTGACAAGGGATGCAGCTGTTTTATATATTTATATTTATATATATAAAATATATTATATATATTATATGTATATTGTATGTATATTTATTTTGGGAATTCAGTAAATTTTTTTGTGGCTTTTGTATTTACTATATCTTTTATTTTTCTTCATGGGACTCTCATTTGGATCATTATTTTTCTGAGCTATGGTTTATTTTTTTCTAGAGGAAGAAATAACCACACAATTGGCTTAATAACAAAAACACACCACACTTGAGGAAAATGGGGATAGGTCTCCTTTGTAAGTGAGATTTATTTCACGTCTTTAGAAATACTATCTCATAGATATCCAAGTTAGAAGGTATTAGATACATCAAACTAAGTGGAAAAATGTGTTCTCCACAGGTAAAAAACTGGTAAGAAAAACTACTTGAGAGAAGCAAAGCATCTGGTTTATTTCCTCTAGAAACTAAAGAGAGTCATTGTTAGTGTTCAATAACCACAAGCAAGTAAAAAAAAATCTGGAGTTAATAAAAGGCAAAATTACATGCAAATAGGCAACGTATAAAGGTCATATTCAATATACCATCCAGTAGAACTGTTTTTAAGATTCAGAAAACCTGACTTCAAGGACCATTTTTAAACACTCAAATAGTCCATCAACTCCATCTCCTGCCAATTTTTGTTGTTATTCAATGATTTCAGTTGTGTCTGACTCCTTGTGATCCCATTTGGGGTTTTCTTAGCAAAGATACTGAAGTGGTTTGCTAGTTCCTTCTCCAGCTTATTTTACAGGTGAGGAAACTGAGGCAAGCAGGGTTAACTGAATTGCCTAGGGTCACATACTCATAAGCATCTGAGTCTGGAGTTGAACTCAGGAAGAAGAGACCTCTT
The DNA here is from genome assembly GCF_028372415.1 of Notamacropus eugenii. Lineage (NCBI taxonomy): Eukaryota > Metazoa > Chordata > Mammalia > Diprotodontia > Macropodidae > Notamacropus > Notamacropus eugenii. The sequence continues at coordinate 362,857,028 of NC_092874.1, forward strand.
GATTCCAAGCCCAGCACTGCATCTACTGCACCAACTAGCTGCCCCTTACTGCCAAAGGGGACTGAAATTCAGTTTGATATAAAAACACCTGCTTGACGTTATGATAAAATTCCTCTCTGGCATAGGGAAATATACAAGTATGTGGTTTAGGTTTCTCCCTTCCCCTTACAGAAACTAGAATAAACCATTTCAGTTTCATCACATTTACTCTGTTTGAGAAACCCACTGAGTTTGCTCTCTGTAGGTAGTACATTGGCCAGGAAACTGCAGATTATTCTCTTCTCTATACAAGGGACACCATGCATGAAGAAATCTCTCCTTAGAAAGTCTGGTGACCAAACTCTTGAATTCAGGTGCTTTTGAGCTCTGAAACCTGAGACTCCTCTTTTACCCCAGTTGGCATACTCACATTCTTTGGGAGGTATCTTTTACATATCTCTAAGCCAGGGGTTCTTAAACTGGGATCTATGAACTTGATTTAAAAATTAGATAAATGAATTTCAATACAATTGGTTTCCTTTATAATCTTATGCATCTTATACACTCAAGAAGATTATTCTGTGAAGGGACTTACAGGTTTCATCAGATTGCCATGACATACAAAAAGCTTAAGAACCAATCAGCATGCTCTGAAATCTCATCAGATTGGTTAGCACTTCCCTTATTACCACTTTTCTCCCCAATACAGTTATATGTGTGAGTTATTATAAGTGATTCATAAATATGATAAATGATAAACATTATGAAACGATAAAAGTATAGTTGAGAAGATCAAATAGACAAAAGCTGACATAGGGATGGGTATGTGGTTACTACCTCCTATATTGTAGCAGGTGTGTTCATGTCTAGATCAAATATTGTTGGAAGGTCCTTGAATCCCAGAAAATGAAGCCTGGACAAAATGTGGAATTCGCCAGCCCCTCCTTATCACTCCATAGCCAGCAGGACTGTTTTTAACCATTTTGTTGAAAGAAAGATTAAGAATATGGACAGAGAGTCCTGGCTGACACTTTTATGCTGAGAGGAAGGACGTTATCAATATCTACTGAGACTACAGGAAAGAATCAGATTAAATACATGCAGAACTTTCCACTTAAATGAGGTTTTGTTTGGAAGATACACACACATATCTATATACAGACTATATATCTATATACATCTCTCTCTCTCTCTATATATATATACACGCACACACGTATATTTTTAATCATAGATTCATTGTTTCTTGGGTCACTTCCAACTAAAATAATTCTCTCTAATTTTACTGTGAGCAAACTGAAGATTAGAGAAGTCAGGCAATTTGTCAAAGGTAGACTTTAGGTCTTTTGACTCCCAGAGCAGTTCATAACTTTTATTTGACGTTGACTTTCTTCCTTTTATTTGGAGATGAAAAGATATTGAACGATTATTTTAAAAAAATTATACTTAGCACCACAATTAACAACTCACATTTATTCAGAACTTTAAATTTTACTAAGTATTTTTCACATAGTAGGAGATACTTTCTTGTTACAATAAGTACCAGGCTATCCTGGGATATCTGGTATTTGTTTCCTCCCTGTAACTGCTTGCCCTGTCCCCCTGTTGCACAGTCCTCTTTGACTTCATGGGATCCTTCAAGGTAGGAAGGAGAGAGAGAGAGACAGAGACAGAGAGACAGACTGCTCCTTATGCAAAAGCTTATTTTCATGAACTATTCAGCCCTGAGAGTCTCTAAACAGATTCAGAGAAGCTTCTATACATTAGAATACAAAATGAACAGACACCTCATACATTCTAAGCATCTAGATGGGAGGCTTTCATCTGTTTCACAGAGCGTCATTAGGAAAGAGGCCCTACATGCATTATTTGAATTATCTGATAGCATTATAGAACAGGGATGGAACCTGTAACTTCATTGCTATAAAGAACCAACCCTCAGATAAGGAACACCCCACGCCCTTACCAATATAGGTCAGTACTTTTTCTGCAACTTATAGCCCTTGAAAGTTTCAGAGCAAATATGTGTCAGAGAAGGGGCTTGGCAGCAAGTATTCCTGAATTGAAGGCCACTTCTGTATGAACTCTGCAACGTTGCTTCTGTATACATATCAGAATATGTACAAAATAAATATAATGTAGTTTTGCCTGCTTGAGTTAAGTTTCAAAGGAAATGAATTCTGGAAGGCTTATGTAAGGAAGGAGTGCATTCTAGGCACAGAAGATGGCAAAGGCAAAGGCATGGAGGTGGGAAATAGAATGTTTTGTGTAAGGAACAGTGAAAAGACTAATTTCACTGGATTGTAGATAGTGGAAGGGGGAGTAATGTCTAATGAGGGCTAGGTTACGAAAGGGTATAAATTCTAAAAAGAACAGTTTAGATTTTATGTTAGAGGTAAGAGGGAGTTACTTGCTTAATGAATGAATGAAAAAGTATTATTTAATACTTAAACAATTCCTGAAGATATGAATCTAATCCTTGGGAATATAGCATCTGACCACATGGAGTTTATATTCTAATAGAGGGATATAACAAACATAATGGTAGTGACCAGAGAGAGATACTTTGATCTGGAAAGGTAAACAGTTATAAAGATGTTAAACAGGGTAATAGTGGAATATATGTGTTCTCTAATGGCAGTGCTGACTCAATCATAGTTCAGATCTGGAGAGTGAGGAGGAGGTGGGAGAGAAACAGAGGATGCCTGCATTGAGAAGGCAGGTAGAGAGAAGATATTAGGGAGTTGAGAGAAAGTGGATCATGGTTGAGATCTGTCTAAAATAATGAGCCAGCTGTAACCTCTACCAGTCAGGATAGCAGAACCCTGGAGCAGAAGTTCCAGAGATGAAAGGTTTAAAAGCTTCTTTCAGGCATCTATTGACCATTTCTCTGTCCATTATTTCATGTTGTCTCTCATTCTCTTCTTAGTGTCAAAATTGGATGTGACCTCAAAGGTCACCTAGTTCAACTTTCTCATTTTATATATGAGGAAACAGTGATTATTCCTCTGCTAAAGTGTTGCTTCTGGAATTATGGTTGTGTATTCCATTGATCAACGTTGTAAAAAAAAAAAACAAAACGCTCCTAGTTATAACTGGTGCTGAACTTGTGTAATTGGCCCTTCCCTGCTCTACAGTATTCTCCCTCTGGGCTCTACATTCTCTTCCTAGCATTGCCTTTGCTGCCTCTTGATCTTTGGTACTGATCTTATTCACGATTGGCACTCATAGCCTGTGAAGAGATTCTCTCCAAAACTGCAGTTTTCATGAGGCCATGACTTGAACATGGGTCACTGTAGACATGGGTTATGTGAGGGGACAACAGTGAGTTGGAGTACCTGGAAGACTCAGTGATCTGGTCTTCTCTTCTCTTTTCTATAAGAATTTCTTTGTGGTGGATTCTTTTAGTTCTTTTCTTGCCATCATTTTGCAGCATTGTTGGATTCTTTGCTTGTTTATTTGAGGCAAAATAGACATGAACCCCGAGTGATCACTTATTCCTCCATCTTCCTAGGATTATATTTGTATAATTTAGCCTACAGGCACTAGGAATCACTAATGTTTCTTGAATCATTGAGTTAGAGGGTCCACCTAAGCAATTAGGAATTTTATGTTGTCTGCTTTCTGTGAGATGGATTGAATTGGAGAGGAATTGGGAATGGAGGCAGGAAAAATAGTTAAGATCAAAGTACAGAATCAGAGAATTTGGAACTAGGATTTGGATCATTTAATCCCACCCTCCTTGTTATACTGAGATGAAAGCTGAAACCCAGAGATATAAATATTTTCCTCTCGAAACTCTCATTTCTAGTCGTTCACAAAGGCTGTGGAATTAGACCGAAACTGGTCTAAATAAATATGAAAATGTCTTTTTAATTGAATAAACAAATGTCTCATTAACTAGCAGTTTTCCTCCTTTTGCTCAGCAGTGAATTGAGCTGTAGCTCGGCAGAATGAAGGGACTTTACCCATATTCCATCTGTCTTTCCTTCCAGATTAAGGTATTCTCACCCATTTGTCTAATAAAAAAAAATGAAGTGTCAGAATAATGAAATACAAAAGCTTAAATATATTAACATTACTCTCTAAATAAATTTGCTGTTCCACTTGGAAGGCCCTTCTCTTCTTTCCTGCTCCACCTTTATCAGTGTAATACAGTGTGATTATCTCATGCTGCCATCTATAACACATTATACTATCATTATCCAACTCCTATTCAAAATAGCTCTCAGAATTCTTGGTATTTGAAAGAAGCCAAAATGCTGTGCATGTGTGGGAAATAAACGTTATTCTCTGCAAGAACAATAATCCACCATTGCCCGTTAAGTATAAGGAGACTTGTAAGAGTGAAACTGAGAACAGGGCACTCAAGAACAGAAGATCAAAGGATTAATGAATTCCTAAAATTACAAGAAAGCATGAGTTTGTTTGTATTTAAATGGAGAAGCCCTCAATCCTATATTGGAGGTGCGTGTAACGATGGTTTATCAAGTCTCCTAGCTAGCTCCTGCTTAAGCTTCTTTAGAGACTGAGACCAACAATTACTTGGTGGCAAATGCTCTGGAGGCCCCACAGGGGAACAGAAACACAATTCTTTTCTCTTTACTTAACCTGCATACCACACACCCTCCAAAAGCACCTCGTTAAAGGCCTTTATTAACAAGACAGATAAAGAATTTAATATGGTTTCTCAAGAAAGAAGATTCCATCAGACACAGTTTCAGGGCTCTCAAATCTGTTTGCATTAGACAAGAATTGTTTCTTGAGAATGTTTTTGGGTTGTGTATCTTTTTTTTTTTTTTTTTTGAGAAACAGAGACAGAGAGACACATAAAGAAAGACATGGTGAAAAGGAAGGAAGGAAGAAGGAGAGTGAAGGAGGGGAGGGTAGGATAAATTAATAGATGCAGAATTAAACAGAAAAATTAGCAACCCAGTTGTCTAAATACACCAATAGTTTAATCTAAAATGCAATGTGATTTCTTCTTTAAGTCAGGAGACTTCTGAGTCAACATCAAGATGAGAATTTCAGCCCAGTATAAATAAAATCATCATGCCTCTCGCTTAAAAAAAAAAAATAACTGTTTTGGTGGATTCCAAGTCTTTCACTTCATGAATTGGACCTGCTGCAGCTGCCACCTCCAGTTTTCTGGCTCTGTAGATGGTCTTCAATTCTGTGCACATCTGGAAATGCCAGATCATGCAGCTGTGCCAACAAATCCTGCCCTCTGGCATGATGCCAGGAGGCCACCCCCACACATTTTCATTCCTTTCCTCCAAAGCATTGTGCAGATGGTCCCAAACCTTACTGCTTTCAATGCAGTCAGAAGTACCCATTTTAAATAGTGAGGGGGAGAATGGTGATGTTTAGAAGTGGATATTAAACCAATATTTTCAAGAAAGGAAATAGTTAAGATTTATGCCTCCCAATTCTTATCATTTTGACAATTAATAGTAATATGTAACATTTCCAAAAACATTTCTGAGAGAACGAAATCTGCTTAAATGTAATTTCTATTTGCCAGTGTTGATTCTTTGTGATGTAAATCCCTTTTAGGCTGTAAGACCCTGAATTAGAACTATGTTTTTTTGTCCTGGAGCAATCAACTATTTTGGAAGACAAAACAAGAATATTAGCAACTTTGTGTGAATCCATTCCAGTGTTCTTCTTTTCCCTAGTGCTCTTGCCTCCCACCATTTCTCTGCAGGATTTCTAGAAGTTTCCTCCTCTGAATCTGAGAGAACAGTGGTGGTTTCTTGCTTTGCTTCTGTGACCCGTATGCAAGGATTTTCCATTCTTACAATTAGAACTTATTACTGAAGTCAGGGGGCCAGGGCATTGAGCCCTCTCCATCCTTACAAAAGTTTCTCTCTTAGCTTTAGACCCACTTATGTGGCAGAAAGTAGTTTAGTCCTGGGAAAAGCTGGCCTCTAATGAGAGGGTTAGATTTCTTTTCTCATCCTGTTTGGTCATTTACTACCCTTCCTTCCCCCTACACCAGGGGATCCACTCTAGATCCCCAAGATAAAATTAGAGCTTCTCCATTAGGAGAGAGTAAAATGGTACTCAGTGAATCAATCAATAAACATTTTTGAGCACCTACTAGGTTCCAGACGCTGTGTTAAACAGTGAGGATAAAAAAAAAGAGAGGCAAAAGACAGTCCTTGCCCTCCGAGAACTTACAATTTAATTGGGAAGACAACATGCAAACAAATATATACAAATCAAATTATATACAGATTAAATGGAAAATAATAGAGGGAAGGGAGTTAGAATTAAGTGAGGTTGGGCAAGGAGGTGAGATTTTTAATTGGGACTAAAAAGAAACAAAGGAGGTCAATATTTGGAGCAGAGGAAGGAGAGAATTTTAGGCATTGGGGGATAGCCAAAAGAATGCCCAGAGGGGAGAGTTGGAGTGTCCTATTTGTGGAACAGCCAGGAGACCAGTATCAAGAGTGCTTGTTGGGGAATAAAATGTAAGAAGACTGGAAACATAGGAGGGAATAGGTTATAAAGGGCTTTTAATGACAAACAGAGCATTTTTTATTTGCTCCTGGAGGCAACAGGGAGCCACTGGAGTTTATTGAGTAAAGTAGGTGACATGGTTGGACCTGTGCTTTAGGGAAATCACTTTAGTGGCTGAATGGAGGATGAGAGTGAGGAGAGATTTGAGGCAGGCAGACCTCCAGGGCCTGAACACTAGAGTGGTAGTGATGAGGGCTGGAAGGAGTGGGGTTGGGGAGTGAGACCCCCACAAAGACCAGAGTACCAAGGGCAGGTTACCTGGAAGGAATTCATGGACTCAAGCATTGTTTAGGTCAAGATAAAGATTTATTATACTTTTCAGAAGGCAAAAGTTCTTAGGGAACCTGCAACCTTAGAGGGGTACAGGCAAAGTTTATATAGGATATTCTGTAGGAAACATGTGCCAAATATGCTAACTAGGTGTTTCAGAGCAGGATTAGGGAGTGGTAAAGGAGTGGTTAGTTCTTAAAGGAACACGAACTTTTGGTATCTACTGCACAGGTATTTTACCCAGAGTTCATCAGGAAATAGCCTAAGGGGAGGCTACATAGAGGTGTGGTTTTAGGCCTGAAACATCCCTAAGTTAACTAGCAGTCAGGGCTGACTGAGAAATACCAGGTCTTGTTAGACAAGCTAAATGTAAGGGAGTATATGTACATCTAAGTCTAGGATACATATGATAGGTCAGTAAATGTCATTAAGACCCAGTGCACAGCCAGTTCAGCCAACACACTGGTTCAGACTAATAAATTCTATAGGTGCCAGCTGGCTGCTGTAGCAGGAAGAGATAATGGTTGTTGCTCGGGCAGGCTGTGTCCTTGGCCTGGGGAGAAACTGCCTGGGATAGTGTTTTGAGGCTAGAGAGAAATGTGACTTTTAAAGAGAAATGTGATTTTAGAATTGAGCACCCCATCAGTAGCCATATCAGAGGAGAGAAGGGGGTGTACATAACAGATTTTGCAAAGGTGAATTGTCACATCTTCAGAACAGATTGAATATGAGTTGGGGGGTAGTGTGATGAGAGAGGGAAGAGTGTGATGAGAGAGGGAGGAGCATGATGAGAGCCTCAAGAACCAGAGGATGCCCTCTACAGTAACAGGGAAAGTGTTGGGAGGAGGGCTCAGGGGGAAAAGATAATGAGTTGTGTTTTAGACATATTAAGTTTAAGGTATCTATCTACTGGACATCCTCAAAGTTAAGGGACAGGTATTTATTTCCTACTCATTAAAGATATCTTTTCATTAACAGAAATTCTTAAAACAAGATTTAGTAACTTAATCTATAACTACTATTATAATTTCCTGAGATTTAAACCTCCACAATTTGTGAAACTGCTGAGTTATATTGTTATATTTCACCATCTTCTAGCCAGTGAGGCCAGAGCTTGGGCTCTTACTCTGGCCAGTGGTCATCTTCTCTAAAGAAGAAACTTCCCATGCTGCCAGTCATCTTCTCCCAATGAACCCCAGATTTCTTGAATTCACTAGGTCACTGCCAAACCTGGAGACCTGTATTGTGAAGCTTATGTTTGGTTGCTTATAATTAGGGGAAAAAAACCACACAACACAAAACAAAAGTAGTACCTAGGGCTCCAAGATCCAGTATCATGTTTAGCTAGGATATATTCTTTGGATGCCATATGCTGATGTATTCATAGTAGGCATTGTAGGGTTGGGGGTAATGGTGGTGAGAAAGCTCAAAGGTTCCTATTATATTCCACAGACAAGAAGAGAAAGACAACTGAAAGTGTGTAACATCTTGTTTAAAATCTACTAAGTCATTGGCTCTTTCTGTCCATGGCCACGCTTTATCATCTCCGATGTGCCTTTTATCTCTGAGTCAAACATGACTATTCAGAAGTCCTTAGCTATGCTACACTAGATTATTCTTTTCAGAATATTTCAGGCAGTGAAGAGACTCAGTACATAAACACTTTGACCATCCATGTATTCTGTGCATGTGCTCTTGAGACAAAAGTAAGTAGTGACAGAATATCACGGTAGCTTTAGGTCCTCAACTCAAAAGTAAATTTAAAGAGGTTTGACTTTGGTGACTCTCCAGTGCCTGAAGAATGTAAAGACAGCTTGATGTAGAAGCTTGATAAGAAGATATGCATGTACTTACTCTACAATTTATGATAGAGGAGAACTGGCAGAAAGACAAGAAAGATTTCTTGCAAGGATCTTCTGAGGTCATCTAGACATTCTTCATATAAGACATTTGAATCTTTTGGAGGACTTGGTCAACTGCCAAATACTTGCACCAGCTTGGACATATGCAGATATAGGCAAACCCTTTGTCCAGCATGTTGACACTACCCTGAAAGGCTGGTAAATCATCCTATACCAGGAGCAATGGTTGCCATAGTCTTGCATTTGTCAGAAAAGTACTTAACAGTCTCATTATGAGACCCATTATGCCATACACAAGCTGATATTCTTGGTGTGAGGAGGGCTATTATTGAGACCAAAGGCTATGTGTTCTGAGCTAGATTTCCTGTATGGAGGGATGATAATCCACTGGCCTGTATTCTGATCAGTACCAAGTTGGATGCAGCCTGAAATGAGTAGCAGTACTAGCCAAGTACAGTTCAACAGGCACTGCCCATTATGGAAAACTAGTAAGTCTATAAATGTTCTGTCCCATAGAACACATAAGAACAAAGCAATATAGATACCCCCAGAAAGAGGTGAAAGCTTTCTGTGGTATCCCACAGGGATGGTTTTACCTGGTATCCCTCTGAAGCCCAGGAAGCTGGGCTGCAGTTAAATGGAATCATAGATGAGATTCTGGATGTCCACCAGAGTGTACATTATCAGTGCTTGTGAACTTTCTTTCACTAAACCAAGCCTCTTTTCTTCAGTTGTCTTTGGATAACTTGGCAGAAGGAACAACTCCATGGTGAAAGACTACAGGAGTGACACAAGCCAAATGCAAGAGAGGTGGTGGACCTTGGGAAAACAAACTTCGTTCCCTGGAGGATGCCTTAGTTTTGAAACAAAGGTAAAAGCTGTAAATTATTCAGTGGAGTACTATATATGACGAACTGATCCTATACTTGGCGCCAAAAAGCAGTTGGTGCTGCCCAAGGCTTTTTATTCCATGGCCATGAAATTATATGATGAGTTTGTGCTCTTTCATTAAAAGAGAAACCCAGAGCTAGTAAGAAACTTTTTGACAGGCTCCAGATGACAGTAGATATCACTAAGGAGAGACTTTAGCGGATATGGCTTCCAACTCACACTGTTTACTTGGAGAGTACAAATACCGGTTAGCTACTGGAGTTGATTTAGATTGACTTTTTGTCTCTGGAAAGGGATAGGATGAATATAGATTTACATCTTTCTTTGTGACTAATCATTTTTCTTGATATACACAAGCATATCTAATAGAAACCAAACAACTTCTGTGTTCAGTCATTTTTCAGTTGTATCTGACTCTTTGTGACCCTATTTGGGGTTTTCTTGGTAGATATAACTAGAGTAGTTTGCCATTTCCTTCTCCAGCTCATTGTACAGCTGAGGAAACTGAGGCAAACAGGGTTAAGTGGCTTGCCCAGGGACTCACAGCTAGTAAGTGTTAGAGGCCATATTTGAACTCAGGAAGATGAATGTTTCTGACTCCAGGTCCAGCACTCTCTCTACTCTGTCACCTAACAACTTCTACTGCTGCTAAATCACTGTGGGTCTAATAGTTCACTGAACATGGATTTCCTTCTAAGATCAATTCTGACCAAAGTAGAGACTTTGAAAACTAACTGTTAAAGAAGTGTTGCCTTTGGCAGAAATCACAGTCTACGAGTATACCTTGTCATCCACACAAAACCTAAAGATTTAAATCACACATTGCTGATAAAGCAGCTCTGAAGTTCTAACTCACATCCATCAGACTGACAAAGATTGAAAAAGAGAGAGAAATGGTGGAGAGAAGACTGTGGGAAAATAGGCACAATGTTGGTGGAGATGTAAATTGGTACAGCTGTTCCAAGCCTCCAAATTCACTAACTGGCTCTTGATTCAGTGGTAGCCTAAGGAGATCAAAAGAGAAAGGAAAAAGCTCTTCTATGTACAAAAATATTTATACTCGCTCTTTTTGTAAGTGTCCAAAAACTGGACATAATACAAATTAGTAAAATATTATTGTACTATAAGAAATGATTAAAGGGAGTTTCAAAGAACCTGCAAAAATTTACATGAACCAATGCAGAACCAAGAAAACAATTTATACAACAATAACGTTGTAAAGGCAAAAAGCTTTGAAAGGCTTAAGAACTCTGATTAATGCAATGACCAAATGTAATTCCAAAGGAATACTGATGAAATATACATCTCTTAAGAGAGAGACCACAGACTCAAGATGTAGAATGAACCATATATATTTTGTACATAGCCAATATAGTAAATTATTTTGCTTAACCATGAAATTTTACTACATGAATCTTCTTTTTTATAAAAAAAATGAGGGGGGAAAGTAGGAGGGCTAGAGTTCTATATGGAATTTATGATTTATTTTATTTAAAAAGAAAAACAAGCAGATTCACTTTTATGTGTAGTACTCTCCTGTTCTACAGTGTACATGTACAAGGCATATGCTCATTTTATTTGGTGTTTAAGTTCACAATAAAAATTAAATAATTACAAAAATTTCAGTAGGAAAACTAAAGTATCCATCAAGGAATCCTGAAGTGTGAGCAAAATGCCCAGTTGAGTCAACATGTGGCATTTCTAGTGCATTCGCACAATTTTATTAAAGATAATGCTGTAATTTTTATCTTACACTTACTTATGTTTGAGTGGGCTTCATGATTGAAAGGATAGGCTCCCAGAGGAGAATGGATTAAAGACACAGATAATAAGCCTGGCACAGTCAAGAAGGGCCATAAGAGACAAGAGAATGGGAGATGAGGTCGAAATGATTTAAAGTGTGAACTGGGGATGAGAGGGAGCTCCCAAGGATGACCTCAGTTTTTGCAGTGACGAGGTAAGATCCTCTGCTGAGAAGGGGAGAGGAATGGGTGGTATAGGAGATTTGAGAAGAAAAAAGTGCTTCTGTCATTTGTCTCAAACCAACAACTTCCCAGTCCCCACAAGGCAGCAATTCCCTAACAAGAGGGAGAAGGAGGCACCTTTAAAGAATTCATATTGAAAGAAATATCCCCTTTTTTATTACAAGAAAAACTCATTTGAATAATTTTGAGAAGAGTGACTTTAAAAATATTCCAAAAATATTAAAAGATGGTAGAATAACTTTATGATAGTCCACTGACAGCACAGTTGTCCTTTTCCCAATGAAATCTGCATCCCTGGGCTGTCAGGATTTGCATTTCCTACTGAAATCTTCCCATCTAATGCATTGCTAAAGTGATAACACTCCTGTTTGGCTCATTAATCTTAAAATTTAGCCACTCCAGCTTAAATCGCAGTTGATGCTAATGTTTTTATGGCATAGTTAAAAGAAAATTATCTCTAGCCTGAGGATTGTAATACAAATACTCTCTTTGTTGCTTTCTCGTTGTGTAACCTTGGGTAAGATGTAGCCGAGGCCTTCTTTTCTTCTTTTGTGAAAAATGAAGGGGCTGGCCTAAATGACCTGTGAGGTCCCTTTCAGTTCGAGAGCTATAGTAATTGGAAGACTATTCATGCAGAGTCAGGTACCCATTTCCCCCCCAATTATTGCCACAATGGAAATAGCAGTCACACATGTGGTATAATCATTCTGGATGTCAAAAACAGAATGGCAGGGTCTGTGATGCTATTTGTTTCCTGTTTAAATGTCATAGTTCGAATGGGCAGGAATGGGAAGAGGCCAGTGAGCTGGTCAGATAGCACTGAAAGTTAGCTCCTTTTCCAGTACCTGGGAGAATTAATCAAATATGGTATGATTTATTGAAGCAGAATTATTGGCAACAGAGCAGGGTAAATCAAGCAAGTCAGGATTATCTGATGCTGGAAAAAAGTCAATATTTATCATGTGAATATGCAAACATTCTGCTTTTGTATTAACAGTCTTAACAAAGTAACAGCTGTTACATTAGTTATCATGTGCAGTACCAACACAGCATCATAATTTAATTTCTTGGACCAACAAACATTTGGCATTAGCCCTACTATCATGTGACAGATACTATTAGGTCTAGCTTTCCCAAGAACTCCAGGTGCAGTGTTTCTAACAAAGGATTCTGTTCTCTCTGAAAATGACCTTCTTTCTAACCAAAGGTACCCTTGCTGTGAGTTCTCAAAATAAAGCAGTGAGGAAGAAGCTGACCATCTTAGTCACTCCCACTTGTGAAAAACAGGAGGACTCTTCATTACTTACTTCTGCACTGCATGTTTTATATATCATGTCTGAAATTCCCCTTTCTCTGTGGTGTATCAGGGCCACAGAAGGCTATGGTAACATGTTGCAGGTGATGCCAAAATGACTTTTAGTGGTGCATAGGCTGGTGCCAATCTATCATTAGAGCCCCCAGCAAAATGGGTAAGTATGATCTTAAAAACCCACCGATCTTTTGTCCCCAGTCAAGGCACCCAGTCCTCTCATGCTATATGTAGGTTTGTGAAATCTGTGTAAGAGTGGTAATTTCAAGTTCTGCCTTCCTTGAAATGTCCCATAGTCTAGAGTTGGCTTGCATGTCCCAGATCTGATTGCTGACCCTTTCTGTCATAACCATTTCTAATTTGGGAAAAAAAGGTCTTAATATATCACTTTACTCCATTTTTTTGTTGTTTAAATATACTTTTTATAAAAATAAAAAAATCAATAAAATAATAGACAAAATAAAAGTATCCACATCTTTGTATCAAGATCCCTAGTAGCCAGTAGAATTGTTTCCATTTCATTGGTTTATTTTAAAGACATACCTTTTATTCTTCATGAATTAGTTTTTACCCCTATGTAATTTGTGATTTTAAAAAAAATATGTGATTACTGTGTAATTACCTAATTTGCTCCTAGAATACTTTATGAATGCACATCATTAAATAACTTTTTTAAGGGAGTTCTTATCATAAATATAATAAGTATGTTCCTGATATTAGGCATATAAGTATACATATAACAGGTATAATCCTGATATAAACATACATGACACTCTGTTGGAAGAGGCACTTTAAGGTAGCACTTGGGATATGGAATCAAATTATTTTTCTAGAGTCAACAAATAATAAATATAATATGATCCTGTTTTTTTTCTCTTTATGTTTTAGTCAGTTTTGTGGTAGGGAAGATGTGGTTTATTGTAGAATTGTGAATGAATACTTGCAAGAGAATGACTGCTCTCTTCCAATGTCCTGATAAAGGGTGCCACCTCTGAGTAACTTGAGCTTTTGGGAGCTCCATATTCCTGATAATCTTTTTATTTCCTTTATTACTATTGTCACTTCTTCATACTTATTTTTTATTTTGATAATTTAGTTCCCTTTTTATATCCCAATCAAGTTAACTAGTAGTTTATTTCATAAGTCTTTTCAAAAAACAGATCTTAGTTTTATCAGTCATCAATAGGACTTTTTATTTTCAAGTCTATTTCTCCAATTTTCAAAGTTTCTCCTTTTATATTTTATTTAGGGTTTCTAATTTGCTCTTCTTAATCTTTTAAATTATATGTTAAGCTCATTGATCTCTTCAATTTTTGTTAATGCAAATTTTAGAGTTCTATTTTTTCATCTGATGACTTTTAATTGCATCAAATAAATTTCAGGATGTCTTATTGTTATAATTATCTTTATCATAATTAGTTATTGTTTCTATCATTTATACTTTGACCCACTCATTATTCACAGTATTGTTATCTAAGTTCTACTTAGGTCTGCATTTTTTGTATCTCATTTTCATTTATTCAGTATGAGTCATAAAGGATGTGCACTTATTATTTCTGCCTTTTAATGTTAATTTTTGATTTCTTAATGCCTTAGTATGTGAGCAGTTTTTATAGAGATATTCTTTGATGTTGAAAAATATGTGTATTCCCTCTCACAAATGATCATAGGTCTGCCAAATCTATTTTTTTGCCCCAAATTCATTCAACTTTCTTTTTTGCCTCTTTATTTTTTTCTGTTGGATTTGCTTAGTTCTAAGATAGGAGTCTTGAAAAATTCTATTACTACTGGGTTGCGGTCTGTGTCTTTTGGCAGTTCATCTAGGTTTTTCTTTTGAGAATTTAATTACAATGGCATTTGGTACTTCTGCATTTGCTATTGCTTGTTTTATATCATTTATGGTGATTTTGAGAAGCAGCATGGTATAGTGTAGTGACTAGAGAGCTGGTCCTGGAAGCAGAAAGATCTGGTTTCAAGTCATGCTTCCAACACATCCTGACAATATGACTTTGAACAAGCTAACCTCTCAGGGTCACACAACTCTTTGCAGAAATGTAATCAATTTGAATTGGTGAATGAGAAACCTCACAAGAAGCTCCCTACAGTGATGAAATCATCAATTTAGTCTAAAAAATGGTACATTTAAACGTAATATAATTTTGCCTATTCACCTCTTAAAATGATCAATTTTTTCGCTTCCTTTTCTGAGATCATAATTGAAACTCCTCTTCTTTTTGGTATTCATTTATAAGACTTAAAAAATGTTTCTTGTAATCAACAAAGATGTTCTTTTATTCATTTTCTGTTACTGAATTCATTCAAATTTAAAATTGTAATTCTGTTTTCTTCATATATATATATATATATATATATATATATATATATATATATATATATATATATATATATATATATTTGTACAATATACTATTAAAGCTTAAAACTGCACTAAGACTTTTAAGACATCCTATATTTTGAGAAAGCAAAGAGAATATACCAGCAGGCTAAAAAAAATCTAAGGAGCAAAAGTTATAACAAGAAAGTCAGAAGAATGGTGGAAATAAAAGAATTAATATTTCAGGAAAAGCTCATTTTCTCATAAGTTAACCATTATAATAGGTGCTTGGGATAGTGATGAGGAATTCTTCTTATAGGTATGGAGAATAATTGAAAGGATCGGGAATGCACCAATGAATGGTTAGAATTAGAGAACAGAGGTAAATGAGGAACTTTCAATTTCTTCAGAGCATGAATAAAAAATTGGTGGAGTGAAGGTAGTTATCCAGTAGTAGGGAGAAGCAAATATTTTACAATTACCAATGATGAGGTCTTTGTACGCTAAGAAATCACTTCTATAAAACTGAATTATTCCTTTAAGACTAACACACTGGTGGGAATGGAATCATCAAAACTCTGAGAGATAAAGCTCTCAGAGAGGTTTGAACAGGAAGCCTAGACTCAAAGGAGCGTGGCATGACATGAAAAAAAATTTAAAAATGGGAGCAAAGGCAAAGAAAGCTCTGGTCTCTAGTCTAGGTCACAAAACACTTTCTAAAATACCATACTGCCTTTATTACAAAACATTCTTGGAAATGCATTCTAGTTATACTGGAACAAGAAAGTAATCACAAAGGAGAGAAACAAATTTAAAAAAATCTAATTGGAAAGGAGCATCACAAATTAATGACACTGAAATAGAAAAATGGTTTAGGTGGTAATGACAAGAAGACTTGGGTACCACACTCGTATAAGTTTAGGAAAAGAAAGATAAAACAAACAAAAGACAGACAAAATAAACAAAAAAGTTCAAGCAACTTGAGAATGGTGAGGGTAGTAGGAAGGAGAATTATTCAGAGTAAGAAACTAGATTCAGATCAGTGTGAGCAAAATATACCTCAAAGACTGCACTGACTTGAAGGCATGTGTGTGTTTCATACACATATTCATATGTACTTTCATACGTGTGAATATATTTTATATGTTACTTTAAAAAGGGAATATATATATTCATGAAAATATATGTGAAATATGTGAAAAATATATATATGAAATATACATATATCCCATTTTAAGCACTTTTTTTTTTTAAAAAAAGAAAAACCACAGAAAAAAGACAATATTCTTCCACTCCAAATTTGTGGCCACAAATCCAGTTCTAGCCACAGGAAATTCCATTTGTCAGAATTCCATTGCTATCTGAAAATATTTAACAATCTCTTTTTGGTCATTTTGTTTACTGAGTGCCATGTATGTTGGGAGGTTCTACTGAGGGGATGATTCTAATTCTTCCCTTTTACAAAATTCTCAATTATTGTCTTTGTTGCTTGCTTAGGTTTGACTCTGTAAGATATGTGTCTTTGTGTGTATGTGTGTGTGTGTGTGTGTGTGTGCGTGTGCGCATGCGTGTGCCTACTAATATTTGCTCCTCATGACTTTTTCCTTTTTCTTCCTTCTTCCCCTTTCTTCCTTCCTCTTTCTTCCCCTCTTTCTTCCTTTCTCTCTTCCTTCCCCCTTTTGTTTCTTTCCTTCTTTCTCTCTCTCTTCCTTCCTTCCTCCCCTCCTTAATTTATACAGGGTAGTTCTTATGTTCAGTCATCTTGATCTATATTTTGCCACTGAATCATAAGACTCCACAGGAGAAAGTGAGACTGGCACAGCCCTTCCTCATTTAAATCCAGTTCCCTTGCATGCCATGGCATCATGGTCCCTGATATCATGGTCCTCTTTGAGAATGAAGCACAAACAACAACCATGGTGAGTAGAAATAGGAGCTGCCCCATTGGTTTCCTTCCTTCCTTCCTTCCTTCCTTCCTTCCTTCCTTCCTTCCTTCCTTCCTTCCTTCCTTCCTTCCTTCCTTCCTTCCTTCCTTCCTTCCTTCCTTCCTTCCTTCCTCCCTTCCTCCCTCCCTCCCTCCCTCCCTTCCTCCCTTCCTCCCTTCCTCTCTCCCTTCCTCTCTCCCTTCTCTGTCCACATAGGGTGCCACACCCTTACTGTGGGTGTTATGACCAAAGGAATATTAATTTTGATTCCTGAAACCTTTTTATTCCTAAAGTACCATGTCTTAAGCCTAAATCTCTCTGGCTGTCATTGATTGGCCAACAAAAAGTCCTAGGCTAAGCCCTCCTTGGTTATTGTTTGGGCCTTGATTGGTTCAGAGTGAAAGTAAATAGCAATTGTTTCTGTTTGAGTAAGAAACCCTGAGGATCTTCCCCTCCCAGATGGACTTTTTTTTCTTTTGAATAGGTAAAGAGGCCATTCTCTGCTTCTTTTCTTACCTAGCCTTAGTAACTGAATGAGTGTTGCCTCAGTTAAACTGAGACCTGTTAAAGACCTTAGCTTAAAAAGGCCAAAGTCTCCTACTGCATCCAGGGACATCTCCAGTCCTCTGGTCTATATCTCACCACTGAACTCAGATGGTTTCAGAGGAGA
Source organism: Notamacropus eugenii (assembly GCF_028372415.1). Taxonomy (NCBI): domain Eukaryota; kingdom Metazoa; phylum Chordata; class Mammalia; order Diprotodontia; family Macropodidae; genus Notamacropus; species Notamacropus eugenii. Next base: position 362,874,779 of record NC_092874.1, read on the forward strand.
AAGTGAGGCTAGTGACTTTGCACAGTCCTCCCTCACTTAAATCCAATTCACTTGAATGTCATGTCATCAGCTCCCTTATGTCATGATCTTCTTGGAGAACAAAGGACAGACAACAATACCATTGTCCTTAGAAAGTAAAGGTTCCCCCTTCCCCCCTGCCCCGACCTATTGTTGTAATTCTTCAGTTTGAGTATAATGTTTCTTTGAGTTAAACATGGAGTTTCTTTGTGGTAGTATTCTGTGGATTGTCTCAATTTGAACTTTATTATCCACTTGCATTATTTCTTGACAACTTTTCTTTTATGTTTTCTTTAAGTATGGTGTGGTAGCAGCAGTATCTTAATACCTCCTTCCAAGCAAGTTGGACAGTTTTTCCTTAAAATATATCGAGGCATTCCTCAAGGCTTTGTTGCCTCTGATAGTTGATCATCACTTCCTAATCAATGGAGTACAAAGCAGCCATGAGGAGCTCCAAGGGCAACATGATGCTTGGATTGTGGATCACTATGGGTAACTTGGTTAAGGGAACTTAGCTGAATTAATTCTAGGTATCTTCAATGTTTATCCTTGTTGAATAGCTTTCTCCTGGTATGGATAAGTGAATCTCTTTTTGTTAACTGTTGGATGATTCACAAGTATCTTATTTCATTTCAGTACTGGATCTACACTACCAGGACTGAGTACAATTGGCATAGTCCTATTGGATTGGTATATAAAGAGCTTATTGAGGTTGAGGATAAGAAGTCCAGAGGACGATGAGCTAAGATTGACCTTCATTCTTCTGGGGGTGCTGCTAGAACTGGAGGTCACTTACTGTGAGGTGCCTTTCTCCATAACTTCTGGAAGATTAGAGAATAAACTACCTAAACACCCTATTCAGCAAGAATAGAACAATGCATGTATTCTCTATGTCCTTAAGACATGTACCTTGAGGATAATTGTGATAAACTGTTTTAGGCTCTCTAGCTTGGCTGGGCTTTACAGTCTCATAATTTAAACCTCCTCTAAATTATATGAGGGAATCTCTCTAAACTTCAGTTTGCCTTCTAAGTAGCTTGGATAAATTAATTTTGGAGGGGTGGAGAGATTTTCCCCTTGTTAGAAAAAGGACAGATTTAGAACAAATTATACTTAGCCCTTTCTGGAACTAGATAACTATATTGCTCATGATGACTATTACCCAGTTGCCTTGGGGGAGGCCTCTTGGAAAAAAAAGGATCTCCAAATTTTACAGGAGATATATTTGTAAAAATGGTTTGAGCAGGTTGAGATAGAATCAACATTTGTCAGAGATCTCCTCTCTATCCCCTGGATGTGGGTTGGAATAGATTTTTTTCCCAAAAGATGACCAAACAAGTAGGACTTAGATTGTCCCTGGGAGTGGAGCAAGACTCAGTCTCCTTTAAGAAGTTTCCTAGCTGCTTCCTTTTGTATAGACCCTTGTCATCCAAGGGAATCAAAATTCTACCCACATGAGGTCAGCACCCTTCACAGGTCTGCAGGGCTACCATCACCTATCTTACTCTTTAGATATATTTGCATATGGACTCAGGGTATACCTACTTAAGCTAAATGCTACTTAGTATATCCTTACTAAATATCCTTGTTATCTTAGGGTTAAATAAGTTTCCTTATGTTTACTGTTTGATGACTTATGAATATACCTCCTTTCATCCTAGTATTGAACCTGAAGTAACAGGATGACCTTTAATGCAGCCGACCTCTCCAGGCCTTTGTAACTGAGTTATGAAAAGGTGAAAGAAGCAGGGGTTGGGGGTAGGAAATAGAAGGTCTTTACTTGCCGTGGGAGTCCAGCCTCCTCCTGACACAGACAAAGGATTAACTCCAATAGTTCAGAGTCTAAAACTATTCTAAACATTTGGAATGTAGGGCTGCCCTGGGTCATTGAAGCTACTTGCTTTGGGAGGTGAAAGTAAGGAAGAAGGAGGAGGAGGCACCAGGAGTGACAGGCTGCTGAATTAGTCTTCAGTATCTATAAGAGTTATCTTGTGATGGTTTCTTTCAATTTTCTTCTTGTCCCTGCTGATTTTGTTATATCTAGGCTTTTAATTTACTTGAGGTAGTGGGAATAGGGGAAGAGTTATTCTTTAGTTATAGTTCACTTTGTGGCCTTCCCAGGATTCCTCTTATAATAATTACTGAAGTTTCTTTGACTAAAGTTTCTTCATCTGTTATTAGAGGAATCTTATGAATCAACAGAATGAGCAGTTGGGAAGAAATATTTTTTATTGGTACTAGGGTCTTCTGGAATTAATAGGATTTAGAGATTACTTTGTAAATCATCATTTTATAGCACAACCAACGTGAAGTTATTGGTCCAAAGTCACAAAACAAGTGGCAGAATCAGGGTTTGAATATAATTCTTCTGGTTCAAAATCCTGTGTCTTTGACTCTTTACCAGAATGCCTCTAGTGCAGCTTTTCTGCTTACTCCTATGGCCAGCCCACCTTGCCATAGATTCACATGTCATGACTTTCAAACTTCTTCACAAGGTCTTAAGATGACCTATGCTTGAATTCTCTAAAACTGGACAACTCGAGTCAACTCATTAATTTTCAACAAATGAGATTTTTGGACTGACAACATAAATGCTTCTCATTCACAAAGGGGCTGCTCTCTTCCTTCTCTTCCCTCCATTTTATTTATTCCTAAACTACTTTTTTATTGTTTGTAGTAGCAATGAAATCTTGCTCTCTATAGCTATGCCACCTTTTTTTTGAGAGGAGAGAAATGACAATGGGAAAATCAGACAAATATTTTTCGTATCTCCCTTGTCACCTTCACCTATGTCTATATCTCTCAAATGCATCTTTCATGGATTATTTTGTGTAACAACAGCAGCAGTAACAATAGTAATAATAATCTGCTTTTTCTTAGCAGTTGAAGATTTACCCCTCTTCTCCTCCCTTACACTTTCCCCTCAATAAAATCAGGAAATAAGTAGTGGCAGAGTCTTGATTTTACAGGTGATGAAAACAGTTCTAACTTACCCATAGTCATGCAACTGTTCTAGCCATCTGTGCAGGTATTTTTATTACCCTACTAGACTGTGTGGTGTAATAGAGCGATGGGTTTGGAATCAGGAAGACTCATTTTGAGTTCAAATTCAGTCTCAGACACTTCCTAGCTGTGTGACCATGTATAAGTCCTGTTTGCTTCAGTTTCCTCATTTGTAAGATGAGTTGGAGAAGGAAATAGCAAACCCCTCTAGCATCTTTGCTAAGGAAACCCCAAAAGGGGTAACGAAGAGTTGGACACAACTGAAATGACTGAACAACAGTACTAGACTATAAGCTTCAGGAAGAAAGACATTATCCTTTTCTTTCTAAATTGTTTCAAGGCTGTTGACAGCAAAGCATTCTTCCAGAGACTTTGAGGTTTAAGCTTCCTTATTGGGGAAAAGGCACATTCCATTGGATTTGACTCAGTTTAGTTCAATTCAAATTCTACTTACATTTCTCAAGTACTTACTATGTGTCAGGCACTGTGGTAGGTGCTGGAGATACAAAGACTAAAATGAAATTTTCTCTGCTCTCAGAGTTTATATTCTCCTGGAGGGGAAAACATGTACCCAGAGAAGCAAATGAATGAACAAATAAATGCAAAGATCTTTTAGGAATGGAAGAACACTAACAAATCCAAAAAGACATCTTGGAGGAAGTGGTACTTAAAATGTGTTTTGAAGAGAAGCAGTGACACTAAGGTATGGACATAGAAGAGAGCATCCCAGGCACTGAGGACAGGCCATGAAAAGTCATAGAGGTGGGGGAGATAGAATGTTATGTATGTATAGGGAACAGCAAATATGCCAGTTTGGTTGGACACAGGAGGCAGAGAAACATGAAATCAGTCTGAAAGATAGGTTAGTGCCTGATTGCTAATGACTTCAGTGTCAAATGATAACTCTCTCTCTCTCTCTCTCTCTCTCTCTCTCTAGGTATATGTGTATATGCATATGTGTATTACATACGTGTGTGTATATGTACGTATATATATGTGTGTGTGTGTATATATATGTGTGTGTGTATAAGATTTCTGCTCAGGGGAGAAATAGGTTTGTGCTTTAGATATCTGGCAGTGTTGTGGATGATGGGAGAAACTTGAGAAACTTGAAGAAGAGAGACCAGTTAGCATGCTATTGCAAACAGTCTAGGTGAGAGGTGATGGAAGCTTGAACTAGAGTATTGACCTGGTAAATGGAGAGAAGGTGATAGATGCAAGGTATGTGAAAGTAGAATTGACGGGACTTGGCAAGGGATTGGAGAGTGAAGGGATGGAGGAAGGAGAGTAAGTTTTTGCATTTTGTAAAAGATAACTTCTCAACTAATGGTGTATTTAAAAGCTACATGTTTAATAGGATAATCATTTTGCTTGTAAATATTGACCCTAATTAATGCCTACAGCTAAGCTCCTATGTCAGAATCATAGGGTTTACATGTCAATTTCCTATTAGTCTGCTGTGACTTGCAGTAAATCATTTAATCACTGTGTTTTGCAATAAATATTCAGCATTGCCTAGCAATAAAACTCTGGAGGGGGGGAATCAGTAGGCTTGCCTCTTAGCCTAGCATTGATATTAATGACTTTTACCAAGTAGATTGAATTCTCAATGATTCAATTTCTTTATTTAAAAAAAAGTGTAACACCCACTCCCATTGACCTCAGAAGAATTTTCTTAGGGCTTTAGGAATTAATAGCTTTATAAGACATTTGGTTTGCATAGTCATGCGAGCTAACATTTTTGCTGGGAATAATTCAGTTAATAAGGTTAAACTACTTACTTAGAAGAAGGGAATTACTGATTCTCCCAAGGCAATAGCAAAGGAATGGTACGCTCTAGAATGATAGAGCTGGGTGGGACCTGAGTTGATGCAAACTGTCCATATTCCATTTTACAGATGAAGGAACTGCAAATCTTTCAACATCAAGTGACTGTGCATACTGCTAAGTAGCAAAGTACAATCAGAACTGAAATCTTCAACTTCTGAGCCCTCTTGTCTTTTCACTAAACAATAGCTGTCTCTGAGAATTCAATAATAATAGCAAGAAAAAAAGTCACATTTCCATAATCAATCAATAAGAATTTATTAAATGCTTCTATGTACCAGGCATTGTGCTAAGGCACTGAGTATACAAAGACAAAAATGAAACAATCTCTGCCCTGGGGAGCTTATGTCTTGTAAGTGGAAAACAAATACACATACATAATGATAGATGGATAGATAGATAGATAGATAGATAGATAGATAGATAGATAGATGGATGGATGGATGGATGGATGGATAGATGCTAATTACAGGGTAATTTGAAGAGTGGGAGGAATAAAGGCTGGGATCTTTTCACTGATCTTTTGATGACAAGTCTAATCTTTCCTCTCTCCCATAATCTAGATGTTTATTACATCATTTTCCCTTCAACGTATATTGTTGCCTTGTTTCAAAATGCTTCTATTGCGGTGAGGTAAGTTTTCAAGGAACAGATTTCCTGAGAGTTTGTCTATGAGTTATTTCTAACTCAGGTCTCTAGAACCAAATCTGATTTTCTTTTCATGGGGCACCTTCCACTTGCTTTGATCACCCTCTTCTGCATTCATTAATTCATTCAGTAAGCATTTATTAATCTCCTATGTGTCAAGCACTGTACCTAAGATGGGGACAAAAAAAGACAAAAGAGAGTCCCTGCCCTCAACAAGCTTACAAATCTCATGGAGGAGGTAGCATGCAAACAAATATATGCAAAGGAAGTTATATACAGGATCAATAGGAAATAATTTTACATGGGAAATCACTGGACTTAAGTTGGGTTAGGGAAGGCTTCCTGTAGAAGGTAATATTTTAGCTGGGATTTAAAGGAAACCAGAGGGGGCCAGTAGTCAGAGTGGAAGAACGAAAGCATTCCTGGTATGAGAACAGTCAGAGAGGACACATGATCTGAGAGATGCAGTGTTTTGTTTGTGAAACAGCCAGGAGGGCATCTAGACTGGAGTATATACTGGGGTGTAAAATATAAGAAGACTGGAAAAAGAAATAAAATACAACCTTAGGCGTAGCAGCATGGATCAGAAATATTCATCTTTTGAAGCCTCAGCCTTAAGGTCATCAGAAAAAAAAGCACAATGTCATAAGCTCAAAAATCATAGAATAATGATATCTTGGTAGACTCACTCCCAAATACACTGCCTGGTATATGGGAAGTGCATAATAAATGCTTATGGATTGATTGAATAATCATAATAATCTCATTTACATATGCATTGCAATACAATGTGTATTGCAAGGCATTTTGTCCCCAATAGCACTGTGAAGTAGGTAGCCCCAATATTAATATCTACTTTCTACAATGATTAGAGACTAAGTGATTTGCCTATAATCACACAGTTAAAAAGAAGTATAAGTCTTAGCTCTTTAAATCTGTTGCCTTATCTACTTCAGATATCACTTGATTTGTCACCTACATTTTACAGGTAATAAAATTGAGTATAAGAAAGATAAAGCATATCTAGATATTATTTTTTAGGCAGTTGTGGCTTAATAACTGGGAAATTGGCTACAGAACAATGAATACTGGCTCTGAGAGTTACTGATTGCGTGACCCTAGTCAAGTTACTTAACCTCTCAGTGTTCTAGGCAAAAAAAAGAAAATCCTCACTTCATCCAACCATCCCTACTAACTATTGTCCCATATCTTTTCTCCCTTTTGTGGGAAATCTCCTTAAAAATGCTGACTATAAGGGATATCTCCTTAAAAGGGTTGACCACTTCCTTTCTTCTCACTCTTTTTTAATTCTGTGCAGTCTGGTTTCTAACCTCATCATTTAAGCAAAACTGCTCCCTCTGAAGTTACCAATGACCTCTTAATTGCCAAACATAATGACTTTTTGCCAGTCTTCATTCTTCTTAACTCTATTTTACATAAGTGATCACCTTCTATTCCTCTATAGACTCTTTAGGTTTCCATGACACCATTCTATCCTGTTTCTCTTACAACCAGTCTGACTAATCCTTCTCAGATCTTTGTCCAGGTCATATCTGCTAAAGGTATCTCCCAGGGCTCTATCCTGGGCCCTCTTCTCTTCTCTTTCTATAGTGTTTTCGCTTGTTACTCTCATTAGCTTCCATTGGTTCAATTATCATCTCTTTGTTGACGATTTTTAGATCTTCTTATCTAACTCTAACCTCTTTGCTGAGTTTCATCCTTATATTCCATTTATCTATTAGACATTTCAAACTGGATGATCATGTTAAAAAATTTTCATCCTAAACCCTGTCTTCTGAACTTCCTTGTTATTGTCTAGAGCACCACCATCCTCTTGGTCACTTAGGTTCAAAACCCAGGTGTCTTCCTTGGCTCTTCAGTCTGTTCCCCCAAACCCATATCCAGTCTGTTGTCAAGGACTGTTAAATATATATATTTTTTGAATCTCATGGTTTATTTTGGAATTACTGTGTTGACATTTGCATAAAAGCAATGGTGGATAAAACTGTTGGCGTCAGGACAAATCAAAGCAGTGGCATCAAATTGTCCCAGTGGTCTTGGAATTCTTCACCATAACTCACTAGAACAGGAAAAAAGCAATAGTGTGACTTAAGAATGTTCTTAATGAAGCAATAAAGTCATCGGTTTTATTGAATCTTAACCCTTGAATATAAATTTTGTCTTAAAATTGTCTTAAAATTTTGCACAATGAAATGAGAAGTATGCATAAAGCACTTCTGCTACATGTTGAAATGTGATGACTCTCTTGAGGAAAAGTGCTACAAGTACAAGCAATTGTTTGAGCTGGGAACTAAACTGGCCTCTTTTTGTGTGGAGCGCTATTTTTTTACTGAAAAGGATGACTGAAAAGTTAATAGGTATTCAGACTTGGGTATTTGTCAGACATTTTCTTAAGAAAGGAGTGAAGTGAGTCCATCACTTTAAGGAAAACAACTGATAGAATGATAAAATTCAAACTTTCAAGGTGATAATCAGAATTTTGGAAAATTATATCTGCTAGCATGGACTTGACAACTTCTCAATACTGAGAATTTTCTGATGAGTTCAGTGGTGGAGTAATTGGTGTGATTTTTTTCCCTATTACATAATGAAAAATATTAACATTTGGAAGATCTGAATAACTCAGTGAATGAAATATTTTCCAAATGACCAGTGTGTGAGGTTACAAAATCATGCACACATAAAAGATCTATTCAAGGTACAAGATAAACCAATAGATTTTTAATATAACAGAATATAAAAAGTTCATAGGATTTGAGATTCCACATTGCAACTAATCTTTAAGAAACTACAACTTGCTGAGTTTTAATATAGCATTGGAGAAGAAAATCTACAATTATAGGAAAAGGCTGAATATTTCTCTCTTTTCTGACTATGTATGTGTGAGTCTGGGTCAAATTCAGTGCAGCAGCATATATGAAAGTCTGATTGCCTTCTATTAAGCCAGATATGAAAAATTTCACAAGTGTTTTTAAAAAGCTACTGATGTTACTAATTTTTGAAAATATAGCAATTTTTCAGAAAAATAAAATATTTATGATGATCCATAAGTTTATTACTATTATTTTAAAATTAATAAGTAAAATATTTTAAAAAATATTTTAAATTTAAAGTTTAATTTCTAATTTGTAAATATCAATAGCTAGAATTTACATAAACAAAAGCTCTCTAGGGATCCTCAATAATCTTGAAGAATGTAAAGGAGTCCTGAGACCAAAAAAGTTTAAGAGTTACTATGCTGATTTTAGCTTCTATGTATTTGACTATTTTAAAACACTTTCAAATATATTTTTATTTCATCAAATATTTCCCAATTACATGTAAAATTTTTTAACACTTATTTTTAAAAATTTTGATTTCCAAATTCTTTCCCTCTCTTCCTTTCCCTCCTCCCTCTTGAGAAGGCAAGCAATTTGACATCTATTATACATGGGAAGTCATGCACAATGTATTTCCATATTAGCCATATTTGTGCATTTGGATATCAATTCCTCCTTCACTCTCAACACCCTCCTCCCCATAGTACGGTGTATTTTAATAAAAATCTTTCCTTATTCTTCATCATTCACAGATACTTTTTCAAAATACTTAAATAACTGGGCAATGGAAATTTTAAAATGGTTTTCCAGATCTCAAAACCATGTTATATTGGCTAGTTTTAGTGAGGGAATACACACTGAGAGCTGAATTTTACATTTTTAAATAACAGCATCTTTTGCATTTGAATTTTCAGAAACAAAGGGTGATGGATATCTGGAGATATGCCAATGTCTATCTGGAATTCAAAGATAATTTTTCAATCTGACTTTGCTTTAAAAAATATAGTAACAACAAACAACAAAATCTTTCTACTATAATAAACCAGATATATTCATTTTGAGAATGAGAAAATCCTTTGGTATAAGTTCTATGATTTTTATATACTCTTAAGCACCAGGTTAGATTCCAACAAGTCACAGATTTGTAGGACATTAATACATTTCCCCTGCTAGGAACTCCAAGCACCAATGTAATGTATAAATAATAAAGCCCAATATAGCATTCTCTCTTTACTCTGTGGAACACACTGATTCCTTTAGAAGAGTCTTTTGCCAATTGTCCCCCAGGTTTTCTTTAGGGAAACAGCAAGAAAGAGCTTATAACCTGCCCTCTGTGTGAAAGCATCCAAGGACACACTCTGCAATGCATAAAACAACTGGAGGAGGGGCTTAGGTATGTGGTCCAGAAAAGGTCACAAGCCTAGTGTACCCTCCAGTCTTAATCTGTTTAATAATACAAGTTATTTGACCTCGATTTTGGTAATTTTAGTAATAATATAGATAATATTTAGTAATAATATAAATAATACAACAAATAATAAATAAATATAAAGAAGATAAAAAATAAAAAAAATGAGATAAAAGCTTGATTCCCAATCTGGGAATAAACCTACAGAAAAGAAATATTTTCATGGATTTTGATGCTGAAAATTTCTAAAACTTTTATATAAATCTTCCCATTAAATATCTATCTGATGCTGCAGCTGAACAAACAAATTTTAATCTTGGGCAGCATTCATAAAGAGAGTACAATGAGTAAGTTCTCTGGCCCACACAATCAGCTTGCACATCTGTTATAGCATCATGCTTAATTTGGGGAAGTTAGCAACTTCCCAGCAAAGTGCTCTTCCTTGCAAAGAAGGGTGCTAACCCTTTCAATATATATGCATTATTCAAAATGTGTGACAATGTCTCTCTGATTCAGAATGAAAGTAACGTTTCTTTATCCTCTTGATATCTGTGCCTGTTTCTGAAACACTCATCTCTTGAGCCCATGGGAATTGTGTTAGGGGCAAGAGCTACTACTGGAGCTTAGTTCTTAAATCTTAATTTAAATAGCCTGGCAAGAAAAGCATTTGAGTTCCAGTGTTCTTCCTCAGGCTGGTGTTAAAGGATGGGCATGTGGTATAGATCTGTATTGACTCAACAGTCTTCAGTTCGCTGCATGATGCAATGTGGTCTCTGATGACTTCAGGATAAGATTATATAATTGGAAAGGACCTTAAAGATAATTTATATCATCCACTTTGTCCTATCATTTCACACTGATGAGGAAACTTGAGACTCTGAAAAAGTAAGCGACACTCAAGGTTATTAAGACAGTGGAGCAGAGATTGGGTTCTAAATGAGTGTCAGTAAAGCTATAGAAAAGAGGAGTTAGGTATTGCTGTGGATAAAGCGCTAGGCCTAGAGTCGCGAAGATCTGAATTCATATCTGGCCTCAGAAACTTACCAAGGCAAGTCATTTAACCCCTATTTTCCTTAGTTATTCATTTGTAAAATACTGGAGAAGGAAGTGTAAACCACTCTACTATCTTTGCCAAGCAAAACCCATGGGCAAGTCCATAGGGTCATGAAGGGTAGGAATCACTGAATGAATGAACAAAAGCCTTAATAATGCCCATTTAACAACAACAACAAAACATATGGATGATCCAAAGATGCTGTCCTTGGGTAGTTTCTTTGGGGCAGCTAATTGGTGCAGTGGATGAGTGCTGGGTCCTAAGTTCAAATCCTGTCTCAGACACTTAATAAGTCTGGGACCCTGGGCAAGTCACAGGCCCTATTTGTCTCAGTCCCTCCTCTGTGAAATAGGGACACACTGGAGAAGGAAATGGTAAACCACTCCAGTATTTTTGCCAAAAAAACGCCATGGACAAAGTCCACGGAGTCACATAGGGTTGGACATAACCGAACAACAACAACAATTAAGGTCAACAATTCCCCATTTAGGGACTGAGGCTCTCCCACTGTAGAAATTTGACATTATGTAAAGGGAGAAAACAATGACAAGCAAGAAGAGGAGAAACAAAAACAGAGACATGATATTGAGTAAGGAGCAACAACTGATGAAGTCAACGATCCAACGATTCCTTGTAACTTCAGAAACCCTCAGTGACCTTTACTATCATACATAGGTACAATTGAAAAGAGTACCTTTTTCTGAAAAAGCAACTTTGCAAATGAAGTTTTGTATGATCATTTGATTATACAACCTAGGAAAGGAAATTGAGAACTGCACTCTGGAGACAATTTTGGGAAGTGCTCTTTGTGTAATTTGGTTTTTTTTGGCCAGAAAACTGCTTTGTCAATTGAACAGCAGCAGGAGCAGCTCTGGGACCTTCCTCAGGGTGTCCAGGAAGACCAAATTCACACAGACAATAAATATAATAGACAAGATTTGAACCCAGGTGTCCTGACTCTGGATTTCTGGCATTTTCCACTATCTAACAAAAGATCAGAGGGTTATCACAGGGTACAGTTATGAAGTGGGCAGAGTTTATCTTCATTGATGATCTTCCTTTCTGCAGTTGCTGCTTTTCACACCACTTTAATTCAGTGCTCCTCCTACAGCATCCCAACTGTTGGCCTTTCTCGATTTGGATCCCGTGATGTCTGTTGTGGATGTCCCTTGAGAGTATCCCTCCTTTATCCCATTGCCCTCCATTGTTGCTTTTTGTCTTTCCCTGGACTAAAACTGTTTCTATTCTTTAATCCCCTTAGGGACAAGCTCTCTGTCAAGGTTAGCTGACAAATTGGCTGTAATGTATACTAATTTACACAAGCAGAGAAAACTAGAGGGCACCTGAAGGCAGAAATAATTTCATAGATGAAATAGATGGGTATCTATTGGTTGTGAAAGACTAGACCTGAATTCCACCTGTGTCATGCTGGGTGACTTTGGGCAAAATATCTCTTTTTATCTGTTTTTTTAATATATAAAATATAGTAATATTTATGCAGCTTACTTTATAGTTACTATGAGGACAACTTGTCATAAAACTCTTCATTAAGCATCATATACATGTGATAGCAGTGGATACAGAATTGGACCCAAAATCATGAAAGCTTGAGATCAAATCCAACCTCAGACACAATGTGTGACATTGGACAAGGCACTTAACCTTTGTGATCTTGTTTCATCACCTATAAAATGGGGATGATACTAATTACCTATCATCCCTAATTACCTCTCTGAGTTATTGTGAGGATAAGATAAGATAATGTTTGTTAAGTGTTTATCACAGTGACTGGTGCATAGTGGGCCTTATATATATGCCAGCAATATAATTATCATTATATCAAGAATGCTAGAGAGGCTTCCTCCCTCCTTTGCCTCCTAGTTCTGTAATCTATTCTCAAGTGTGAAATTATACCGTTAGAGATTCATTGCTTTGGCTTGAAGCTTTTTTTGCTGTTCAATTATAAATGCCTCTGGGAGTAGTCATTCTATGTATAACAAGATGACAAATTTATCTGAGTTTTTCTCTAGCAGTTTTAGATTCACAACAGGGTGAATGATTAAGTAGATGGGTGAGAGGAGGGACACAAGTCATATGAGAGGTAGAGCAGAGTGCTCTCACTCAAATTCTAGCTTCCTTTTAGGCAATATAAAATCATTTTAACAATGACTTTCTGGACATAATGTCCACAACTTTGCTATTTAACATTGACTCAAATGGTAGAACAAACACCCCCAGATCTCAAACTGACTTTGCCAACCTATAATTGTTTATTGTATCTCAGCAAGATAGTTCCTGTTCTTTCTGAACTGACAGAGAAACTTCAAAACCATTCAAAATCTTATTCACATTCAGTTTGAATTCAAATTACTTTCATCAGGTAAATAGGTATTTATTAAATATCTACTGTGGTCAAAGTAATCTGTTACATGCAAAGGAGCAAGAGTTTTCCCCAAAGCATAGAGTGTCAGAACTGAAAGGCACTTTAATTGTTATCTAGCCTAACCCCCCTCATTTTACAGATAAGGAAACTGAGGCCCAGGCAGGTGAAATGATTTTGCCCAAGATCTCATAGCCAGGGTCAGAACCTGATGTATAAATAACCAGTGCTGTCTCTGGTATCAATGGTACAATTTGGTATAATTAAGAAAATTAATATTAAGATATATCTGACCCAACAACCACCTGTATTGCCTCAGCAATTGACCAGGTACCTATATCCAACTGGCACCTACATTGCCAGCCTCACCAATGCTAATTCCACTAAGAGGGGAGGAGACTCAAGGCTAAGATATATTTCCTTTCTTAGTCTTTATTGACACTCAGTTTTCTAGAAGGTCTGACCAAATGTTCTCTCAGATCCTTATGGTACACTGTTTGGTCATTGGCTCTTCACCCCCATTGATGACTGGTCTACCTTCCTATAACTTTGTATACCAATAGTCTCAGTATTTCCAGGTACCACAAACCCTTCTAAGGCATTTCACTCAGTCCCCTCATTTCTGTACCTTTGGGGAGCAAGACTTGGTCATATGACTCCCACACAGAGTATCTCTCTCTCTCTCTCTCTCTCTCTCTTTCTCTCTCTCCCCTCCCCCCCCTCTCTCCCTCCCCCTGACATTTTTGTATAGAGAATCTACTTTTAATTTCCCCTATTCCTTGTTATTCCCCTATTCCCTATTCCAGGGTGAGGGGAATCCACGAAAGGGATAATGAAATCACACTAAAGAGTATAAAAATGGTTTGCATTTTCCCTTCCTCATCTAGCCAACACAATATAGAAATTATGACAGAGCTGAGTAGTGGCAAGTAGCTTGGACAACTGCCACATTAATCCATGCTTATTATTTGATTGATAAAGGTTAAGATAAGACTTCAAGTAGGCACAGATCCACTGGTCCAAGATTCATTCTTATAATATTTTGTTCCAGAGATAAAGGAAAGATAGAAACACAAGAGATGGAAAAGTATGGGTAGTGAATGAAGGAACACAAGTGAATCAGTAAAATAACATTCTCCCAACTGTCTGTGTGACCTTACATGAAACATCCCATCATTTGCTGTTTCAGTTTCCTCATACGGGAAAGGAAAGTTTTGGAGGCAATGTTGTCTAAGTTTCCTTCTACTGGCTCACATTTCCATATTTCTCTATTTGCTCTGCTCTAGGCCATTTCAATTCACTGGATACAATTTGGTGTGTTGGCCACTGTTAGCTTTCATAAAGCCCTTATGTCAGTGACCCCAGAATCAATATTCTGGGACCCTTTAGGAGCACGTGGTCACATACCTGCCTAAAGAGACAGAAAATACAATACCTGGCGGAGAGATAAGGGCTGAGAACAACATGAATTAGCTATTGGGTTTACAACCCCCTCTGCATCATGTTTTTAAAGGTGAACCATGTTCCTGGGGTTACCTGCTTACACAGTTACCATGGGCCAATAAAGGAGTTCTCCACATTTTTCCCATCTTCAATGGTTGCTTATCAGTTGATTTCCTTCTACTCTAAGGCTAGCTCTATAACTTTCACTACATTGAATTCTGCTTTTCCTTGGGTTTAACATTACTTTTAAACTCTATTGTTAATAGACTTCCCCCACCCTTCTTTTTCAAACTTCCTCCTAGAGAAAATTAATATCGCTGTAAAATGCACCAGTGACGATGACTTCTCTCCTCTTATGAGTATGATCCCCTCTTCCCCAGCAGGGTCCAGCTGAGGGCTGACAGGCAGCTAATCAAAGTTGGCTGGAGCTGGTTGAATGAATGTTTTGAGGGAATATAGGCATGTGCAGTGAGCCAAGAGGAATTTCAAGGTCTTTAAAATTCACTGCGATTTTCTTTGTCTGGTGTTTTTTGCTTAATTGTCCCTGTCAGGCTCTCATGAGTCTGACAGCCACACGAGGCCAATATAAGGACAAAACTGGGAGAAATCATCATTTTACATTACCTAGATGTCTCTGAAAGCCCTGGGGACACAGGATGAATGTTTCTTTCTAGATATGGAGCAGGATCCATTTTGTGGTAAACAGAAAGATCATTTAAGAATACACTTGTGTGGCACAATGAGTGCATGCTCCCTGGCTGCATTAGTTTCCACCTCCTCTGCAAACCAACAACTCTCCATGAGTTTTACAGGCACTGAAGATTCTTCTGCTGATGCAATCACCCCTTCAGATAATGTAATCCTTCCTGGGATAGAAAACAAGAAGCTTTCTCAGCTAGGGCGGCAACAAAACTGGCTGCTGGGTAAGAATTCCCGGGGGCTGCAACAGGGAGATTTCCCTTATTCCCTTATAGTGATTTCAGGCATGCTGTCATCCCTCCATCTCTCTTTTGCAATTCCTCTTGGGCTCCTGAGAGTCAGCCCCGGTGCCTTGGGAAAAACATCGTTGGAAGACATTCTACAGAGGATGCTCTCGGGTCTGAAGTGGCCCCAAATCCAGAGACATGCCAAATGAAACATAAAGGCACATGTTTGTATCTATTTATGAGCACACTGAATATGATTATTCTTTAGAGATTAATGGGAAAACAATCCCACCCAGCAGATGTGAACTTGCAGATGGATGCCATTCTTGTATTTGTTCAATCTTCTTTTTATTTTCTGGGAAGAGCTCTGAAAACAAGTGGGCAAGAATGTGGAGTCTACTTTACATCTGCAAATTCACCCTTAATGAAGAAGCAGTTTTCCTGCCAGGAAAGAAGAGCAAGGAAATGAAAACACGATACTGCCTTTTGATTAAGCTAAGAAACAGATTGCTAGACAGGAACTTGGGGATGCCATGGCTGTCTCTGCAGGGATCTGATTAGGGATTACTTTTTTTTAGTTTGATTTTTTTCAGTTAACAAAAAATATTTTTCCTCCCTTCCACTTACTTTCCCCCCATGGAAAAAAAACAAAACTCTTGTAACAAATATGAAAAATTAAGAAAAACAAATATCTGCATTTGCCAATTCCAGAAAATGTGCTTCATTCTGTATCCAGAATTCATCACTTTTCTGTAGCATAATTTATCATTGTCCTCTAGAATTGTGGGTGGTAATTGCATTGATTAGAATGATAATATTTCAGAACTGGAAGATTACATTTAAACCTAGGTTGTCATGGATATAACTAGGTAAATGTTAAAGTGAAATGAATATGCATAGAAAAAGCATAGAAAATGTCCACTAAGTGCTGATGATACAAAAGATGAAAAGTGAGGGTACTTATCTCGGAGGCACTTATCGTTAAATAGAAAGAACAGATTGGGTGTGGAGCATCAAAAGATAATGAAAGAATGACACAGAGGAACTGGATTCAAATCCAGCCTCCCATAATTACTATTTGTGAGAATTTAGCCAAGTGTTTGGGTTTTAACTTCCCTGTCTCTAAAACGAGAGTTTAGAATAGACAAGCTCTGAGATCTCCTTCTCCACCATAGCTTCTGTAGAATGTAGTTCACTCATTCAATGGAGATTCATTAAGTGTCTACTAAGTGCCAACCACTGTGCTAAGTGCTGAGGATACAAAAAGAGGCAAAAAACAATCCCTGCCCCAGGGGAGCTTATAATGTGATGGGGAAGGCAACATGTAAACAAATATATAGAAAGCAAACTACATACAGCATAAATAGGAAATAATTAAAAGAAGAAAAACACTGGGATTAAGAGGAGTCAAGGAAGAATTCCTGAGGGTGGGATTTTAGTTGGGATTTAAAGGAAGCCAAGGCAGTCAGTAATTAGAGTGGAAGAGGGAGGGAATTGCAAGAATGAAATGCTCAAGGTCAAGAGATGGAGTGTCTTGTTCTTGGAACAGCCAGGAGGTCAGGATTACTGGATCAAAGGGTATGTATTGGGGAGTAAGATGTAAGAATACGGGAAAGGTAGGAACAGACTAGGTGAAGAAGGACTTTGAATGTCAAATAGAACATTTTGCATTTGCTCCTGGAGGGAATGGAGAATCACTGACATTTGTTGAGTCCATGGGTCACAGGATCAGATGCGCATTCGAAGAAAGTCATTTTAGTGACCGAGTGGAGAAGAGATTGGAGTGGGGAGAGACTTGAGGCAGGCAGACCTACCAGCAGGGTATATCGTGATAATCAAGACTTGAGGTGCTGAAGGCGTGCACTAGTGTGGTAACAATGTCAGAAGAGAAAGGGGCATATTTGAGAGATGTTGCAAAGATGATAGTGACAGGTCTTTTAGACATAGGTGTGTGTGTGTGTGTACACGTATGAATGAAAGAAAGAGAGATGAGTGAGGAATCCAAAATGCCCTCAAGGTTGTGATCCTGAGAAGCTGGGAGGATGGTGTTCCTCTCTACAGTATTAGAAAAGATAAGAGGAGGGGAGGATTTAGGGGGAAAGATAATGAGTTCTATTTTAGAAATATTGAGTTTAAGATATCTACTGGACACCCACTTCAAGATTTCTGAAAGGCAGTTGAGATGTGAGACTGTAGGTCAGGAAAGGTAAATGTGAGAATCATTAGCATCAAAATGGTAATTACATCCATAGGAGCCCATGAAAACACTCATTGAAGTAGTATAGGGTAGAGTCAAAGGAGAGATCCAGAGAATTTGAAAAGAGAGAGAATACT
The DNA here is from genome assembly GCF_028372415.1 of Notamacropus eugenii. Lineage (NCBI taxonomy): Eukaryota > Metazoa > Chordata > Mammalia > Diprotodontia > Macropodidae > Notamacropus > Notamacropus eugenii. The sequence goes on from NC_092874.1 coordinate 362,892,660, forward strand.
TTCACCCAGAATAATCTGGTTAGGTTTCCTGGAAGAGGTGGTACCACAGGTAGTCTTTGACCAAGAACTTTGACTTGTAAAAGTGGTGGAGAAATCCAAACATTTTACCTGACAAAGTTATTTGTTTGTTTGCTATCTTTCTTCCTGTAGCTTCAAAAAAAAAAAAAAATAATGAAGCTCCATGGATATTTCCAAAATTACACAGATCTTCTAAGGTCTACTTTGGCTGTTTTTCTTGCAAGTGAAATTGTTGATATCTCAGATTAAGCTTGAATAATTGAAAAACTCTTAAATAACACGGGATGACACACCCTCATTACACCCTCTGTGAGGTGGGCACTCTAGGTATTATTATCACAAATGAGGAAACCAAAGTTTCAGAGAGGGTAAGCTGGGATGGGGAACCTGTGGCCTCAAGGTCACATGTAGCACTCTAGATATAATCCTTTGACTGAATCCAAACTTCACAGAACGAATCCCCTTAATAAAAGGATGCATGTAGCTTACCCATTAAGCTTTAGCCTGGTTCATAGTCATGTAGGCAGTAGAAGTCAGAGGGAGATTGGAACCTGAAGTCTTTTCTTGAATGAAATCTATTTTCTCTTTCCACTGTACCCCAGTGATTCATAAAAGCAGCATGACTTCTCTGTCATCTTGGGGACCTCAGGTTCTTCAGCCATAAAAGGAGAGAGTTGGCCTCTTGATATCTAAGATCCCTACCAGTTCTAAATTCTATGTTCAGAGATGAAGACAATTTCACTTATCACCAGGGCTTTTTTCCCCTTGGTACAGAGAACTAGGGGCCCTCAGGAATTCCTATTATTCCCCCTCTACCCCCAAGCTACAGAGAACATAATACCCATAAGACATTTGGAGATGGTTGGGATCCCCTCCTTGAGCGTCTCTAAGCATAGATTGCTTTTGTCTATGGGTTGGAGTGACTGACCACTGAGGTAATTTCTGACTCTCAATTTCTGTGATTCTGTGATTCTTCTACTTGCATACGAACTCCAATAAACTATTGAGGAATGGAGACAGGTTCTACTATGATGAAAAGGTAACATGATGGTCATGACAATAGGCTGCATTTGCCTTCCAGAGAGCAGTCTAACTAAGCACAGTCTAACTAAGCACATTATGAGTAGACTAGTCACTTGGCTACACATTCTTGGTGTTTGGCCATGACAAACTGAAACAAAGAAAATAAAAATTGGTCCTTCATCTCAGTCAACTAGTTACCGTCTACTTCTGCAGAATGACAACAAAGGGGGCAGAGGGTGCTAAGAATATTGGGGGCATTCCCTGACTCCCTCTATGGAACATGTCCAATTGTTATGCCTTGTTCTATGTAAATATGTAAACTTGGGAATGGGGAACTCCTGTTGGCTAGGGATAACTCATTGCAATGGGAGATGATGGACAGTTCCTTAAACTGCCCAGTGAGTTAGAGATTTTGTTGTCTCATTGCATGTGTAAAAGCGGCTCATTTCTCTTCCTTTCCATTTTCAGAGTGTGGACTATTTCAAATTGTATCCTAAGAATTGAATAGGGAAGGGATAGTTGTTCATTTCCCATCTGGCTTCCCTGTAGCTATGAGCACATATCCTACCGAGGTAAACCTGATTGTCTGAGTCTAGGCTTCTTTGCTTCTCTTTTGTTTTCTTTACTTGAGTAGATAGTAGATAGTCTTTTGATTTGAGAAAGTCTGGAGGCTTATGAGTTCATCACTTATTGTTTGTGATTGCAGCAATGGCAGAGAAGGTAGCCAGTATGTAAAAAAATTGATCCAAGATAGACCTTTTGGTAGATGGTGCCCACAGAAAACAACGTATTCTACATAATTTCATTTTGTATTAAATCTCTGATTAATAGCATTGCAAATTTGCTGTATGGTCTGATGAGATTTAAATTTTAGCCTCAGAAATAATTACAATAATAGACATGTTACTGAATTCTAATCTAATCATTCTTTTAATGGATATTGTGATACTTTTATGGTTAGCCTTTCTTATTGTGAGAAAAAAATAAATTTCCCAAACCATATTTAATTCATATCATCCATTAAATATCTTTTTACTTTTCCCTTTTTGGAGGGAAGAGAGAACCCTACATTAGTGAGAATTTTTTTTTTATTAGTATCATTCAATGGATGTAAGAGTTGAGGATTTTTTTGATGGGCCAAAGACTTTGAGAAAAGGAACACCCCTCTCACCAGAAATAAGTCCTCTTGGAAAGATTTTGGTCCAAACCACATTTGTGACTACAGATAAGGAGGAGCAGGTGTCCCAGCTTCTGTGAGCTTAGCTGATCAGTTTATCAGGGGTTAGATAAGAATCACACAGTATTAAAATCAATTCTACTGCTATAGCCTACGGACTGCAGGACTTTTCTATCTGAGTAGCTGCTGAAACTTCCTGTAGGCATTGTCTTCCTTAATAGAATATGAGATCCTTGAGAGGAAGGGTTTTCTCTGTTTTGCTATTTTGTATCTTCTGGGCTTAGCACAGAGCTTTGCACAAAGTAGGAGCTTAAGAAGTACCCTTTCCTGCATGCATGCGTTCATTCATCTATAAACATTAATTTAGCTGTTGGTAAATGTACAATACATTACTATAAACAAAACCAGGAGACAGAAAAAAGTTGCAGAACTTGATGTCTATCTCTACACTCTGAAATATAGAGGTCCTGATGGATATCCAAAGCAAAAATATTTAAGATGAGTAAGTAAATGTCCTATCAGTCACCAATTAAAAAAAGGCACCCCCACACTATGCTTTCATTTGGGAGACTTTCCCCACAACAAAGAAGAGAAAGTAAAGGACATTATAAGAAATTATATGAATCATATACCAAGAAACTGAAAACTCAAATAGAACAGATTAATCTTTATAAAGTAACCTTTATATAATTTTTACATAAAATTTGACATGAGCAAAATAAATTAATCTAGAATAAAAAAAGAAGCTATAGGTTGGGGGAAAAATCATATCAAATAGCTTTGATAAAGGTTTGATACATAAGAAATTGCTACAAATATATAAGATCAAGAACCATTACTCAAAAGATAAATGGCCAAGGATATAAATGTAATTTTTAAAAGATGAAATTAAAACCACCAACAATCACATGAAAGAGTGCTGCAACTAGTGAATAAGAAAAAAAGGAAATTAAAAAACATCTGAGGTTTCACCTCACACATCAAACTATCAAATGACAGAAGACAAAGTTAAATGTGTTAGAATGATTGTCAGAAGAAAAGTAGACAAATACATTGTTGGTGGAGCTTTTGAATTGGTCCAATAATTTTGGGAAACGATTTTGAACTATACTAGAAAAGCACATACTTTTCAATGTAGGTATATTACTACTGAGAATTTGCCCCAAGAAGTTCAAAAGTAGAGTGAAAGATTATCTCTCTCTTTATTTCTTTTTCTGTATATATGTGTATATATACATATGTATATATGTAATGTATGAGTATATATATATATATATCTGTGTTTATATATGTACACCCACATATCTATATGCATATATATCTATATATGTACACTTGTATCTGTAAATGTATATATATACATTCATATATATATAATATACATACACACATATATGAAAAAGTAATATGTTTTGGTAGCTGAAATCTGGAAACAATCCATCCATCCATCCTTCCATCCATTCATCTATCCATCTATCCCTCAATAAACATTTATTACCTACTATGTGCCAGGGATAGAAGAAGAAGCAAAAGACAATATTTGTTCTCAAGAAGCTCACAATCTAACAGGGGAGGCAACAAGCAATCAAAGGTATACAAAGCAATCTATATAAAGGATAAATAGGAAATAATCAACAGAGAGAAATCACTTGTATTAAGAGGGGTTGGGGAAGGCTTCCTGTAGAAGGTGGGATTGTAGTTGAGGAGTAAAGGAAGCCAGGGAAGTCAGTAGTTGGAATGAGGGAGAGAATTTTAAGCATGGGAGACAGCCAAGGAGAAGACCCAAAGCTGAAACCTTTTGTTTGTAGAACAGAATAAACAAAATGGTTATGATTAATGACTGAACAAGTTATGGTGGGTTAATATAAATTATTGTTTATAACCTTACTCGTTACAAGGAATTACGAATGAAGAATTCAGAAAAAAATAGTTGGGAAAACATATGAACTGATGTAGAATGAAGTAAGTAGTCCTAAGAGAATAATTTCCGCAATAACCACAATGACATAAAGGGGGGGGGAAAGCAATTCAAGAATCAGAACTCTCGCCAATGCAACTCTAATGTTGATATTAGAAGATTGACAGTAAAAACATATTGAAAACCAGAAGAATTAATTATAGGTGCAGAGTAAAGCATATGTTACCAATATGCTGATTTATTTGCTTAATTAAACTTCTTTGGTTAAAAGGCAAGGTTCTATAGGGATAGGAAAGGAATAATTATGAAGTGACATCAATGATTTTAAAACATTTTCCTTAAGATCTCATTTGAGAGAATTCACCTCTGGCTACTCAAAGAGCGTTATTATGAGATCTTGAAGAATCACTTTAATCTTTTCTTTACAGATGAGGTTAATGACCTCTCCAGTGATGGTTCCCTAGCCTACTTAGCCAGGCCAACTCATATCTTCTAGATAGATAAGCTCTCCATAGCATGCCCATCTCCTTTTTCCCAGATTTAATTCTACTGTTTTTTAGTACCTAGAATAGGCAGAAATTTTGTTTAAAAACAATTTGTAAACAAATCATAAATATAAAATAAACTTTACTTTCATTTTTTGTAAGGGTGGGATTCAAACCACCCCACCTGTTTTAGTCTGATATCTTAACTAGGTAATAGGGTGTTCAGGGAGGACTAGCACCTCTGGTGTTAGGGCTTGCTGAACCCTTTTCAGGGCTGCTCATCCACCTTTGGTGTACACTTGATTTATTTAACTCTCTCACCTAAGGCTCCAAGAAACTGTAGTATATATACAGTGGCCACATCCTGGTAAGGTGTCTTGGCAGACAGACTAAACCAGGTTGAAGGTAATTGGTGGGCCTCAAACCTATCAATGAGTTAAGGGGAATGTCTACCCTAAACATTCCTGGGTGGAATGGGCAGATGAGAACAATTGATTCCATGGGCCATGAAGGTGGCTGAAGCAGGTGCTTAGGTCAAGCACTTAGGTCAGGCATTGAAGATGCCAGGGCCACTCATTGCATCCCAGACCATTGCCGGTTGTCTTGACTCTTTTTTTCCAACAATTGGACTTCAGTGACTCAGAAAGAGAGTGAGGCTGACAACTTTGTGCAATTCTGCCTCACTCAAATCCAATTCACACGCAAAGTGATATCATTGATCCTCTGTGAAAACAAAGGACAAATAACAACAACAACAAAGTAAGTACATTTCTCAAATCAATCAAAAGACTGTAGACTCAGTATAAAAAAGTCTTTGCAGTGTGAAGAAGAAAATGTCAAACCACTCCAATATTTTTTGATAAGAAAAGCCTTTGTATAGTCTGAAGAGTGGAACACAATTGAACAAGTGAAAAACAACAACAAAAATTTTTAAAAGAGAGATTTGTTTTAATCACTGTGAGAATTTCCTATGCTTTCTAGGTTGGGTATAAAAACATTAAGTTACCTGAAATGGGAGACTGATAGAGAAACTAGAGCAAATTTGGCTTTCCAACACAGTGAGGAACACCCTGGGGAAAAGAGGAAGATTAGGTCTCAGCTTTGACCAGATCTCTTTACACTCTCCTTCCTCCACCTGCTTCCCCTGCCTTTGACCAGAGGATGACCTTCCAGTTTGGAAGGGTATGGAATATGTTGGAATTTCCATCTTCCCATAAGTGGTATCAGCTGCTTTATAGTGTCTGTATCAGGAGCCAACAATAAATTTGGATGCAGATGTGCTATGAGGGTAACTTCTTGAACACTCCACAAATGGCAGAAAAGAACTTCCAGCAAGTAGGACCTGGGTGTTATCACTTTAAACATGCTCTTTAAGCTTGAGCCCATTTCCCCCTTAAATTATATGTTCTTGTTGGCAAGTGTGTCACAGATATTTTATATCAACTGTTCTAATTGTGCTACCTTAGTAAATATTCCTTTCTAAAACATAGTTAAATCTAGTTAATTAAACTGGTTCTCAACTCTTAACTTTGAGGAGGAGGAGGAGTATGTCAGGCCAGGGTTGAACTGAAGTGTTAAAAAAAATTGTCCTGGGGAACAGAGCCAAAGATGGTGGAGTAGAATCAGGGACTTGCTAGAGCTCTCTCCCCAAATCCCTCAAAAAATCTGTCAAAATGACTCTAAAAAATTTCTAGATCAGTAGAAGCCACAAAAAGACAGAGTGAGGCAAATTTCCAGCCCAAGACAATCTAGAAAGTTGAAAGGAAGGGTCTGTCACACTAGGCTGAGAGTGGAGCTCAGTTCAGCATGGGTTGTGCCAGCATGGATGGAGCTGGAACAGGCCTTAAGGGACTGAATAGTTGGCTGTAGCTACAGTTTCTAGAATTCTCAACCCAAAAACCCTAGACAGCTTCAAAGGTCAGTGGTAAGGGTCTCTCACCTGGGTGAGAGGGAAACATGATCCAGCCTCAGCCCTGGACGCAGCCCCTGCGTGATAGCAGGCACTGATGAAGTGGAAGCTGCTTCTGGAGACTTTCACTTAACAAAACTCAAAAGTCAAGTAATTGACTGGGAAAATGAGCAAATGAGGAGTAAGGAAAGAGATTATAGATTCTTATTTTCTTGATGAAAATGTATTTTATGTCATTGGTGTTGAGGAATATCAAAACATATAACCAGGAGAAGTCAACAAAGCTAAAGTCTCCAAGAAAAATATAAATTTGTCTCGGGCCATGGAAGAACTCATAAAGATTTTGAAAATCCAGTAAGAAAAGTAGAGGAAAAATTGGGAAGAGAACTGAGAGTGATGCAAGAAAATTATGAAAAATGAGTCAACAGTTTGCTAAAGTATACCTCCCAAAATGCTGAAGAAAATAACACCTTTAAAATTAGACTAACCCAAATGACAAAACAGGTCCAAAAAACCAGTGTGGAGAAGAATGCCTTAAAAAGCAGAATGGATGAAAGGGAAAAACAGGTCTAAAAGCTCACTGAAGAAAATAATTCCTTCAGAATTAGAATGGAGCAAATGGAAGCTAATGACTTTATGAGAAATCAAGAAATTATAAAACAAAACCAAAAGAATAAAAAAAAAAAATAGAAGACAATGTGAATTGAAAAAAACAACTGACCTGGAAAATGGATCCAGGAGAGATAATTTAAAAATTATTGGGCTACCTGAAAGCCATGATAAAAAAAAGAGCCTAGACATCATCTTACAAGAATTATCAAGAAAATCTGCCCTGATATTCTAGAACCAGAGGGTAAAATAGAAATGGAAAGAATTCACCCATTACCTCCTGAAAGAGATCCCCAAAGGAAAACTTTTAGGAATATTGTAGCCAAATTTCAGAGTTTCCAGGTCAAGGAGAAAATATTACAAGCAGCAATCCAGAGAAGCATGAAAAGGCAAACAGGAAAGAGAAACCATAAGGGACTTATTAAAGTTGAACTGTTTATATTCCTACATGGAAAGATGATATTTGTAACTCATGAGGCTTTTCTCAGTATTAGGACAGTTGAAGGGAGTGTGTGTGTGTGTGTGTGTGTGTGTGTGTGTGTGTGTGTGCATACATATATGTGCAGAGAGTGATAGAGATACAGAGAGAAAGAGAGATACAGAGAGAGACACACACACATTGAGAGACACAGAGAAGGAGAGAGACAGAGGGCACAGGATGAACTGAATATGAAAGAATGATATCTAAAAAAGAAAACTGAGTGTTTAGGGGGATGCCCTAGGAGAAGGAGAAAGGGAGAAGTAGAATGCAATCATCTTACATAAAAGAGGCAAAAAAGAGAGGAATTGAGGGAAAGAAGGGGAAGATGAGAAGCAATAAATGAGCCTTCCTTTCATTGGATTTGGCTTCAGGAATGAATACCACACACACTCAATTGGGTGTGGAAGTTTATCTTACCCTACAGGAAAGCAGAGGGGAAGGAGATAAGAGAGGGGAGATAATAGAAGGGATGGCAGATTGGGGAAAGGATAATCAGAAGCAAACACTTTTGTAGAGGGACAGGTCACAGGATAGAATAGAATAAATGGTGAGTGGGACAGGATATAGGGAAATATAGTTAGTCTTTCACAACATGATTGTTATGGAAGTGTTTTGCATGACTGCACATGTATAATCTATATCAAATTTCTTGTCTTCTCATTGAGGGTGGGTGGGGAGGGGGGAAGGGAGACAATGTGGAACTCAAAGGTTTAAAAATGCATGTTAAAAATTGTTTTTATAAGCAACTAGGAAATAAGATACATAGGCAATGGGATATAGAAATTTATCTTGCCCTGCAGGAAAATAGAAGGGAAGGGGATGGGGGAGGGAGGTGATAGAAGGGACTGCAGATTGGAGGAAAAGGTAATCCAAATACATGTTGCCCTGGGGTGGGGAGGAGAAGAAGGGAGATGAGAAGAAAAATCTGAAATTCAAAATTATGTGGAAGTGAATGTTGAAAACTGAAAATAATAAAATTTAAAAAAAAATAGTCCTGATCACTCAGGGTTACCCCCAGAACCATGAGGATGAGATGTAGCCAAGATATGGGGCACTGTTTTATCACTGGTAGTAGAAGTTAGGATAAAGATATCCAATAGCTTAAATGGGCCACATTTGGAAGGATCTATGATCTTATTGATATTAGTACTGCATCAGACACCAATAGCAATATTGAGCAAAGCCCATAATTGACCCCCATTCTGTGAAAATCTTACTCAAGATCTCCTATAGGGAGTTGGGAGTCCCAAGAAGTAGAGGCAAGAAGAGAGAACATGCCAGGCATGGGGAAAGGGGAGGGATACAAAATGTCTCCTTTGCAAATGCTAAAAGACAGACAACCTATGCAAATGCACCAGAGAAGAATGACCTGTGCAAATGTACAGGTAAGAGAAGATCTGTCATGCAAAGGGAATACCAAATAGGCTGATTTGATTAAACTGTTATGTGTGTGTGACAGGGAGAAACGTGTAATAAGTCTGGAAAGGTAGTCCGGAGCCAGATTATGAAAGACTCTAAATGTCAAACAGAGAATTTTTTGTTTTATCCCAAAAGTAACAAGGACTTCAGCAAGCTTTTTAAGCAGGAGAGTGACATTGTCAGACTGTTCTTTAAGGAAAATCATTTTGGCAGCTGTGTGGAGAATAAATGAGAAGGGGAGACTATTAGAAAAAGCATTGACTCTGGAGTTAATGAGCCTGGGTTCAAGTTTCACCTTTAATGTTTACTACCTATGTGGCTTTGGCAAGTCACTTAATCTTCCTAAGGCTCCATTTCTTCATTTATAAAATGAGGGAATGCAATTAGATGACCTCTGAGGTCCCTTCCAGCTCTGTTGCTATGATCTTATAAATATAGGCAATGTTTGATAAGGGAATGAATCGGGATGTCCATTGGAATGGAGAAAGAGAGATAAGTATGAGAGATGTGAAGGTACAATGGACAAGGTAATACAAAGGATTAGCTCTCTATCTTTCTCTCTCCCTCTGTCTTTGTCTCCTTCTGTCTCTATGAGAATGAGGCTTCAAGAACCACTCCTACTTCATAAACCCTTGTTCTTGGAATAGTGATGCCCATGATAGATACAGGGGAGTCCAGAAGAGGGACAGGTTTTGGGGTCAACTTTATGAATTTTGTTTTGCATTAAATTTGAGATATCTATAAGACATCTAGATGAAGATGTTCAGTAGGCAGTGAGTGATAGGGACTGGAGTTCAGAGAGAGACTATTAGGAACTCATTGGTATCAATTCATTAACATTGGTTTGGTTGAATATGTCTCCAAATTATCTATGTGGATAAAATATTCCACAAAAATGTCTCTTAGTTTCAGCATTCTATTAATTGCATTAAAAAAACAGAATATAGTTATCAATATTAATGTCAAAACTGCAAGCTTATATGTCAAATATTATCCTCAAAAATGGACCTCAAATGTTATCCATAACAATTCCAGGGATAATAATTTTTTCTACTAATATTTCCAAGTAGATAAATTCCCAAATAATGAACTGAATCAGATTTATAGCTCTATTTACATTCCATTATAACCTTGAAATTCTGCCAGTTCAAATTACCTATAAATTTAAATTGTCAAAAATGCCAAGTATGTTGCCAAATTACTCACTTGCCAGACATTAGTATCATTTTGCTCAGGTAAATATACAAAATATTTGATGCTCCAGTATTCTAGTTACCTTTTTTTCAAATCCATATCACGATTCTAGCTTCTGTGAAATTAAATTCAAGAATCAGTTTGTTGAAGATGGTAGAGTCTCTGTAAGCATCTGAACTCTCCTAATATTTCCCTCAAAACCAACTTTAAAATATTGCCTCAAGTCAAATTCTTGAGTGGCAGAACCAACTCAAGGTTGAGGGGAGACATTTTTCCAGTCCAAGACAACTTAGGAAGTTGGGAGGAAAAGTATGTGACTTTGGGGAGAGTTCTGGACTAAAGCTCAAATAGAGGCAGCAGATTGAAGGACCTTTCACTGTTGAGGGATGCCAAGGACAGCTAGGCTGAGCAGATTTATCTCAGGCCTAGACTGTGGAGGAGAAGGAACTAGCACACCCCTGGTGAGGCAGCAGCAGTAACTGCTGGCTATGGACACTTGAAGGAGAACAGAATCTCTGATTTCAGTTCTAGGGAAGAGAGGACAGCTGTAGTTTGTAGCCACCTGCAAATTATACTTGCTCACTTTCAGGGAGGAAGATCATGTGCAGAACAGTGTGATTAGGGGCCCTAGCCATGCTTAAAAGTGGAGAGGAGAGCCCAAGCTTGAGCCCCAGGACAGACCTCAGAAACAGTAAGAAGGACCTGAGACTTGGGGCATCGTTTCCCATACCTTGGAACTACAGCTTGATTATACTAACAGCTGCTAAAAACAAAATAAAACAAAAAATAAATAAATAAAAATGAGTAAGCAAAGGAAAAAGAACCATAAATAGCTGCTATGGGGACAGAAAAGATCTGGGTTCATGTTCACAGGAAGATAATGAAGCAAAAAAAAAGCCACTCCTTTTTCAATGAGAAATGCCAAGTAGTCCTAAGCATAAAAAGAGTTCTTAGAGGAACTTAAAAAGGACTTTAAAAAAACAATAAAAGAGATCAAGAAAAAAATTAGAAAAAAAGAGCAATCAAAGAAAATCAAGAAAATTATGAAAATAAAATCAACTTGAAATAGAGTATCAAAAACTTAAGGAAAATTCCTAATTCCTTGAAAATTAGAATTATGCAAAAGATAGCTAATGACATTCTAAGATACCAAGAAATAATAAGACAAAATAAAAAGAATGAAAAATAGAAGAGAATGTGAAATTTCATCAGGAAAACAATTGATCTGGAAAATTATGATAAATTTTGATACACTGTTATAAGAAATTATCAAGGAAAGTTGCCTGGAAGTTCTAAAACAAGACAGCAAAGCAGAATTAAAAAAAAAATCACCAATCACCACTTGAAATAAATCTCAGGAGGAAAACTTAGAGGAATATCATAGCCAAGCTTCAAAGCTCCCAAGTTAAGGTGAAAATATTGGAAGCAACAACAACAACAAAAAAACCAATTTAAATATCATGTAGCTACAATAAAGTTTACAAAAGATCTAGAAGCTACTATGTTGAAGGGCCATAGGTCTTGGAATACTATATTTCATAGAGCAAAAGAGCTAAGATTGCAACCAACGGTAACTTATCTAGCAAAATTACCTATAATCCTGAATGAAAAGAAATGGACATTTAATGAACTGAAAGACTTTCAGGTATTTGTGATAAAAAGAAAAGAAGTTAAGGGAAAATCTGACATATAACCTCAGGTGAATTATAAGGAAATATGAAAGACCAATTATAAGGGATTCTAAGAGGTCAAATTGTTTGCTCCTTATTAGTGAAAATATTACCAGTGCTTTTATGATTATCATCATTATTTGGATAGTTTGAAAAGAAAAGACTTAGTCTGAGCTGTGTATTATAAACTAATTCTAAAAAAAATATAATTGTGTAGTGAGAGATAAAAAGTAGCAATTATCTCATACAAATGACATATAAAAGGAAAAACTGATACAGGAGCTAGTAGAGGGGAGGACAGGTGGTGATGGAATCTTACTCTCATCAAGAATGGATTAAAGAGGGAACAATGTATGTATCAAGAAAGGTATAACAATCTTCTATATACAGAAAGAAATGAGAGGGCAAGGGAATACGGTGGAGGGAGAGGATAGGTTAAGAAATAGGAGGGCAAGGTAGTGGGTAGAAGTAAAGCAGAGAAATGAGGAGGCATAAGAATAGAGTAAGAAAGATAGTGAGGAAATATAAGAAGAAGGAAAAAACATAACAAGTAATTCACTTAGAATGTGAATGGGATGAATTTACCCATAAAGTGGAAACTGATTGAATTAAACAGTCAGGAAATGCAATAAAAATAAGAGATATACACAAAGATACAATAATGGTTAGGAGTAGAATTTATTATATAAAAAAAACGAGGTAGTGCTCTCAGACAAAATTAAAGCTAAAATAGATTTAGTCAAAAGCAAAAACAGGGAAATCACTATATATCAGCAATATTATTAAATATTGTTTAAGACCATTTAAAATAACCAGACAGCATGAAATAAGGGGATTTGGTTTAAGCTTTAAACTATATTGTAAGGTGAGAGCATTGTTGAAGTATAAAATGGATAATGTTAATTATTTTAAATAAAAATTTTCTTGTATAAATAAAAGCTATTGTAATGATAGTTTAAAATGTAAAGATGTTTCCCATTAATTAATAGGCCCATGTGACCTGCCTGGGTCATATGAGAAGGTTGAGTTTCATGAGTTTGAGTCACATGAAGCCTGTGGTGGGAGGAGCTTGCTGAATGGGTGGAACAGGAAGGGGATGGAGCAGGAAGGGTAGAACAGGAAGAAGTAGAGCTAGAGTAGAACTCAGAGGAAGTTAGAGAGCAATCAGAGCTGGGAAAGGCAGCTAGCTAGAATGAGCAAAAAAGCTTGTTTGTGATTTTGCTTAAGGGACTCTGTGATTTGTTTGAGGTAACTGGTTTGTGGGAAGCCTAATGGAGAGAAGGCTTAGGGTTGGTGCTATCCTCTGCATTGTTATTGTGTATAGATTTCTTTGTTTCTATGATGGATTTGGCTTTCTGGTTTCTGAATAAATGTTTTGGTTCTGTCTTCCATGTGGAGAGCTTGTTGTATTTCGCAATTCAGAATTGTGCTGGCATACTCATGACCACCGTAGGTGCTGTGAATATTGTGTTAGTGTTATACTTATGCAGACAAGAACAGAAGAACACAAAAATTTAAGGAAAAAAATCTTTCATAGAAAATCTCTCAGATAGAGTGTGAGTGCACTAGAACATTGCTGTGGTGTAGGAAATGATGAGCGATCTGATTTAGAAAAAGATGGGATGACTTGGACTTATGAAGGAAGATGCTATCCACTTTCAGAGAAATAGATGACAAGCTGAAATAAGCATAGTATGGTCTTATATATATGTGAATGAGTGTACATGTGTATATATGTATAAGTTTATATACATATATATATATTTATGCATGCATGTATGTATCTATCTATCCAGGCTTAATTGTAGAGTTCTATAGGACAAGGAAAAATAAAATAAAAAGTGCACAGCAGAGAACAAAAGAAACCTTCAAGTAAACAAAGAAAAGCTGGGCAGCTTTGAAAACAAAGCATAGCATTTATTACATATGTTTTCTTGAAATGGGAAATATATTGTTTTATATTGAATCTTCTTTTATGTTCTGCTGTGTATACAGCAATGTTTATTTTCCTGTTTTGTATATAAGTTTAAAATTAAAAATAGCAAAAAATAAATAATACAATTTACCAAAAAAAGTAAAATTGGCGAAATGGAAAAAGGGTACAAAAGCTCACTGAAGAAAAATAATTCCTTAAAAATAAGAATTTGTCAACTGGAAACCAATGACTCCATGAGACATCAAGAAACAATAAAACTAAGTCAAAAGAATGGAAAAAAAGAAACTAAGGAAATTGTGAAATATCTTATCAGAAAAACAATTGATATGGAAAAATTATTGGACTGCCAGGAGGCCATGTTCAAAGAAACAGCCTACACATAATATTCCATGAAATTATAAAAGAAAACAGCCTTAAAAATCCTAAAAATCAGATGAGAAAATGGAATTTGAAAGAATCACCATTTACCTTCTGAGATTCTGAACTGAAAACTCCCAGGAATATTATAGCAAAATCCCAGAGCTCCCACACTAGAGAGAAAATACTTTAAGCAGCCAGAAAGAAACCATTTAAATATTAAGGAGCCACAGTCAGGATCATGCAAGAGTTGGCTTGGTTTCCATGTTAAAGAAGTGAAGGGCCTAAAATATGATATTTCAGAAGGCAAAGGAGCTAGGATTAAAACAAAGATTAACTTACCCAGCAAAACTGAATATACTCTTTCAAGGATGAAAAAAAAACCCCTGATATTTAATGAAATAGAGGATTTTTGAGCATCCCTGATGAAAAGACCAAAACTAAAGAAAAAAATATGACTTTCAAATACAAGATACAAGAGAAACATAAAAAGGTAAATATGAAAGAGAAATCATAAGAGACTCAATTAGGTTAAACTATTTACATTCATATATTGGAAAACAATTAATTAAAGATCTACTAAGATCTTTATCATTATTAAGGTAATTAGAAGGACTCTACGTAGAAGAATGAGAATGAATTGATTATACTGAAATCATCTCAATCCAAAATGGATGAGTGAGAAAGAGAGATGCCCTGGGAGACTGGGGAAGGAGGAGGAATGACAATGCAAGGAAGAGATTTAATAGTTGAGGGAATGGTAGGGGTGGCAACATTTGAATGTCATCTGAATTGATTCAAAGAAGGAAAAATATATATGCACAACCAATTTAATGTACAAATATGTCTTATCCAACAGGGAAGTAAGAAAGGTGGGAGATAAGAGAAAGGAGAGGGTGATAAAAGGGGAAGTAGATTAAGGAAAGCAATGGCCAGAAGTAAAACAAACTTTTAAGGAGGGATAGGCTAAAAAAGAGAGAGAGAAGGATAAATAGAAGAAAAATATCAGAGGAAGATGCACACTTAATAGATATAATTGAATGTGAATGAGATGAATTCACCCATAAAACAGAAGCAGATAACAGAATGGATTAGAAACTGGAATCTAGCAGTATGTTGTTTACAGACACATTTCAAACAGAGACATACATTGTAATGGTAATTTAAATGGGAAGATCTTTCCCATTCATTAATAAGCCCTTGTGACCTGCTTAAATCACATGGAAGCCTAAGTCACATGTGGTAGGAGGAGCTTGCTGAATGAGTGGAACAGGAAGGGTGGAGCAGAGCTGGACATGGTGGCACACACCTGTAATCCAAACTACTGGGGAGACTGAGGCTGAAGGAATGCTTGAGCCTAGGAATTCTGAGCTGTTGTGTGCTATGCTGCACTAAGCTCGGCATCACACGTAGGGTTAAAATAAGGGGCTGGAACATAATCTATTATGCTTCAGCTGAAGTAAAAAAAAAAAATTATTTCAGATCTCATGATCTGAACTATAGACAATGAAGTATTATCAATACTAAATATATATGCACCAGATGACATAGCATTCCATTTCTCAAAGGAAATGTTAAATGAGTTATAGGAGTAAATAGACAGTAAAACTATACTTCAACTTTCCTCTCTCAGAGTTGGATAAATCTAAGCTTAAAATAAATAAAAAAGAAGTTAAGGAGAGGAATAGAATTTAAGAAAAGTTAGATATGACAGACATCTGGAAAAAATTGAGTGATAATGGAAAGGAATATAATTTTTTCAGCCAGCACCTTCACAAAAACTGGGACATATGCTAATGATCAAAACCTCACAAACAAATGCAGAAAAGCAGAAATATTAAATGAATTCTTTTCAGACCATAATGTAATAAAACTCACATTCAATAAAGAACTATCAAAGTACTGATTAGAAATTAATTGGAAAATAAGTAATCTAATCTTTAAAATGAGTGGGTTAAAGAACAAATCATAAAAACAATCAACGATTTCATTAAAGAAATTAACAACGAGGCAACAGATCAAAAGTTGTAGAATGCCATCAAATCAGTACTTAGGGGAAAACATATCTCTAAACACATTCATCAATAAAAGAAAGAACAGTTCAATGAATTGGGCATACAATTAAAAAAAACTAGATAAAGTAAAAATTATAAATTCCTAGTTAAACACCAAAATGGAAATTCTGGAAATCAAAGGCAATATGAATATAAGTGAAGTAAATAAAACATTGAACTAATAAAACTAGGACCTAATTTTATGAAAATATAATAATATAATATGTGAAAATATAATAAAATAAACTAAGAATTTGACTAAAATAAAGAAAAGAAAACGGTGTCAACAATGAGAAGGATAAATGCATCACCAATGAAGATAAAATTAAACATTAGGAGTTATTTTGTCTATATGCCAATAAATCTGACAATCTAAATGAAATGGATGAATATTTACAAAAATATAAATTGCCCAGATTAACAAAAGAGGGAAAAGAATACTTAACCCTATATTAGAAAAAGAATTTGAGCAGGGCATCAATGAACTCCCCAAGAAAAAAATACCCAGAACCAGATAGATTTATGAGTGAATTCCACCAAACATTTAAGCAACAATTAGTTCCAATATTATATAAACTACTTAAAAATAAGTAAAGAAGGAGTCCTATCAAATTCTTTTTTTGACACAAATATAGTGTTGATACCTAAACCAGGGAGAACAAAAACAGTAAAGAAAACTAATGTCCCTGATGAATATTGGTACAAAATTTACCTAAAATAAGAAGATTATTGCAAAATATCAGAAGAGTTCATATGCTATTGACTGGGTGGGATTTACACCTAGAATGCAATATTGGTTTAATACGAGGGAAACCCAACAGCATTGTTGACCAATTCTATAACAAAAGCAACAATAATGATATGGTTATATCAATAAGTGAAGAAAAGGCAATTGACAAAATGCAACACATTAAAAACACCAGAAAGCATAGAAATAAATGACAGCTTTCTTAAAATGTTTAGTTGTATCTAAGAGGAAGCAGTATCAGTAATAGAGATAAGCTAGGAGACATCACAATAACATCGGAGTGAAGTAAGAATATCCATTGTCATCACTGTTATTTAATTTTAGAGTAGAAATTGTATCTGTAGCAGTAAGACAAGGTAAAGAAGTTAAAGGAATAAAAATAGGCAAGGAGGAAACAAATCTATCACTCTTTGCAGGTAATATTATGGTATGCTTAACGAATCCTAGGGAATCAACTAAAAAATTTGTTGAAATGATGAACGTCTTCAGCAAAGTTGTAGGACATAAAACCATATAAATCACTAGCATTTCTACATACTACCAACAAAATCCAGCAAGAAAAGATAGAAAGAGAAATTCCATTTAAAATAACTGCATACATTATATATTGCCAAGATATAAACCCAGGGACTATATGAACACAACAAACACTTTTCACAAAAATGAAGACAGATCTAAACAACTGGAAAAACATTAATTGCTCATGGGTAGACAATGCAAATATAATAACAATGGCAATTCTAGCTAAGTTAATTTACTTATTCAGTGCCATACAAATCAAACTATCAAAGAGTTGTTTTATAAAACTAGAAAAAAATTATAACAAAATTAATCTGGAAGAACTAAAGGTCAAGGATATCCAGGGAATCCATTGGAAGAAAAAATATGAAGGAAGGCAGCCTGGGAGTACTAGATTTCAAACTACAATACAAAGCACATCCAAAAAACAATATCTGTTACTGACTAAGAAATCGAGTGGTGGATCAGTGAAATAGATTAGGCAGAAAATACACAATAATGAATGACCATACTAATTTAATGTTTGACACACTCAAAGATTCAAGCTTTTTGAATAAGAACTCAACATTTGACAAAAAAATTCATGGGAGAGTTATAAAGTAGATTGTCAGAGGCATAAACCAACATCTCCCACTGTATGCCAACATGTAGGGTCAAAATGGATAAATGATTTGGACATAAAGGATGACATCGTAAGTAAATTAGGGGATGTGAAAAAAATCACTGTCAGACCTATGGATGAGGGAAGAGTTTATGACCAAACAAGAGAGATGATCACAGGAAGTATAATGGATAATTTGATTATGTGAAATTAAAAAGGTTTTACACAAGCAAAAGCAGCAGAGCCAAAATTAACATGGAAAGCAGGACACTGGGGGAAATTTTATAGCAAATTTCTTTAATAAAATCTTCCTTTCTTAAATAATGTAAGGTATTGAGTCAAATTTATAAAAATGCAAGATATTTCTCGGTGGATAAATGATCAAATAATATGAACAGAACAGTTTTCAGAAGAAGAAATCAAAGTTATCAATAGTCACATGAAAAAATGCTTTAAATCATTATTGATGAGATAAATACAAATTAAAACAACTCTGAGGTAACATCTCACAGCTATCATTGAGTAACAGGACAGAAAAGGAAAAAGATAAGTGCTAGAAGAAATGGGGGAAAAATAGGTACACTAATGCATTATTGGTGGAGTTGTGAACTGGTCTAAACATTCTGGAGAACAATTTGGAAGTATGCCCAAGGTGCTATAAAACTGCATGTATACCCAGTATTAATCACTATCAGATCTATATCCTAGGGAGATCAAAGGAAAGGATAAAGAGTTCATAGGTACATATATATATTTTTAGCAGCTCTTTTTGTGGTGGCAAAGAATTGGAAACTAAGGGGATAACCATCGACTGGGACATGGTTGAACAAGTCACAGTATGTGATTATGATGGAGTGCTAAAATAAATGACGAGAAGAATGTAGGGATCCTCAACCAAGCAGAGGTCTGGGGAACATGACCTGTCTCTTATGTTCTGCCTTTCCTTTGGCAATTCCTGCTCTCTAGAGAGACTGAGAAACTGAAAAATCTCAAAATTCGAACTTGAGAGAAGGATATGTGCCACCCCAGAAGGGCAACTGATCATTTATCCAGGCTGGAGAGGGATATTGTAAATTGGTTACTTTTCCATCCTGAATTAAGTTGAAGTTTTCCTATTTGCCATATAGAAATTGTGCCAGGATGAGAATTTTTTTTTTGCAAGATTTCCAGCATTCTCAAAGAATTCCAACCTTCCAGGTAGCCTGAGCTTTCAAGAAAGTGAGCTATCTAATTCACAATGCAAGAGGGAAAGAGACTTTCAGATGTTTGGTTTGTTTATTGGTAAGATATGCGACAGAGAAGACCCATGGTGTCAAACATTAGTGCCTGGTATATGTCCTCACAAGATGACATGAATAAACTCATGGATGTGTTTAACCAGAGCCTCAAAACTGCAGCAGAAAAATGTCAAAGTAGGAA
Organism: Notamacropus eugenii; assembly: GCF_028372415.1. Taxonomy (NCBI): domain Eukaryota; kingdom Metazoa; phylum Chordata; class Mammalia; order Diprotodontia; family Macropodidae; genus Notamacropus; species Notamacropus eugenii. The sequence continues at coordinate 362,912,197 of NC_092874.1, forward strand.
AAAACAGGAAAAACAATAGTGAGGATTGTTAAGAGAAATATTAACATTTGCTCCCTGTACAGTAGGATGGAGTAGTTGTTAATCCACATAAATGGACACCAGCAAAGTGTGGCAAACATCCCCAATATTAACCTAGAAATGGAGTAGAACAGAAGCCTCGCATGGACTGTCCTGAGGGCCATGGGGACGGCGCGGAAGGAAGCAATGAAATAAATGAGTTGCTCCAGAAGATTTCTTTTGGTGAAGCTAAAAATGGCCAAAACAGTTTGAGTATCACCTTTTGCAGTAGCAAAGAAACAAAGTCATGGCCCATCAACTGGGGAATGGCTGGATAAATTGGGGTCCATGAATATAATGGAGTGTTATTGGGCTGTGACAAATGATGGGTATTAATTTATTAATGGAAAAGTCTATATTGAGCACTGACTATATGCAAAGCATGTTAGATGCTGGGATTACAAATTATAAGAAACAATGATTGTGAAGAATTACAGTAGGCATGGAACTAGGTAACTAGCCTTGCCCTTCTAAGCTTTCCTTTCTCTTCAGCCTCTGTTAGGAGTGATACATACTTCTTTCCTATTAACAAATAACATCTGTTTCCTCTTGCTGGTTTCTGAACTAGTTAAAGCTTTTAAATAATAATCTTCATTGTTTCTTAGTCTACCTTAACACTAAAAATACACAGTGAAACCCACATTTTTTCATATGACCAAGAGAAAGAAAAGAAATGACCAGCAGGCTCAGGAATTATATGAACTGATGCAAAATGGAGTGAGTAGAGCCAGGAGAATATTGTGCATAGTAACAGCAATATTTTGAGGATGATCATTTGTGGAAAACTTAGCTACTCTGATCAAGACAATGATCTAAAACATTTCTAAAGGACCCATGATGAAAAATTCTGTCCACCTTCAGAGTGAGAACCGATGAACTCTGAATGAAAAGCGAAATATGTTTTTTCTACTTTCTTTATGTTTCTTGCTTTTTGTTTTTTTTTACAACATAGTTAATAAGGAAATATGTTTTATATGGCATCATATATATATACATACATGAATATATATACATATATGTGTATATATATGTGTATATATGTATATATATATATATATATACATATATATATATATATATATACACACACACACACACACACACACATATATACTTGATATCATATTGCACCAGTTAATTGAAACTGGCCTGTGTGGCCAAGAAGAGAAACTTTCTCACACTAAAAATGACCAAATATCATTATTTCCTAAACTACTCTCTCCTCTATATCCTTCCCTCCATTACTATTTTATAATGTTTATAATGCAGATTCTAAGTTGAAGAGGAAAAAAAATCAGAGAGAGCGAGCAGAATTTATTCTGCAATGGTTAGAAAACTGCTCTAAGTTGTTTCACATTCAGTAGGATGTTTCAGGTGCCTTTATTTAAGGAGAGGGAGGGAGTTCCTGAACAGAAATAGCTATAGAAAAATCTTACTGATAAGAGAGTAAAGTAATTGAATGTTCTTTGAGCTAGATGATTAATTTTCACATGTAGAGGGAAAAAGTGCACATTTCAGGTTAATTGAAAAAAAAAAAACAACACTCCCTAATTTATCTTTCTGCTATTGAAATATGAGAAATTAGAGTTAATTGGTGAGGTCCGGACCAATTAAGCACAAGTATATCATAGCTATACTTTTAAATTTTCTATTTTCCCGTTACATTTGTTATGGTTTTCTTCTAGTATTCAGCACATCTCTAGGCAATCTTTATTGGTACTTAATTGAACATCTTCAAGGCTAATGGATTCTAACTTTCTTTGAACCCCTAAATCACCACATGAAAAGGTCATGGTCAAGGTGACTTGGAAGATATCAGATTCCATTAAATGTAAAAATGATTCATTTTAGATCTGGGCAAGGGTCAGATAAAGAATTCGGATTTTGAACCTATATCCACTCCCTGTTCTCCCCCATACCCACTGATTTCAGGAGGAGGAGCAATGGGAAATCCAAGAAAGCTAGAGCATACAGCTGCAGAGATAGGAAGATCTGAGCTCAAATTCTGACTCAGACACTTGCTAAGCCTGGACAAGTCACTAACCTCTCTTGTGCCTTAGTTTCCTTAGTTACCCAAAATAAGGTATTTGGATTTGATGGCCTAAAAGTTCCTTCTAGCTCTAAATGTCCAATCCTACATTGAACAGCTCTACAAAGCGTTAGAAAAAAGACCTCAGTGCCATCTCTCTCTAATTTAGTGAAAGGCCACACTAATTCAAAGAGAAAGAGATGGTGTTAAAAACAACAGATCCATCTAAGAAAATCAAATTCAGTTGACCAAGGACACATTTAGCAGAGGTGTGGGGGAATGTTTTGTTACGCTGGTAAGGAGGGCTAATTACTTTCTCTCGCTGACTCCCCCTATGTTCATGTGAATTAGATTACTATGTCCTGGCTACTCCTTTGGGCCTTGCTTTCAGCCATTTTTGTAACACTTCTCTGTAAGATTTTTTTTTTCTCAAACCAGGCCTCAGGAAAAGAAGTAACTAAGAAAAATGGTGGAGGTTCCACTTCTCATATCAGTCTCATACCAACCAAGTTGTTGCTTAAAAAGATCAAGGTTGGGATTTTTCCCCCTTGTTCTGAGAAACTGCAAAAGTAAACCTTTCTCTCTGTCTCTCTCTAGCTCAGTTCTCTAGTCCAGAAAATTGCTATGGTGAATATGCATAATGCAATTGTGAAATCTGTTTAGCTTTTCTTCTCCTCAATACTTTCCCTACCCGATTAACTTTTCTCTTCTTGCATTTGAGTAATACAAAACACAGATCAGCAATGAAAGGGTTAACCACATTTACTTTAGAAAAACAGGCTTTAAAATACAAGGAAAATTAAAAGAAAGAACGGGGAAGGGAAAAAACGCTATTTATTAAGGGCCTACTATGTATTAGGTATTGTGCTCAGCACTTTTCAAATATCTCATTTGTACATCTCATAACAAATATTTCACAAAACTCTGTGAGATAGATGCAATTATTATCCCCATTTTACAGTCAAAGAAATTGAGGCAAATAGTGATTAAATGATTAGTCCAAGATCACACAGCTAGTATGACTGACACTTGTCTGAGGTCATATTTGAATCCAGGTCTTCTAGACTTCAGGCCCAGGGCTCTATTATCTGCCATCTAACTAGAGATATAGGGAACAGGGACTCCTCTCCCACAAAGGGTGAGATGAGGAGAGAGTGAATTTCAAGCCAGGGAATGTCAAGTCTCAGAGGCAGGAGATGGAATACCAAATTAGGGGAATAGAAATAAGACCAGTTTAACTAGAATATAGAGTATGTAAAGGGTAGCAATGTAAGATGTCTGTAAAGGTAAATTGCAGCCAGGTTGTGAAGGGTTTTAAATGCCAAACTGTGAAGTATGTATTTTGTCCTGGAGACAACTGAGAGCCATTGAAAATTTTTGAACAACAAGATGACATGGTCAAAACTCTGCTTTAGGAAGACTATTTTAGCAGATCTGTCAGCCAGTCAGTTAGAATTTTTTAAGTGCCAGATACCGAGTTAAGCAAAAACAATTCCTGTCCTCAAGGAGCTTACAATCTAATGGACAATGAACCATAGACAGGGAGAAACTAGAAATGGACAATATAGGAAGCTATTTTAACTGTTCAGATGAGAAGGGCCATAACTAAAGTAGTGGCTGTGTAGGTGGAGGTGCTAGGAGGAGAGATGTGGATTTGACAAGATTTGATAACTGACTAGATATGACTAGCAGGTGTGTGTGTGTGTGTAAGTGTGGAATTGAAGGAAAATCCAAAATTGTGAATCTGGGTGACTGGAAAGATGGTTGTACTCTTTGTACATGATGTTTTACTTTCTCTTCTATTTTTTCATTATTCACATTTTGTTTAATTACTTCTTCATCTCTTATAATTTCGCTGAATTCACTTTGCCCAATTCTAATATTTAAGGTATCATTTTCTTCCTTAAGATTCTGGATCTCCTTTTCTAATTAGTTGACTTTCTTTTCATAACCTTCTTGTTTTTCTTGGATTATTCTTATTTTTTTTAAGTTTTTCGTCCATCTCTGTCATTTAATTTTTAAAGTCTTAAGATCTTGTAGGAATTCTTTCTGGGCAAGTGACCCTTTAATGTTACCCTTTGGGAGTTTCTTTGAGTTAGTATCCTCCTCTGAAGATGAACCTGGGTCTTCTCTATTCCCATCATAACTTTCTCTGGTTGGATTCTTTCTCCTTTGCCTGTGCATGTTTTGTAATTTTTATAATCACCTCTACCCCTGGGGTATAGGAAATGATGCTTCTTGCCCAAGATCTTCAGTTCTTCCCTCTAGCTTGAACCAAAGCCAAATCTCCTCTTAGGAGCACAGCTGGGTCTGGTGTCCTGATCAGCAGAGGTTCCCTCAGTCTTCCTTGGCTCAAATGCCCAACTCCCCTCACTCTCCTGGGAGTAAAAGTTGTTGTTGACTGGGCTTTGGCAGCCTCTCAAACCAGCTAACCCCAGGGCTTGAAACTTGTTTAAATGGCTTGAAGGTGGTTGCTAAAACAGAAACTAGCCTGGAGGTGTTTACTCTTCACTGGGATCAAAGCCGATCCTGGAATTTCACCCTCCCCCATCTTCTCAAATTGTCCCAGGAAGACTGGGATTGCTGGGATTGCTTCCCTGTTTCTTATTTCTCTCCACCCACACTTTGTTCATACTAAGGTGCCATTTTAACTTTTTTGTGGGGGAAAATCTTGAGGGCTTGGAATTTTCTGACCTATTTTGCCATCTTCCCAGAATCCTCTCACAAGATGGTTGTACTCTTAAAAGAAAGGGGAACTTTTGGAAGATCAGTAAAGTTAGGGTGGGACAAAATAATGAGTTCTGTTTTGGATGGGGTGAGTTTGAGAAACCTGAAAGGCATCCATTTGGTGATATCCAGCAGGCAGTTACTTTTGTGGGATTGGAGATAAGAATAGAGATAAAGGCTAGGTCAAGAAGAAAGGTGAGGAGAAAGAAGAGAATATGATCCAGGACAGAATCTTGAGTGATATCCATGCTTAGGAGGCAAGATGTGGATATTCCAGCAAAGGAAACAGAAGAGTAGTTGGAAACAGAAAACAGTCTCGAAAACCTGAAAAAGAAGGAAAGAGAGATCATTGACATATTTGTGTGTCCTAGGTAATAGGGATTTTTGAGGTGTTTACTAAAAAGTGGTTTTTGTGGCCCATTAGTCCCTGACTTGGATGTCAAAATTGGTCCAAATCCTCGTTCTATAGGGTAAAAGTGTCTTTTCTGTGGTTACATAGGACAGAAGTAGAACCAATGAAGAGGGAAGTTATAGAAAAAAGGATTGAATAGTGAACTAAAGGCAGCAGTTGGAACAGCAGCCTTCCTACTATTGGGGTGCTCCTACAGGTTGAACCTCCCAACTCTACTTGCCTCAGGGGTAAAAAATTGCTAGTTGCAGCTGTACTTAGAATGCTTTTTATGTATCTGTTATTTATCCATATCTCATTTTGTTTCATTTCATACTTACATATTTACTTACACATATCTCATTTTATTTTATTTCATACATATCTGTGTATACCTTTCTCATTAAACTAAAAGCTCTTGGAGGACAACGACAAACTTGCTTTTCACCCTCATTTACACCCTCAGCATCCAGTGGAGGTCCTTGCAATGAACAAGTACTTGATAAATGCTTGATGAATTGAATTCAATTGAAGCTGGTGTTTTTGTGTCCATCTAAGAATACTGTAATCAGAGAAATATTACTATAAAACAGAGAAGCTCTCAAATTAGTGACTGTGCTTTTTATTTAATCATTAACTCTATGGAAAGCTCTCAGATTTCTGAAGAAGTACATGGCTGATTTTGTTGCTTCTCATTTCTATTGATATTTAAGAGACCTGTATTCTGAGGTTTTATTAGCATAGACTCATTTATATGTATCATTCAGTTTGTTCTTCAGTACTTATCTCCCTCATACCAGAACTATGCAATTTCATTGGTTATCATTCCTTCTCAGACACAATGGGGAGGTAAACAGATAGTGCAAACATCAGAGAACTATAGCCATACTATTGGGTATTGAGCCAAAAGAAGGGGGAAAGAAAGGTTGGTGTAAGGGACTGATAATTGCTGGGGAGAAGCAAGAACTGGGGGCTAGGGGAGAAAGTGTACTCTGAGTTACTGTGAAGCGTTTTAGCCTGCTAAGGGAGGAAGATGGAGAATTTGGGGTGAAGTTTCTACTATTAGTAGCTAATTGAGCATTGGAGGAAGTGTGCCCAAGATGATGTTGCCTTTGCTTTCTGAGGCAAATCCCCAATATCCCTGCCCTAATTATGGCTTTGACTTTGGGAAAATTTGAGGAGCAAGAGAAGTACACTTTCAGTTAGAAGATCAGCAAAGACTTTATTGAGGAGTGATATATGAATTATGCCTTGGAGAAAGAGAATAAAATCCTCCCTGTAAAAATGTGTATCATAATTCTTACTATCTCACAAGGTTGAGATGCAAGAACAAGGGGACAGTTGTTTGTTAAGCATCTATTACATACCAGGCACTGGGCTAAGAACTTTTTAGATATTATCTCATTTGATCTTCAAAACAACTTTGCGAGGTAGATACTATTATGATTTCCATTTTACAGCTGAGGAAAATGAGACGGTGACTTCTCCAGGATATTTCTGAAGTCAAATTTGAACTCAAGTCTACCTGACTCCAGGCTACCACTTAGCTGCCTCTAAGCAGCAGCCTAGCTGCCAGAGTCAATTTATATAAAACTCATTTTAATTCTAAAGTGTTATACAGATAAATGAAGCAAGTTTTCTGCATTTGTTTTTATTCATTACAATGTAGATAACATAAAGACAAGATTGTTTCATTTTCAACTCTGTGTCTTCAGCATCTAGTATAGTGTCTTGCACATGGTAGTGGTTTAATAAATGTTTGTTAAATTGAATTGTAGCAAATTGATTTAACTGATTTTACCTGCTATTAATTTATGGTGCATACAGAGGTCTGAATAACTGTTTGATTTAGAAGACAGTTTCTAAACTAGTTAAATTATGGACTAATTTCTAGGTAGTCACTACCTATTTGATAAATAGTTGGCATACTACAGGGACAATCAAATTACCTTTAAAAAGCATCTTACTATTCATGAATTTGGATATATACATATGTGTGTACATACACACATATATTAATACCTATATATATATACACATATAGATATACATACATACACACATATGGCAGATCATGTTTTCCTACATGTATAGTGTACCCCTCTCACTGTAACTTAGCAAGCTTATGTTTATTACCTATCCCTCCTCTGCCAGTATCATAATAGGGTTCTCTTGCATTACTACTTTTGGTTGTTGTTGTTTTTGGTCCTTTGTTTTCAAAGAGGACCAATGATATCAGGAGGGTAATATCTTGATTTGCAAGTTAATTGGATTTAAGTGAGTTGGGTTGTGCAAAGTCATCAGCTTCACTCCCTTCTTCCAAATCCAGAGTCCAATGGCTAGACATAAGGTAGGATGACCAGTGATGGCCCTGGATGCAGTGGGAGACCATGGCCTTTAAAGCTGAGGTCTTTCCCAAGTCTTAGTTGTCTGAGGCAATGCCCATTCAATAATAAAGGCTAGGAAAAATTGAGGCAAAAGATGACCTAGTCTGCTTTCACAAAAGAATCAGTCTGGGAGAGGAAGACCCTGAGTTTCTGGCCAGAACAAAAACAATTGCTATTTATACTCTGAGCCTTGAAACTCAAACAATGAACAACTGAGGGTTAGGTATTTTTGACCAATCAGTGAAAACCTGAGTGATTTGGGTTTAAAGGAACAATCAAGTACCTTTATTTGAATCACAATGGGCTTTATTAAAGGCTGACTTTCCAGAGCTATAGGATGATAGGGAGTCCAGATAGAGTTTAATATAAAAGTTCTAATAACTCTGTAGGTCAAGGATGGGAAATCTGCAGCCTGGAGGCCACCTGTGACCCTGTAGGTCCTCAAGTATGAACTTCTTCACTGGCTATGTGAGTTATTCTGGGTCTCAATTTCTTTTTTTGAGATGGAATAGAAAGTTTTTAAGGTACTTTCAGCTCAGAATTATATCTTTCGATGACCTTGGAAAAATTTCATTTCACTGGATCTCAGTTTCTCCCTTCATAAAATGAGGGAGAGGTGGTATCATATAGTTAATAAAATTCTGGCCTTCAACTCAGGATATCTGGGTATAATAACACCATTTTTAGATTGTTAGTAAATGTCTCATTTAATCTTCACAACAACCCTGAGAAGTAGGTGTTATTATCGCCTCCATTTTGCAATTGAAAAATTTGAGACAAACAAAGGTTAAGTGACTTCCCTAAGGCCACACAGCTAGTAAGTTTCTGAGGCTAGATTTTAACCCAAGTGTAACACCAACAAGATATTCACAACCATGAATATGCCAGCACAGTTCTGAATTGCGAAATACAACAGACTCTCCACATGGAAGACAGAACCAAAACATTTATTCAGACACGAGAAAGCCAGATCCAAACACCAGAAAGCCAAATCCATTATAGTAACAAAGAAATCCATACACAATAACAATGCAGAGGACAGCACCATGCCCAAGCCTTCCCTTTGTTAGACTTCCCACAAACCAGCCGCTTAAACAAATCACAAACAGGCTCTCTCACTCATGCTAGTCAACTGCCTTTCCCAGTTCTGATTGCTCTCTGACCAATTTCCTCTTTTCTAACTCCATCTCTTCCTGTTCCATGTGACCTAGACTCATGTTACTTAGGCTTCCATGGGACTCAAGTAGGTCACATGGGCATATTAATGGAGGAGAAGGATCTTCCCATTGTGTAAAAATACATCAATTCCATTAAAAATCCATTTGCAATACACCAGGTCTTCCTGATTTTAGGCCCAGTATTCTATCTAGCACCACCTAGACATCTTTATCAGATACATTCTGGCCGTGTGATCATGGCCAACTCATTTACACTCTTATGCAACTTTCTCCTGTGTCTGGAATTCTCTCCTTCCCCAGCTGTGCCCTGTTTTTCTTGCCTTCCTTCATTCAAGTCTCATCTAAAATTCCATCTTCTAAAAGAAGCCTTTCCTGAACTGCTTTAATACTAGTACCTTCTCTCTTAGATTGTCTGCAACTTTTTTTTGCCTATCTTTGTAAATAGTTGTATATATGTTGTTTCTCCCATTAGACTGTGAGTTCCTTGAGAGCTGGAACTTTTGCCTTTGTTTGTATCCATAGTGCTTATATATAAAGATGGTGTGGGCATATAGTAGGTGCTTAAAAAATACTTATTGACTAGACTATCATTCTATAAAAATGAAGTGTATGTAATGTATGTGTCACCAGACCAGATCTACACAAATGCTTAGACATCTTGTGAGAAGAATTTACATGACATTTTCATGAAAACAAAATAATCTGATAATTTTCACATTATTTTAGCTGGTCATATGGGTACTTTGATTTATATATTGTGTTACATAAAGTGTTCATTTGATGGTATGTTAAATCAATAAGTATGGGCTCAGATTGAATACTTAAACTCATCTTTTAAAACTAAATAAGTTCTGAGGGGAGGAGCCCAGATGGCGGAGTAGAAAGACACACATATGCTAGCTCCAAACCAACAGCCCATAAAATACCTGTAAAGAACAACTCCCAACAAATTCTGGAGCAGCAGAAGTCACAGAACAATGGAGTAGACGAGATTTCTGTTCCAGAGAGACCTGAAAACCTGACACGAAAGGTCTGTCTCGCACTGGACCCAGAGCAGAGCCCAGCCCTGCCTTGGCCGAACAACACCAGGAGGAGCAGATCTGAGCAGGCTTCAGGGACAGAATCTCCAGCAGCTGCGCAGGTCCCTCTCCCCACAGGTGCCAAAGGTGGGTGAGAGGGTCTTTTTGGCTGGCTGAGAGGGGAACGGGGTATCCCCATAACTCAGGCCCCCTCGGGAGGCAGTGGCTGGGGCAGCAGCAGACAGGGGCTCGCAAAGCAGGCAGGAGCTTGGATCCATTGTTGAAGGTCTCTGCATAAACCCCCTGAGGGAACTGAGCCCCCTGAAGTGGCCCTGCCCCCACCTGAGCAGCTGAACGTAATCTCACACTGATTAGCAACCCCACCCCCACCAAAGCCCTAAGGCTGGGAAGCAGCATTTGAATCTCAGACCCCAATTGCTGGCTGGGCAGATCTGGAGGTGAGGTGGGTGTGGAAAGGACACTCAGAAGTCAAGTAACTGGCTGGGATAATGCCCAGGAAAGGGGGAAAAAAAATAAGACCATAGAAGGTTACTTTCTTGGTGAACAGATATCTCCTCCCTTCCTTTCAGAGGAGGAAGAACAATGCCTACCATCAGCAAAAGACATAGAAATCAAGGCTTCTGTATCCCAAACATACAAAAGAAATATTCAATGGGCTCAGGCCATGGAAGAGCTCAAAAAGGATTTTGAAAATCAAGTTAGAGAAGTGGAGGAAAAACTGGGAAGAGAAATGAGAGAGATGCAAGAAAAGCATGAAAAGCAGGTCCATACCTTGCTAAAGGAGACCCAAAAAAATGCTGAAGAAAATAACACCTTGAAAAATAGGCTAACTCAATTGGCAAAAGAGATTCAAAAAGCCAATGAGGATAAGAATGCTTTCAAAAGCAGAATCAGCCAAATGGAAAAGGAGGTTCAAAAGCTCACTGAAGAAAATAGTTCTTGCCAAGATGGTGGAGTAGAAAGACGCACATACACATAGCTCCGAACCCAAAACCCATAGAACATCTGTATAAAGTAACTCATGGCGAAGTCTGGAGCAGTGAGGCCACAGAACAGTGGAGAGAAGGAGATTTCTGTTCCAGAGGGACCTGCAAACCTCTTGCAAAAGGTCTGTCGTGCTGCAGACGCGGAGCCCAGCCCAGACCTGCCACGGCTGCGGCACCGAGAGGAACAGATCCGAGCAGGCTTCAGGGATGGGATCTCCAGTGGCCGTGCAGGTCCCTCCACCCACAGGTGACGGGGGTCGGTGAGAGGGTTTCTTTGGCGGATTGAGAGGGGAGTGGGGTGCCCCCATAACTCAGGCCCCCTCAGGAGGCAGAAGCTGAGGCAGCAGCAGACCAGGGCTCCCCAAGCAGGCAGGAGCCTGGATCCATTGTTGAAGGTCTGCGCATAAACCCCCTGAGGGAACTGAGCCTGAGAGGCAGCCCTGCCCTGACCTGAGCACCTAAACTTAATCTCACACTGAATAGCAGCCCTGCCCCCGCCAAAAGCCCTGAGGCTGGAAGCAGCATTTGAATCTCAGACCCCAAGTGCTGGCTGGCAGGATCAGGAGGCGAGGTGGGTGTGAGGAGAATATTCAGAGGTCAAGTCACTGGCTGGGAAAATACCCCAAAAAGGGAAAAGAAATAAGACTATAGAAGGTTACTTTCTTGGTGAACAGGCATTTCCTCCCTTCCTTTCTGATGAGAAAGAACAATGCTTACCATCAGGCAAAGACACAGAAGTCAAGGCTTCTGTGTCCCAGCCCACCCAATGGGCTCAGCCCATGGAAGAGCTCAAAAAGAATTTTGAAAATCAAGTTAGAGAGGTGGAGGAAAAGCTGGGAAGAGAAATGAGAGACATGAAGTCAAAGCATGAACAGCAGATCAGCACCCTGCTAAAGGAGACCCAAAAAAATGCTGAAGAAAATAACACCTTGAAAAATAGGCTAACTCAATTGGCAAAAGAGGTTCAAAAAGCCAATGAGGAGAAGAATGCTTTCAAAAGCAGAATTAGCCAAATGGAAAAGGAGATTCAAAAGCTCACTGAAGAAAATAGTTCTTTCAAAATTAGAATGGAACAGATGGAGGCTAATGACTTTATGAGAAACCAAGAAATCACAAAACAAAACCAAAAGAATGAAAAAATGGAAGATAATGTGAAATATCTCATTGGAAAAACAACAGACCTGGAAAATAGATCCAGGAGAGACAATTTAAAAATTATGGGCCTACCTGAAAGCCATGATCAAAAAAAGAGCCTAGACATCATCTTTCATGAAATTATCAAGAAAAACTGCCCTGAGATTCTAGAACCAGAGGGCAAAATAAATATTCAAGGAATCCACAGAACACCGCCTGAAAGAGATCCAAAAAGAGAAACTCCTAGGAACATTGTGGCCAAATTCCAGAGTTCCCTGGTCAAGGAGAAAATATTGCAAGCAGCTAGAAAGAAACAATTCAAGTATTGTGGAAATACAATCAGGATAACACAAGATCTAGCAGCTTCTACATTAAGGGATCGAAGGGCATGGAACAGGATATTCCAGAAGTCAAAGGAACTAGGACTAAAACCAAGAATCACCTACCCAGCAAAACTGAGCATAATACTTCAGGGGAAAAATTGGTCTTTCAATGAAGTAGAGGATTTTCAAGCATTCTTGATGAAAAGACCAGAGCTGAAAAGAAAATGTGACTTTCAAACACAAGAATGAAGAGAAGCATGAAAAGGTGAAAAGCAAAGAGAAGTCATAAGGGACTTACTAAAGTTGAACTGTTTACATTCCTACATGGAAAGACAATATTTGTAATTCTTGAAACTTTTCAGTATCTGGGTAGTGGGTGGGATTACACACACACACATGCACACGTACACGCACACACACATAGAGACAGAGTGCACAGAGTGAATTGAATAGGATGGGATCATATCTTAAAAAAATGAAATCAAGCAGTGAGAGAGAAATATATTGGGAGGAGAAAGGGAGAAATGGAATGGGGCAAATTATCTCTCATAAAAGAGGCAAGCAAAAGACTTATTACTGGAGGGATAAAGAGGGGAGGTGAGAGAAAAACATTAAGTTTACTCTCATCACATTCCACTAAAGGAAAGAATAAAATGCACACTCATTTTGGTATGAAAACCTATCTTACAATACAGGAAAGTGGGGGATAAGGGGATAAGCAGGGTGGGGGGGATGATGGAAGGGAGGGCATGGGGAGGAGGGAGCAATTTGAGGTCGACACTCATGGGGAGGGATAGAATGAAAAGAGAATAGAAGTAATGGGGGACAGGATAGGATGGAGGGAAATGTAATTAGTCTTATACAACACAACTATTATGGAAGTCATTTGCAAAACTACACAGATTTGGCCTATATTGAATTGCTTGCCTTCCAAAGGGAAGGGGTGGGGAGGGAGGGAGGTAAAGAAGTTGGAACTCAAAGTGTTAGGATCAACTGTCGAATAATGTTCTTGCCACTAGGAAATAAGAAATACAGGTAAAGGGGTATAGGAAGTTATCTGGCCTTACAGGACAAAAGAGAAGACAGAGACAAGGGCAGAGAGGGATGATAGAAGAGAGAGCAGATTGGTCATAGGGGCAATTAGAATGCTTGGTGTTTGGGGGGAAGGGGATAAAAGGGGAGAAAATTTGTAACCCAAAATTTTGTTAAAATGAATGTTAAAAGTTAAATAAATAAATTAAAAAAAAAAGAAAAGAAAATAGTTCTTTCAAAATTAGAATGGAACAGATGGAGGCTAATGACTTTATGAGAAACCAAGAAATCACAAAACAAAACCAAAAGAATGAAAAAATGGAAGATAATGTGAAATATCTCATTGGAAAAACAACTGACCTGGAAAATAGATCCAGGAGAGACAATTTAAAAATTATGGGCCTACCTGAAAGCCATGATGAGAAAGAGTCTAGACATCATCTTTCATGAAATTATCAAGGAAAACTGCCCTGAGATTCTAGAACCAGAAGGGAAAATAAGTCTTCAAGGAATCCACTGATCACCACCTGAAAGAGATCCAAGAAGAGAAACTCCTAGGAACATTGTGGCCAAATTCCAGAGTTCCCTGGTCAAGAAGAAAATATTGCAAGCAGCTAGAAAGAAACAATTGAAGTATTGTGGAAATACAATCAGGATAACACAAGATCTAGCAGCTTCTACATTAAGGGATCGAAGGGCGTGGAATATGATATTCCAGAGGTCAAAGGAACTAGGACTAAAACCAAGAATCACCTACCCAGCAAAACTGAGTATAATACTTCAGGGGAAAAATTGGTCTTTCAATGAAATAGAGGACTTTCAAGCATTCTTGATGAAAAGACCAGAGCTGAAAAGAAAATGTGACTTTCAAACACAAGAATGAAGAGAAGCATGAAAAGGTAAACAGCAAAGAGAAGTCATAAGGGACTTACTAAAGTTGAACTGTTTAGATTTCTACATGGAAAGACAATATTTGTAACTCCTGAAACTTTTCAGTATCTGGGTAGTGGGTGGGATTACATACACACACACACACACACACACATACACACGCACATGCATACACACACAGAGACAGAATGCACAGAGTGAATTGAATAGGATGGGATCATATCTTAAAAAAATGAAATTAAATCGTGAGAGAGAAATATATTGGGAGGAGAAAGGGAGAAATGGAATGGGGAAAATTATATCTCATAAAAGAGGCAAGCAAAAGACTTTTCAGTGGAGGGAAAAAGAGGGGGGGTGTGAGAAAAACATGAAGTCTACTCTCATCACATTCCACTAAAGGAAGTAATAAAATGCACACTCATTTTGATATGAAAACCTATCTTACAATACAGGAAAGTGGAGGAGAAGGGGATAAGCAGAGTCGGGGGGGATGATGGAAGGGAGGGCAATGGGAGGAGGGAGCAATTTGAAGTCAACACTCTTGGGGAGGGACAGGATCAAAAGAGAGAATAGAAGCAATGGGGGACAGGATAGGATGGAGGGAATTATAGTTAGTCATATACAACATGACTATCATGGAAGTCATTTGCAAAACTACACAGATAGGGCCTATATTGAATTGCTTGCCTTCCTAAAGGGAATGGGTGGGGAGGGAGGGATGAAGAGAAGTTGGAACTCAAAGTTTTAGGAACAACTGTCGAGTACTTTTCTTGCCACTAGGAAATGAGAAATGGGGTATAGAAAGTTATCTGGCCCTATAGGACAAAAAAGAAGATGGGGCCAAGGGAAGGGAGGGATGATAGAAGAGAGGGCAGATTGGTGATAGGGGCAATCAGAATGCTCGGTGGTTTGGGGTGGGGGGAGGGGACAAAGGGGGAGAAAATTTGGAACCCAAAATTTTGTGAAAATGAATGTTAAAAATTAAATAAATAAATTAAAAAAAAATAAAAAAAAAGAAGTAAATAAGTTCTGAAAATATGAAGAATCTTAAGCCAGTAAGCAAAACTGAAAGTATCTTAAAACTCTTCATTGACACCACATGGTCGTAAACCCTTCAAACTGCAAAGAGGTCATAAAGTAAATTGCTTCTTCACAAGTAAACCAATTAAAGAGAAACAGAGCTTAAATAGTATGGAGTCTAATGAGGATTTTTCAGGAAATTGATGCCTCACCTTGAATTAGAGTTAAAATTTTGGTATGACATTACAACCTAGAAGAAGAGTGCAAATGCAATATGGTCATTGAAAGGAAATGAAAATTGAGTAGAGAAAAATGGATATAGAAAGCAGATAGAGAACTATGAACCAAAGTAGGAAAAAAGATTAAATGAAGATAAGGAATTATCTTTGATGTCCAGCCAACTTGAAAATTTTCCATGAACACCCAAAAGCAAGTTATATAGGAAGAAAAATGTGCTTACCACCAATGAAAAACTGTCGTACTGACATCTTCTCATGATACATGGTTTCCAAAAGAGCTGTATTCTGACTTTTTGTTTTATTGTGTGTACTAAAAGACCCATAATTCTCAGATTGTTTCATTTAGGATGTTGGATTATAAGATATAGAATGGGAAGGAACTTAGTATTTTCCCACAATGCCTACAAAACACTCTAAACCCAGTAGGAGGATATTTGTTTGCTAACTCCTTGTCATATTCTCTAAGGTTCTAACATTTGGCTTTGTTCATGAACTAAGGATGGATGACAACAAGCTCTGGATTTGTCCAAGAACTCATTGGTATGCTCACATTCTCTTTGGAGAAAACTTTCTATGCATCTCCAACAAATACAGGTGACGTGAGCAACATCTGTGGTGGATGGAAATGGCCTAGACATGACATTATATTTCTGTTGAACCCCTCCATTTTAGAAGTTCCATAGCCAGTGTTGGAACTAAAACAGGGGTTAACATTAGTAGCACAACATTAGTCTATGAGCCTGAAGGCTCATAGTGATTTAACTTGTTACAAGTGATTTTGCATGTGTTGTTTAGGTCAGAAATATAAAGACCAAATGATATATCCTGGGACATTAACTCAATTTGTGATGCACACTGGAAGAAGGTGGATTCATAAACCAATGAATGCATTATAAGAAGACATCAGTATGACTATTTTTCATGGGAGACTGGCATAATCCCATTTGGTTTGCTTTTTGGTATTCATGAATTGATTGAACTAAGACATCAAGGGCATCTCCTTGTCCTTTCTTTAGTCTGAGGTCTTTTTCTACTTTTGTTTCTAATCTCTCTTCAATTTTTCTGTCTTTATTCTCATTTTTCATTTTGCACTGCCCATATCCTTTTTACATAGACTCTTCCCCATTTCGAATTTTCTTCAAAGTTTAGTGTAAATGATAAACAAGAGCCCTTTTCTGATCCCCTAGTACTTGGTGCCTTTCCTCTGAAATTATAATTATTTTGTATAGATTTTGTATATCTTTGTGCATGGACATGTTGTTTTCCCCATAGAATTTAATATTCTTGAAGCTAAGGATTATCTCATTTTTATATTTGTATTCCCAGGGTATGGTACAAAAAAGGTGCTTAATAAATGCTTATTAATTAAATGATCAATTCATTTTCAAACCTTCTTAATTGCATTTACTCTCCCTTTTTCCAATGTCCTTATTTTCTCTTCCTTCTCTTCCCTTATATGCTAGATGTAGCATTATTTTTCTTCTTCATTTAGCCTCTCACATATAAATTTTCACCTGGAAAATCTACAAGGGGATTATCTCAGCTTTTCTTCTGACTCCTTATGTTTCTCAGATGGGTGAAAGGGGCACAGTTCTTTTGATATTGTTGGTTTGTAGATTGGGAATTTTTTAAATAGCAGCTAGATGGCACAGTAGATAGAATGTCAGACCTGCAATCAGAAAGACTTTTTGTTCAAATCTGACCTCTGACACTAGTTGTGTGACCTTTGACAAATGACTTGACCTCCGTCTCAGTTTTCTTAGCTGTAACATGGGAAAAATAATAGCACTTACCTCATAGGGTTGTGAGGATCATATGAGATTTTATATATGCGCAAACTTCAAAATATTATAGAATTATGCATGATTATTTTTCAGTCAGCTAAATAGCACAGAGGATAGAGCACTGGGCTTGGAGTCAGGAAGACTGGAGATCAAATCCAGTCCCAGACACTTATTAGTTGTGTGACATTGGGCAAGTCACTTAACCAGTGATTTCCTCAACCATAAAATAAGAATAAATAAATAAAATAAATTTCCTTTGGTTTTTCTAAACTATAAAATAAGAATAATAATAGCATCGCCCAGTGTTGTTTTGAGGTTCAAATGAGATAATATTTTCAAAGGGCTTAGCTCAATGCCTGGAACATAATAGGTGCTATATTAATGCTAGTTACTATCATTGTAGTGATTGTAGATGTATTGTAGATGACCTGGATGCAGTTCAAGAAAAGCTTAGTTTATGATGAGTATCCAAGTTCAAAATTGGCCCTAATCAACCCAATATCATTATGGTATCTGGTGGAATTGCAGTTATATAACAAACTTCTGATCCTACAACTAATGGGCAAAATGATCAGTTGGCCTAAAAATGTAAGTTTGAACAGAAAGATATAGCCAGGTTTTAATAGCTTGGCCAGTAGTTAAATGTTGGCAGAAATGGTGTTTACAACTAATCCCTTAATAGAGTTTAATAGCTCTGCCTTGTTGGCCTATATTATTTTTGTTAGCCTGTATTATTTTTAGTCCATTATTCCCCATTGTTGTTTATATTAGCATTTATAATTTCTTTGCAAAGTACTTTCCCTCTACTCATTCCAAAACTCTTACAGAAGTAATTGCTGCTCTCATGATGGGAAACCTAGTGAACTCTGAGTGGTAATGCCCTTCCAGGGATCCGTTGTCAATCAATGAGAG
The DNA here is from genome assembly GCF_028372415.1 of Notamacropus eugenii. Taxonomy (NCBI): domain Eukaryota; kingdom Metazoa; phylum Chordata; class Mammalia; order Diprotodontia; family Macropodidae; genus Notamacropus; species Notamacropus eugenii. The sequence continues at coordinate 362,930,324 of NC_092874.1, forward strand.
AAGTATAGCAAATTCAAAGGAAGAACTCATCCTTTATGGTTCAGAGTACTAATGGTATAGCAGATTGAGAGCTAAAGCCTAATCCACTTCCTGGTGGGCCATCCCAGATGGACCATATTTATTCTATTTTCTTTCTTATGAATATTGCTTCCAGTTCAGAGGATTTTGTTTTTCTTGGGAAAACTCAGAATCCCAGGGTATTCATGTTAGCAGGGAGCTTAGAAATCATCTAATTTAGCCTTCTCTTTTTATAGAGGAGAAAGCCAAGGTTGAAAAAGATAAAAATCAGTTGCTTAAGGGCAGTTAAGTCAGCGGCAGAATAGGGACTGGAATCAAGGTAGCTAAAACTAAATCCACTATTCTTTCTGCTTTCTGCTTGTAATATAGTTGAATAACTTTAGAGAATAGTTTTATACTGAACTCTTTCCTGAAGATCTCCTAGTTGCCACAACCATTTTTTCCCTTCAATTCCTATTTTCTTTGACCTCGTTGCAGCATTTGACACTATTGATTTTCCGTTTTAGATCTTCCTTCCTGCTGCCTACAAATGACATTTAATTTTCCTTTGTATACAGTCTGCACCCCATGTTTGGAAGGCTACACTTTCTCACTTCAAACTAGTGTAATCCCTAGCTCTGCTGAAGATTCAATCCAAATTCCACCACCTCATTCTCCCAATGATTAGTGATCTCCCTGAAAGTATTATGTGTAAATACATATACCTTTTGTATTTGTATTTTGTATATCTTTTTTACTTGATTATCTGTGTGTGTGTGTTGTTTCCCCAAAGTAGAATGTAATCTGAGAGCAGAGATTGTTTGCTTTTTTGTCTTTGTATCTGCAGTGCTAAGAATCACACTTTTCAAGACTACTGATTAATCAGTCAAAGGATAAGAATTTAAGTGCTGGCTGTAATGCTATGCACTCTGCTAAGAAATTAGGGATAAAAAAGTTGAAAGTGAACAATTTCTGCTCTTAAGGAGCTTACATTCTAATGGCAGAGATAATAAGCAAACATATATTCATACGCATACACACATATTACACATTTTATATACACATCTATGTTCATATATATATATATATATATATGTATATATATATATATATATATATATATATGTATATATATATATACACATCTGCATGTTTATATGCCTAAATGCATATACACAAGATATAAAGTAACCAAGGTGGAGCTAAGGTGGTGGAGTAACATCACATACTTGCTAGCTCTTTCCACACAAACTCAGCCAAATACCTGTAAAAAAATGACTCTAAATACATTCTGCAGCTGTAGGAACCCACAGAACAATGGAGTAAAGCAAATCTCTAGCCCAAGACAGCTTGGTAGGTTGCTGAGAAGTGTCTATCATGCCATAGTGGGGGCAGGACACAGTCCAGTGTGGGCCACACTGGCACAGACAGGAGCTGAACAGGGCTTGAGGGGACTGAATTTTGGGTACCTGTGGTGGTTCCCAGGTTTCATGACCCCAAAACATCAAGGACAAATTGGAAGATCAGTGGAAAAAACCTGTGGGACCTGTGGAAGAGAGTAGAGTGGGCAGGCCTCAACACTAGGGTGGAGGAGGGGTGGAGAAGTCCAGGGAGGAGATGTCCGTGGCAGCAACAGCAGGGTGGGGGCAGTGGCAGCAGCAGCAGCAACATCAGTGACTGTTTCTGGAGCTCTAGGCCCACAGATTGTGGGGGAATCAAGCGGCTGACAGTACGCCCCCTACCACACTGGAAGCAGAGAACTACCTTGACAAAGAGTTCAAAAGTCAAGTAAATAGCTGGGAAAATGAGCAAAAGCCAGAAAAAGAATAAGACTACAGAATCTTATTTTGGTGACAAGGAAGACCAAAGTATACAAACAGAAGACAAAGAAGTCAAAGTTCCTCCATCCAAAGCCTCCAAGAAAAATATTACTTGGTTTTAGGACATAGAAGAGCTCAAAAAGGATTTTCAAAATCAAGTAAGAGAAGTAGAGCAAAAATTGGGAAGAGGAATGAGAGTAATGCAAGAAAATCCTGAAAAATAAGTCAACTGCTTGCTAAAGGAGACTCAAAAATGCTGAAGAAAATAGCACTTTAAAAAATAGAGTAGCCCAAATGATAAAAGACATCCAAAAAGCCAATGAGGAGAAGAATGTCATAAAAAACAGAATTGGCCAGATGGAAAAGGAGGTCCAAAAGTTCAATGAAAACATAATTATTTTAAGATTAGAATAGAGCCCATGGAAGCTAATGACTTTATGAAAAATTAAGAAATTATAAAACAAAGTCAAAGGAATGAAAAAATAGAAGACAATGTGAAATATCTCATTGGAAAAACAACTGACCTGGAACATAGATCCAGGATAAACAATTTAAAAATTATTGGACTACCTGAAAGTCATGATCCAAAAACAGCTTAGACATCATCTTTCAAGAAATTATCAAGGAAAACTGCCCTGATATTATAGAACCAGAGGATGAAATAGATATTGAAAGAATCCACTGATTTCATTCTGAAAGAGATCCCCAAAGGAAAACTCTTAGAAATATTGTAGCCAAATTCCAGAGCTCCCAGGTCAAGGAGAAAATAATGCAAGCAAAAAGAGAGAAACAATTTGAGTATTATGGAAATCTAATCAGGATAACAAAAGATCTAGCAGCTTCTACATTAAGGGATTGTAAGGCTTGGAATATGATATTCCAGACATCAAAAAAGCTAGAATTAAAACCAAGAATCATCTATCCAGAAAAAAAAAATGGTCATTCAATGAAATAGAGGACTTTCAAGCATTCTTGTTGAAATGACCAGAGCTGAATAGAAATTTTGACTTTCAAAAACAAGAATCAAGAGAAGCATGAAAAGGTAAATGAGAAAGAGAAATCAGAAGGGACTTACTAAAATTGAACATGTATATTCCTACATAGAAAGACAATATTTGTAACTCTTGAGACTCTTCTCAGTATTAGGGTAGTTGGAGGGATTATATATATATATATACATATACATAGACAGAGGGCACAGGGTGAGTTGAATAGATAGGGATGATATCTAAAAAAATTAAATTAAAGGGTGAGAGAGGAATATATTGGGAAGAGAAAGGGAGAAATAGAACAGGGGAAATTATCTTACTAAAAGAGGCAAGAAAAAGCTTTTTCAGTGGAGGAGAAGAAGGAGAAGGTAAGAAGGAAAGAGTGAACCTTACTCTCATCGCTTTTGGCTTAAGGAGGGAATAATATGCACACTCAATTTGGTATCTCACACTATAGGAAAGTAGGGGGAAGGGGATAAGTGGGGAATGGGGGATGAGAGAAGGGAGAGCAAATGGGAGGAGGGGGTAATTAGAATTAAACACTTTTGAGGAGAAATAGGGTCAAAAAAGAGAATAGAATAAATGGGGGCAGGGTAAGATGGAGGGAAATATAGTTAGTTTTTCACAACATGACTGTTATGAAAGTGTTTTGCACAACTACACATGTATAACCTCTATTGAATTGCTTGCCTTCTCAGTGGGAATGGGTGAGGAGGGAGGAAGGGAGAGTAGTTGGAACTCAAAGTTTTAAAAATGGATGTTGAAATTGTTTTTATTGGGAAATAAGATGTATAGGTAATGGGGTATAGAAATCTGTCTTGCCCTCCAAGAAAATAGAGGGGATGGGGATAAGAGAAGGGAAGGGTGTGATAAAAGGGAGGGCAGATTGGGGGAAATGGTAATCAGAATGCATACTGTCTTGGGATGGGCAGAGGGGAGAGATGGGGAGAAAATTTGGAGCTCAAAATCTTGTGGAAGTGTCTGTTGAAAAGAAAAGATAAATAAATATTTTTTAAAAAGAGATATAAAATAAGCATAAAAGAGAAGTCAGTGGGGTCTGGGGGTGGAGTGAGGACCAGGAAATGTTTTGGCAGATTTCATATAAGCTGAATCCTGAAGGAAACCAGGGACAGCCAAAGATAAAGTGAGATCATGGTGAAAAGGCACAAAAATTAGGGTCAGAAAACTCTATATGAGGAACAGGAGTATTAGCCAGGATAACTGCACTGGAGAGGGCTTGAAGGAGAGGAATGTGTAAAAACCCAGGAAAAGTAGGAAAGGGGCCAGTTTGTAAAGAGTTTTAAATTCCAGAAGAACACATATACACACAGAGCACACATATATACATATATACATATACATAAATATATACAGAATACATATATGTGTATGTACATAAGCATATGCATATCTTTTTTATTCTAATAGTAATAGGGACCCAGAGTTCCTAAAAAGTTTCCTAAAGACCTATGATTTTGGAAAAGTGCTTTGGTGACCTTGTAGAGGATGAATTAGGATGGGGGAAAGACAAATTAGGAAGCTATTGTACTAGTACAGGCAAGAAGTGTTAAGGGATGGAACAGCCTATAAAACTTGACTCTTGGCTCTCTAAATGACTTCCTGACCATCTCTACACCATGGTTCCTCTATTCCAGCCATCATTCCTATATCCCGTTCTTCTCTCCCCACTGGAATGCTGAATTCTCCATCTGAGGCTCTGGGCTCTGATAGCTTAGCTTTCTGTATATCTTGGTCAGAACCAGATGTTCATGCCTCTTCCTGATGATCCCCACCTCATGACTCATCCTCCCAAGTCCCACTTTCCCACTCTCTTTGTGTGTTGTCTTCCCCTATTTGAATTTGAGTTCCTGGAGGGAGTATTGTGTTTGTTTCTGCCTCCCTCCCCCCCACCCTGGGGCTCACCAAAGTGAGTGGCACATAGTAAGCACTTAGTAAATTCTTTATATGTTCTCTCTTTGTCTGCCCCTGTATCTTGCTGCATTTCCCACTGTGTCTGTCTGTATGTGCTCTCAGAATGTGAGATCCTTGTTGAATGACCAATGATTAGGCATACTGCTGGAGGGATTAAATGCTACAAATAACTTTGCTGTTGTCGCCATAAATGAAAACAGAAGTAGGCTGCAGCAGAATGGAAGGCTGGCAAAGAAAGAATTTGGTGGAATTGTTTTTTTAGCACTCACTTGAATATTGAATATTTTATCACTCACTTGAGTAACTGAGGAGCTGAGAGCAGTGCCAGACACACTGTAGAACTTAATAAATGCTTGTTGAATTGAATTGATACTTTCTATTTTTTCATTTATCATGACACTCTACTTTCAATTCTCATTATAAGTCTTGAGCTACTCCCTTTTTGTCTTTTTTATCTTTGAGCCTTTGATATGTTCCAAGGCTAAGCACCACACTCCTCTCTTATTTCTCTCTATAACTTTTGAACAAGAGATATCACTTATGCTAGTGGCTTCAACAACCACTTTTATATGCAACCATCTCTGAAGTCTTTATCCCTGATGCCTCTCCTGAGCTTTAGGTTCCTACTGCATACTGGACAATAGATATGCCCAAACACCTCCAGCTCTATGTGGCTACAATTGAATATATCATTTTCCTTAAATCTGCATCCAATCCTGATGTTCCTACCTCTGACATTCTTTCATTCATCAATGCTCATAATCTCTGAATCTTCTCTCATGTCCCATAAATATGATCACATGCTACATTCTTTCAATTCTGTCTCCTTTCTTTACCCTTCTCAATGCCATAGTTCAAGTCCAATCTCTTATTCCTCCTCCTATGGACTGTTGAAATAACTCGTTAATTGAAGCCTTGCCTACTGATAAAGCTCAAACTCCTTAATCTGAAATTCTACACTTTTCATAGTTGGTTTCCAATTTGCCTTTCCAGCTTTATGTCATACTACATCTCAGTATATACTTTATGCTTTGGACACACCAGGCTAATCAGTACCCCCAAAATTTTTTACTTCAAGTCTTTGTAATTTTCCCATACCTGTAATATCTTCCTCTCCCCATTTCTACTTGTTAACATTGTACCCATCAATTAAGGTCCAGTTCAAGTGCCATCTTCTGTGAATTGATAGCTAATTTATGAAATTATGAAATGGGGCAGGCATATCTAGTTCTCTGGGCAATCACTGGGAAAGACCACTATGGCACTGGGAAATGAGACAGCAATCACACTTAAGTAAGGCACAGAGTGTATGGGGCATATAATACAGACAGTACAGATACAAGTATAGATAGTATTTCAGAGACAGACAGTTTGGGGATAGGGGATGTGGTGGGTAAAGAAGGTGGATAATGGGGGAGGAGCCAAGATGGTGGAGTAGAAAGATACACATATGCTAGCTCCTAACCCACAACCCATAAAATACCTGTAAAGAAGAACTCCCAACAAATTCTGGAGCAGCAGAAGCCACAGAACAATGGAGCAGAGGAGATTTCTGTTCCAGAGAGACCTGAAAAACTTACACGAAAGGTCTGGTGCACCAGACCCAGAGCAGAGCCCAGCCCTGACTTGGTCAGGTGGCACTGAGAGGAGCAGATCCAAGCAGGCTTCAGGGGCAGAATCTCCAGCAGCTGCGCAGGTCCCTCCACCCACAGGTGCTAAAGGTCAGTGAGAGGGTCTTTTCAGCTCGCCAAGAGGGGAGCAGGGTGTCTCCATAACCCAGGCTCCCTTAGGAGGCAGCAGCAGAGGCAGCAGAGGACAAGGGCTCCCAAAGCAGGCAAGAGCCCAGATCCATTGTTGAAGGTCTCTCCATAAACCCCCTGAGGGAACTGAGCCTGGTGTGGCCCCTGCCCCCTCCTGAGCACCTGAACTTAATCTCACACTGAATAGCAGCCTTGCCCCTGCCAAAAGCCCTGAGGCTGGGAAGCAGCATTTGAATCTTAGACTGCAAGCACTGCCTGGGAGGATCTGGAGGCTAAGTGGGTGTGAAGAGGACTTTCAGAAGTCAAGTCACTGGCTGGGAAAATGTCCAGAAAAGGGAAAAAAAATAAGACTATAGAAGGTTACTTTCTTAGTGATGAGGTATTTCTCCCTTCCTTTTGAATGAGGAAGAACAATGCTTACCCCATCAGGGAAAGACACAGAGGTCAAGGCTTCTGTATCCCAGCCCACCCAATGGGCTCAGGCCATGGAAGAGCTCAAAAAGGATTTTGAAAATCAAGTTAGAGAGGTGGAGGAAAAACTGGGAAGAGAAATGAGAGACATGCAAGTAAAGCATGAAAAGCAGCTCAACACCTTGCTAAAGGAGACCCAAAAAAATGCTGAAGAAAATAACACTTTGAAAAATAGGCTAACTCAATTGGCAAAAGAGGTTCAAAAAGCCAATAAGGAGAAGAATGCTTTCAAAAGCAGAATTAGCCAAATGGAAAAGGAGGTTCAAAAGCTCACTGAAGAAAATAGTTCTTTCAAAATTAGAATGGAACCCATGGAGGCTAATGACTTTATGAGAAACCAAGAAATCACAAAACAAAACCAAAAGAATGAAAAAATGGAAGATAATGTGAAATATCTCATTGGAAAAACAACTGACCTGGAGAATAGATCCAGGAGAGACAATTTAAAAATTATGGGCCTACCTGAAAGCCATGATCAAAAAAAGAGCCTAGACATCATCTTTCATGAAATTATCAAGGAAAACTGCCCTGATATCCTAGAACCAGAGGACAAAATAAGTATTCAAAGAATCCACTGATCATCACCTGAAAGTGATCCAAAAAGAGAAACTCCTAGGAACATTATGGCCAAATTCCAGAGTCCCCTGGTCAAGGAGAAAATATTGCAAGCAGCTAGAAAGAAACAATTCAAGTATTGTGGAAATACAATCAGGTTAACACAAGATCTAGCAGCTTCTACATTAAGGGATGGAAGGGCATGAAATATGTTATTGCAGAAGTCAAAGGAACTAGCACTAAAACCAAGAATCACCTATCCAGCAAAACTGAGTATAATACTTCAGGGGAAAAATGGTCTTTAAATGAAATAGAGGACTTTCAGGCATTCTTGATGAAAAGACCAGAGCTGAAAAGAAAATGTGACTTTCAAACACAAGAATGAAGAGAAGCATGAAAAGGTAAACATCAAAGAGAAGTCATAAGGGACTTACTAAAGTTGAACTGTTTACATTCCTGCATGGAAAGACAATATTTGTAACTCTTGAAACTTTTCAGTATCTGGGTAGTTGGTGGGATTACACACACACACACACACACACACACACAGAGCAACAGAGTGAATTGAATAGGATGGGATCATATCTTAAAAAAATGAAATTAAGTGGTGAGAGAGAAATATATTGAGAGGAGAAAGAGAGAAATGGAATGGGGCAAATTATTTCTCATAAGAGAGGCAAGCAATAGACTTTTTAGTGGAGGGGAAAAGAGGGGAGATGAGAGAAAAACATGAAGTTTACTCTCATCACATTTGACTAAAGCAAGGAATAAAATGTGCACTCATTTTGGTATGAAAACCTATCTTACAATACAGGAAAGTGGGGGAGAAGGGGATAAGCAGGGGGGGGGGATGATGGAAGGGAGGGCAATGGGAGGAGGGAGCAATTTGAAGTCAACACTCTTGGGGAGGGACAGGATCAAAAGAGAGAATAGAAGCAATGGGGAGCAGGATAGGATGGAGGGAAATATAGTTAGTCTTACACAACATGACTATTATGGAAGTCATTTGCAAAACTATACAGATATGGCCTATGTTGAATTGCTTGCCTTCCCAAAGGGAATGGGTGGGGAGGAAGGGATGAAGAGAAGTTGGAACTCAAAGTTTTAGGAACAACTGTTGCGTACTGTTCTTGCTACTAGGAAATAAGAAATACAGGCAATGGGGTATAGAAAGTTATCTGGCCCTAAAGGACAAAAAAGAAGATGGGGCCAAGGGAAGGGAGGGATGATAGAAGAGAGGGCAGATTGGTGATAGGGGCAATTAGAATGCTTGGTGCTTTGGGGTGGGGGAGGGGACAAATGGGGAGAATATTTGGAACCCAAAATTTTGTGAAAATGAATCTTAAAAGTTAAATAAATAAATTAAAAACAAAAAAGAAGGTGGAAAATGGTGGGGAAGAGGATGGAGAAACAGAGAGTCAGAGTTTCACTCATGTGACCATGGGTTAGAAACACTTGGCAACGTGGGCCCAATGGAAATGGAAGAGGCCTGGGTGGGCGGCAGGAGTTTAAAGTCTTATTTTTTTGGGGTCTGTGGGGAAACAGATTAACTTTTATGTCTACTACTTTGGGGTTTGTTCAGTAATGTCGCCAAATCACAAAGTTGTCAGTAACACTTTAAAGTTAACATATCCACTGTCATCTCAAAGGTATCATCATCATTTGGTGTTCTTCTGGAACCTATCTTAGATTTATGTATCATAGGACCAAAAATCTCTGACAGTAAAGTCTAGATGGCTTCCCTTGATTCAGCACATACTACAAGGATGTGACCTTTGGTTAATATATGACATGATTTGTAAAATATTCTCCTTTGATCTTTGGGATGGTTTGTACATGACTTCTAGGTTCCCCTTTGCAACCTTACTTCCTAGTACTGCTACCTTATGCTGGCTATTTGTCAACTTACTTAGTATACTTACTAGAAGGAGGGTGGGGTGATCAAGGGGACCAGAACAAGATATAATCTGAGACTGATAATTTTGCGATGGTCAGTTAGGCTGTCTTTTGTCTCAATTCTTAACAAGCCCTTAGTCATTGAATGGGCATTGCCTCAGACAAACAGACTAGGGAAAGATCTTAATTTGTAAAGACCAAGGTTACTCACTGCATCTTGGGCCATTGCCAATCATCTTGAATTTTGTCTTGCCACTGGACTTTGATGATTCTGGAGGAGACAGACAACTGTTTGTAGCTCTGCCTCACTTAAATCTGGTTCATGTACAATCAAAACCTCGTCCTCATGATATCGTTGATCTTCTTTGAGAATGAAGAATAAACAACAACAGTTTTTAATACAGTCTGCTGCTCAGTGTTCCAAAGCAGAATGCTCACAATCTACTCTCAGAAAATGGTGTCTTTTATATATAGCACAAGTACACTACATCTTGATATGGATTTCAGTTTATTCAAGTTCATGATATATAAAGTTTGATGGTTCACAGCAACTAAGTTTGTCAACAACAGTGATGAGTTCCTGGTTTTCTGTTGTGACATCCTTAGAGAAAAAAATCAAAAGAAGATCAAATCCTCAAAAAAAAATCACTAATAATATTGAGAAAGCTATAGACAAAGGACCATCACAAAGAAACCAGAAGATATGAAGTAAAAGAGAAGAAAGATCTACCAATGAAAGTTAGAACAGAAAACTTGCTCAGCAAATGATGCTACTGCTTTTGTTGCCCTTCCTAAGAAAATATATAAATCTGCAAAGCTTCTTAATCGTTGCATAACAGAGAATGGTTGAGAACACAGTTTTGAATGAGACTTGAAGCTATTTCAATTTTACAGTCTTAGCGTAGTTAAAGTCCCCTGGTTATGATCATGTAGCTCAAATATTGTAAACTCTTTTCTATAAAAAAAACCCTGTAGTTCACATTTATATACTTCATATGCTACAAATTAGAGAAGAGACTTGAACTTGAGTCTCTCGATGCCAAGTCTAGTGTTCTCTCAACTCCATAATTCTGCTTCTTTCAAAATGCACGCACATACACATGAATCCATACAGCAATAATTTGTTGTTGTTCAGTCATTTTTCAGTTATTTGACTCTGTGACCCCATTTGGGATTTTCTTGGCAAAGATACTAGAGTGATTTGCCATTTCCTTCTCCAGCTTATTTTACAGATGAAGAACTGAGGCAGACAGGGTTAAGTGACTTGCCCAGGGTCATGCAGCTAGTAAGTGTCTGAGGCCAGATTTGAACTTAGGAAGAAGAGTCTTCCTGACTCCAGGGCCAGCATTCTATCCAAAGTGCCATGTAGCTGCTTGTAGTAATAATAATAACTAGCATTTATATTTCATCTACTATGTTCCAGATTCTATGCTAATTGTTGTACAAACATTATCTCATTAGATTCTCACAACAACCTCTCATTTTACATTTTCTTTAAGGTGACATAATTATTAGGTATCCGAGGCTGAATTTGAACTGAGGTATTCCTGACTAGGCTTGCTGCATTATCCACTATACCATACAGTTACTTCTATACAGTAATTGGTTTAAATCTTTTTCCTTACGCATGGCTCAGTCACACTTTAACCAAAGTGCTCAAGCTGAACTGCCAAGTATTCAAACTATGCTTCAGAGAGCACAACTCCAATGGGCTGGCCATGTTGTTTGAATGCAAAATGATAAAGTGAAGTTTCAGTGTGTCTGACCGTGGCTAATCAAACCAATATAAGCTCAGAATGCTCTACCACAGGTTGGGCACAGATAGTCCATGTGAATATTTGGGGTGGATACTCCAAAATTGTGCATCCTACGTTTGCCAAAAAAACTATGTTATGGAGAACTCGCATGGGCCAAGCAATCACATGGTGGTCAGAAGAAGCAATACCAGGACACTCTCAAGAACTTTGGATTTGACTGTGCAACATGGGACACACTGGCACAGCACTGCTTAGCATGGTGTGCCTACATCAGAAAGGGTGCTTTGCTCTATGACCAAAGCAGAATTGAGACAGCACAAAGTAAACGTAGGATGCACAATTTTGGAGTATCCACCCCAAATATTCACATGGACTATCTGTGCCCAACCTGTGATAGAGCATTCTGAGATCATATTGGTCTGATTAGCCACAGTCGGACACACTGAAACTTCACTTTATCATAGTGATGTCATTTTTGTCCTCTTGGAGAGTGTAGGACTGCAACCAATCAACCAACCAAAGTGCTAATAGATCTAAATTGCATTAAGATCAGATGACTGCATCCACTAAAATTATAAAAGTAAGACACAATTTTTATACCATCATGAAATAACCACAATCTTTATGAATATCTTTGGACAGGAAAACTTCTTAAGTGAAGGTAACTATTAAAATGATTATCTTCTTAGCATTTTATGGTCAATTAAAATAGTGTGGAAGTAATGATTCTGATCCTTAAACTCTCTTGTATCTATCAAGTCCTATGTAATCCCTCACTACCTTTCCGTTCTTATACCTTACACACCCTCATGTATGTTGTAATTCAGTAATCTAGTTCAGTAAGTGAAGGAAGTGAATAGTTGCAGCTAAATAGAGTAAAACCTCTCTTTAAAAAATCTCATATGTAGCTTGTTTGGACATAATTGCTTGCATGTTTTCTCCAACATTAGACTGTGAACACTTTGAGAGCAGAAACTATCTTTTACCTTTCTTTGTATCCTTATCACTTAGCATAGTACCTGGAAAACATACACACACACACACACACACACACACACACACTCACACACACACACTCACACACACACACACACACACACTCAAAACCTAGTTTTAATAAATGTTTGTCGATTGACTGACTGATAAGTCCACAAATACCTTGTCCGTAGTTCCACAATGACTCATGAAAGGTGCTCCTACTACTACTGTCACTACTAATAATCTAACTTTGATATACTGCTTTCTTCAGAACACCTCCATGAAGTAGGTAATATATTATTCTACCCATTTTACAGATGAGGAAACTGATTCTCTGATGGTTTAAGAAATTAGAATAATAGCATCATAGCTGGGAGGGACCTTAAAATTAATTTTTCAGAATAGAAAACTAAAGCACACAAAGATGATGTGATTTTTCCAATGTCATGTAGACATTCATAGCAGGGTCAGGAGGAGGAAACATTTCCCTGATTTTAGTCCAATGTTCCTCTCAGAGCTTATTTAATTTAATTCAGTAACATATTTTGTGCCTTTCCTCATATTTCTAATGTATATCATATTTTGTATCTTTTTGGCATTTGAACCTTCATAACTTGAGCCCTTCCTACATTTCTTAAAACTTAACTTTACATCCTCTATGCTCGAGCTACATGGCCAACTGCTGCTCTTCACACGACATCCCATCTCTTGATTTTGTACTGGCCCTTCCCCTGTGCCTGGATTCCTGTCTCCTCTTAACTTTTTGATTTCTTGGCTTCCTTCAGGACTCAGCTGAAACCCACCTTCTGCAAAAAAACTCCCTGGTTCTTTCCCTACCTTCAACCCTCATGTATTGCCACTGAGATTAACTTCCATCTATATATGCCGTATGTACATAGTTACATTTACATCTTATTTCTTCTATTCAAATGTGAGCTCACTAAGATGAGGGACCATGGTTTTGCCTTTGTTATGTCCACTACTTAGCAGTTTGTTATTATTGTTCAGACATTTTTCAATCGTGTCCAACACTTCCTGACCCCATTTGGGATTTTCTTGGAAGAGATATTGGAGTGGTTTGTCATTTCCTTCTCCATCTCATTTTTTATATGAGGAAACTGAGGCAAACAGGGTTAAGTGGCTTGCTAAGGGTCACACAGCTAGTAAGAGTCTGAGGCTGGATTTGAACTCAGGAAGATAAGTTCCTGACTCCAGGTTTGTTACTCTCTCCACTAGGTAACTTAGCTGCTCCTCTTAGCACAGTGTCTGAAACTTAATAAATGACTTTTGACTGCCTTATGGACTGATTGAATGACAATAAGGCCCTGGGTTAAAAATTTATTGTCCAGACTCTATAAACAGAAATTGACCTAGAGCTAGCTGTTGCTAACCATAACGAAGAGCTTGAGGACTCCATGTTTGGTGCTCTTCAAATAGAGTAGATAAACATTTTTCCTTGTTGGTTTAAGTCATCATCTGCTCAAAGGCCAATGACAATTTCTTGAGGTCCCTTCTAATTCTGTCCTCCTAGTAAGTACAGCAATAACAAAATTATTTTTGGCCTTCTCTTTCAGACTTGAAAGAAGATGCAAATGTCATCTTACTACCTCTGCACATAATTATCTTACTATAGAAATGACTTATATGTTGATTGTATCTTCAAATAAAAGGACTACAAGAAAATCAGAGAATTTTTGAGGCATTTGCATTTTTTTTATTACCTTAAAGTAACCAACCATAAGTCATAAGCTACGTAGTAAAACCATCTAATCTAAGAAAGATCCTCTTGTATATGGGTTTATGCTAAGTAAATCTATCATCTATAAAAAAAACAGGAAACAAGAAAAGGGGTCAAAACATGTATCAGAAATTATCTAGAGCATTAGAGAATGTGTACACTTTGCTAAGCATCATCTTTTAGGAAAATGAATATGTTATAGATAATGTGATCCGGGAGTGCTCAGTGTCTTCCTTATCCCACCCCCAACTGTTGACTGACAAGATCTACGGTAAAGAACCTTTGGCATTGTGGTCATTTTGGAACATTAAACTTGTAAAGACTCTTTCAGATTAGATTCTAACTAAATCAGTATGATTAGTTTCTCTAAATAGCCAAAGAATAGTCACATGCTAAGGTGACAATAGTCTAAAAACTATATTCAGATTTGTTTATCTAGGAATCTATATTCTTCTTTTCCTTATGGCTATTCACTGCATGAATTCTGGCAGAATATCTTTAGGTATTTCCAAAAATTGTATTCTCAATGTGAGTCAAGAAATGACTGCTCACAGATGATTGCCTGTGTATCAATCAAAAGTAAAATTTCCTGTATTGACCACTTGATTTTACATAATTAAATACTAACATGACCAAAACTTGTCTGCTCAAACTATTTCCTTTTCTTCTGGGAATTTCTAAAGAGTTTGACCAGTGATAGAAGCAAACATTTTTGGAGAATTTTCTCTCTGAATTAGCTTTGTAGTCATCCCATGAAACCTCTTCTTGATGAGCCTTGCTTGGTCAGGGCCAAGGTGGGTTTCTTCCCCTTCATGAGGGACTCTGGTGATTCAATTCTTAAGAACAATTCATTAACAAATGCATTCCCATTGCTGACAAGTGTGGTACTTAACCTACAATTTTTTTACTCATACAAGTGAAGGCTTATTCTCCCTTGGGAAAGAGTTCAGTGCTGATGTTAAGAAGTATGTAGAAGTTTTGCCCATGGAAGTGTACCACTCCCCAGTTATGTATTATTCATATAATTTAGTAGCAAAGATTCAGTGGTCCCCAGAAATCTAGCAGAGGTTTGTCAAAGCTTTCAAAAAATGGGGTTCATTAGTCATACACATAGATCTGCTAATTGATTATGTTTAAGGCACTCTGCTAAATGCTAAGGATAAAAGGTGAAAAATGTCCTTGTTTTCAAGGTTAAAGTCTAGTAGTCACTTCAGGTTGTCAACAAGCATATAGTAAACCCTTACTGTATGTCAAGCACTGTGCTAGATACTCAGAATATAAATGGAAGCAAAAATAGAGTCCCTGCCCTCAAGAAGCTGATATTCTAATTTTTGAAGACAATATAAAAAGGGAAGCTGGTTGGGGAAGTTGAAAACTGATCCAATAATTCTGGAGAACAATTTGCAATGATTCCTAACAGGCTATAAAACTACTCATACCCTCTGACCCAGCAATAGCACCATTGAATTTGTATTCAAAGAGATGGAAAAAAAAAAGAAAAAGGACCTATGTGCAGAAAAATATTTATAGCAGCTCTTTTTGAGGTGGCAAAGAATTGGAAACTGAGGGGATATTTATCAATTGGGGAATGGCTGAATGGGATGCTATTGTGCATTAAGAAACAATAAGCAAGATACTTTTAGAAAAACCTATAAAGACTTACATGAACTGATGCAAAGTGAACTGGGCAGAACCAGGAGAACACTTTACATAGTAACGACAATATTGTATGATGATCAACTGTGAATAATATAGCTATCTCAACAACATAATGATCTAAGACAATTTTGAAGGACTTATGATGAAAAATGCTACCCATTTTCCAAGAAAGAACTGATGAAGTCTGAATGAAGATAAAAACATAGTTTTAAAAACTTTCTTTAAAATTTTTTTGGTCTATGTTTTCTTTTACTACATGACTAATATGGAAATATGTTTTGCATGAATGCACATATATTATCTCTATCAAATGGCTTGCATTCTCAAGAGAGGGAGTACAAACAGGGAGAGAATTTGGAAAACAAAATTAAAAAACTAATATTAAAAATTTTACATGTAATTGGAAAAAAATTAAATAGTTTAACTGGTAAAATGTGAAGCTGAAGAGTAGAGGGGGGAAAAGAGGAAAGAAGGTACCTGAGTGGGGCATGGGAGAGAAAGAAGTTCAGAGAAGCAGGAATAGAGACCAGAGGGGAATGAAGAAATGAGACAGTATTTGTTTTATTTATGTCCTTCTATTAATTTTGAAGACAACTGGATTTTGAAAAAAACATTTGTCTCTTTTCCATTTATTAGAATATAAACACTTCATAAATACTTTTGTCAACAAAACAAGAAAATTGGACTGCTTTGCATTTGTAATCTGTTCCTTATTTAGATTATTAATCCTTTCAGTAAATTACATTTCTTATAAATATTAATTTCCAAATGTTTGCTTATTGTGGAAGCATGAAACTAGTATCTCTAAGGGAGATGACACTTTCAGAAGGAAGATACCTATAATCCAGGAGAGTCCAGTTTCATATTGCTGTCTTTCAAGTAGTTTACCTATAGTCTAAATAAGCTGGACACATGGCCACTCCTCTTACACACACCCAACTCTATGCTTCTGCACATATCCACCGTATCTGAAATGAATTCTTTTCTCATGTCTTTCTGTTTGAAATTCTTCTCCTTCTTCAAGGCCTAGCTCATGTGCTACATCCTCTATGAATCCTCTGATGCTACTCTGCATATTCCTCACTCACATCTTACCCAATTAGAAGAGATGCATTCTTCATTCAGACCATTTTGTTGGATCTCACCTTAATTATTTTTTTCCGTTTTGCCCTCTTTACACTCATTTCTTCACCCTCAATTCTTCCCAGAACTTCCATTTGAAGGAAAGTGCTCAGACTGCTAGCCTGATTTTGATTATTATAAACATCCAAATTAACTGCAAAGGACCTATGAAAGAAAATACTATATGCATTCAGAGAAAAAAGTTGACAAATAGAAGTATGTATGGAATGATTTTATACACACAAATACACACATAGCACACACACACACACACACACACACACACACACATATATATATCTGTGTCTATGTATATATTTGTGTCTAATGCTAGCCATCTTTAGGGTGGGGGAGGGGAAGGAAATAAAAAAGGTAAAAAAAGAGAAAATTATGTAATAACTTTATTATATATTTAAAAGGAATTTCAAGTTGTACACAATAGATTTGCAGTTTCATGTGCAATAATCTTTTTTTATCCTATTCTACTGTTATAGAAATGCTTGGGTTATTTCTTAAGTTCAGAATAAAGTTAATAATTAAAAAAAGAAATAACTTGTACACATGCGAGCATATATGAAATATAAATATGTGGTGATTTACTTTTAAAAAAAGACAAAGATATGCATCTACAAATAATTGAGTATATGAGAAGAAGAGCATATAAACATGGAGGAAGGGTTAAGGGAAGTGCAGATCACACGAACCTCACTCTTATCTGAATATGATAAAGGCGAGTTGGACATACATACACAATCCCACACAGACCCTCCCCCTCCCATTACCCATCCCCAATACACAGTGAAGGTTTTGGTGTAGAAATTTGTTAATCTCAACAAAGAAACTACCAAGACCAAAGGGAAGGTAGTGGTGAGTGAAACAAAGAAGGGGAGTGTTGGGAAATAATTGAGTGTGTTCCCATTTTAAGGGCTGGTCTCCAAGGCTGTCTCAAACTTCTCCCATGTTGCAGGATATACTTTTCACTGTCCTTGATCCCTTTCTGAAGTATCTTTTGGGACTGGCTCCATTTGTATTTCAGTCCCTTTTCTTTCTGGCCCACTGCAGACTTTTTCAATAACTCCTGCCATCCTTCCTTCCCTGGATCTTTCCTTTTTCTTCTTTGCCTGGGAAGATTCTGACTGAACCTTTCAATTCAGATCATGGGTGGGGTGCTAGCAAGATTTTGGCAGCAAGAGAGGAATCTCTGTGTGTGTCACAGGTATTAGCCTAAGGATTGGATGACGCGTTCCTATTGGAGCATGGAGGCTAATAGGAAAGGAGTGATGAGTGAGCTCGTTAAAGACTAATGTTTTCTCATGTTAATTCATAGGCTTTTACCTTGTTGGACTTGCTTGCCCTGTGGATTTAACTAAGTTATTCTATTGCAGGTTCATAATTCTTCTTTATTTTTTGAGTGTTAATGTGGCCCGGAGAAAGTGTCTAGTCTATCACCTTGCTGGTCACTGGTCCTGGAAGTTGATCCTGTGATTATTAATATCAAGTGAGTTATAAAACAAAGAGACATATGCTCACCAATGGTTTTTGCCAGTGTCATGGAGGATAGTTTACAGAGTCCAGATATAAGGGTAATTATTGTATTTTCCCTAATGCTTATTGATTATATTGAGGTGACTGCCCAAAGCACTAGATCATTGTAGCGCTTCCAGAAGAGATCCATAAACTCAAAGCAGTTTATAGCCTCAGTATCTACATCTTGCACACATACTAGACAGAAAAGTAACTGAACTGAATAGGAAGAGAATGTCTGTTCTGCTAATATGCCATGATCTCATATAGTCCCAGAGAAACAGGCAAAGCTCACAAGTACCCCAAGTACAAATTATATAGATTCAGGAAGGAATATTTTACAAAGTTTCCCAGAGATTGTCATCTTTTAACAATATTGTTTTGATGATGCTGTATGGCTGTGAATCATAAATTGTGACAATCTCTAAAGAATTAAAATTTCAGTTCAGGTGTAGTATAGTCATTTATACATTCATTCATTCAACAAAAGCTTGCTATGTGTTGGACTACTTTTAATGCAGCATTTTCTCTCTAATGGTACTGAGAATATCTTTGGTCCTATCCAACTTAAAATAACTCGAGAAATATACAGACTAGAAATTCTGGGACTTAAATTTAATAAATATTGAAATGAGATGTGCATTGCTATGCACAAAGTGTTAAGAACAGCTTCCCGCCTGAGCTGCATGGATTTTGCTGGACTTACTCCTCAATGTTTTGATGATCCTACTTGTCATTTCTGTCATTTTCACTTCTCTCAAGCCATGGGACTTAGTGAGGTGTCAGCATTTTTTATTTAAATGAGTCTAGAGAAAATATCTTAGAGCCCTTTCTCTAGCCCTCCTAGCAGCTAGGGGCTAGCAATTTTAAATGCAGGAGGAGTGTGTCTTTATCCCATCTGATGAATCACAGGACATAATGAATGCAAACTTCAGCATTAGAATGGAGCCAGCTCTTATTGTTCTCACATAATTCTGCTGTTACCTGTTTAATTGAGCTTGTTCTTGTCAGAATGCCATTTATGTCAGTGCTGCAGAAAAGAAGAGCCACAATAAAAGGAGGGGAAGGTTTCTGCTTTGACACATCCTCTGTGCAGTTCCATTTCCTGGTAGATCTATAACCTTAGCATCAACAGGGAATAATAGCAACAATAAAAAAATAGATCAAACTTTCTTCAGTGGACCAATTAGATTGAGGTTGGGAGGAAGGATATGAAAACCAAAACTGACCTCTCAGGTACAGGTAGATGCCATTTTACTGGTTCAGGCTCAGGGATGCTGGAGGACTGTCACCAATCCATTGCTAATGAGTAGTAGGAAATTTACTTCAAAGTTTAGAAGGGATCACAGGGTGTCCCTGAGCTGGCTTGCAGTTCTCAAGAGCATAGTAAGCTTGCTCTGTGTCATCTTCATCTAGGGAAAGAAGGGAAGTAATGATGAATCATTGCCTAAATTGCTCTTTAGGCATGAGACTTTTCTTGAAGAAAAACATGGGTTACTTATTACTGACTGTGTTTTAAATATTTTCCCCTAGCTGCAAAAATAATCCTATATGAATGGTAATATTTCACTTATTAGATACACATTTATCTTCATTTTCTTTGGCACTTTTCCAAAATGAAAAGAAAATGTTCATTTACATGGCATTGTGCTCCACTATTGACAGAACGATGTGGGGAGAGAAGGCAAGGGGGAAGCCTCAGGAAGAACTCCTTAGAGCATTGCAAGCATGTCCACACATGCATGCATGAACACACTCAAGTTAAAAGCACCAATAAAGATGATAGAAAACCTCAATTCTTTTTTGTTTTTTTGTAAAACATTTCCATATTGATCATTTTGTACAAGAAGACTTAAATAAAAGAGAAAAAAATGAAAGAGTGAGAAAATGCATTCTTTAGTCTATATTCAGTCAATATTAGTTCTTTTTTTCTGGAGATACATAGTATGCTTCATCATTACTCCTTTAGGATTATCTTGGTTCATTGTATTGCGGAGAATAGCTAAGTCATTCACAATTCTTCATCTAACAATATTCTGTTACTGTGTACAGTGTTGTCCTGGTTCTGTTCACTTCTCTGGCATCAGTTCATGTAAATCTTTCCAGTTTTTTTCTGAAATCATCCTGCTCATCATCTCTTATAGCACAATAATATTCCATTACAATCATATACCACGGCTTGTGTAGCCATTCCCCAACTGCTGGGCATCCCTTTCATCTCCAATTCTTTGGCACCACAAAAAGAGCTGCTATAAATATTTTCGTACTAATACGTCCTTTCCCCTTTATTTGGATATCTTTAGGATATAGACCTGGCAGTAGTATTGCTGGATCAAAGGGTACACACAGTTTTATATCCTTTGGGCATGGTTCCAAATTCCTTTCCAGAAAGGTTGGATCAGTTCAGAGCTTCACCAACAGTGCATTAGTGTTCCAGTTTTCCCACATCCTCTCCAACATCCAACATTTTCCATTCTTTAATGTTAGCCACTCTGAGAGGTATGAGGTGGTACCTCCGAGTTGTTTTAATTTGCTTTTTTTCTGATCAATAATGATTTAGAGAATTTTTTCATATGACTGTAAATAGGTTTGATTTCTTTGCCTATTCATGATGATTTACCAATTGGGGAATGACTTGGATTTTTATAGATTTGACTCAGTTCTCTATTTTTTTGAGAAATGAGGCCTTTATCAGAGATACTTGTTGCAAAATTTTTCTCCCAGTTTTCTGCTTTCCTTATAATTTTGGTTGCATTAGTTTTGCTTGTGCAAAATATTTTTAGTTTCATATAATCAGAATTATCTGTTTTACATTTTGTTATGAAGGTTCTCTGTATCTTCTTTGGTAGGAAATTCTTCCTTTATCTATAAATCTGACATATAAGCTATTTCATGCTCTCTTAATTTGCTTATGGTATCACCCTTTATGTGTAAATCATATACCAATTTTGACCTTATCTTGGTATATGGTGTGAAATGTTGGTCTATACCTAGCTTCTGTCTTGCTGTTTTCACATTTTCTGGGAAGTTTTTGTAGAATAATGAGGAAAACCTCAATTCTTAAGAAAATTTATTTCTGCTTCTAATTTAAGTTCCTTTTAAACAAAAGTCATCTATGAAAGGGCAGGTGTATTTGATGGCAAAAATTAGGCTATTTTGTTTTAAAGTCCACTTATAACAGAAAATAAATTCCAAGGTGCAAGAACACACATTTTTAAGGCCTTCAGAATGTACCTCCACTTCAATCGATGCATTTTGTTTCTTTTCATAACTTCTCTGTCCCTGCTGTTCTTCATTCTACTTGCAATTTGGCAGATTAATTCTCAGATATGGTAGCTTTTCAGAATGCTGTCTCCATGACTGGTGATTCAAAACTTGACCAGACTGCCTCTTTGTGTGGTTACTTTTTTGATATGCATATTGGTAGACCAGTAATTCTTCAAGGGTGGAAACAGGGAAAGTACCTATTGGGTATGAGAAATACTTTGACTACAACTGTCTTAATGTTTTAATGTCTTTTAATATAAATTGAAGATTTTTTTTTCTGTTGCAATTTTTTCTGATACTCTCTATTGCAACTAATTCATCATTGAATTAATAGATATTTGCTAAATATCAAATTCAGTTAAAACATTTGTTAAGCACTTCCAGTATGATTATTGGGGAACCCTTAATGTTTATCATAGTTACAGTCTAATAGGGGAATGTGAGAGATGCACAGCTAACTATAGTCCAGGAAAATTGCTTCAGAGAAAGTAAAATCACATTGAGTGAGTTCTCTGGGGGAAGGTTATAACTAACTGAAGGGGAGTCCATGAAGCTTGCACAGAGGAAGGGCTATATGAGTTGGTTTTAAATAATTTGAAGGCAGAAAGGGAAGAGGGAAGCAAATCTAAAGCATAGGAACTAGTGTGAGTAAAGGCATACAGAGTGTGTCTGCAGGACAATTTGTGTTCCAGTTTGGGTGGAGCACAGAGGTGAAGCAATAAGAAATAGGGCTGAAAAGGCTGAGTAAAAGACCTGGAATGTCCGGCCATGTATTTTTTTTTTTTTTTACTTTATTTGGTACGCAATAAAAAAAAGCTATTGTAGAGTTTTGAGTAGGGAAGTAATTAGCCATTTTTGTAAAGAACATAATTCTGACATCGGTGCAAAGGATGGACAGAAAAAAATGAAATGGTGGAGGCAGAAAGCCTATCAGGAAAATATAATCTAAATAAGAAGAAATGAAGACCTTTACAGTGAGGTTTTGAGAGATAAATATATATGAAGAAATATTACTGAATAAGAACCCAGAATCCAAGAAAATAAAAAGGTTTTGAACAGTAAATTCAGAAAGAGGAGTAGAGTATTTTTTCTGGGGAAATATACTTAGCTCAGTTTGGAACATTTGAACTTGAGGAAATATGAGACATCCTGGTGGAGAGATCTTGTAAAGAGTCAGAATTATGAGTTTGGAATGCAGGAGAGAATTCAGGGTTGGAGAAAAAGATTTGATACTCCTATCTATACTGGTGAGAAGTCAAAGCCATGAGAAGGAATAAGATTGCTCTAGGAAAGAATGTAAAAAGAGAATAGGGCCAAGAACAGAACATTAGAAAACATCTGCTTTTGTCAAAAGAACAAATGAAGGAGAGAGAAAAGCAGCATTTAGAGAGCCAGGAGTGTGTGATATTTCTGAAATCAAGGGAGAAAAGAAAATCCAGAAGGAGGGGTGTTTAGTGCTACAGAGAGATCAAGGAGAATGAAGACTAAACAAAGTCATGGGAGGCGCTGATTAGGGAATCATTCATGACTTTGAAGAGTATAATTATACAGGGGATAGAAAGAGGAATGAAAGAATCATAAAAGAGAGAATTTGCATTGAGGATCTGGGGGCACTGGAGAGGGAAACCTTTTTCACAGTCTGTCATTGAAGAGGAAAAGAGAGATAAGATGTAGCTGGATGTGATAGAGTGGCCAAGGGACAGTTGTTTTGGAATAGGAAGGGCATGTTTGTAGGAAGGAACCAATGGAGATCATGAGATTCAGGACACATGGAAAGGAGCAATGATTGATGGAGTAAAGTCCTGAAGGAGGTGAGATGACAAAGGATCAGGGGTTAAGGTAAAAAGTATAAAGAATAGGGAAAGACCTCCTTGAGTTTCCAAGAATAAGAAGAATGATTTCCAAGTCATACTTAAAGTCAAATTCTTATTACATGCAAAAGTATGTTACAATGCTCTACCAATTGTTGTAATCCATTTCATTAATTGTCAGGCCTAGAGGCCTAAGGGCTACCCGAGTCTTACCTTACCTATCGCAGGTCTTCGGCTGGCCAAACCAGATAAATATATGAGAGAAGAGACTTTCCAGAGTCGAACAAGGGTTAGGCTTTATTCAGGGTCTTGGTTACATGTGCAGGGGGAACTCTTCCTGAGGAGAGAGAAATCTCCCAAGGAGGCAAAGATCTTACAGTAAGAGATTGGAAGCAGAAGTGGAAGAGGGAAAGAGGGGAGAGGGAAGAGAGAAGAGAGGAGAGAGGGAAGAGGGGCCTTCTGTCCTCTAAGGGCCCCTCAGCGCTAAGAGCCCTTCAGGCTTTCCTGACCCTACTTAAGCTCTCTGGCCGCATAGTTTGCACCTGAATACTGTGCTTGTTAGACAACAATAGGTGTGCTCAGACCCCGGGCCAATCTCGAGGGCGGGGATGCTCTCTCCCAGCACGTTTCCCACAGGAAGAGGCGGAAATGCACGAGATAGCCCGGGTCTCACACCTCAATTCCCTGCTGTTCCCTGGGGGGGCCTCATGAGAACTCTAAGGTTTAGAAGTCCTCACCTTTACCTGCCCGAGACTGTCCACATGGAACTGAGCTTACACCCCCAACAATTAATATTTTTTATTATATGTCAGACATTCACTCATGTTTACCATGTAAGGACAGGTGGGAAAATATGGTCAAAGTAGGTAGAGTTACCTGATCATAAAATAGATTTTAGATGGACGATCTAATTCCCATTTACATTTTTTTCTAATATTCAGTGATTTATTCAGCCTTGTTCTAACAGTAACATCTTTGAATTTAATGACCAAGCAGACTTATAGGATACTCAGAGAAAAACTGAACTGTCCTTGAAATGCAAACTAACAATTTTCTCCTTTCACATTATTTTCAATCAATTTAATGACATCAGTGGGGTAGAATAGTAAGTGCTGCCATTTTTATGAGATTCAAAGTTCTTTTTTTCTCCCCCATTTTCCATTGAACTTTTATTTTCTTTTTAGATAATATTTAAGTTGTACTTTAAAATATCCAAAGCACTATACATATATTATCTCACCTTACCATCACAACAGTCATGGGACGTGGGTCTTATTATGAGCCATATTTCTACAAATGAAGAAACTGAAGTAGAGAGAATTAGTTGACTTATCCAAGCAAACACAACTGGTAAGGTAGAATCTGAATCATTTGGCTTTTTAAAAAGAAAGACCAACTTGTGCTTTCTGTATAGTTGTCCCACTATACAAAATATGCTCTATAGTTAAAAAAAAAATCAAATAAACACATGTGATGTTTATCCTCTCAATTTGTCCTCATTTATAGTGGTGGTAGGGAGAAGAGATGAACCAAATTGTGTGATGATAATGTTATAACAAGTGATCTCTGCCAGTCATTTTACTTTATGCATCATTGCTATACCTATATCCTGGTTATCAAAATTTCAGAAAACACTGATAATTATTATACAAAGCAGGCTCCAGTTGTTAGAAGGGAGAAGGAGGGATGTGAACAGACTTTTTAGCCTTGTCCTAAGTACACTCAACTTCTATTATAGATAGGTAATATTTTGAGATTTTCCTTTCATTCCTATTTTTAGGATAAAACAAATTTCTCAATATCAGCAAAAGCACAATGGTACCCCCAATCTATGCCTTTGTCTCAAAAAATTTCAAAAGGAAACAAATAACTTAACGTACCATTGTGTGTAATCTGATTGTCAGAAAAGAATGAATGGCCCTTTAAGTCAATTGCTTTGAAATCACATCACTTTTCTGGTGAATGTCATGTTGTGATTGGTGGCATTTTACTGTAGGTGACAGAGTGGGAATGCATAAAAAGTCTATGAGTGAGGGTTGTTTTGACAAGAAAGGTATATATTCCTTACTACTCATCTTCACGTCTTCTTAATGATGCCATCTATATTTGTCCATTCCATGGAGAACAAACTTTATTAAGCTAGTTCTGAGGACTGCTGATGAAGGGGCAACATTTAGGTTAGAAATATAAACATTTTTAGGCAAAAGTCTCTCTTGAATCTCTCAGGCCATTTTTCAAATACTCTGATCCTGTCTCCATAATCAACTTGAAAAGAATCAATAGCTTTCTCTAATGATTCTAGTTAGTGTCTAAATTATAAAAAAAAAGAAGAAATTCTATCAAAAATCAGAAGAAAAGAACCTTTTTCTTGCCACAGACAAGTATACTTGAGCACTAAAAGTCTGGTTGACTTTATCTGGGTTTACATTGCCAAGTTCAACATGATTTGGAATTTGATAAAACAATAACAATATGTTCTAATTATTTTTGAGGTAAAAATTATTCTAATTTGCAAAATATTCTCAATCAGCTGCTTTCCAGATTAATTTGAAAGAGAAATTTTTGTTTTGCTATGCCATAGATCATGAACATTAAAATAAACTTGGCTGCTTTTATTAGTACGAATTAAGTTATAAAAAAGCTTAACATTCCTTATGAAGTCATATAAAATACCTTCTGTTATTTTGTCAAATTCATTTTGAATTTACTGCTCTCTTCTTTCCCTAACACACTGAAAGATTCCTTGTAAGAAAAAAAAGAAAGGAAAACAAAGGCAATTCAGCAACTAACCAGCAAATAAATTTTCTGACGGTATATGTGATGTTAACATCAATAGCCCCCTTTATTTTCAGTGACGTGAAGGACCTATATTTTTTCATCTCTTCTTCAGAAACAAGTCTAGTGATTAATTTTTTTAAAGGTCTTGTGCCATAAAGACTAGAAGCTAAGAAAACCTAGTTTAAGTCTTAAGTTGACAGATTAAACAGGGCTCTGTGACCCTGGGCAAATCATTTAACCTCCCAACTTTCTAAGATTAGAAGTTGCAGAGAAGGTACCAACTTGCATTTGTAGAAGGAACCTCTTCACCATGAAATTCCCTAAATTAATGAAATCACATTTCATTCCATGAAGCAATTATAAAGACAGATTTAAAGCTACAAGAACCTTAGATGCTGTCTAGACCAACTCCCTAATTTTCTGATGATTAACTAAGGTCCAGAGAAGTTGTAACTTGCCCAAGGTCATTCCTCTCCTGGATACCCCACTGACTCACACAATTCTCTTCCCTTTGACTACCACCTCCTTCCATTTTTTTCAGCTCCTTTTAAAGCTGTTTTTTTGCTTGTATTTGTATTCATAGCATTTAGCATAGTGTTTGTTACATAGCAATTACTTAACTTGAATTGTTGACTCTGGGACATAGGTTCAGGTAATAATATTGTTAAGGAGAATGCACAGCTTACTGACTTTTTGGCTGTTTCCAAATTGCTTTCTAGAATGGCTGGACCAATTCATACTTCTATCAACAGTATAATCGTGTCCCTCTTTTCCTGTACCCCACTCCACCACTTTTCATTTTTCCTTTTTTGTTTTTTTTTTCCAGTCTAATGGGTTTGGGGTAGAACTTATTGCAAAGATACTTTTCCCAGTTAATGTTTTCCTTTCTAGTTTTAACCGCATTCATTTTTATTGTGCAACATCTTTTAATTTTATGGGGTCAGACTTGTCTATTTTATCTTCTTCAATCCCGTGTATCCCTTGTGGCTATTCTGCTTTATGCTTTGCCAGCCCTTGACCACTTTTTGGGGTCTGGGTGACACTGTTGTAAGCTTGTATGATATTACTGTATGCTTACTACAGAACTTCAGAATGGCTTCTGTTCTACACTCCTTCTCCAGCATTTATAGCTGTAGATCCTAGCCCTAGAAGGCTTTGCTACCAGTGACCCAAGTCAGACATACAAAGCTGTAGGTTTGTCTTCTCCTGGTCTTTGTCCCCTGTCTTAATACATAGCTCTAGACCCCACTCCCTGCCTCCTACTCAAAGATTCTAAACTTCTGCTCCAGCTTTACTTGATGGATACCCTGTTCAGTGCCCATAGTGCTCTGTATTCTTGTGCTAATTTGGGTTGGGAAAAGTAGTTTTCTCTTGGATTTCTTAATTTCCACTTGGTCTGGTGCTCTTCCTCAGTCTTTACTGCATGAGAAAGCTGAGCTGTACTTCTTCCTGTTCCACTTTGCCATCTTTGATGGTCTACTCAGAGGAATTTTCAGAAAGAACTGCTAATTTCACTGAAGTCATCCTTAATTAGTGAGACCTCTTTTCCTTATTATTATCCAAGAATCTTGTTTTAAAAATAAGAATAATAATCATGCCATCTCTCTCCCATTCAATAAACTCCAGTGTCTCCAATTGTCACAAGGATCAAATATAAAATCCTCTAAAGCTTTGAGTGATTCACAACCTGCCCTACCTCCACTTTCCAGTCTTCTTATACGTTATACACCCCATACACTGTGTGAACCCCTAACACTAACCTCCTTACTGTTCCTCACACATGACATTCATCTCCTGACTCCATGCATTTTTGCTTGTTGTCCCCCTTGCCTTGAACTTTGTCCCTCTTTATCTCTGCCTCTTAGCATCTGTGGCTTCCTTAAAATCTCAACTAAAGTCCCTCTTTCTGCATGAAGCCCTTCTCAGTCTTCCTTAGTCTCAGTCATTTCCCTTTGAGACTATTCCCAATTTATCCTGTATACATCTTGTTTGTATATAGTTATTTGTGTGCTATCTCTTCCATTAGACTGGGAGCTCTTTAACAGCAGGTATTTTTTTTTTAATAAAACTTTGTGTTCCTGGTACTTAGTATAGTACCTGTCACACAGTGGACACTTAAGGAATGCTTGTTTCCTTCCAACTTCCTTCTGCCTCTACAATGTATGTATATCTGGTGTGCCTGTATGTATCTTGGGTAGACACTAAAAATGGAAAATGTACTGTGCCCAGGACCAAACAGGAAGAAGCAAGTAGACTGGATTGACTTCAGGAAATTGCGAAAATTTTTTTAATGACTTCAAGCTTCTCTCTGAAACAAACGGCCATCTTTTCAATACCTACATTCTTCTGGTAATAAGGTATGGTTGGGGATTCCACAGATTATTCTGAAGAACTGAAGTCAGTGATCACCCAGAAATCAATGGGGAAGTCCATGACCTGGCTGAGTAGGCTACAGCACATTACTAATAAAGAATCTTAAAAGAAGTAGAATCAAGGATATCATCAGAATAATGTATGGTCAACATGGGTTGATCAGGCAGAAAGAGTCAGGCAGCCTGATTTCTCCATGTTATCTTTCTTCTGTCAAAAGAAATTGACTTTCTGTATTGTATTTAAGGGGTACCTTGGACAGATACTAAGGGCCACACATAAGAGTCACATGGGTGGTTTGTGATCTTCATTGTGGAATGATGTCACAGATTTATTGGCTTATTCAAGTATGAATGAAGATTTAAACAAATGAAGTACAGTAAACATTAAGAATAGGCTAAAATAACCCCATTTTGGGGGAGAAGAATGTATTTAATGTTCTTTCAATTTGCTTTTATTTTTGCAAAATCAAAGAATTTTTTTTTACCCATTTCCTAACCAGGTAGTGAGTAAATGGCAGACTTAATGCTGATTTAAAATTAGGCAAAACAAATAGCATTTGATAAGCAGATAGAGCATCCACTGCATCTTGGGCCATTGCCAATCATCCTAACTTTTGTCTTGTCACTGGACTTCAAAGAATCAGGAAGAGAGAGTGAGGCTGACAATTTTACACAACTCTGCTTCACTTAAACTCAATTTACTCATAAGTCAAGACATCATGCATGATGTCATTGGTCCTTTTTGACAACAAAGGAAGAATAATTTGTCAATAATAGGAAATGTGCTATAATGGAGAAAGAACTTGGCTAAGATTCAAAAAGACAAGAGTATGTTTAAGTCCTATCCCTGAAATATATTGGCTGGATGAGCATGGACAAGTAGATCACTTGAACTCTCAGTGTGCCAGACAACTCTCTGAAACCACAAGAAGGCTGATCATTGCCTGGCAGAGTTGATTTGATCATAGTTACAGAGCTAGATAGATAGGGGAGGGCATGAATGCCTTAGCCAAGAAGATGACAAAGTTGGCAAGAAGATGGCTATGGAAAGTTGAGTGAACCTGAGCACCACAAATGTAAAATATAAATAGCAAAATATATGAAACTGAACATAAATGACTTGATTTTCTACTCATTTCAAAGGATTGGTCTCCACCGTTTCATAGACTCAATTTAGCAAACTATGGGTGCAGCAAATTGACTATCTTTAACTTGTGTTCTACGAGAACGATCTGATTTGTGACTTATTTACAGATTTCACTTATAAAGCCTTAGGCATATGAAATTGTCTTATCTCCCCAGATTTAAAGTCCACTAGTCTGATATTTTAGATAAAAGTATTTTTCAAATTCACCTAATTGTGTCCTATGACATATAAGGCAGCTAGTGAAGTATATAGTGTCAGTTATTATGTTAATAAAATAATAATATTTATTATTCCTTATGTGGGAAAGGGATATATTTTAATCCCCTAAGAATGATCTTTTTTTGCTCACATTTAACATGAAGATTTATATCTCTGTGAATTTTTATTATACTTCATGTAACTACAGGTGCAAAACATTTAAAGGTCATTATTTTAAATCAGTCTGTAAATGTGTGTGTCCAATATAGTTTTGCACACACTTTCTCATGACCCCAAATTAGATATGCATACACAAAATACATGTGTGAACCATATGGTTAGAGATATGTCACATGCAAGAATGTTGCTTACTCTACAGATATTGGTTTTGATTGCACGCATAAAGAGAGAGGAGAGAGAACAGAGCTCCCAGGAACATGCAAAATACACTTTAAGCCCAGAATTTAGAAATAGGTCACAGGACTTGAAGGTCTGATCCTAAACATTCAATCTTCTCTGCAAATTCAATGAGGTAAAAGCCTGTGCTCCCAAGCCTGTCCTTTTTCAGTAAGTTAGACACATAAGGAAACATATAATCTCTTTTGGCAAAAATAGCCTGAAACAGTAAATGTGACTTGCTAAGAAGCAAACAGAAAATGTGGTAGAAACAGAGCCCCACCAGTCATTTACCTTAGTGTTCTCTAATGACCTCACATTTTTTTCTTCACTGTTCATGCCTCACTAGAGGTCAATAATTAGGGAATGGGATAGGGCAGGGCAATATCCCACTACATTTACACATTATGCAAGAGTCCTTGGAAAACAGCCAAGCTACCTCTAAGTTTTGGGGATTGTAGGGAAAAATCTCATACCCTTGTAGCACAGTGCAGAATTCCTACTTAGCTCCCTCCCCCATATTACTGATGGTACAGGGGAAAAGTTGAGTTCCCTTCATATACTATAGTTGAGTTATAAGGCTGTGAGATGAGAATCAATAGCTTGACTACGTTTATGACATTATCCCCCATGCCACATTACATTGACTTCATACGTTGTATTTCAGAAGTAGTCACCAGTGCTTTTTAAATTCTCTTCCATATTTTATAACTAAGGTCATGCAGTTTGAAACAAATTCAATTTAAATGACTGTGTGATTGATTGAAGTAAAGATTTTATTTTAGTTTAATAACAAAATATTTCACATATATTTATTAGCATTTTTTTCACTGAAGATGGTTTTTTTTTTTTTAACAGTTTGCCGATCTTGATTAAATCTATAAGAATCCCGAAGATGGCAGTACATTTGAAATTTGATGGTGGCTTAGAAAAACTCAAAGCAGAATAGTGCTGATTAAACTTTTCAAGTGGGCATAATCTCTAATTTTAAGTTGATTTCAATGACAAACCATTTTTAATGATCTTAATTTATATTTTAGAAACTATACATGGGACAATTACAAAATACTTTTCGCACAAATAAAGTCAGATCTAAGTAAGTGGAAAACTATCAGTTGCTTGTGGGTAGGCTGAGCCAATATAATAAAAATGACAATTCTACCTAAATTAATTTGCTTTTTCATTGCCATACCAATCAAACTATCAGATAATTATTTTCCAGAGCTAGGAAAAATAATATCAAAATTCATTTGGAAGAACAAAAGGTCCAGAATATCAAAGGAATTAATGAAAAGAAATGCTAGGGAAGGTGACCTAGCTCTACCAGATCTTAAATTGTATTATAAACCAGCAATTATCAAAAACACTTGGTACTGGCTAAGAAACAGTAGGGTAGATCAGTGGAATAGGTTAGGTACTCAAGACAGAGTAGTCAATGAATGGAGCGGTCTACTGTTTGATAAACCCAAGTACCCCAGCTTCTGGAATAAGAACTCAGTGCTTGACAAAAATTGCTGGGAAAACTGGATAACAGTGTGGTGGAAACTAGGCATAGACCAATGTCTGGCACCATACGCAAGAATAAAGTCCAAATGGGTACATGATCTAGGTATAAAGATTGATACTATAAAAAATTAGTGGAGCAAGGAATAGTGTATTTGTCAGATTTATGGAGAAGGGAGGAATTTTTGACTAAATGAGATAGAAAGCATTATGAACTGCAGAATGGATAATTTTGATGACATTAAACTGAAAAATGTTGCACAACCAAACCCAATGCAACCAAGATTAGGAGGGAAGCAGAAAACTGGGAAAGAATTTTTGCAACTAGTGTCTGTGATAAAGGACTCATTTCTAAAATATATAGAGAACTGAGTCAGATGTACAAGAATACAAGTCATTCCCCGACTGATAAATGGTCAAAGGATATGAACAGGTAGTTTTCAGAGGAAGAAATTAAAGACATCTATAGTCATATGAAAAAATGCTCTAAATCACTATTGATATGAGAGATGCAAATCAAAACAACTCTGAGATACCACGTCACAATTATCAGATTGGCTAACATGACCAAATAGGAAAATGATAAATGTTGGAGATGTGAGAGAGTTGGAACACTAATTCATTGTTGGTGGAACTGTGAGCTGATCCAATCATTTCTTGAGAGAAATTTGGAACTATGCTCAAAGGGCTACAGTTCTGGTCTTTTCATTGTGAATGCTTGAAAGTCCTCCACATCATTGAGTAACCACTTTTTCCCTTGACGATTATACTCAGTTTTGCTGTGTAGGTGATTCTTGGTTTTAATCCTAGTTCCTTTGACTTCTGGAATATCCTGTTCCAAACCCTTCCTTCCCTTAATGTAGAAGCTGCCAGATCCTGTGTTATCCTGATTATATTTCCACAATACTCGAATTGTTTCTTTCCAGCTGCTTGCAATATTTTCTCTTTGACCTAGCAACTCTGAAATTTGGCCACAATATTCCTAGGAGTTTCTCTTTTTAGGTCTCTTTCAGGAGGTGATTGGTGGATTCTTTCACTATTTATTTTGCCCTGTGGTTCTAGAATATCAGGGTAGTTTTCCTTGATAATTTCATTAAAGATAATACCTAGGCTCTCTTTTTTGATCATGGCTTTCAGGTAGTCCCATAATTTTTAAATTGTCTCTCCTGGATCTATTTTCCAGGTCAGTTGATTTTCCAGTGAGATGTTTCACATTATCTTCTATTTTTTCAATCTTTTGGTTTTGTTTTGTAACTTCTTGGTTTATCATATAGTCATTAGCTTCCCTGAACTCCACTCTCATTTTGAAAGAACTATTTTCCTCAGTGAGCTTTTGAACCTCCTTTTCCATTTGGCTAATTCTGCTTTTTAAAGACTTCTTCTCCTCATTGACTTTTTGGACCTCTTTTTCCAATTGAGTTAGCCTATTTTTAAAGGTGTTATTTTCCTCAGCATTTTTTTTGGTTCTCCTTTAGTAAGCTGCTGACTCACTTTTCAAACTGTTGTATGGCCTGAGCCCATTTCATATTCATTTTGGAGGTACTAGAGGCAGAAACCTTGACTTCCTCTGACAGTATGCATTGTTCTTCCTCATCTGAAAGGATAGAAGGAGATACCTGATCACCAAGAAAGTAACCTCCTACTGTCTTATTTTTTTTTTCCCCTTTTTTGGGCATTTTCTTAGTCAGTTACTTGGCTTCTGAATCCTTTGTCAAGAGGATGGTCCTAGTGCTCCTCCCCCTCCTCCAACCTGACCATGCACAGGGTTGAGATTCAGATCACCTGCTCAATTCCCCCAGGGCTGAGGCTCAGATCCCCCTGGTCAGTTCTTCCAGAGGCTTCAAGCTGAGCTGCCTGGACAATGGACCCAGGCTGCTTCCACAGCCACAGTAGCTGCTCACAGCCCCCTGCTGCTGTGGCTGCTGCCACCACCTCTGCTGCCACCTGGGGCCAGTGCTAGGGTGACCCTGCTTCCCTCTCACCCAGCTGGGAAAGCCTTCCCACACTGACCTCTGCAGCTTTTATTGTCCCTTGTGGGTTGAAGTCTGGGACCCTCCCGGCTGGGAATTCTGTCCCAAAGGCCTGTTTAGGTCCTGTTCCTCCCCATGTGGTGCATGACCAGGGCTTGGCTCCACTCCACTCAGCATCCCAAGAGATAGACCTTTCCTGTTGGCCTTCTAGGTTACCTTTGGCTGGAAATCTTCACTCTGTCATTCTCTGGCTTCTGTTGCTCTATAATTTGTTGAGAGTAAATTTTTACAGATATTTTGTGAACTATGAGGCAAGTGCTAGAGTATATGCATCTTTCTACTCTGTCGTCTTGGCTCCACCCCCTGCCCAAAGGGCTACAAAAATGTGCATACATTTTGAGCCAGCAATACTGCTTCTAGCACTGTATCCCCCAGAGATCATAAAAATGGGAAGGGGTCCCACAGGTACGAAAATATTTATAGCAGTACCCTTTGTGGTGGCCACAAACTGGAAATCAAAGGGATGCCCATCAATTGGGACATGGCTGAATAAATTATGGTATATGAATGTAATGGAATACCTTTGTGCTATAGGAGATGATGAACAGGAAGTCTTCAGAAAGGTCTGGAAAGAATTATATGAACTGATGCTGAACGAAAGGAAGAGAACCAGGAAAACTTTGTACACAACAACCATCTCAGTGTGTGAGGATTTTTTCTGGTAGACTTAGAACTTCATTGCAATATAAGGACTTAAAAAATTCCAAATGGTCTTTTAAGACAAAATCTTCCACATCCAGCGAAAGAACTATGGAATTCAATCACAGAATGTAGCAGATCATTTTTTTTTGTATTATATTTTGGTTTGTTATGTGATTTCTCCTATTCATTTTAATTCTTCTATACAACATGACTATGGTGAAAATGTATTTAATAGGAATGTATGTGCAGAACCTATATAGAATTGTATGCTGTCTCAGGGCAAG
Organism: Notamacropus eugenii; assembly: GCF_028372415.1. Lineage (NCBI taxonomy): Eukaryota > Metazoa > Chordata > Mammalia > Diprotodontia > Macropodidae > Notamacropus > Notamacropus eugenii. The sequence continues at coordinate 362,964,950 of NC_092874.1, forward strand.
GGCGGGGAGGTAGGGGGAAAGGAGGGGGAGGGAGAGAAAAAAAAATCTCAGCTATATGGAAGTGATTGTGGAGCACTTAAGTTCCTTAAATTTTCATTTGGAAGTAGAAGTAGCAAAAGAACTCTGTATATTTGACTTGGGCTTTGAATTCCATAATACTTTGTCCTTACCTACCATGAAAATTATGGTGATTAATGCTTAATTTTTATAGACCACATATTAGACCTTTGGAAATGAGATGGCTATGTAAAGATAACACCTCCCTAATAGAATTATTTTTAATTATCGTCATAGAGTATAATATTTACTGCACACTTCCTGAAGCCCAAATGAAGTCAATTTTAATAATGTACTTTAGAATTGTGAGTTTTTTTTTAAAAAAATTCAAATAATCATACTAGTAGGTGAAAAGTTATTAGGGGAATACATCATTTGATCAAGGGAATTGAAGATTTGACTTGAGAATTTAAAACATATGTGGAGCTAGGAAAAACAAGAGGTGAGTGTTTTGATTGTCACGTATAGCTATTTCCAAAGATGAAAAATTAGAGGGCTCCTTAATATTTACATTGAAATGAAACCTCCTTGTGAAATAAAAAACCTATGGAATATGTATCTTAAAATAGGCATTGAAAAGGATGGTGTAAACACACAGGGCTGTGCTAGCTCAGTGAGAAGGAAGCAAATAACTGCTTAACCACCGGACAAAAATAAATGACATATTTGTAACAAGTAGACTATTTTCGGTATGCATATACACAGATAATATATTTGTGTATATTATATGTATATGCATATAATATATATGTATATATATATGTGCATTTCAAAATTGTCAAGAAGAGGATAAAAAAATAAAAGGAATAGATATTGAAAACCTAAAGGAATTTTAGATCTTCTTTATGGAAAACAAATAAAAAGAGCTATGAGATTCCACCTCAGGACATTAGTGGAATTATGTTAAAATTAAGATACCAAGGTTTTATGATGGGAAATAGAATCTGTGAGTGAATTTTCCTGAACAGATAAGTTTTAGTATAACAAACACTTTAAGTATGCACATGGCTATTTCTTGATTATAGACTGATTTAAATCAGTAACAGTTTTAAGATTCTTAAATTATTACCCATCAGGTCTACAATTTGATGCAATATATAACTGGAAGATAAAATGCATATTCAAAATAAAAAATGATTAATATCAAACATCAAAAGACTATATCCTGTCATTTAACTTTTAAATTCACACTATTCTGTGGAAATAATGAATTTAGAATCAGCTTCTTTTATTTATTCCCTGTATGCCCTCACATTTTTGTAGCACCAATTCACTCAAAAGTTTATAACCACAATTATAATCAACAAACATTTATTAAGCACCTACCATATGGCAGGCACTGTCCTAAGCATTGGGGCTATAAAAAAGAAAAAGGAAAACAGTCCTTGTCCTCAAAGAGCTTACAATCTAATGGGAGAAGACAATACACAAAAGAAGAGGCATAAAGGTAAAGTGGAAGAGATGGGGGAGCTACCAGAGAATACACGCGGGTATGATATTCAAGGAGATGGAGCAGAGCAAAGCATTTTGATGGGAAACAAAGAGCAATTGAAAAGTTCTGAATCCTTTTAAGGGAAGGCTTTGGGAGAAGTTTATTGCTCCACTCTCCAACCCTCTGGTCAGAGGGGAGAGACAGTTGAGGGTGCTGAGAAGGTGTTGAATAGCTGAGTTGAATCAATAGAAAATGTTCACACACACACACACACACACACACACACACACACACACACACACACACACACACACACACACACCCATACACCCATTTCATTCAATGGAGTAAAATGTCTTAAAGGCTCTCTTCAACAAAGAATTTCCCACACATCTTAAAAATCATGTTATTTGAATTTGTTGCTGTTCAGTTGTGTCTAACTCTTTGTGACCCATTTGGGGTTTTCTTGATGAAGATACTGGAGCGATTCACCATTTCCTTTTCCTGCTTACTTTACAGGTGAGGAACTGAGGCAAACTGGGTGAAGCGACTTGTCTAGGGTCACACACTAGTAAGTATCTAGGGCCATATTTGAACTCAGGTCTTCCTGATTCCAGGGTTGGTGATCTATCCACTGTACCACCTAGTTGCCTTAATTCATATAAGATTCCTTAAAAGGCACAATAGGCATAACTTAGATGATCTTTTGATTATTCATATCAATCAGGACATAATACAGGTAGATGTTTATGCTCATTGAGAGTGTTTATCATTGTCATGAAGGCTGTCCAACAGAATCCAAGAGAGAAGTAAATGATGTCTCATAGATGATATTATTTGTTGATGGCATTGTGCTGATTTCATCAAGCCCCAGAATATTGTGGTTTCCTAAATGAGATTCACAATTGCTCAAAAAAAAAAAAATACAACCCAACAACTCACATAGGAAAAATAAAGAGGATGAAGAAATACTTCCCAAAGTCTAGACTTTGACTAGCAGTTGGATAAATGATCCGTGGAAATTTTCCATTACTTTGTCAGTCTTGGTAAGATGCTGAAGATGGACAATGGGGCAGGACCCATAATTAAATATGATGAAGATAATAGACTAGATTTGATCTGAAAAATAAAGTAGCATTTTCAATAGCCCCAAATTTCTCCCTGAAACAAAAGCTCACTTTTTTTTTTAACAGTGATATTCTACTAGTGTTGTCAAGTGATTACAAGTAATGGGATACCACAATCTCCAAAAAATAATTTATAGATTACTCTAAGGGTGAAGGAGGGGGGAGTGATGTGTATAAATTTGTGGTTTTGATCCCCTCCTCCCCACCTCACCTAGAATTTTCCAGTATGACACCTCTGATCTACACCAATGTCTTCACTTTCTCATTTCCCACTCCTCAACTCCTTGCTAATTAGATTTTCAGCTTTTTCATTTAATCGAAAGTGTTTTCTCCAACATCACTAATTATCTCTTCATTACTAAAGCCTATTGTCTTTTCTCAGTTCTTTTATTCTTGATCTCAGCAGTATTTGACATCATTATCTACTCCTTCCTTCTGTATGTCCTCTCATCTCTGAGATTTGATAGCATTCTGCCACTCTTCCTATTTGTCCAACTAGACTTTTTCCACTCTTATTTGTAGGATCTTCATTCTTGTCAAACCCACTTATTTTGGTTGTATCCTGAAATTCTTTTCGGGGGCTTCTCCTTTTCTCTCACCTCTTTCTCCTCTAATCATCTCAACATGTACCATACATGGAATCAATCATCACCTCTTTGTAAAGGACTCCCATATCTTCTCTAATTTCTAGTCCCACATCTCTAAATGCATGCTAAGAATCTTTAGTTATATATCTTAAAGTCATCTCAAATTCAGCATGTCCAAAAGGCAACTCATTACTTCTCTCCTAAAACCACAGCTCATCCTAACTTTCCTAGATCTAACGAAGACACCACCATGCACCTGGGAGTCATCTTCGACTCTTCATTTGCACTAACTCTCATATTGAAATATTTATTGTCTTGTTAATTTTACCACCTCAGCCTTGTTAGCATCCATCCCATGCTACTTGCTTTTTCCACAATTACCCTAATTCACTCTCTATTTTCCTCTTGCACAGACCATTGTAATTAATAGCTTCTTTATTAGTCTCCATGCTTCCAGTCTTTCCCCTGCTTTAATATATCCTTCACTTAGCTACCAAGTTGATATTGCTAAAGCATAGGTCTAAATGTCCCTCCTCTCTTCATCAGAATTAATTACCTCCCAATTATATCTAATTAAGCACAAACTTTTCTGTTAGACATTTAAAGCCATTCACAATCTGCCTCCAGCCTATCTTTCCAGGATAATTATGTATTCTTGCACTCTATGCTCTTGATAAAATTGTCTACTTGTTGTTTCCTGTATACAATACTCTACCTCCCATCTCCATAATGCTTAAAATTCTCTCCTTTGTTGCTCTGTTGGAATCCCTACGTCTCTTCAAAACTTAACTCAAGGTACATTTTCTTCAGGTGGACTTTCCTGATTTCCCCAGTTGTTGGTGAGGACACTCCATACCTCCCTGACCATTTTATATTTACAATGTACATATCCTTCATAACCATTGTTGTAAAGGTCATATAGATTGTAAATTCTCTGATGGTTAGAATTGTTTTGCTTTTTCTATTCCCAGTTTCTAGTTTGGTATCTGATACATTGTAAACAGTTAATAAATGCCTGTTGGTTGACTGACATTTTAATTGGACCAACCATCTTTGGGAGTAAATGGGAGGATAAGGAGAATGAAGAGTTGAAAAAAGATAAGAAGATGAAATGGGTTATGATATATACCACTGGATGGAGTACCTACATTACTGATATTTCATATCCATTGAAGAAATAATATTGGACAAATCATTTAGCATGTCTGAACCTCACTTTCCTCATCTATATAACTGAAGAGTTAGACTAGATAGCTTAAAATTTATATGTTTCTAAATCCTATGATCTTATTGTTGAGTGTAATTAACCTGCCCAGCATCATTATAGTAATTATCAACAGATTCAGGAAATAAGCCTATGTCATCTTTTACTATCTTGAGATATTTATTATGGCATTTGTTATTGCAGTCATAAAAAAAAATTACTGCTAAAAGCATGTCTCACTGTCTTGAAAACTACATCAAAGTAATGCAAACTCTAACAGTTCTACCCAGCAGAAATGGATTTGAGTATGGGTGAAGTGAAGGATTTTCTGATAATGAGTCTAAGCTCAGAGAAGCTCATCATCCCAGATCTTAATACTGAGCAAGGAAAATGACACATGTTGGAGGGTATTGGGGAAATCTATGACACTGTGTTGGTGGAGTTGTGAACTGATCCAGCCATTCTGGAGAGTAATTTGGAGAGTAATTTATGGCCCAAAGGGCTATAAAACTGTGCATGCCTTTTGACCCAGCAATACCACTACTAGGTCTGTATCCCAAAGAAATAAATAAAGGAAAAGGACCTATATGTACCAAAAGATTTATAGCAACTTGGAAATTGAGAAGATTCCCATCAATTGGGGAATGACTGAACACATTGTGGTATGTGATTGTTATGTAATAGTATTGTGCTTTAAGAAATGATGAACATGATGATTTCAGAAAAACCTGGGAAGACTTAGATGAACATCTGATACAAAGTGAAATAAACAGAACCAAGGGAACGTTGTACACAGTAATAGCAAGATCTAATGATGATCAACTGTGAATGATTTAGCCATTCTGATCAATACAATAATCCAAAGCAATTTGGAAGGACTTATAATGAAAAAAAGCTCTCTGTTTACAGAGAAAGAACTCATGGAGTCTGAATGCAGATCAAAGCATACTTTTTAAACTTTACCTTTTTTTTTTTAGTTTTTGTCTGTGTTTTCTTTTGCAACATGGTAATGTGTGGGAATATGTTTTAAGACTTCACACGTATAATCTATGTAAAATTACATTCTTCTCAAAGTGGGAAGGGGAGGGAGGGAAAGAATTTAGAACTCAAAATGAAAAAAAGAATTAAAAATTTTTACAAGTAATTGAGGAAAATAAAATAAAAAGACCATCTCCAATTTGTTCTTTATGTATCTTTGTACACAGATGCTTGCATGCTGTCTCCTTCATTGGACTGGGAGCTCTTACAAATCAGGGACTATTTATTTTGCCTTTCTTTTTCTCCCAATCATTATACTAGTAGGTACTTGGTAAATGCTGGTACATTTGACTTGACTTGGTTAGAACTAGTTCTCTGTTGCCATACCTCCAGTCCATTGATGGACCAGTAGTCAAAGGCTTACCTACTTTGTAGAACCAGTCAGAGCTTCTACTCTGCAGCCTTGTACTTTAAAGTGCCAGCCACATCCATGCCACAGTGGTCCAAAGGTAAGCTAGAATATACATTCTCTTTAAAAAGTTAGTTAGGTGTTGAGGTTGATAAATCTTATATTACAAAAATACATTTCCTGTGATGGAATATACCAAGTGAAATTCATAGGAAAACTGAAGTAAGGATGAAAGACCTTGACACTCAGTAGGTGATTTATCATTTTGTGTTACTCATAAGAATTAACAATGTATTTTGAGCAATGCAAGAAAAAGGCTGCAGAAATTTTTGTCTTGATACCAGTGAATAAAGGAGTAACTCATTTTTTGAAGCTCCAAAGAAACAAAACCAATGACACATTTGGTAGATGCTTAATAAATATCTTGATTGATTGATAGTACCAATGTAGGCACAAATTAAAAGTACGAGATTTTGCCCAACTTGTGTGTCATTAGAAATTTATGTTTTACAGGTTATTAAACGATGTACATAACTTGTTCTCTTTTTATGACATTTATCTTTGTAACCAAGGAAGGATTGTCAATCCAAGAGAGCACATTCACTTTATTAATAAATATGATAGCAATAATCAAATAGCATACTATGAGTCATTCCTAGATTAGAGTAAATCTAGGTTTCACAATGGCCCAAGGAACTGGTACAATTTAAGGCCCTTCTCTTCATCATAAATAATATTCTTTACTTATACCTCTGATCATATTAATATCCTAAATTAGGCTTGCTCAGATATACCATCCAAGAGCTGAGAAGAGAGAGAAAGATAGAGATGGAGAGACAAAGACACAGAGATAGTAAGAGAATGAGAGACAGATGAGAAGAATTTTCCTGGAAACTGGCAAAAGAATCAAAAGGGCTTTGAACTGAAAAGAAAGGGAGAGGGAGAATGATGCCTAGTGTATTTACCAATCTGAATAGCAGAAAGTATTTACAACGTGGGTAGAAGGAAAGTAGTAGGAGCATATGTTTTGAGCATTTCATAGAAGACAAAAATCCAAGAATATTCGTAACTTCAGTGATCTATCATCTATATAATTTCTAAAAAACCCTAGATATCCTAATACACAGGAGCAAATTTGTCTTCATAAATAACACTTAAAGAGTGATTTATTCATTCTGTAAGCATTTATTTAGCACCTATTATGTGCAAGACATCGAGGATACAAGGACAAAAGTGAAAAAGTCCCTGAGGAAAGATTTTATACTCTAGTGTTGGAAACATTGTGAAAACAGATCAGTAAGCACTAAATGCACATAAGGTAAATATAAAGTAATTTCCTGAGTGAGGAAAACAGGAGACTAGCAACTAGTGAGAATCAAAATAAGCTTTGAGTAGGAGGTAGCACTTGAAATGCACTTGGAAGGAAGACAGAAATGATTCTACATATCAGAAGAGAAGAGTTAGTGCTTCCCAGGCAGATGGCACAGTCTGTCCAAAAGTTCAGAGATGAGAGATGTTATGGGAAATAGAAAGAAGGATACTTTAGTTGAGAAAGAGGGAGAGGGAGAGAGAGAGAGAGAGAGAGAGAGAGAGAGAGAGAGAGAGAGAGAGAGAGAGAGAGAGAGAGAGAGACAGACAGACAGACAGACAGACAGACAGACAGACAGAGAGAAAAGGAATATAATGTTCATTGAGCCTAGAAAAGTAGGCTGGAATCATATTGGGAAAGGTTTAAAATGCAAAGCAGAGGACTTTAGACTTCATCCTAGAAGAGATTAGTAGTCCTCTAAAGCTTCTTAAGTAGAGGGTGACATGGTCAGATTTGTGCTTTAGGAACATCACTAATAGTAACTGAATTGAGGTCGCACTTGAGAGCAGAAAAATTGGAGAAAAAGCTGCCAGTTGGGAAGCTATCACAATCAGGAGAAAGGTGCTAAGATCTTGAAGTAGGGTGGTGACTGTGACAGTGGAGATAGATATGATAAATGTTATGGAAATAATTTTTTAAAAATTGCATTACTATCTTTTCTACATATTTTCCATTCCCCTCCCCTTCATCTTTTCTCCTGAGGACCATCTCTTGTAAAAAAAAAAAATCAAAAACATAATTTAGCAAAAATAGCCAAAACATCAACTAAATTTGACAGGATATGCAATGTTTTATAGCTGAACTTCTGCAAATAAGAGACATTGGTGGAGTTTTCTATTTCTTTTCAGATCATTATAATGATATTTTTCATTTTTGTCATTTCCATTTATTGATTTGTGTTGTGCATGTTGTTTTCAGGGATTCTGTTTATTTCATATTATACATAGGCATTCATAAAGCATGGGCTTAATGTGCTGGTTGCACTGGCTGATGTGATTGGTAAAAAAACTGTCTGACATTTGAAAGACTGAAAAATAGCAGAGGTATCACAAAATTTGAGAAGTATAAATATTCAGATTTACAAAAAAATGGAAGAGAATGGTCTGTAGAATTTAGAAAAATGAGCTTGACTTTGATTATAAGAAATATTGTAGAATGGGTCCTTAAAGGTATGATTGAGTCCTGCCAGTCTGAAAAGCAATTTGGGACTATGTGTCAATATTTACAAAAATATGCTTATTTCTTGACCTAGGTATACCACTATGAGGCCTGTACTCCAATGAAATGAAAAAGAAAAAGACCTTTATACATGAAAATATTTGTAGAGTTCTTTCCCTGGTAGCCACAAAATGAGAAATTAACGGAGTTGTATTCCTCTTGGGGAATGGCTAACAACAAGTGATGACATGAACAACTTCAGGGAAAACTCTGACAGGTTCCATGAAGTGAAGTAGGTTGGAGAGAGAAGAACTATAGCAATTGATAAAATGAAAATACCATGATAGGGAAAACAATTTTGAAAGACTTTAAATCTCTGATCAATGGAAGGGCAAATCATGATTTCAGAAGAATAAAGCAAAAACATGGTACTCACCTCCTCCCAGAGAGGGGATAAACTTAAAATGCAGAAAGATGCAAACAGATATGGTTTTAGATATAGTCAATATGGAAATTTGTCTTATCAAACTATCCATGTAGAAAGTGAGAAAGCATTTACTAAGTACCTATATACTTTGGCCATATAATGAGAAAATGGGACTCATTAGAAAAGATCCTGATTTTGTGAAAGATTGAAGGCAAACAAAAACGGGGACAGCAGAGGATGAGATGGATAGATAGTATTATGGAAACAATGAACATGAAGTCGAATAGACTTTGAGAGACAGTAGATAAGCTATGGTCCATGGGGTCACAGAGTCAGACACAACTAACCAGCTGAAAAACAACAGATATGTACCAATATATGTGCTAAGCATATATATATATACATATATATATATATAGACATATATATATGCATTAAGAATTTTAATTTTTAATTAAAATAAACTTTTAACTCAATGGTGATGGTTAGTGAGTACAGATTAATAAAAGAAAAAAAATTGAAAAATAATTATTTGTAAAAGTGTCATCAAAGGCACCATGATTTGAGAAGCTTTATACCTATCAATCTCACCAACGTATTATTATTATTATTATTATTATTATTATTATTTTAATTTAAATCTTTTCATATTACCTTTTATATTTGACTTTATAAAATTACAAAGTAATTCTAAGAAAACCATTGCTGGTCAAAGGGAAGCAGTGACTACAAAGAATGAACACAGCTTCATCAAAAATGGGTAATGACAACTTCATGTGTATAATTGAAGTCATATTGCATGCCTTCTCAAGTGGTGTAAGACGTGGGAAGGAGAAAGAATTTGGAACTCAAAATTTTAAAAAATGAATGTTGATAATTTTTACATGTAATTGGGAAATATTTAGCAAAATAAATTAAAATATATTTAAGAAATTAATAGACCATGCCTCACTAACTCTATTTTCATTTTTTAACAGGATTACTTCATGTGATCCTACCATCCCTCCAAGTTATTTTCCTAATATTTTTCTTCCTTTTTGTGGATAAACTCCTCTAGAAAGTTGTCTACACTTGAAGTCTCCACTTTTCCTTCCAAGCCCTCTGCATTCTAGCCTCTGAAATTCACCTTTCTCCAGCTACCAATCGTCTCTTAATTAACAAATCTAATGCCCTTTCCTCAATCCTCATCCTTCCAGATCTCTGCAGCACTTGACATTCCTGGATATGCTCTCCTCTGTATTTTCAGGGCACTACTTCCCTTTGATTATCCTACCTGTTTGAAAGCTCTATAATCCCCTTGCTACATTTCGCTACCTGTTCAACTATATCATACCTGCTAACCAAGGATGTCCCCTAATCCTTTATCCTGGATCCTCTTCTCTTTTTACTCTATTTTCCTTGGTGATCTCATTTGCCCCCCAAAGTTAAATTATCACCTCTATGTAGATGTTTCCCTGATCTATATATCCAGTCCTTACCTCTCTTGAGCTCTAATTATGTATCTTAAACTGCTTTTTATACATTTCAAACTGGATGTCCTGGAGGCATCTTAAATTTAACGTGTCCCAAATAGAATTCATCTCTCACTTAACTCCCTGTCCCTTATGACTTTATTATTATGAAAGCATAATCATCATCACAATCACCTAGGCTTACAACCTTGGTGTCATCTTCAACTCTTTGTTCTTACCCCAAATATTCACTCTGTTGCAAAATCTTGTCAGTTTGTTGTTAAAAAATTTCTTGTATGTGTTCTTTTTTCTTTACTCACACAGTCACAAAGCTAGTTCATGCTTTTATCACTTTCTTAAAATTATTTTTAAATTATGGAATAAAATAAGCATTTCCATAACATAGTATAATAAAAATAGATCATCGCACATGATTGCAATGCAAAGTTATTATACATCACTTGCTATTCCTTTTAAATATATAATAAAGTTATCATGAAAATTTCTTTTTCCCCTCCCGCCCTAGAGGTGGCTACCATCTCTACATAAATACAAATATGTGTATACACACACACACACACACACACACACACAGACACACATTCCTTATATACTTCTATTTATCAGTTCTTTCTCTGGATGTAGGTGGGGTCTTCCTCCATATGTCCTTTGTATTTAATTTGGAAATTTATAACAGTCAAAATTACTTAATTGCTCAAAGTTATTTTTAAAACTATTGCTGTTACTGTACACAATGTATTCTTGGTTCTGCCCATTTTACTCTTCATTATTTTGTGTAAGTTTGTCCATGTTTTTCCAAGATCATCAAGCTCATCATTTCTTACAGCATACTAGTATTCCATTGTAATCATATGTCACAACTTGTTCAGTCATTCCCCAGTTAATGTTCTTTGCCACCACAAAGAGAGCTGATATAAATGTCTTTGGCCATATAGATTCTTTTCCTTTTCTCAATAATCATCTTTGGAAACAGACTTAGTAGTGTTATTGCTGGGTCAAAGGGTATAGGCAGTTTAATGACTCTTTGGGGATAGTTCCAGATTGTTTTCTGAAATGATTGGATCAGTTCACAATTTCACCAACCTTTACAATTGCAATTGCCTTCTATCAGTTCTCCCTGACTCAAGGTTCTCCTGTCTCCACAACATCCTCCTCTTAGTTGCCAGATCAGTTTTCCTATATGAAGTTCTGATTATGACATGCCTCTACTTCGTGAGCTCTAGTGGCTCCCTACTTATACAGTGTTTTTATGTTTTAATGCCCTTTATGCATTCTACAATCCAGTTACAATATTCTATTTGTAGCATCTCAAACTCTACCTCCCACCTTCTTGCCTTTTTGCATTGGCTCTTCTCCATGCCTGGAATGCTCTGCCCTCAGATTTTTGTTTCTTGTCTTCCTTTAAGACTCAGTTCAAATCCTGTCTCATGAAGTGGACCGTTCCCAGTCTCCCTAGCTCCTAGAGTCTTCCCTTCTCAGGAGGAAGGTAGAAGGATTGATTACCATCCATCTAATCATTATTTGTCTTTTATGTACCTAATTATTTACATGTTGTCTTCCCTATTAGGGTATGTGCTCCTTGGGGGTATGGACTAATTTTGCCTTTTCTATATCCTTACTGCTTAGCATAGTGTTTGATGCATATTAAGAATTTAATAAGTATTTGTTGAGTATTAGATAAGAGAAATTACATATATGTGTATATTATATATATAGTTCAGTTATTTATACAAACACATATCTGCGTGCATATGTGTGTATATACATACATACACAGACACACATTTCTCACTTGGATTTTACCAAAGGTTTTGATAAATATCTTATATGATTCTCATAGAGAAGAAGGGGAGATATGAATTACATATGAATATAATTAGATCAAAAACAGGTTATATAGCCAGACTCAAAGAGCAGTTGTTAATGGCTCAATGTCAATATGGTAGAGGACTCATTTCCACAGGAAAATGTGCTGTTTTAACATTTTTATCAGTGACTTTTATGAAGACATAGATGATATGCTTGTCAAATTTATAGATGACACAGAGCTGGGAAACAGAATAAATATGCTGGATGCCAGAGTTAGGATTAAAAGGATCATGATTATTCAGGACAGAGGTTCTAATCCTGGTCCAAGGACAGATGGCAGGGGAACCGTGATAGGAGGAAAATTACATCATTTTTTTTTTTTTTACTATCTTCTAATTGTAATTTAGCATTTTACTTAATTATCTGAAAAAATTATTCTCAGAAGGGATCCATAGTTTTCACTAGCCTTCTTTTCAAAGCATTCATGACACACACAAAATTAAGTACTTCTGATGTAAAATTGGGATGAATTTAGTAAAATAAAATTAGAGATAAGTTTAAAGTCTTAAACTTTGTTATGAAGGATCAACTTCCCAAGTATTGGTTCTTGGTTTTCTGGTTAATTTCATTCCATAAAATAATTCAATTTTAAACCATTACCAAATAGTTTTGAAAATAATTGAATTATGGTGGTCTAGAAATGCTGTGTGTCCTTCCTATACTTTGTCATGTTTTCCCTTGAGAATCTAGACCTTTTGTTCCCTCATCTTCCCCCCACCCCCCACCTCTATAAAGTGGAATCTGTTAAGGCACAATGGACAGAGAGTTGGCCTTGAGGACAAGGCCTGTATTTAAATCCTGCCTCTGATACATACTGTGTGACCACAGGCAAGTTACTTCACTTGTAAATGTTCAAGATAACTTTTTAAGACTATAAATTTCAGAGAAGATGATGAACTGTAATGATAAAAAGTTTTTCTTCAACTGGTCTTTCCCTAAACAAATGAAATGATAATCTCATTCCTCTCCTATTCCCTCTCCCTATTCTTATTTCAATCTCCATCTATTAAAGTAACTGCTTGGTACTTTGATTGATAGACCACTAATTTTGTAAGTTGATTTAGTTATTATAAGGATTTTAATTATATTGGTGTTGACATGAGTAGAAGTAATACTAAAAGTCCTTTGGTGTCTAGGCCTTGATGCTGGCCTGGTGATGAAGTTACCTGGCAGTAGGAGGCCTGAGTCTGGGACATCACTGTTTATGGAGAATTGAAAATTTTATTTTCCCTAGTTTCTTTGCTTCTTAATCAATAAATGCTTAGTGAGCTCCTACTATGCGTAGACAAAGGGTGACAAGACATTTCAGCTACCATTTGGACCCAGTGGCAAGTTAACTATTATTATATTATTAACCAACCACTAGGCTAAGTCATTTGAAATAATTTGAAGATTCAACCTTGATCGTGTAATTTATCTCATGTGGGTCTACCAAAGGCTGTTTCCTCTGGCCTGGATTTGATTTTGATTCTCTTCTGCAATCATTCTTTGCCTCAGTTCTGGCCAGACTTTAGCACATGTTTCAATAAGTTCCCTCTCCCCTTTTTTAATCCCTTCCAAGTTCAGGAGCTCATGTGAAAGATCTATAATATAATAACAAAACAAAAGCAGATCTTTTCTTTTAAAATTGGCTGAGAGAGGGCCCCTTGGCCATGTTTTTCCCTTTGCAAGGCCATCTGGGTTGAAAATCTGAGCATAGCACGAAGAGTTACATCATTGTCAGGAGGAAACAGGAAATAAATTTGAGCAACATCTGTTTTTCACGTTGGACAAATTTGTCAGTTTGGATTTCATCTTTTACAGCTGTTTTGCCTTTTGTTTTATAAACTTTAAAATTTTCTGGTTCTCATCACTCCCCTAACCTCAAGAATATCTATCTGGTAATGGCAAGGAGGAAATATGTATTCCTTGGAAATTCTAAATGGCCAAAGGTAACTTAACTCTGAAAAGCATCATAACAGAAGCAAATAGAGTATTAGATTTATCCCCAAGTCAATTAATGGTCAGAGTCTGTAAGTATAGATTTCCAAAGCTTTGAAAAGAGAGCCATTGGACCTTTGGTCAGTGCTGCTCAAAGACAAACTGACTGTGGAGGAGTTTTTCTTTGTGCTTATAGTTTTTAACTTTATTTAGAAACCTTAATTGAAAGGCTACCTCATTCATATTAAAGAAAGAGGAGTGTGCACTACCATTTAATACTTAGCACAGTTCCTGGCATGTAGTAAATGCTTAATAAATATTGATTGATTGATTATTGATCTCTTATTTAGCTTTAGTTCCTAGAGATACAAATTTTACTTCTCTTGGAAAGACAGGACCATTCCATTTACAAAATTAGATATGCAAAGCCTTTCATTTCTTTCCTCCCTCATGAAAGAGAATCTATCTGTTCTCTTAGCCCTAGACTTCTCCTCTCCAAAAGAATCTTTGACTAAAGTGGCCAAATTCTTTGAAATGCAAAGTAACCAACCAACTAAGTAACATCCATTGATATTAATCCTATTATAAACCCAACTTTCTGTTCACTAAAGGTAGTATCACTGTAGAGAGTATCTTTAGATAAATCCCTCAACCCACCCTGACCCACTATTATTTTATCTGTGTTGAGACATTCTTAATTTAAAAATAGACATAAATTAGAAATTATTAAACATCAGCCAACTCTAATCAACTATAACGAAAAATCTTGGTTTGGGAGAACTGGTAAGGAAACATAGCTTCTCACTGTCAGTAGAAAAGTAGGGAGTACAAATGTAGAATGCCCTAAACACTGTCACTTAAATAGAAGTTAAAGGGAAATGATTGGTGAACAATGAAATTATAAAAAATAATTACTGGAGTTTCCAAATCATTTCTATTTGTTTTATTATGTGTGCTGTTGAGTGGAAGTAGGTAAGAACCAAATGGTGATGGTGAAGAAAAACAAGCATAAGGCTGGCTAGGGCAAAACTGAGCTTCTATGTTACTGAATAACTAGTGTTAGGCTAACACACAGCTTTTGTTTCTATTAATAAAAGGAGAAAGAATAAACAATATTTTAATGAAATTTTAAAACTCTGCTCAATGGCAAGAGGCCTGACATTTTTCAAATGAAAGGGTCTCACATTTTTAAAACAAACCAAGGAATAAAGAACAGAGTTTATTTTTAAAAAAAAATGCTAGCCTATATCTCTAGGGAAGAGTAAATCCTAAATAGAGATATTGAGGTCAGTCAAACATTCATGGAAAGCAATAGTGCTTACAGTTGCTCCCAGCACTGTGTTTGGTAAAGGCAACAATTCGCACAGGAGACCATGGCATCATAAATAAGATGGTAAAACAGCTAAGACTGATTTGTGCTTCACAGAAGTAATTCATTGCTACGCAGGGAAATGCTAGACTGGTCAATTCAATTCAATGTATTTCAATACATACTTATTGAGTATCTGGTATGCACAAGGCACTGAACTAGGGTGCTGGGGGTTAGGGTACAGAAATTAAAATAACACAAAGTCCTTGACATCAAAGAGTAAAGAGAACAGAGCATGTATTTTCATAAATGTAATACAAATTGTAATATGCATAGGAGAATCAAAATAATATGAGAGATTGGTGGGTGGAAAATCCCTATCACAAGAAGGTTTCCAGTAAAGGCTAGAAGATCATTTCTTAAGATTGAATTCATGCTTCAAATGTAAGTTGAACTAGATGTCTTCTGAAGTCCCTTCCAACTCTGGATTTCTTTGGTTCTGGTTCAGAGAGGGATTATTTCTAGGTGAGAGGATCAAGAAAGGTTTTATGGAGGAGGAGACACATGATCTCCTACCTTTTGGGGTAAAAATGAGATGCTACAAATATTTTAAGTCATTAGATTTTTCTGTAGGAAGATGCAAGGAGAGTTAATAGTATTGAAAAAAATAATAATTTAAAGCTTATGCTTTTATTTAATAGCCAAAATGTAGAACAACAAAGAGAACCTCAGAAGGAACTGATTAGTTTGGGGATTTTGTGGAGCTAGAGAGACAGCAGTCATGTTCATTAACTACTTGGACTCTTAGAATTGTTATGCTAGAAGGGACTTGAAATTATCTGATTCAACTCTCTCTTTTTAATGATGAGAAAACCAGGGCACAGAAAGGGAAAATTACTTTCCCAAGGTCACACATACATAATGAGAGCTAGAAAGACAAGATTTGAACCCAAGTCCAAATCTAGAACTTTTCTCACTGCCCTGAATTTGATTTCCCACTGCCCTGAATTTTATTTCCCACTGTCCTCTCTGATTTCTTTCATATTTTGTGTAGTGGTGTAATGGTAATTTAAATGGGAAGATCTTCCCCATTCGTTAATGGGCCCATGTGACCTGCCTGGGTCAGCCTGGGAAACCTAACAGAGGGAAGGCTTGGGTATGGTGTTGTCCTCTGCATTGTTATATACATATACATATACATATATATATATATATATACATATATATACATATATATATATATATAGATAGATAGATAGATGGATGGATGGATGGATAGATAGATTATGATGCATTTGGCTTTCTGGTATCTGAATAGATGTTTTAGTTCTGTCTTCCACGTGAAGAGTCTGATGTATTTCGTGATTCAGAATGGTTCTGGCCTCAGTAGGTTGATTCAGAATTCATGGCCTCTGTAAGTGCTGTGAATATTGTGTTGGCACTACAGAGAATCAAGATACTATCGATATTAGTCATTTTTATATTCTCCTAGGAAGCTGTGGATTGAGAGTAGGAGGAAGCAGTGCTACCACAGCATACCTGCAAATACTCCCCTTTTAGGAAGTTTTGCTATGTATAGCTTTGTTCAGTGGAGAAAATCTGGACCCCCTGTACTTAGCTTGTGTGTTCCTCATTCGTTTGATCAGTGAAAAATTCCTGAAAACTCAGTGAGTGCAGAGCATAGAATTGGGTGTTGTGGAAACATATGTATATAATAAAAATCCTACTTCTTAATTATCTGTGTATTTGAAGTTGTCACTGTTGTGTTGCTCTTGATAAAAAAAAAAATGGAAAAAAATCTTTCCAATGTAAATATAAAAGCTATTTTCAGATTTGCTAATTTTTGTGATTGAATATGAAATGTCAGTGGTTGAGAGTAGAGTGGAGGAGAAGGGAGAGGATCCTTTTGGAGATGGGTGATGGAGGAGTCCTCATTTCTGAGTAGGCTCATAGATGCTCTGACTTCTTCCTGTTAGCTGCTATAAGGACTCCTGTAACTGCCTATTTTGACTTTGAACTCTGTGGGTATAATAAAAGACAAATTTCTGCTTCTAAGACCTCTTCTTCCTGCTGGACTCACGGTGCAAAGATAGCTATCTGAGTTCTACACTATCAGTGTGTGTTGGGAGGGAGGAACAGGGATGGGAGAAGGGAGAGTTGGTGGAGGTTGACCTTCCCTCTAGTGGGACACAAGCTATAAATACATGGATTCCTAGGTAAGACTATTTCTGAGATGAAGTCAACTCTTGTTTGTATCTTATTTCCTTTGGTGCGAGGTCTTTAGAGATGTTTTAAGGCAACTGATTTCTTCTCACATTCCTGGGCACCCAAACAGTAGGGTACAGTTACCAGAGCATTCACAACAGAAACAATAGCAGAGGCACATTAATGGAGAGAAAATGAATTACTCATGAAAAAGTAAACCAGTGAAAGATCACACATAGAATTGATCAGGCAAGATTCAGTGCAAGTGAAATGTAAAGTAATTAATAAGCAGCTCTTGCATAGAAACTGTTTGTAAAAGTCCCAGTTTGTCTAGGATATTAATTAACTTCTTGATTGTAATGATTCTACAATTCCTTATTACTTAACATCCCCTTTTCTGTGTGTGGGAATAAAACCATATATTCTATATTTGACTTATGTTTGTGCTATAGATACCCTTTTACTTCCCAAACCCCCTCTTGCTAGGAAGGATCCTGTAGATTAGAAAACAAAAATGGAAGTGTTCCTCAGAAACCTGAGGTAAGGTAGCATTGGGGAGCCCCATTGCCCTGTTGAGGAGAAAAGCAACCTCAGAGCAATAGACAGAGGATAGGAAAATGGTTACCAGCCTCTGTGGCATCTGTGGTACTAGATGGGGAGAGGGGGGCAGATTTACCTATTATTTCTGAGGAGTGGATTCCAATAAACCCCAAGCACTTAATTCCTCTTTAGAATTCCATGCATAGTAGGGTCTTACTTTACCCTTTTATTATTATTATTTTTTAAATTAAACTGAGCATGCTAGTCATTTTGTTGGCTGAGTTTGGGATTCCATTGAGCTTATCCTTGCAGTGGCATAGATCTGTTGGGGAAATTTCAGGTAACTTTTGGTATAAGGATTCAGAGGATATTTGCCTATACCTCCAAAGGGTTGCCAATATTATAGGGATTTCTATGTAAATTTTGGTGTAGCCAAGCGAGACACCTAGAGAATATTTTAGATTTTTTTTTTCTTGTTCACCCACCCCCACCCATCCACCTCCCCAGACCTCAGCCTTATGTGCTGAGGGAATAATGGCAAATCATTCAGGGCAGTTTGGGTCATCATCTGAGTATGAGTGACTTGCAGATTTTCATATTTTTTGGAGAATTGGGTTGGAAGTTGAGTTTCTTCATGAGGAGAAGGTTGACTTCTCATTTTTTCTTTTTCCCATTCCTTGGCTTTTTTTTTCCATTTTAATTTTTTTCCCTGTTTTCTCAATTTGCTTAAATTTGCTTAACCTTAAATTAGGACAGGCTCCCTGTAAAGTGCTAAGCATACATGACTATACACATGGATGATCTAATGAAGTGGGAGTAGGAGAGATCCAAATAGCAAGGATGATGTCAACTTTCTGGAAAGAAATCAGCAAGTAAAAAAGTTTGAGAATGAGAAAAGGAGACATGGGAAAGAGATACTCAAGAAGGTTATTAGGGTAGCAAGACTTTAGATGACATATGAAAGGGCATTTTTTTTAAAACCTGAATTTAACCTGAAATTGTAACCCAAGACTAAGGCTGGTCCAGTCAGCCTGGAGTAGCAAAATATACTAAACACAAAGACAGTTATATTTTAAGCTGAATCAATATAAGGTCAATGATTAGCCTTTGTATTGGTAAATTGTCTTCCTCCATGGTTTGTACCCTGAATTTTCCTCACACTAGTAGCAAAGAAGATTGGTGCTTCAAATGACTGAGTGGCCTAGCTGGAAGAATTAGAATTACAATCTTAAAATCATAACATAAAACATCTGAACTCTCCACCCAACCTCAGATAGTGGAAATGGCTTGTACCTTCTGTTTCAAGGCTTCCTGGATATGGTGGGGCCAGCAGTTTTCAGACAGTTACCCTGACCCTGTCACAAAGACTGATTGTCCTCAGCTTCTCTGATTTATCTTCCTGGTCTGGAGGTGTAAAAAGTCCCAGTGGCTTTTAGTCAGGGCCTCTCAATCTTGAATGCCCAAGAACACTTGAGTTGTGATACCTCAATGACTGACCAGACACATTTCCAGGTGGCAAACAGGGCATCTTGATCCACAGAAAGAATTTAAGTGCTATTGTATACCTGCTGCATAGTCTTGCTATGTTAGGGTAATTAACCCCCTTCCTTTTGTTAAATATTCAATGCCTTGTGAGCCTCATTTCTTAACAACAAGGAACGTGTCAACCCAGATAAAAGAACTGTGTGTGTTTGTATGGAGGGATAGATGGGGTGATGAATGGGTTGAGGTATTTATCTAAAGTGACTCCTTTTATCATGAAGCATTTTGCACACACAGAATGCACTTAATTCCATTTAGTGAACACTTACTATATGCTAAGCAAATTGTTGAATTTGAACTATAGCTATTTTCACTAGTGCCTGTTTTCTAGTTCAGGAAAAAAAATATTTCAAGGTGATTGTATCTCATTGCAAATTGTCTCTGTTTTTCCTCCTATCTCATGGAGTTTAGAATCCTTAGAATTATGTGATTGCTTGACAAAAATGTATTTCCTTTAAAAAAGATGACATTGGAATTTTGGGATAAAGAACTATTCTCTACTTCCTTTATTTTATGTCTTGTAACATATAAATATTATTCATGGATTGAGCAATAAACATTAAAGTTCTGGCTGTTGGATGTGCCTCACAGCATTAATGCAGTTTTGTTTGCTATAAGAGAGTATAGTATAGTGAGCTATTACTATTATTAATAATAAAATAATGATGATCATAATAATGGAACCTTAATCATTTCCCTGAGAATTAAAACAAAAGTTATCTGCTCCGCTCCACCCTTTGGTATGGATAAGTGAAGCCCTGACTCAGCAAGGCCCTGGTATTAGCTGCCAGTGGCATGATGGGAGTTGAAAGACCTTCAAATATAAAGGAAAAGAGATTCAAATAAGGCAAAACTAGAAAAAGGAAGAGGAAGTGGAATAATGTGTTCGGAAGAACACGGGAGCACAGAATGCAGCCCAGGGTGAGTTATTCTGAAAAATCTGAGCCAAGGACATAGGACAAAAAATGGACATCTAATGATAAAAAAAAAAAAAAAGAAAAGAAGTGTTTGAAACATTTTTGGAAAGGAAATCAGAATTGAAGAGATTATTTGTATCTTGAACACCCTGAAGAACAGAAATGCAGGAGGATGAAGTGCAGACAGCAACAGCAACAGAGTGACAACAGAAAGACCAGTAAGAAATTTCTTTTTAAAGGTACACAAGGAAACAAGGGTGGAGGCAGAAATCTGGAAGAGCTGGACAGGGAGCATCGTGAACAGAACTTGACACCACAATGTCTATATGTGAATGCTTCTTTTTTTTTTTTTTAAATTAATTAATCTCTTTGCCTTCAGTTTTCCACAATTCCTTCCATATATCCCAGATTTTTTCTCCCTCCCTTCCCCTCCCCTACCCCCTCCTTCCCTGAGACAGCGCACAGTCCCACATAGATTCTACACATACATTACTATCAAATACACCTTTGCCTTAGTCTACACGTGAATGCTTTTTGTGTGTGATTACATTACAATATGGGAGGGTACATGCAAGGTGAGAAGAAGAGAAGGGAGATAGAGGGCATTGAGTGATGTGCCAGGGTTAAGTCAAGGACTATAAATGAAGGGAAAATAATCTCTGTCTACAGGAGCGTAGATGAGGAATAGGGAGAAGAGAATGAAAAGAGAAGGGAAAGGAGACATTATTTTGGAGATGGGACAGGGTTCTACTGATGCAGGCCTCTATGGGTGGAGGGAGATGAGGACTTTACAGAGAATGATGACTTGGAGTTTGGGTGCCTGAAAAGGCTACTTGTTCTAGAGTGGGGGAGTTGGAACCCTTGTAGGTAATAAGTACTAGGAGAAGCAGGAGAGTATGGACCCAGAGAAGAAATTTCCAGACAAATATAGAACAAAAAAGTTCAATAAGAGAGGGAATAGATCAGGGTAGTGACATAAAGGAGGTTCCTTACCATGGGGCAGGATGCTCTTTGATGCCTGTAATAACTGATTGTTCAGAAAGGGAGGGGCAACAGAAAGGGGAAGCCGTGGGGTAAGCCCTACAAGGCAAAGGTAGAAAGCAGAGTCTAGAATGGATACCTTAGAAGCTTTATTTGTGTGAAAAATACAGCCAAAAGAGAGAGAACAGATGATATAGGGGCCATGAATTAGAGAATGAGGATCTAGAGAAAACAGAAAGGAAAAATAGGTAATGAGGATGATAAATGAATGAGTGAATGAAGAAAGCAAAAATGTTTTATGAAAGGAGTGGAAAGAATGAAATATATATGTATGTATATACATATATGCAAACACATGTGTGTATATATAGGTATGTACATATATGCATATACACATACATATCACCCTATAGCTACATCTATATAATGAATAGGACTAGCTGAAGGAGAGGAGAAGAAGGAGGAATTTACTTGACTGAGAGGAAAAAAGAGAGTCGAAATGTATAACCAGATGAAATCAGGATAGAGGAACTCATAAAACTCTAAAGGGAAATAAGTAACAAGGGAGAAGAGGGGAAAAGAGGTGAGAGGAAGACATTCAGCAGGAACAGGAGCACAAAAAAAGATAAAAGTAACTGAAGGAACATAATACTGTGTTTACAGCAGAAGAGGGAAAAAACCATAACTTGAAAAAATAATCAATTTTAGCAATAGATGGAAGAAAATAGAAACCTAATTCATAACTTTAAATACGAATGTGAACGGTCTAATAAAATGAAAAAGAGTGACAAAGTGAATAACAGTTCTTTATTGCATGCAAGAAACATTAAAAACCAACAAAAACATACACAAAATATAACTGAGAGGACTGAAAAAATTTACTATGCATCAAGTGCGTAAAAAAAGCAGGAGTTTGCATCATGCTATCAGACAAATAAAAATTTTATATGATTAAAACAAAACACATGGGATCATAAAGGATGCAACAAAGATCACATGAATTAACATATATAAAAATGCTTTGGAAACCTTAAAACACTATATAAATGCTTTATTCTGCATAGATACCATATTTTATTGTTAACACACTTCTGTTCATCTCAGACTTCTTCCTCTCAACACTCGCATCTTCATGAGCCTGTAGAAACTAGCTCTTCCAGAAGAGACTCCATCCCTGGCCCCATTCTCTAATACTGATGGACCTTCTCTCTGGACACACTTGGTCAGGAGGAGGAGTAAGCTTCTTCCTCAAAGCTGTTTCCAACCTGTACTGTCATCACTTAGCAACCTATTCTCCTTTGAAATTAATTCCAGTAACCCATATCACACTATTCTGATACTGGCAGCTATTCTTGGTCAGACCAAGGTCATTCTCCTTCCATTTTCAAGTTCAGTGTTTGACCCAGTCTTCCTCTCTACCATAACCTCTCTCCTTGTACTGGGGGACTTTTAATATCTTCTCAAATGCCTTGGTCCCTCAGTTTACCAACCTCCTCGATTTCTACGACCTTCACCTCCTTTCCACCTTGGCTACACAAAGGGATAGTCGTATCTGAGCTTACCATCTCCCATGTGTTTTATCTGCTTTATCCAGAACTCTGATCTTCCTTTATCTGACCTTCACCCTTGTATCCTCCCATTTGTTCTGTACTGTACTTCTCCTATACCTACTCTTCAGTCTCACAGAGATCTCTAGTCTCTTCATCCTCCCTTTGTTCAGTCCATCACCTCTGTTCTTCTCCTCTTCCTTCCTTCCTGATCTTGACTCTTTTACCGACTATATGAGGCCTCTTATATGAGGCCTCCATTGTCCCCCACTCTCCAATCCCTTCCCACCTTGTCCTGTTGCTACCTGAGTCTAGCCAAACCTCATCCCTGAATTATACCCTTTCCCATGTACTACTTTGTAAGTGCTGCTGAATGCCTTTGAATAAAGTCAGAGAGCTTCAGTGGCCCACTTATACTACACATTCATGCTATTGAATCTCATGTGAAATATTTATACTATGTGGCACCCCTTTTAATCTCTCCCAATACATTCTCTACCAACTATTCATAACAGTTGTGATAAATGTTGTCTCTCATCAAACCAATTATTTTTTTAAAAATTGCATTGATACAATTCATTTTTATATCACCTGCATTTTTGAATGTGTACTTCCCCCTTTTTCCAGCTAGACCAATAAGATTAACCAAGTTTAACAGTGTATTCGATGTTATGATTCACGTACCCCCATATCTTCAGAGAAGAGAGGGGAATAAATTTCTTCATCTCTTTTTCAGGGTCCTATATAGACATTATGCTCCCACAGCATGGTTTCTTTTTTGTTGTTGTATTTCCATTTATGTGAGTATAATTATGGTGTATATTGTTTTCTTGGTTTTTCCATTTCACTCATTAATTCACACATTTTCCCATGCTTCTCTGAATTCTTCACATGAATCATTTCTCTGTTTCTTGAAAGGATATGAAATTCATCCATCTGTGAAGAGAGTTTCTGGTAGGAATTTATTCTACCAAGGCAGATCAACACATTCTTAAGAGTTGCCTGGGGCACTGAAAGGCTAAGTGATCGAGCTGGGTCACAGAACAGTATGTGGAAGGACTTAGCCTCAGCTGCCTGACTCTAAGACCAGCTCTTATTTCATTATAACATGCTGCCTTTCATTTTTTTAGGCCATATTAATGGCCTATGTACCAGAATTTGTTCAGTCACACTCCAATCAATGAGTATCTACTCTATGAGACCTTTATTTCTGATTTGACCTCCTTATGCATATGCCTAGTAGTGGGATCTCAAGTCAAAGTTTATGGAAATGTTCTTTCATTTTTTGACATAATTTCAAACTCCCTTTGTAGAATGTTTGGACAAATTTTTACTTCACCTACAGTATATCTTTGCTCAGTTTCTAAAACTGACTACTCATCTTTTATAATCTTTTCCATTTTATTCCTCAGATTTTTTTTTTACCATCTTCAGTTTGCCTCAGTTCATGTACATCTTACCAGGTTTTTCTGAAATCATCCTGCTCTTCATCTATTTTAGTACAATAGTAATTCATCACAATCATATACCACAGATTGTCAGCCATTCCCCAATTGATGGATAGCACTAAATTTCCAATGCTGTGCCACTACGAAAAGAGCTGCTGTAAATATAAATATTTTTGTATATATTGGTCCTTTTCCTTTTTAAAATTTTTGATTTCTTTGGGATACAGATCTACTTGTGTTATTGTTGGATCAAAGGGTTTACACAGCTTTGTAGCTTTTTGGGTATAGTTCCCAATTACACTCCACAATGGTTAGATCTGTTCCAACTCTACCAAGAGTACTCTATCGTCCCAGTTTTCCCACATTCCCTTCAATGTGTGTCATTTTCCTTTTCCATCATATTAGCCTAAGTGTTAGGTATGGAGGTGATAACTCAAAGTTGTTTTAATTTGCATTTCTCTGATCAATAGTGATTTAGAGCATTTTTTCATGTGACTATAGATAGGTTTGATTTCTTCATTTAATAACTGCCTGTTCATATCCTTTGAATATTTATCAATTGGGAAATGACTTGTATTCTTATAAATTTTGCTCAGTTTCCTACATATTTGAGATATGAGACCTTTATCAGAGAATCTGCTGTAATTTTTTCACAGTTCTAATTACCATGTATTTAGCTCCATCCTATTTCCTCCCTCTACCCTTTTTACCTTGTCCCTCCTCAAAAGTGTTTTGCTTCTAACCACACCTTCCCCAAAGTGTTCGTTCTTCTATCAGCCCCCATTCCCCTTCTTATTCCTTTTTCCTCCTACTTCCCTGTAGGGAAAGATAGATTTCAATACCCAGCTGACTGTTTATGTTATTCCCTCTTTGGGCCAATTCTGATAAGAGTAAGATTCAAGCATTGTCTGTCACCCCCTCCATGGTGAAAGCTCTTTTGTGCCTCTGTTATGTGAGATAATTTGCCTCTAGTATCTCCTTCATCCATTGTATCCGTTTGTTTTACCCCTTAATTGTTAAAGATATCATCCACTCATAGTCATCCTTCTTTCTTACCCCTTAATTTTATTTTTTAATTATCATAATCAACTCATATTCATGCCTAATGTCTACGTATACTCCTTTTAACCTGCCCTAATAATGATAAAGTTCTTAGGAGTTATAAGTATCATTTTCCAAAGAAGGAATGCAAGCAATTTAACTTTATTGAATGCCCTATAATTTCTCTTTCCTGTTTATTTTTTATGCTTCTTTTGATTCTTGTATTTGAAAGTCAAATTTTCTACTCAGATCTGGTCTTTTCATCAAGAATGCTTAAAAGTCCTTTATTTTTACTAAATATCCATCTCATTATAATCTGAAGGATTATAATCAGTTTTGCGGGGTAAGTGATTCTTGATTGTAATTCTAACTCCTTTCCTCTCTGGAATATCATATTCCAAGCCCTCCAATCCTTTAACGTAGAAGCTGCTAAATCTTGTGTTACCCTGACTGTGACTCCATGATATCTGAATTGTTTCTGACTGCAATATTTTCTCCTTGACTGGGAGCTCTGGAATTTGGCTATAATATTTCTGGGAGTTTTCATCTGAGGATCTCTTTTAGAAGGCAATTGGTAGATTCTTTCAAGTTCTATTTTACCCTCTAGATCTAAGATAATCTGAGCAATTTTCCTTGATAATTTTTTGACAGATGCTCTCTGAGCTCTTTTTTTTGATCATGACTTTTAAGTAATCTAATAATTCTTAAGTTATCATTCTTCAATTTATTTTCCAGATGGTTTTTCAAATGATATATTTAATATATCATAATATTTTATTTTGATTTATTGTTTCTTGATATGTCATGGAGTCATTAGCTTCCACTTGCCCAATTCTAATTTTTAAGAAATACTTTTCTTTAATGAACTTTTGTATCTCCTTTTCCATTTATCTAATGCTACTTTTTATGAAGTTCTTTTCTTAACTGAATTTTGAACATCTTTTTCCACTAAGTCAGTTTTGGTTTTTAAGGTATTCTTCTCTTTGGTGGATTCTCCACCCCACTTTAAAATTATTTGGCCTATTCTGTTTTTTAAAATGATAATTTCATCAGTATTTTTTGTGTGTGCCTCATTTAACAAACTGCTGACTCTTTTATCATGATTTTCTTGCATTGCTCTTATTTCTTTCTCCAATTTTACCTCTACCTGTCACTTGATTTTTTGACTTCCAAAATCCTTTTGGGCCTAAGAACAATTCACTTTTTCTTTGGGG
This sequence comes from Notamacropus eugenii, assembly GCF_028372415.1. NCBI lineage: Eukaryota > Metazoa > Chordata > Mammalia > Diprotodontia > Macropodidae > Notamacropus > Notamacropus eugenii. The sequence goes on from NC_092874.1 coordinate 362,991,703, forward strand.
CTTTATAGGAAGCAATTTTGACTTTTTTATCTTCTGAGTTTGTGTTTTGATCTTCCCTGTCACTATAATAACTTTCTGTGGTGAGGATACTTTTGTTGTTGTCATCTTCTTCTATTATTGTTGTTTGCATCCTATTTCTTGACTTCCTGGGGTGGGGGTGGGGTACTCTACCAAGCTTTTTCTTTTGAGCTACTATTTCCAGATCCAGTTCTGAGGGTCTATAAGTTTTCAGTTCTTCCAAAGTGGTATGATCTAAGGAGAGATGTATTTACTTCTCTTTTGGCTTATACTCAGGTCTGTGAGTGACCATAAGCACTCTTTTCTACCCTGGAACTGACCAGGATCCTTGTTTCCCTATGACTGAATGCTGTACTGTGTTAGTGCTCCTTCTCACTTAGGGACTGTGGGACTGTGACTCAGAACTGTGTATAGGTGATGCAACAGTGTCCTGCCTCCACTACCTGCAAGGGCACTCTAAACTCCTTCTGACCAGTTTTCCAACCCCTTTACCATCTGTGGGCTGAGAACTCCAGAAGCCACAGCTGCCAGTTCAGTCTCTTGCCTCTCACCTCTAAGGCCTGTTGCTTACCAGGGAGGGTCTTGAGTTGGGCTGCACTCCACTCTCACCCCAATGAGACAGACTTTTTTCTGCCAACTTTCTAAGTTGTCTTGAACTGGAAAATTATCTTATCCTGACATTTTCTGAGTTTCTGCCACTGCAGAATTTGTTTTGAGACATTATTTAAAATTGTTTGGAGGGAAATATGGGAGAGCCCAGTTGAGCCTCTGCCTTTTCTCCACCACCTTGGTTTCACCCTCTTGTTTGCAGCTTAAAAAAATCAACCAATAGTCTTGAGTTGTGACAGATAAGTAGCTACATAGTGACACTGGCCTCTTTGCTATTCTCTGGACAGAACTATATATGGACATGCAATAGAATCCTTCCCCTAGGGTCAACAAAGGGTCTCCTGAAATCTCCTTTTGACTAGTTGTCCAACCCTCTTACCATCTGTGAGGTATTATTTGATGCATAGTCTAAAGTTGTTTGGGGGAAAATTTGGTAGATGTCAGGTGAGCTTTGCTATCTTAACTGATTTATTATTGACCAGACATTTTGATATGGAGGGAAGGGAGCCTTTTACCTTAACTCAGCTGTATTTTGTTGACAATAGCTAATTACAAAAAATGACTAACATTTACACTATGTGCCAAATTCTCTGATAAGAGCCTTTTACATATATTACCTCATTTGATCCTCACAAAAATCCTGGGAGAGAGATACTATTATTATCCCTATTTTATAGATAAGGAAATTGAGGCAAACAAGAGGTAAGTGACTTGCTCAGCATCACATAGCCAGTAAATGTCTGAGGTTGGATTTAAACTCAGAGCTTCCTGACTCTAGGTCCAGTGCTCTCTCCACTCTGCCCCCAGATGCCTCCAAATGTTAGCAATTAAATGGCCCTCCAGATCTTATTCTTCCCTTTGTCTTTCTCCTGCTTGTGAAACCAAACAAACTATGATAAACGGGCACTGATTATAGAAATAATTATACTGACTATAGAAATTTTGGGACGTTTCAGTGATGATCTGTCATATTTGTAATTATAGGACTTATTTTGTAAGATCTCTCCATTTTTAATAGTATTAGTGGCAGTGGCCTTTGTCTAGCAATTAGATGTTGAAGCTTAGGAAGGTCTTTCAGATCAAGAACTCTTTCTTCATTTGGAATTCTTGTGAATCTAATGCTATGATCTTTATTCAAGTTCACTACCTAATTATCCTCAAATGCATGCAGAATTTCCTTCAGCTCTGACAATTCTTAGTCTGCACAGTTTTGTCACCAGTGGGAAAAATTCTGGAGCTTATGTTACTGTCAGCACCCATGCTATCATTTGGTGAAAGTCAATGACATTTAAATCAAAAGTATCCCTTATAGACCACAATTTTACCTATTAAATGGAGGGAAAGGGCAACTTTCTTCCATAGGGACTCCCATGAAATTGACTTTTAAAGTGACACTATATGAAAGAATTGGTTGTTTATGAAGGAATGCCTTTCCATTAGGTTCATTTCCATTGCAAAAGGTTTGAACATAATACATTGGAACCCAAAGTGGAAATTCATGCTTTGCTCCCAGACAAACTCCCAGAACTGGCATGCCAATAACTAAACATGGTTATGGTTAACATTGCTAGCAAGCTTAATTCTTCCTTTTTGCCCCTACTTAATTCTTTCCTCCTTACCCTCTGTTTCTCCATGCACTCCCTTCCCCCTCACCCTCAGCCATATTTTTTTGTACTAAAGAAAGGAGAATAGTATGCTCCTAAGTCTCTGAGGGCAGAGATGCACTCAGAGAATGCTGAAGTTGGAAACCTTAGAGATTGTCGAATTCAACTCCTCATTTAACAGGTGGGTGAATTGAGGCCCAGAAAAATGAAGTGACTTGCTCAAAGTCACATAACTAGGTTATGTTTAGCAGAACCAGGACTTGATTCCATGTCTCCTGACTCCTAGTTCATTGTTCTTTCTGCAGTGATCATAGATGCTCTCATAGCTATGTTCCCTAAGGCCCAAGGCAAGCCTATTCTGAAGGAATGTTTAAAAAGCACAAAGGCATTACATAGTAAGTAGCAGGTAGAAGGATGCTCTGAGAAACATGATCTCTAACTTCCTCACTCTGAGCCTTGCCTCCTACATTGGATTAGCCTAATGTACCATATCTTACACACAATATGCTTTAACATGGAAGACACCCAATAATCGATTGGTAAACTATGAAGACTTTTCTATGACAAGCAATGGAGGAGCTCTGAAAGAATGAATTATAGGGCAAAGAAGATACTGCTTTACTGTATACCAAGGAGAGTATCTTGGTAATGTCACATTCCAGATGGAAATTGAGAAGTAGGCTTGACAACAAGCCTAGAGAAATGTAAAAATGGCATCCCAGAAAGTTCTACACTCTGTATGATTTTGTAAAAGCAAAGCATTTTGATAATCAACATGCTCAGGCATGTGCTAGAACCAGATCTTAATGGCACAAGAGAAATAGTTGTTAAATTTTCTTCATGAACACTATACCTTGGAAATCAATAAGTGCTATGAATCAGAACTTGACTTATGGTTTTGTTGATTGTCCAGAGTTGTGAAAGTGATGGAGGAAGTGTTTGCAATACAGATTAAATTTAAAATTATGTCATGTGTACATCCCTCCCCCATTGCTGTTGTTAAATATTTCCCAGCGTATCCCTAAATACACCCACATGTTTCCTACAGGTACCTCAACATAAGGTTGCCCTAGCATGATCTCAGTATGATGTGAGTAGATCTGGATCATTCTGGGTTGGATGGAAGACAGGCTTAGGGACAGAGAGACAGAAGCCAGTTCACCTAGAGAAAAAAGACTTTCTTAGGGGGTCATTATACTTACTGTTCTGTCTCAAAGGAGAGTTTGAGAGGTGGAGAGTGCTGGGCTAGAACCCAAAAGCAGACATGAAGAGACTGAGTTAACACCTTGATGCCAAAGAGATCTCAAGGTGAAGGCATTTGCACAGAGAAGCAAGGGATATAGGTATGGAGTAAAGTAAGATGTAGGAAGTAAAGGGAGATGTAGGCTGAAAGATCAAATCAGGTACCCACACAGGAGTGAGGACTGGACAGTGATCATTTGAGATGTGGATTCTTAAGGAAAAGCCAATTTGTGTATCTGGTTTCTCTTTCTCTGAGGAATGTTCTTATTTGAAAATGTTGCTGCCATCAGCTTTACCTGGTTTTGTTGGGACCAAGATGGCTGTGAGTGCCAGACAATTTATATTGATGCATCAAGGCTCAGCATCAAGTAAATAAAGCCTCTTTCACCCAGGCAGTGAATTCAATTTAGCACCAGCAAAATATTCAGCTTGCTCTATTCATCATTTTAAATAGTGTACTGTGAGATGGGATTCATGGTAATTCTCTAGATGGCCTTCTTGTCCCTCAACTGATTGAAAGCTGTTATTTATTTTAATTAGAAAGTTGGGACTTTTGGCTCCTTCAGAGGATGTTTCTTTGGCTGGATGCAGAGTAGACAGATACTTTATTGAAATAGACTTAATTTTAATACTGAAAAAGATGACTGAGATGAAAAGGAAACTATCTTGCTTTCTTCCTGTAAATATGGGCATGGATGAAACTATATTCTGTTCTTTTCATAGCTTCTTGCCTCGAATTTATGGGATTGAATATATATTTATGGTTATCTCAAATTTCCTTTATGAGTGCGGATGTCATTTTACCTAACTTAATTGATAATATTTAAATATAAAATGCAAGAGAGGCAGTGCAATGGTGTCAAATTCACATAGAAAACTGTACATGAGGATCCTGCAGGTCACATTGACTTACTTTTAAAATGCCATTATTATATATGTTTTAATGTATTTTATTTATTTTGTAAAATATTTTCCAAATGCATTTAAATATGGTCTTTTGTGGGCCCATGTGACTTTCAGGCAGCATCTTTGATATCTCCAGTGTAGTGAATGAAGGGCTAGCCTTAGAGTTAGGATGATCTGAGTTCACCTCCTCTTTCTGAGATATATTGACTATGTGTTCTCGGGCAAATTGTTTCATTTCTCAGTGCCCTGGGCAACTTTCTAAGACTAGTAATTGAAGTATTGGTGCCCATGTGCATAGTTGGGAAGGGATTTCCTCACTGAAAATCCCTTACATAATCGGTGGTATTACAGGACTGGTTGAATTGAATGAATACAACATACTCAGCTGGATTTGGGGGCTAGATTTCCAAATATAACTTTATAATAGCTAGAATTTGTTTAGTGCCTCCCTAATATTTCTTCTTTTATGTTACCCTCTCATGTTCTTCTAACCCAACATCTTCATGCTTTCTTCTTCCTTATCTGTTCTCAGGAAATTATAAGAAATGTATGCACATCTAAGGGTTCCCTGAATAATAACGTTGTACAACTCTGCCTCACTTAAATCCAATTCATGTGCAAGTCAAGATATTGTGTCATTTATCCTTTTTGAAACAGCAACATATTTTATTCTTCACTTGATTCCAGTGCTTAGATTCCAAAATTTATACATCATTCTGTGTTTTTTTTAAATCAGGGATGCTGGAAAGTGATCTATTTCTTTGAAAGTCAATTCCCCCTTCCTCTCTCCCTCATAGAATTATGCTCATTTTTTCTGGATAAGTTATTCTTGCTTGTAAGTCAACTTTTTTTTTTTTTTTGCTTTCTGGAATATAGTCCAAGCTCTATTCTTTTAATTTGTGTCCAAACTTTGTTAGCCATTGATTTCAGGTAGTCTACTAATTCTGTTGACTGAGAATGAAACCCAGAACTGAAATGATTTTAGAAAGAAGCTTATTAAGTAGTATGACAGGAAGGAAAGTGGATAAAGGGTGGCCCACTCCCCCAAGTATTATTTTAACCCAGTTTAGTTCCTTTATTCATATCAAGAAAATTATGTTTCCAATCTATAAACTGCTTCTCTGCTGGCCAATCAGTTATTTCCTTGTTACTTTGAACACAGTATAAGTTTGATCTGTTTTTCAGGTCAATTGTTTTTAATATCAGATGACTTACAGTTATATTATTCAGTCTTTTGATTTTGTCTTAATATATCTTATTGTCTTGTTTGTGTTCGCCCTTCATTGCCAAAGAAGACCATGACATCAGAGAAATGATGACATGAGTTGCACTTGACTTTGTTTTGAGTGAGGGAGGGCTGTGCAGGTCACCAGCCTCACTTCTCCTCCTGAGCCATCTGAATCCAGTGACCAGATATTCATCAGGATGAGTGGAGATGATCCAGGATGCACTGGGAGACCTTGGGCCCTTTAGGCAAAGGTCTTTGCAGGTACTCACTTAGGGTGAGGTAATGCCCATTCATTGAATAGGACTGTTTAAGCAGTAGCCAGGGCATGGCCCCTTTAATGAGACCAAGAAAAAGAAAGATATCAGATTGGGAGGGAAACAGCAACAGTTATTATTGATAATCACTGTAAAGCTAAGAGGGTCCAGAAGAGCCCTTAGGCAGGGGTCTATTGGAGTCCCAGCTTCAGAGTGCAGTAGGTTTTAAAGTTTTGGGAAAGGAGAGGACAGGACAGGAAAGGAAAGGAAAGGAAAGGAAACTAGCCAGTAAAACCCAAGTCAACTGGGCATCTTTTGGCCATCCAAATTACCTTCCTTTGGAGAGGAGAAGGAAGGGGAGGGGTGTCTTATTGTCTCATGGAGTTACTAACTTTTATTTATTTTATTCTACTTTTCCAGAACTTTGTGACTGGGTAAAGTTTGTACATCTTATGCCAAGCTGTTTACCCTCTTTCCAGTTCTTTTTTCCATAGTCTTCATTTCCTATTATATTTCCCCCTCTAGCACTGCACTTTCTTCTCCAGTTGGTTTCTGTAGTGCTCTTATTTCATTAAAAAATAGTTTTTTAGTTCTTTTTAAAAGCTTTTGCTTCCTCTTTTCAAAAAAGTCTAGTTGAACTTCTGCCGATGCCATTCTTTTCTTTGAGGCTCTACTTGCAGATGTTTTGGAATCATTCTTTCCTTCTTGGTTTTGATTTCTATCTTGAGCATCTCTGTCACCATGATAATCTTTTCCTGTTGGCTCATTCTTTTAACTTTACTTCCTCACTTTGGCCTTTGTGTTAGGACCAGACTGTGTAAATGTCTGGAAAGAAGACCTGGGCTACATTTGGCCCCATCTTGTATCCTCTTGATTCCTGCTTTCTTGTGATATTAAATATTGCATTATTCCATTATCTTGGGTATCTGCAAGCTTTCAGTGCACCCAAAGTATATTGATCCAGGGTGAAGTCTAAACTGACTTTCCTCCTTCTGAATTATGCAAGTTCCAGACTTGAGTAGGGTTTGAACAGCACAACAATGAGCTTGCCCCTGGTTAAAGCTCCAGTGGAATACTACTGATTCCAGCCACTCTCAGACAGCTGGAAAACTACAGCTTCAGAGTGACAGAATTGTAGAATCCTCTTTGGTCGAGGCTTCCTGCCCAGGTTATCCTACTCCTGGCTTCAGACTGGTCTGGGACTGGATTTAAGACTCTGCTCAATTCTCTGGATCATAGCCTTATAGCTGCTTTTTGCTTCTAGTTTTATTCTGTAGTTAGTACACAGCCTGGGACCTCCATCTACTCCTTGTCCTGGACTACCACCCCAAGTGTAGTTCTACACACTAGTTCGAAATGGATCGGTGACCCAGCACTGGATAGTAGACAACTGAGCTGACACCTGTTGTCTTCTGCTCTGTATCCACATAGGTCTTTCTGTATCAGAGCTGGGATCTTTTTTTTTTTTTTTTTTTTTTATGGTTAAGGTCCCAGTTGCCTGACCTGGACTGAAATACTTACTGTAATTTTTTCTTGGATTTCCCAATTAAGACTCAGTCTGGTGCATTTATAGATTTTTATGAAATATTTGTAGGAAAGAGCTCTACTCCACCATCTTCATTGCTCTCTATTTAAGATATCTTTGGATCTTTATTGTATCATCCAATGAAAGAGTTATTCCTTCCACTTTCATGTCATTCACATATTTGATGAGCATGCTTTAATCCAAATCATGGATAAAATATTCCAGAGTCCAGTCCATCGAGAACTTCCTTGCAAATTGACAAAAAGGAGATAACCAACATTCTTTCAGACTAGCTGTTCAATCAGTTCTCAATTCATCAAACTATACTATAATCCAATCAATTTGCTATGAACATTTTTATAAGGATAATATGAAAAATCACAATATAGGTGGTTGAAATCCATTTTTACTGTGTGAACCAACTCTAAATTATTTGGTGATAGTAAATACTTAATGAATGCTTGTTGCCTTTCCTTGGTGATAGCATGTTACAAAGCAATGAGGCCCCCTCCTCACTTTCTTGATCCCTCTTAATACCTTGCAGATCTCATTCTTACTTAAACACCTGTATAAACTAATTGAATTGAATTACTGGGAACAGTTACCCGATTATTAAGTCAGAAATGGGAATTGAGCCCAGGAGAGAACCAAGAGTGTTTTTTATAAAATGAAAGATCATAGATGATAAATTTAGAGATAAAAGGAGAGACCTCAGAGTCCAATCTTCTCATTTTGCAGATAAGGAAACTGAGGCCCAGTGAAGTTAAGTGACTTACCTGAAGTCACACAGTTAGAAAGAATGGGAGGTATGATTTAAATTTAGGTCTCTGCCTCAAGAATCAGTGCTCCTTTCCAATGTACCATAAAAAGTCATAGCCCTTATGGAGGCATCAGTTGATTGCTTGTGAAGGAGACCCTTAGGTATCCTAAAATATCAATTAAGAATGTTGGAAAGTCTGCTAGAATCCAGGTATTCCAAGTTCAAAGTCAGCTTCTCAGAGGACTAACATTGATTGCCTATTCATTTTCCTGCTTTATTTTGAGGTCCAGCACAATCAATGTTCTGATATGTGATATCTTGTTGTATCCTTTCACCTAAAATCCCTTTCCTCTTGATGTTCCTGTTTCCCCATGCTTCTGTCCTGAAATGTATTGTTTTAGTCCTAGAGCCTCCACTTGTGTGAGCTAAAAGGTGTTACAATAAAATTATCTACCATGTTCAAGGGTTGAGGGAATATAAGATCTTTCATGTCCATTTATAGACCGATGTGACCACATGTGTTCCCTTTTTTCCTTCAAACAGGGGCTGTGTCCCCAGATCGAAAGGTGCACAGGTATTTCCATCATGGACATCTTGCTGCTCTGAACTACAACCCAGTTTACAGTTGTAATACAGTCTGTGCTGAGTCACATGGACTTTCACACCTTTTGGCACTGAGCCACCATTGAGTCACATGGGTTGTGATGCCTTCTGGCTCTGAGACTATTAGTTGAAAACTATGTATACTGGGAAGTTGGTTAGGGTTAGGTTTAAGGTGAAGAATATTTCTTTGTGATTTGACCAGACAAGACTCTGGGTAGCCATTGTTAAGGGGCTCTCTGGCTTTGTGAACTCAGATGTTGGTGCTCCCTGGTCTGGTGATTTCGTAGCTATTACTCTGTTTAGACAGTTGGAACCTTGTCTATTGGGTTCTTTCTTGAATGCTCCCTCCTCTCTACTTATATATCTCTGCCTTATTTAATTAAAGTAAGATTACTAACCCATTTGAAGCTGTCTTTCCTTTAGAAAAGCAGATCAAGAACCTGTGTTAGTAGCCCTCCTGTGTGCTGGTGTCTTACACCCTCACAGCAGCTGCTAGCAGCATTCCCATTTCATTTGTATATTACTCCCTGATTCTTTTGTAAAACCTCCATGTCTTCACTTAACATTTACTTTTACAGTATCATCTTGAATGAGTGAACCACAATAATCTTTCTCCTGTTCTCCCTCCCTCCACCATTTTTTGTGTGCTTTGTATGGTCCAAGAACAAATAAAGTGGTCCCTGTGCATGAGAAGCTTATATTCTAGTGGGTAAGATGACACAGACCATGAAACTAAAGTTGGAAAAGGGGTATACATAGCACACAGTGGCATGGTTTGTTGTTGTTATTTGTCCTTTATTCTTCAAGAGGGCCATGACATCCAAGGGTGTGATGCCATAACATGCAAGTGAATTGGACTTAAGTGAGGGAGGGTTGGGCAAAGTCACCAGCCTCATTTTCTCCTCCAGAGCCATCTGGGTCCAGTGACTAGATATAGATCAGGATGACTGGATGACCCAGGATGCAGTGGGAGACCTTGGCCTTTTTAGCTAGAGGTCTTGAAGCTTCTCAGGAAGTGATGACGTTGTCTTGTAGCAGGCAAGATTAGTGAAGGCTCACTTATCTGAGACCAAAGCCCCAGATGTCAGGAGTCAAAGTGCTAGATTCAATAAAATTCAGGACTCATTTTTGTATTTTGCATCCCTAGCAACTAGCACAGCATTTGGCACACCATAGATGCCTGATAAAAGTTTATTGATTGATTAATTGACTAAATGCTAAGTAATGAGTTGTTTAGAGCATTCTCTTAATCTATCTGTCTAATAATCTATTCAAAAAAGAAATGAGCTTAAACTGATATTGCTTGATATCAGCTGTTGCTGATCCATTGTGATTCTTTTCTAGAAACTGGAATCAAGCTCACTGTATTACAGCTTAGTGTATTCAACTTAAAAAAATTGTAACATTAAGTTTTCTCCATCATTTGTCCTTTACTTTCCTAACATAACTTTCTCATCTGTAAAATGAATTGGAGAAGGAAATGGTAAACCACTCCAGTATCTTTGCCAAGAAAATCCCAAATCAGGTCAAGAAGAGTTGGACACAGACTAATGAACTAAACAACAAAAATCCTAACTCAAGATGAATAGTTGACACTATCTGTGTAACATTGAATTATTGCTGATATTATTTAGGAATCTCCAAGTGTTAAAAATCTAATCCATTGAACAAAAATTCATCATTTTCTATTCATATTGGCTTTTCTCCCTTGGATAATTTTCTTTCCTTGTCATTTGCTAACAAGCTGTAGTTGGTGGAGATCTTCCCCTGGAACAGCTGAGAGGACAATTCTAGACTCTGCCTAGGATGGGATCCTCCTGGCTCAGTTTCCCCATTGAGTACCTTTGAAAAGGAATGTTTCCCACCTGAGTATTCCTGAGTCTGGCTATGAGGTAGAATTGATACTATATGTTTGTAGAACTGTGATATTTTATCTAATCATGTCCTTGCTTTTCCTTTTTATGGCAAATTTCTGTAATCAAAACAAGTGGTCAATCTTCTATACCCCAGTTGGGTAAATTAGTTCTCCTGCATAGCCATGTGAAAGATTAAATCCCTGGAAGAGAACATTCTTTCTGATATGGAAATAATTAGACAAAGGGAAAAGAAGTTTGTGAAATGAACTTACAAACACAATGTTGAATCTTTATCCCATAGACTAAAGCTGGGACACATCTGAGCCTGCTACATTAAAGTATATGTTTAAGATCTGGGCTATTCAGCCTAAGATTATATTCCTTTTTATAACCTTAAACAACTTAGTAAAAGAATATTTGGCCTAGTCATCTACCTTTTATTAGATATATGTCTATATGGAATAAGGTACTTAAAAGTTTCAAAATGATGTTAAAATGATTGAGTATTGGTACAACTGCTATTCTATTAATTACTGAAACTAGATCAGAAACATTTTCAGTTTGAGAAAGAATTTCAGTACAATTTTCTTAGAGGGAGGTGACATGGAATATTTTTGTATTAATGGATAAGTCAACTTCATTCAAAGTTTGTTCCTGTTGTGGAATTAATATCTGTTTATATTGTGTGTTCTATGTTTTGTGGTACAAACATGTTCTATTATAAGCAACTTATTGCTATGCACTGTTTTGGAATTAATTACTTATAGATCCTCCCAAGTCTTTTATGGTAATCAGGGAGTAAAAGTCAGTCTCTTATAAGTAAATTCATCTGTATAACTATTAAGCTCAAGGGTAGAAGGCTTCTATCTGCAAAGTGCTGTTACTTATATTTACATGTATAGAGTTGGATCCTCAGTAGCATCTGATCCTCCTAAAGGAATGATAATCAGAGTGGAAACTTTTGAGAAAATGACAAGATCAGAAAATCCTGTATGTCAAAAGTAAATAACAATATCGTGGGGCTCTTGGTTTCTTTGTTTTTCCTCTTTTCTGACATCACTTTTAATGTTCCTTCTATTTGGGGCCTGCATATTGAACTTGTTTGTCAGATTTGCATCTCCTAGACCATGCTGTCCACCTGCAGATGGTTATGCAACAAGGATACCTGTTCTACACTCTACTTCTCTTCTCTTGATGCTACTTCAGCCTCATTTTACTCTTCTCTCCCCTCCCAACCCCCCCCACCCCCCCAAGCAGGGATAGTGCCTTTGTCCCCTCTCCCAAAAGCATTTGTATGGATGGTGAAGCAGACAGCATGGCTGAAGCAGAGAAGCAAGCAGGAGGCAGGATGTGAAATATGAGAAGATACAGGGCATGATTATCCAGAAAAGCAATCAAAGAAGACTATGCATTGAAGCCCCTCACCTTGGGGAATTGTTTTCTGGGCCCCACCTTGAACCACTTCTGTTCATAGCCCACCTGATTCCTGTTTCCTTCCCTATGCCAAGGATTAGGCCTGCTTCCTCAGTATGGAAAGTCTAATGCCTTAATTCAAATAGGGGCAAGCCATGGGGCAAGGCAAAGCACATGATTGCTGAGTGTGTCACCATCATGCCCAGGATACTAGCTTACTCCCCATGGCTCTCTTCTACATTTCCTGAAGATCCTGAATGGAATTTGTCTTTTGAGCACTCAGAAGATATTATAGGCAGCCTCTTGGATGTAAGCCATCCACTCCAACCTGTTATCTCCCCCTATCTCCTCTTGGGAGTCATGGTTTCTCCCTCTTCTTTCTCCTCATTGCGACCCCGTTATTGGTCATTTGACTCACTCTTATATATGCTCTGTGCTTTTTTAACCTCCTGGTTGAATTTGTGTCTTCTCACCCACAGCAACTTTTAGGGCACCAACCCCTCCCCTTGATGAACCCCAGTGCTTTGCCTCTCTCCACCCTGACTCAGCTGCCACTGCCTTCTACACCCCATGCTGATCAGCCTCCCAACCTATTCTGGCCCCTAAAGTGGACTCTTTGCCCCTATTCAACAGGAAGCAGCTACTGAAGACAATGACCTTTGCCCCTTTTCCTCCAAAAGAATTCTCCTACCTAGTGGTTGAGTGGGCAAATGATATGGATAGAAACAGTGCCCTAAAAGTTAAAATAATATTGATTGACTTTGTGAAGCCCTTGGTGCCCTAAAGTCTCCCCTTACCACAACTTCCCCATATCCTGGACCATATAATTCCTTGTCCCCACCTCTCATCCTGGGGAATGGGATTTCCTTATCTTGTGTCATTCATAGTCCTCACTGGTGCTTTTATCTTGCAAGACTTACCCTAGATCTCCAATCCCCACAAGGAAACTCTAAAATCATATTATTTAAGTCTGGTCCTTTTCCTATACCATTGTCTTTGTTTAGCTACTTGCTAAATCTTAGGCTCGCTGCTTTTGCGTCAATAAAGTTCCCAATGGCTACAAAAAAAAAAAAAAGATTGGCTGTAATTCCATAAAAAAATATAGTAACTAAATAATTTGGGTCACATGAGCATTCTTTTTGTAATGTCGTTTTACTATGCAGTGTAAAATAATACAATTAGTTTGAACATATTTGCAAAAATAAATAATTGCATAATATGGAAGACACTGGATAAATAAATATAATAAATAAATAGGATAAATAGGAAACAATTAAGAGGGAAAACACTGAAATTAAAAGGGGTTAGTGGAGGCTTCCTGAAGAAAGTTGGGACCTATTCCTACTATTTCTTTCTCTTCCCCCCAATCTCTTCAGCTTTTTTTCAAAATGTTATTTTTTTATTCTGAACTTAAGAAATGAAAAGCATTTCCATAACATAAAATAGAAAAAAAAAAAGGTGATTGCACATGGAACTGTAAATCTATTATGTACAACTTACTGTTAATTTTAAATATATAATAAAGTTATTGTGTAACTTTTTCCCCTCCCTAGTGATGGCCATAGTTATACACACATGAGATCTCTTCTCTTCTGACAATGCTGCCATCCTGGTGCCCTTATCACCTCATTGTTAGAGTATCACAATAGCCTGTTGGTTGGTTTCCTTTCCTCCAGTCTTTCCCCACTCATATCTTTCCTCCACTCAGCTGTTGAAGTAGATTTCTGAAAGCACAGGTCTGCCCCTGTCACTCCCCCACAATCCCCATTCAGTATACCCACTCAGTAAATGCTCTGTTTGGAATTTCAAGACCTTCCTCTATAACTTAGCCCTTTCCTAACTTTCAGACTTCTTGCACTACTCCCCTCCTTACAGTCAGTTCTACTATATGTTTTGAAAGCATGAATTTATTCCAATGTGACTGAAAGATTAGGGAACATTTGGAGCAGGATGCAAATTTTGAGTTTGCTTGTGTGAGAAGAGAAACCTTTTGTGAGTTTTTCTTCCGTGAGAAACAGTGAGAAATCAGAAAACTGTCATAACAACTTGGAATTATTTCTTAAGCTGTAACCCTTTCTTCCACAGCCATATCCCCAAACCAATTTCAGGTCTTTGTCAAAGGAAGGTGCCTTGATTACTGTCTTGTGGAATAGGAGCTGTCAGTATAACCAGGGAGGATTGGGCTGTTCCCAACCCCATTCAGTCCCCCTCCTGCGCATTCAGTGCAGCCCTCAGACCAGTAGTAGCCTGAGACTCTGGACCAGGCCCCTACTTATTATAGTATTGGTATATTCCTTAATCATTTATTTATTTATATATTTATAGTATTTATATATTCCTTAATCATTTAACATGTATCATTTTTTAAATGAGGTTCTTGTGTGTGTGCCTGTGTATGTGCACACATGCGCATGCGAGCATGGTACTCATGTGAAAGTTTTTGAGTATTGAGCCTCTAACTCCATTTTCCCCATAAGCTCTGTGGCTTTTACTGTGGGATCATGCAAGCCAGGTGTTTTTGGGTGCACATGTGTCTCATTATAGCAGAACTACTATCCAGTGCTACCAGCCTTCTTTCTCTTCCCCACACACAGATCTTTTGTCTCCCAGAGTATTTTAACTGGCTGTTCCCAAAGCCTGGAAGATCCTTCCTCACCTGGTTTCTGTGAGTTCCTCCAGGAGGCCTTTCCCATTTTCTCTATCCCATGCTTGTGTGTCTGCCTTTTAAAATTACCTTCATTTATACTGTATGCATCTTACATGTACCTTTTTTTGGTATGTTTGCTCTCCCATTGAAATTTGAGCATATTAAGGACAATGTGCTTCCCCCCTTTCTTTGTATCCCTAGTGTTTCCTATATTGCCTAGCACATAGTAGGTGCTTAATAAATGCACATGGACTAAGCTATATATTATCTGTATTTATAGTTATAGCTAATTTATTTTTTCTTAAATTAATAAGGACTAGACAACGTTTAAAAGAAACCATTTCTTAAAAGTTCACAATTCCTGCTAACCTTCACTCACTGCCACAATGTACAAAACATAGTTCAAAAGGAAAAGAAATAGAAACATAGTTCTTGAATGGAATCAGCAGTTACTATCTAAAAAAGATGAAATAGTACAAATGCTGCAAATACACATAAACACAATGAAAGCACATATCACATGTCAAGCAAACTACAATTACCCGAAGATTGACGTAAGAATGGAAGTGGGAAAATCTAGGTTGAATGAAGAAGACTCCTAGAGTGTTTGTCAAGAAAACCTAGTGTGCAGAAGTTTAACAGAATAGACGTACATCTTAATGGCAATTTTGAAATTGAGGTGTGAGAGTAATTACAAAATGTTAATACTGGAAGAGACTATAAAAGTTCATCATTTTATAAATAAGGAAACCAGAGGTAAGCAACCTTTCTCAGATCACAAAACAGATGTCTTGATACCCAAGAATGGGGAGAGAAAACTAGAGAACAGGGATACCTCATTTCATTTATTTATTTTGGGCAAGGCAATCAAGGTTAAGGACTTGCCTAGGGTCACACAGCTAGTAAGCATCAAGGTCTGAGGCTGGCTTTGAACTAAGCTTTTCATGATCAAATAATCAAATATGTGAGAAAAATATATAACATGAAGAAAGTGTGTGTGAGTGTGTTTTGCAGGGATGAGCTGAATCTCACTCATTTGGTATGGACAAAAGGGTGGACTAGAACACAGTTTGATAGAAATAAGTTTCACAGGGAAACGTGGGGGACGGTAGAGGTGGGATGGTGGGAATGGCAGTCATATTTAGAAAGAGGATAATACTAGGGATGGAAAAATTATGAGCAAAACAAAGTTACTCTTTCTGAAAGGAGAATTCAAAGGGAAAAACAAGGAAAGAATTAGAGTTGAAGGAATGACACAGGTTGTATCTTAGACTATTGGGAAGTGGCTAGACAAATTGTTTGTGAATGGAATATCATTGCAGAGCCTTTTTTGGGGCAACAAACCAGGGTTAAGTGACTTGCCCAGGATCACACAGCTAGTCAGTGTCAAGTATCTGAGGTCAT
The DNA here is from genome assembly GCF_028372415.1 of Notamacropus eugenii. Lineage (NCBI taxonomy): Eukaryota > Metazoa > Chordata > Mammalia > Diprotodontia > Macropodidae > Notamacropus > Notamacropus eugenii. The sequence continues at coordinate 363,007,772 of NC_092874.1, forward strand.
TTTTGAACTAGGGTCCACCTGGCTTCAGAGCTGGTGCTCTATCCACTATGACACTTACTACTACTCCTGAATATCATTGCATAGTAAGAAAGAGGAAAGATGATTTCAGAGCATCCCAGGTAGTATGAACTGATGAATGAAGTGAACAGAAGCAGGAGAACAATTTATATAGGTATAGCAACATTGTAAACAAGAAGAACTTTGAGAGACTTCAGAATTGTAATCAGTGCAGTAAACCACCAAGTCACCAGAGGACCTACAATGAAACATGCTTTCTACCTCCTGACATAGGAGTATGGATACAAGGTATGGCAAGAAGCATACATTCATTTTCCTTTGCATCAGTACATACATGTGTTTCCAGGTTTTTCTGAAATCTGCCTGTTCATCATTTTTTATTGCACAAGAATATTCCATTACCTTCATGTATCACAGCTTGTTCAGTCATTTGCCTCAATTTCCAATATTTTACTACAATGAAAAGGAGTACTAAAATATTTGCGCATATGCAGGTCCTTTTCCCTTTTGAATGATCACTTTGGGATATAGACCTAGTAGTGCTATTGCTGCATCAAAAGGTATGCAGAGTTTGGTTGCCCTTTGGGCATTGTTCCAAATTGCTTGCCAGAATGGTCAATTCATAACTCTATCAACGGTGCATTAAGTGTCCCAATTTTCCCTACAGCCTTTTCAGCATTTATCATTTTTCTTTTCTGTATGTATTCTATGTATTGTAATGCTCTCTATCTCTTGTCATGAATTCTTCCCTTCCCCATAGAACTGACAGGTAAATTATTTCTTGCTCCTCTAATGTCTAAGGTAGCTTTTTGTTTTAGCAAGATATAGTTTCCTTCATCTCCTTTAATTAGGTTGATGTTTGCTTTTACTTTGTTTAAGATCAAGATTACTACACCTGTTTTTTTTAAATTTTACTTTAAGTGAAGCATAATAGATTCTGCTTCAGCCCTTTACCTTTACTCTAGTGTTTCTCTTTGCTTCAAGTGTGTTTCTTGCGAACAACATATGGTAGGATTCTGTTTTTTGATTCACTCTACTATCTGCTTCCATTTTGTGGGACAATTCATCCAATTTACATTCACAGTTATGATTACTACCTGTGTATTTCCCTCCTTCCTATTCTTCCTCCTATTTGTTCTCTTTCCCCTTTCACTCTTTCTCTCCTCTCCAGGGTTTTGCTTTTCTACCACCTCCCTTGATCTGCACACCCTACAGTCAGTCCTTATCCTCCTTTACTTAATCTCCTCTCATTTTACTTCCTGGTTGTGTATATTATTCCTTCTTCAAGACAATACTAATAAGGGTAAGGTTCAAGTGATGCTCACCATTCATCCTCCCATTCTCTCTTCCACTGTAATATGTCTTGCCTCTTCATGTGAGATAAATTTAGCCCATTCTATCTCTCCCTTCTTTCTTCACTTAGTGTGTTCTTCTTTCACATCCCTTAATTTTTTTTGTCATTCCCTCAAATTCACCTTATATCAATACCCTCTGTCTATATATATTCCTTCTAGCTATACTATTAGTGATACAATTTTTAAGAATTGCAAATATCATCTTCTCATGTAGGGATACAAACAGTTCAACTGTATTGGAGGTCAAATTTTTGGTTTAATTCTCATCTTCTCCATATGAAGACTTGAAATCCTTCCATTTCATTAAATAACCATTTTCCCCTTGATGTATTATGCTTACTTTTACTGGTAGGTGATTTTTGGTTGTAGTTCTAGATCCTTTGTCTTCTGGAATATCAGGTTCCATGCCCTCTGGATCTTTAATGTTACAATTGCCAAGTCCTGCATGACCCTGATTGTGATTCCCTAATATTTGAATTGTTTCTTTCAAGCCATTTGTAATGTTTTTCCTTGACCTGGTAGCTCTGAAATTTGGCTGTATTTTTCCTTGGGGTTTTTATTTTGGCATCTCTTTCCTGAGATGATTGAGGGATGCCTATTTTGTCCTCTGGTTGCAGAACATCAGGGAGGTTTTCCTTGATAATTTCTTGAAAGATTCTGTCCAGGTCCTCCTTTTGATTATAGCTTTTAGGTAGACCAATGATTCTGATATTTTATCTCCTGTATCTTTTCTAGGTGAGTTGTTTTTCCCATGAGGCATTTCACATTTTTTTCCATTTTTCCATTCTTTTGAATTTATTTGATTGATTCATGATGTCTCATGGAGTTATAAGCTTCTACCTGCCCAATTCTAACTTTTAAGGCATTGTTTTTCTCAATTAACCTTTGCATTTTCTTTTCCATTTGGTTAATTGTACTCTTTAAGGAACTGTTTTCTTCAGTGGATTTTTGTATCTCCTTCCCAATTTGGGCAATTCTACTTTTGAAGAAATTTTCCAAGCTGTTGACTTATTTTATACTTCTCTTGCATCACTCTCATTTCTTTCCCCCATTTTTCTTCTCCTTCTCTTGTATGCTTTTAAGATCCTTTTTGAGCTCTTCTAATGAGTTCTTTCTGAATCTGAGACCACTTCTCATTTTTCTTTCAAGTTTGCCCATAGGTGGTTTGACATTGTTGTCCTCTTCTGAGTTTGTGTGTTGGTCTTCTCTGTCATCATAATTGCTTTCTGTGGACAGATTCTTTTATTTTTTGCTCAACCGTGTGTGTGTGTGTGTGTGTGTGTGTGTGTGTGTGTGTGTGTGTGTGTGTGTGTGTGTCTTTTTCCTTTCTTTCAGATTTGAGTTCTGCTGCTAGGGTGGAAAGTGCACTGTCTCAGACTTCTTGTGCTAGTGGCAGCAGTCACTGACTGTTTACCTGGTGCTTCATTGATGTTGCTCTGAGATCCACTGGGGACCCTAGTATCTGATGCTCTGCTGAGGAGATGGGGTGGGTTGTGAATGGTACTTCTGGAGGCTGTAGGGTTCTGGCAGCTTACCTGGTGCTGATTTAGGGTCCTATCTTGGGTGTCTGTCATGTACTCAGGTTGGTGGGGTTTTCTTGCATTTCCCTGGGGCTACATTGAAGCACATGGTAGTCTAGCCTTTGGAGGTTGCCTGTTTCCCGGGGACTATGCTGAAGGTGGTGGGGCTGGTGCTACTAGCTACTTGTTTGCTTAGGCCACCCTTTTCGGGTGGTGGTTTGCCCAAAGCTGTGTCATTTCAACTGTATTTGACTCTTCGTGACCTGATTCGGAGTCTTGTCAAAGACACTGGACTAGTTTGTCATTTCATTCTCCAGTTTATTTTGCAGATGAGGAAATAAACAGGGAAAAGTGACTTGCCCAGGGTCACACAGCCATTAGGTATCGGAGGTCAAATTTGAACTCAGGAAGATGAGACTTCCTGACTTCAGGCTGGGCCCTTTGTCCATTACATCATCTTGCTGCCTCATTACACTAATCACACATTGCAAACAATGTCATCAGCAATACATGTTATATATGTTGTGGTTGTAGGCCAAGTAAACATTCTAGGCACTCCATCAACAGTAACTATTTCTCCCATTTTTGCTGAAGCATCAAAAGTAAACTAGGCAATTGTCTAACTAGAGGGGTAGGTGGGTTAAGAATAAGAGTTAATAAGCACCTCTTATGCCAAACACTGTGCTATGAGCTTTGCAAATATTATAATATTTGATAAATTTACCACTTCTATTATGACCTCCTGAGCTTGTGGGTAACTTGGGATGATTATTAACAATTGTTGATTTATTGACCTGCAACCCCAATATCAAACTTGTGGGTGGCTCAAGTCTGCTGATACAGTCTCCTATGTGTTTTCTGTGATCCCTAGAGATATTCACAAGTAGAATAATGGGCTATGAAAAAAGGTTGCCTCTAGATTTAGTCCTATTCCTTTGTCTGAAATGGAATTCTACTAAGATCAGGATAAACTGAATTTATTATAATGGGTGTCAATATACAATTTCTTCCTCATTTGAATCATACTAATGTCTAAAAGCATTGTCCTTATATGGTCCCAAACATTGTCTGGGGTTATTTTGTAGATGGGCATTTTGGCCAATCTTTCAACTATTTGAGATGGGATGACTTTCTATGAATTTGCTATCTTACAAGCTCCCTGTGCAGATAATATTTCTCAGCAGAACCATATCACATTGCTAAGATCTTGATAATGTATTTGATCATCATCCCCTGTTGCTGTCTGAGATTTTTTTGAGCTAAGATTATAGATAGGCAGTGGGTTTTCATTAGCCTAGCTCTCATCCAAAAGATATACTGATTTTGAGTCTCTATGTCTTCTCCGTTTTCTGAGACTTCACTGGCTAGGAGGGTGGAATAGTAACTGTTCACAAGAATTGATATTTTGTCCTGGCCAAAGATTTTGAGAAAGCATACAAAACAGTCATTAAGAAGTATGAACAAGAACATGAATTCTACAAGTTGCCCCTGATTATGACCAAGGACTCCTTCCATTTCATCCTCCCTAGGTATCCCTACAGTTCCCAGAGTTGAGCCCCTTTCTTTGTCTATGTATAGGATTATTTTCTTGAATAAATTTATGTTTGAATCCACAAAAAAATCCTATATGTGTCTACGTTTATGCATATACCCTTACTCATACACATAAGCAAGGTCCTTTGCTGAAGGATCAGCAAGTATGAGACAAAGTGTATGTATCATTCTTGGTATTATTCAATAGCTAGGCCACATATTGACTCTGCTAAGATTTCTTCAGGTCTCAGGGTCCCTAGTATGATTAACAATGTACATTACAAATACTCAGGATGAGAATGTCCCCTGAGAGTAATGAGATATGGTTCTAGACTTCTTGATTCTTGTCCAAACCAATATTCTTTTTTGAGTAGTTGGCTTTTCAAGTCTCTGCCTTGGTCATAATAAGGCTTGGCATGGAGGACATCTACAAAGAAATATTTCTGCACCACCTTAGCAACTGTAGAAACTAAATAAAAATTCCATTTGTAGGTCATAGCAGTATCTGGTGTGGAAAAAATTTGTCAGATGTCAGCTTAAATGCTATTTCAGCCCATGGATAATATCTTGTTTACACAAATGAGAATTTTGGAGGTAGTTAATAAAGTGATTCTTTTTTCTCAAAGAAAAGATAAAAATGAATATATATATATTTTGGAGATTAAGTATAGAAAGCCATAATATTAAATATAAATGCTGTGATAAAAATTTTTAGGAAACCATTTTAGAAGCAAATAGGAGTGAAAAGTTTCCTTATGTAATTCAGTCAAATGAAAATTATAATCTTCCCATTTCCAACCTATTGCTGAATGATTTAATAATCTTTCTAAACAACCTCTCAGCACTTTTTACATAAAAATGCATGAAGCTAAGTGACAGATATTACTATTTCACCTGTCCTTCAGCATGATTGAGAAAAATATCTTCCCCTGGCTGTTTCCAAATTCATAATATGCATCATATCAACATATATAGTCAGATTAACTTGTAGAAGTAAATCATAAAGATGAAGAGATGTACATTTACCAAATATAGAATATTTATCAAATATTCAAACTAGTGGTATAATTCCCTGTTTATCCGAACCTGATTGATTCTATCTATGTAAACAAATTCACCATGTGCACTCTTCAAAGCCTTAGGTGATTCCAGCTGTGCCTGCAAAATGACTGATGTAATAGAAAAGGATCCCATTTCTAGTCCTCGAACTGAACTTCTTTTGATTTCAAATTTTGTCATTCAACTTGTCCCTGAAAAGGGGTGAAGAAGCATATTTTGAAATCATTAGTCTGAGCATAATGATCTTTTGTCAGTTTCAATCTGATTATAATTCTGGATTTAGCACATCAAACAGCTTTCATGATGAAATTTAAAATTACTTTGACTCCACCTTACTGGGTTTTCAAAAGCCTTCAGAACTTTTGATCACAGTAGGATTTTGCACAAATGAAGCTTCTTGTTACACTCCCTTCTGTTGATTGACCCCTAGAAGTGATATTACTTTATTTTCAAAATGGCTCAGCATTAATCTATATAAAGTTATGCATTTCATCCTTATATGTACCTTCTCACAGAAATTTTGTGAGTTCGTTCTATTCAATAAACCCTTTCCAATACTGTAGTTTGGGCTATTTTTTTTTCCTTCTTTTCTTTTTCTATAGATTTCAATCTATTTATGTACCAACATGCCCAAATCACCTCAAGTCATATGCTTTCACAATTGGCAGGAAGAGAGCAGAGAGGATTGATGAGATGATCTGTCTCATCAGGAAATCATTCATATTGTATATGCATAAATTGAAGGAGCAGAATTTGATCTGTTTTTGGTTTAAACTAATAATTTCTATTTTTATTTTAAAAAATTTAAAAACACATATCTCCTTCCTCTTCCTCTCTGAGTGTACCTTTTTCTATTGTCTTCTCTCTTTATGAACTCCCTAAAGCATAACATTAAAATAGAGAGATTTTTCTTCCCTACACACCCATACTAGTTAAATCTGGTGTACAGGGTATGATGGGTAAAGGCCTGGCTTGGAGTCAAAAGACATGAATTCAAATCCCAGTTTTCATACTCCCCACTTACAACACCATGGACAAGTAATTGAACTTTATTTTCTTCGTCTTTAATGGAATAATACTACTTTAACTATCTACCACTGACACCAGTCTGGTGTAGGCCCTCACTACTTCGCTCTTGGACTAATACAGTAGTCTTCTACTTGGTCTCCCTGCCTTTAATCTTTGCCCATTTCAATCCACCCTCCACTCAATTGTCAAACTGATTTTCCCAAAGCAAAAATCTGACCACTTCATGCTCCTATTCATTAAATTTCAGTAGCTTCCTATCACCTTCAAGATCAAATATAAAATAACCCTAACCTTAACCTTGTTTGGCTTTCAAAACCCTTTATGATCTTTCCAGTCTTTGTATACTTTTTTCCCTCTGTATACTCTGCAAGTGTACCTCCAAGATGGTCCTTGTATACAACACTCCATCACATGATTACTTTTTTTTCCGTAATAGCATTTTATTTTTTTTCGATGACATGTAAAAATAGTCTTCAACATTCATTTTTGTAAAATTTTGATTTTCAAATTTTTCTTCCTCCTTCTTTTCCCTTCCCTGCCCCCTCCCCAAGACATCAAGTAATCTGACATGCTATATATGTACAATCGTGTTAAACATATTTCCACGTTTGACTGTTTTCATTGGCTATCATCCATGCCTGAATTGTTCCATTTTGTTATCTCCAGTTCCTGGTTCCCTGACTTCTTTTGAAGACCTATCACCTGAAAGTAGCCTGCGCCAGTCCTCTTTAATCTTAGTACTTTCCCTCTGAGTCTACCCTCAATTTATCGTGTGTACTTCTTGTTTGTAAATAGTTGTTTGCATGTTGTCTCCATATAACTGTGAGCTCCTTAAGAACAAGGACTGTATTTTGCATTTCTTTGTATCTCCAGTACTTAACACAATGTCTGGCCAGTCACAGTTGGATACACTGTAACTTGACTCTAATATAGTGATGTCATTTTGTTATTCTTTGAGAATGAAGGATAACAATCATAATACTTGGCTCGTACTAGGAGCTTAATAAATGCTAGTTGATTGACTAAATGACTAACCACCCATAATATCTCACAGGATTATGGTGAGTCTTGAATGAGATAAAGTATGTAAAACCTGATAAAGGCATCAGGACATAGATAGAACACCTTGCTAATTACCTTAATTAGGTTTAGGGCATGAAAGAAACATTTTATGCTATGATCTGAGTCTGTTCAGGGGAATACTTATGTTTGAAGCACTAGATCAACTCTTTTGATAAACATTTCAATTTTCCTGTAGTTTTTTATTATCTGTAATCATCTGTTTTGTCATCTTTCATTTTCATGAGTTGTATTGTAGTTGAGCCAATTTTCTATGCTATGCTTAAATTACTTTAATTTAAATTAAATACTTTAATTGCATTTGAATTTTCTTTGGATTTATTTATTTTTCACATTTTGAGTATGTGACCTAGAAGAATCAGAGAGTCATAGCAGAGAGAAGACCTGAGAGTAAGGAAGGCCTGAGTTTAAGCCCTGCCTTTTATGCACACTGGCTGTGTGTCCCTGGGAAAATCACTTAATGTATCTTAGTGCTGTAGTTAATGCTATGTAAATTTGAGAGAAAATGGTAGCCTTATTTGATGGAGGAAATTGTCTATATATTAATGAAGTCACAGGTCAGTCCCTATTGCATATGACTTGCATGCTCAATAACTAAGCTTTTATAGTATTTTATTTTCCCCCAATTATATATCCTATATATATATATATGTATATACCAACTATATCAATATATATAATATTATTTGATATTATGTATAAAAAAATTTACTGTTCATTTTTTACAAGATTTTGCATTCCAAATTTTTCTCTCTTCCTCTCTGCTCTCCTGAAAATTGTAGGCAGTTTGATATGGTTTATACATGTGCTGTCATGTAAAACCTATTTCCCTGTTCCTCGTAGTTGTGGAGGAAGAAACAGTTCTAAATGAAACAAAACCATGAAAAAGTAAGTAAAAAAAAATGCTTTGACCTGTATTCTGGGTCCATAAGTTCATTATCTGGATATGGATAACATTTTCCTTTGGGAATCCTTTGTACTTCTCTTGGATCATTGTGTTTCTGAGAAGAGCTGAGTCATTCAGTTGATCATCACAAGATACCGCTGATGGTGTGTACAGTGTTTTCCTGGTTCTACTCATTTCACTTTGCATCAGTTTGTACAAGTCTTTCCAGGTTTTTTGGAAATCTGTCTGCTCATCATTTCTTATTCCACAATAGTATTTCATTACATTCAATACACCACAACTTGTTCAGCCATTCCCCAACTGATGGATATCCCCTGAATTTCCAATATTTTGCCACCATGGAAGGGTTGCTATAAATATTTTTTCACATGTAGATGATCCTTTCCCCCTTTTTATGATGTCTTTTGGATACAGACCTACTAGTGGTATTGCTGGGTCAAAGGGAGTGCACAGTTTAGTTGCTCTCCAGAGTGGTTGTATCAGTTCACACTTCTATCTACCAAGCATTATTGTCCCAATTTTCACATGTCCTCTCCAACATTTATCATTTTCCTTTTTTGTCATATTAGCCAATCTGATTGGTGTGAATTGGTAATTCAGAGTTGTTTTAATTTGCATTTCTATAATCAAAAGTGACTTAGTGTACATTTTCATTTGCCTATAGATGTCTTTGATTTTTTCATCTGAAAACTGCCTGTTCATATCCTTTGACCATTTCTCAATTGGGGAATGGCTTGTTCAATAACTAAGAATTTAAAGTAGCATACTATGAAATAATATTCAACTTGTACATTTTATATGACAGAAGTTCAATCGGTCCTTTTTTATGACTGGATGATCTTATAGTTTCTAAACTGTTCTAAGACTATTGGGTGGTATAGCAGAGTGCTAGACTTAGAGTCAGTAATACCTAAGTTTGGATCGTGCCTCAGACATTTACTAGATGTGTGACTCTGGGCGAGGCACCTGAACTCTGTTTCTTTATCTGTAAGATGGGGACAATAACAGCACCTGCCACTTAGAGTTGTTGTGAGGAGCAGATGAGATAACATTTGTGCAGTGCTCTGCAAACCTTGAATTTCTATATAAATGCTGTCTATAACTATAAATATTATTATTTTGAGTAGTTTTTTTTGCATTTTCCTGAGCACTATTCAGTAGTACTAGGTTTAGCTATACCACTCTTTCAAATCAAGATTTATATTCATTTGACTATTCCTTAAGAGGAAATTTTGAAGTATAACATAATTTACCTTTGGCTACTTAAGTTCCAAAACATTAATCTTCTTTTCTTGAACGTCTTTTCTCCCAATTGAAACTGACCTAATTGTAGCTTCTTAATTATAGCGTCTTATCCAAATGGACTTCAATTAGTTATGAATATTTTAATTTCCTTCCTTTAAAAAACTGCTTTTCAATCCTTGTCTATGACATGTAAATATACATATACCTATACAGACATGCATATATATGCATATACAACATATTTATATCTCAAAGAGTAAAAGCATGCAAAAATATTTTTCTCATTGTCCTTAACAACTCCAATTACTTCCAAAAGGTACAAATATAAATGTGTCATGATAGGAGTACATATTGTGCTAAAAGGTATACTTCATAATGATCATCACCACTTTGACTCATTCCCTTGATCTCTGCTGACTGAAAGCAAGCCGTTACCTGATCTGTCACTTACTTAACCTTCTGAGATGGGTGCACAGTACACTGTTTGGTCATTAGCAACCATGAATGCTGCTGTATTCCTCAAGACTCCAGCTCTCTTGTCTGACTAGTGATAAAACTGGCTTCATGTTAAATGGAAATCTACATGACATGGCCTGGTAAATGTTCAAAATGACCAAAACTACAGTATCTTTCTCTTTTTGAGTCTCAACTTCTCATTCCTAGACTCAACTACTCAATAATGGCCTTCCCCCTCAAACTCATAGGATTGGACAATTTCACTGTTAATGGACATGCAATTTATTAACACAGATATGTAGTATTGGACAATCACATAAACAAAGTAATGCTTCAAAAGCAGATGGCAGTGATGTTGAAGGGTGGGTTGATTTCTCGTTTTTTCTCTCACTCTTCCCAGTTGCTCTCTGAGGGTAAGTGAGAAAGAAAAGTTTTGGGCAGGTTGAAAAAACTAGGGGGAACTTCCACAGCAAGCATTCTGAGGAGTTGAAAAAGAAAAAGAAACTCTGCCTTGGAATATCACTTTGTCATATTCTGTTGGCTATTGTTATCTGCTGGGACCCAGGAAGTTCTTAGAATGTTCAGTTTTGGTCTCAGCTATGCATCTCTATTCTGTTATACCTCTATTGTATTTAGTAGATACCAAATCCATGAATTGCCTCACAAATGCTCCTCATTCTTGCTTTGCTTCTTTACTATAGGGAAGTGTACCTGGATTATTGAGGACTATGTGGCAAGAAAAGCAGGGAATCTCAGGATTGACTGCAAAACAAAGAGAAAAAATTTTTTATTCATTTGACTAGAATTCTATATATAGAACCAAAGACTTAAAAATGGAAGTTACCTTAAGAAGGATCTAATCCAACCATGATCCAAATCTTGAAAGCTAAGTATCAGTTTATCCTGAATAAGTGATGATCACTCCTGTACCTGAAGACATTTATTAACTGAGAACTCATTAACCTCTCAAGATAGTCTTCGTCATTTTAGTTATAACTTTTCAGAAGTTGCTTTTTCTATCAAAACTAACTCTGCCTGCCTTCAACTTCTACCCATTGGTCCTAATACTTCCTTTTGGAACTAAGCAGAATCAATTTCATCCTTCTTTTCCATGACAAATACTTAAGCCTCATCTTGGCTTATTTTCTCATTATATGTAGGGCTATAAGGAAAAGTATGAGAACAACCCTCCATTTGAATCATATAATCTGAGAGGTGGGAGAAGTACATGAAATCATCTCTTGCAGCAACGACAATAGTGAGTGATTTCTGAGCATCCTCGTATGTTCCCTGATTATACCTAGTTATTTTCATGCTGTCTCTCCCTTTAGAATGTGCCCTGCTTGAAGATAGGAACTGTTTTTGCCTTTCTTTATATCTCCAGCACTTAGCATAGTGTCTGGCATGTAGTGAATATTTAATAAATACTTGTTGTCTGCCTAATAATTATTAAGATGGAATAACCAAAGTAAAGTATGGCAGAATTGGTGATTTGGGTCATCTTTGATGATCCAAAGAGTTTGCCCTAACAATTAGTGTAGGAACAATCAAGTATGTGAGGACTACTTATTGTCCCAACTGCGATATATAATGGCCCAGCAATATACAAATCTCGAGCTGTGACTCCAAGTATCTTACTGATTCAAAACTCCATCTCTTTATCATTAATATTTTTTCTGTTGAGGTTTTATGGATAGAAACATGAAATACTATTATCCTTGATGAATCAAAATTGTGAATCACCCAAAGGACAATGAAGAGACACAGTGGGTATGAATAGGCAGCAGCCTGTCTCTAGTGAGAGTCCATGTGTTCTACATAATATCAGTAGACTAAGGGAAAGAGCCCTAACTCTTTGGGTGGATGATGGATAAGAGTATGCAGGATGAAAGGCATATTATGATCCATACCAAGGGAGGGAACCAATGATGAGATCATTAATCTATTATACCTAAATATGGTATGAGCTATGATTGATTCAATTGTGGTGAATCTGGACAGAGCCAGTAAATTAACTTCCCCAAAGCAAGTTTTCTGTTTTCCAGTCCAGTGTTCATTTCACTGTACCACACTGTCCTTGACCCTAGGCCACCCAAAACAAAAAGCTGAACCAAAATAAGACATTCTGTTATGACTCTAGGTCTTCCAGTGTTCAGAAAGACACTTCTGGTACTGGTGGCTTTGCATTGTACTACAACCCTACTTGTCCCCTCCATTTATTTACTTATTTTGTTCACAGGCTTTGAAGGAAAACACATTTTTAGCACCAACAATCTTTCCTAGAGGAAAGAATCATTTTTATTCCAATTGAGTATCTCCTATACTAGTCTTCCAGTAGGTGTTCTTACCTAATTAGTTGGAATTCAGAACAATTTCATAGCATTATTTAAGAATCATAAAGATAGACTGCTGCTAGTACCACTGCATGTAAGAGAATGATCAAGAAGAACCACTTTATGAATATTAAAGAGAACACTTTTTTCTAACTCAGAATATAGAAAATGAATTAGAATGAGAAGACCTAGATTTTTTTTTTTACTTAGAAGTCTTATTTTCTTTTATCACTTGTTGGGTATATATCTAATTTTGAGACATTTCATGGTTGTGTTGTGTTAACTATACTTTTTTGTTGTGTTAACCATACTTTTTTCTCAACAGTGGCCATAGAAGTAACAGATTTGAGAAGGATTTAGATGCTGCCTATTTCTTTCAAAGCCATAACAACAAATTTCTTTGCAGTTTCATCCAAAAGACTAAAGTAAAGGTTGGTGTACACAATAACATGAAGTACATGAACCCATTTTGTAAGAATTTATTCTTCTCAGAGGGCTTCTTTCTCTCTCTCTTTTTTTTTAAATTATACCCTTTGTTTTACTGATACAGGAAACTCCCACTGAAGAAATTCCTTCTACCATTGAAGATAGGTTTTTGTTGCTGTTCAACTGTGTCTGACTTTTTGTGACCCCATTTGGCATTTTCTTGGCAAATATACTGGAGTGGTTTGCCTTTTCCTTCTCCAGATCATTTTATGGATGAGGAAATTGAAGCAGACAGGGTTAAGGGACTTCCTAGGGTCACACAGCTAATAACTATGTATATTTGAACTCAGATTTTTCTGCTTCTAGGTCCAGCACACTGGATCATCTAGGGACCCATTGAAGATAGGTACCTGTTCACCTACTTCAACTCTTAAAAGTTTGCCCATACTACTGAGCATTTAAATGATTTGTCTGTGTATCAGAAATGTAACATAAACTCAATTCTTTCTTGGTCTTCTTGATTCCAAGGCCAACTCTATTCCTTATGGGATTCTACTTCTCATGGCCACACCTTACTTGAATGACTGACCTTTACATAAGAGGAAGAATCCCTTACCCCCAAACAATGAGTGCCTTAAAAAAATTATAATTTTAGCTTTCTTGCATTTGATTCTGAAAGGGGTCACATGGGGGAGGTAGAAAGTACCAACCAATCTTCTACTGTATTTCATGCCAGATTTATAGTCTACCTTTTGGTTAACATTACCATGGCAACTTAGGAAGCTAGGTGGCACAGTATGCTGGTCTTGAAGTTATGAAAACATGAATTCAAATACTGCCCCAGATGCTTACCAGCTGTGGTAATTCAGCAAGTCACTTAACCTTTCTCAGCCTCATTCATCATCTATAAAATGTGGATTATATAATCAACATCAAATTGCCTTCTCAAGGAAAAGTGAGGGGTGAGAGGGAGGGAAAAAATTCAGAACTCAAAATTTTTAAAAATGAAGGTTAAAATTTGTTTACATGTAATTGGGAAATATTTAACAAAATAAAAAAAAATATTGGAAAACTACAGATAGGGATAGTACTATCACCTACCTCGTAGGGTTATCATGCAGATCAAATGAGATCATATATAAAGTGCTTTGTGAACTTTAAAGAACTCTATAAATGCAAGTTATTTGTATCATTATTTCCTAATAAATATAACATTTCTGGTACACAGGCAAATATGAACATCATTACATTCATATTTTCACTTTTTTTGAACCACTTCTTTTAGCTATTTGAATCTTTCATTCTCCGCCCCCCTTTCCTTTTTGGATATGGACATTGATTTGTGCTCCAAATGCTCTCATGTAAGTTTCGTAGCCTTGGTGATACCTAATTTACTACCTACCTCAAACACTCCATACTTTGCTGGCCACTAGATGTACTATCCAATTAAACTAATAAAGAACATGGCCCCAAAGAGTAAAACTGCCAAGATATGATTCCATTTGTTCCTTTTTCATATTTCATGATAACAAAGCTTCCTAGTCCCAAAGCACAGGGAAATAAGTCAGATGGTTTCAGTTTGTCTTTTTCCTCTAATGTTAAAAATATATAGTCAGATAGTTTGTGATACAGTGTGGTTACTATAAATTTGATGTATTGGATAGAAAGGTGGGAAAGAAATTATGTTTCTTTCCCAGGGTTGAGACAAATATAATCACATCATTGAAATCTGGAGAAAGTTCAAATATTTAAATAGCTACATGCATATTTAAGGTAGACAATCTGTTGGGCTAGTAATAAGAAAATATTTTTTTCTAAATATTAAAAGCATACGAATCCAAGTGGCAAGGAAGACTATCACAATTTAATGATACTGGGATAAAAACTTGAAATACATTCTAACTGAATGTCCAGAAATATTTCTTAGGTAAGACCGCTGAGAAGTTGGAACCTCCTTTCTTAGGTCACTGAAAATTGAGCTGCATTAACACTGAGCTGAAAACTGAGAGTGACCTACTTCCAAATATAGGAGATATAGGAGATAGCCTGAATGATTTATTTTGATTTCTTTCAGAAATCTCTGGCTTCTCTGATTGGAGGAAGAAATCTTACCTTGTGTGGTAATATGAGTTATCCCCTGAGTCGTGGCTACCACTCTTGAGGATGTTTGTAAAATGTGTTACTGTGGTTATGAGTCATCTTCCTGGTTACTGTCAATATCTCTTCATTTCCAGTTGGTAAAGGAAGATGAGTCATAGCCACTGGAATTGAAGCAGCACATTTTGGAAACATTTGCAATACAGGTTTTAGCATCAGAACAATATATTTATTTTTCCCCTTGAGAACTCTTCCTTTTTTCTTATGGCTTGTCTGTTCCATAGACACCTCTTATGTTAACTATCTGAAGGTTTTGACAACAAAATATTTTAATAGTTGGCAGTCTCCACTTAGCTAGGAACTTTGAGTTCTTTAGAAATGGTGGGTGGGTCCTTCTTAGTATGAGTAATGCTAGAAATATGTTTTCTATAGAAATCAAGGTCAAATTTCTCATCTAATGGTGCTCAACAGAATTCCCCTTATTTTCTGCACTCATGAAACACTGGTTTCCTCTATCAACCTTCTCTTAAATCATAAATAATCTTAAGTGATGTAGTATACGTATATAATGATTTACTTATTTTTACTTTAACCCAAGAGATTAATAAGTTCCTTTTATAAAAATGTCACTTCTTTTGATTAATTCTGCTAAGTAAAAATGCTTAATAAATAGTTGTTAAAGACCATTAAGAAGCTGACTTCTTTTTTTATTCACTGTTTCTCAAAATTATTATATCCCCACAGTAATATATATTTCGTAATCTTACTCTTGATTTTTTCTTAATTTTTCATTTAAATATTTTGTTTTTATATAACCTGCATTTTATAACACAAATAACACATCAACCAACTGTGACATTATGGGTAATGTTCCACACCCATAGTTTCCCAGCTCTCTAAAGGGAGGAAGTATATTTTCTCAACTCTTCACTGGGGCCAGAATTGGTCATTATAACTTTACATATTGTTTTATTTTTGTTTCCATTTGTTTTGCTATGGTCATTGTATATATTGTTTTCTTGGTTCTACTTATTTCATTTTATGTCAGTTAATATTAGTGGCCCTTTCAGGACCCTGTTCTAGGCTCGTTATCCCAACCCTAGACAAGCACCAGGTAATTAATTCCCCATAGGGTACGTGACTGCTATCAACTAGCATTTATTATATTTGTTTTATGCCAAAAGATTGTGAAAGGTGCTAAGAATACAGATATAAGTAGGAAGAAAGAATCCCTGTCCTCAAAATGCTTACATTTTAATGGGGAAAGGCCACACATAAAAAGAAGCTAAGAAAGAGGAATAGAACAAAGGTTCCCAGTAAGGGGTCATGACTGGCCTGGACACTCCTTAAATGGAGTTCCCAGTAAGAGAAATCCAATCCGAGGGAGATGTCATAGGAGAGTCGAGTATTTCCAATGTGTGAATTACAGGGCTGGTTTGAGACTTTAGGGTGCAAAGCTATGGCATGGCAAAGTAAGGCTTCAGGATGAAAAACTGGAACATGGTTGATGAATTTCAGAGTGTATCCAGGAGTGCTCCTAAAGGGTTTCAATTTCAATCACTCATGAGTCCACTTCTAGGATGCTTTCCATTATCAATCACCTAGGAGAATTGTAGTTTTCAAGGGAAAAAAAAGGTGCTTAGTAAGGGAGTAATTGGAATAATAATAGTCTTGCTATTTTTGCTTGCTAAGGTTACATTTTCCCCTTGCTCACATAAAGTCTCTGGGGAAAGTGGGCTTACACTTAAGGCACAAAGATGGATAAGGCACTGTAATGGTACTTTAAATAGGAAGATCTTTCCCATTAATTTATAGGCCCATGTGACCTGCCCAGGTCACATGGAAGTCTGAGTCATATGGAGCCTGTGTTGGGAAGAGATTGCTGAATGGGAGAAGCAAGAAGAGGCAGAGTTAGAGCAGAGCTGAGAGGTAGTTAGTGATGAGAGCAGTCAGAGTTAGGAAGGGTGCAGGTAGGCAGACAGCTGGCTACTGAGAGTGAAAGAGTCTGCTGGTGATTTGCTTAATGGAACTGGTTTGTGGGAAGCCTAGCAGGGGGAAGGCTTGGAGATAGTATCGTTCTCTGCATTGTAATTGTGTATAGATTTTTGTTCCTATGATAAATTTGACTTTCTGAGGTCTGAATAAATATTTTGGTTCTGTCTTCCACGTGGAGAGTCTGTTGTATTTCACAACGGAGAATTGTACCAGGATATTCATGGCCATGGTAGGCACTGTAAATACTGCATTGGTGCTACATGTGAGACTGATCAGAACCTCAAGGCTTCTGGCCCTAGATGTCCCTTTTCCTCTTAGTGAAGTCTTCATGATGCTCTCCTTAGGTGTAGCTCTATGCTGGGATTTGAGGATCAGTAACTTTGTAGAATTCATTTCTCCCTGCCCCAAGAGGTGATGATCCCTGAAATTGCCACTGTCCCTGGGGAACCTCCATCTGCAGGTACTTTCTCTGTTATCAGTCACTACCACTACAGAGAACTCCACTAACAACTGCAGTGGTTGCTAGGATCTCTGAAAGATCTCCTGGTTACCTGGGCAGTCTTTTCTGGAAATACTCATTGGGTTAAGATTAGAAAAGAATAAACACAAAAGAAACGGAAGGGACATGCTCAAGGACATGTGACAATTTTATGGGAGATAGCACAGCTGTTCCTTGCTCCCATCTAGCAGTTCTGCTTTATTCACTTCCAAAACTTCCTGTGAAATAATTGTTGCAAGGTGATTGCAAGATAAAAGCAGAAATGACATAACAGCTTTAATTTTCTTGGAATCAACCTTAGAGGGGGAAGAGACTTTACAGGTCATTTGAACGATCCCCCTTGTTTTATAGATGGAAAGTGTCTCTTCCAGATACATTTATGCAGGTGTGTGGTACATCATTATTTTTCTTCATCATGCTGTTTGACTTTACAGAATTTTTCAATCAGTACATTAAAAGGAAACAAAACATTTCTTAATCACTCAGAAACACTAGGAATACTATGATTAAAATTAGCTTCACAGATCACTTAATAGATGCATTTTTTTCTGAAGGTAATTTGTAATTAACCCCTTTCTCCCACAAAACTAGCCCAAAGCTGGCCTTGAACATTATTTGATTGGCTCAAAATGCAGTATAAATACAAAAGAAACCAGCAACTATCTGACTATTGCATGTGTCCTAAGAAGAATATAGTATTCCAAGTTTCTGCAGCAAAGGTCAGCACTTAACAGATACTGCTGCACAGTTAATAACCCTTTAAAAACTTGAGTAAGAAACTCCAGTTTGAAGCCATATACCTATTTTTGAACTGTGTTCATGTATGTAGTTGCATGTAGATAATGTAACATTTTTGTATTTTTTCTTGGATAGTTGATGACCTGCACAAGGCTTTAAAGTATGTGCCTGTAGAACTCTCTTTGTTATTTACTTTCTCTTTAGAGACAGAACTGGGACTTAATTGCAAAGAAAAATGATTCTTTTAAATAACAAAACACAGCTGTTGGTTGGGTTAGCATTTTTTTCTGAATTATCTGGAAATAATGTTTATTGTAAGTATTTGGAAAGCTAATTTTTTTTACATGAAATCAGGCCTTTCTGCAATACTCTAATTTTTTTTTTCCATTGCAAGCCTTTGTGTTCTCCAAATCACTTTCTACCTGAAGATATAAATGGATAATATAAAATTAATGAAATTCATCAATATGTAAAACATTCCATTAAAAAAAGAAATTTTTAGACTTTGTACAAGCAATCTCTCTCTACCTATGAATTTAATATTTTAAATTGAGATGGGCTTATGTTTATGTAAATATGCTAATCAGGATCATAATGATGCTGTTTTAGGATTATCAAAATGTTCTTTTTGCATCCTACCTTTTTGTTCTTCGTAGTCATACTCAGACAGACAGTTCTGAATGCTTCACATTAGCCTTTGCATAATGGTGGCAGAGAATCTGGCCTCAGATACATATTAGCCATGTGACCCTGGGCAAGTCACTTAAGCTGTTTGCCTCAGTTTCCTCATCTTTAAAATGGGGATGATGATAATAGCACCTACCTCCCAGGGGTATGGTGAAGATCAACTAAGGTAAAAATTGTAAAGTGCTTATCACAGTGTCTGACACATATTAAATGCTATATAAATGTTGACTATTTTTATAATTGTTGTTGTTATAAAAAGAGGCAAATGGGAAGTAAGACCAGAGCTACTCTACTTGTGTGTTTATATCCTTCATGGGATGGGCTTGTACTTGGGTATCATTTCTGTAGTAACTTTTTATAGCTGTAACTAAAATCTGGATGTATGAAAGAGAGTTAAGGGAGGATATGAAGTCTAGCCAATATTTCTCTTAAGCATAGCTTGATAGTCTTTAAATCATAGAATGTTAGAGCTAAAAGGGACCTCCAAGATCATACAGTCCAGTCTGTTCATTTTACACACAAAGACACTGAGTCAGCAAGTAGTTATGTTGACCAGGAGTAGAGGCTTCATTGACTAAGCTGTTTTTTACTAAAGTGAAGTAAGGAACTAGTTGAGCCCTGTTTTCTCTAAGAGTCTCAAGTCTTTGACTTGAACTCCACATGGTCTCATTTTCCCTTGAATCCCCTCCCCCACTTTCTAAGTTGAGAAAAGTAGCATTTCAGTGTTTATAAGTGTTATTTTTCTCTTTCTGCTATTACTTTTGCCTGACACATGTAATAGAATCCCCTAGCCTTAGTTGAAAATTTAATTCAATTCAACAACTACTTATTCAAGGCCTACCATGTACAAGCAAAGGTGCTGTGGATGCTGGGATAAAATATGACCCAATCTCTGCCCTAAAGGAGTTTAATTTCTATTGAGAGGGGAAGATTATGCCATATGTAATGAAGACTGCAGCTTCAAGCTGGAGAGTGATGCAATCAGGAGTATGCTGGAGTAAGGACACAGGTAAGTTGGTTGTTGTATGTTCAGAAAGAGCATTTATGCCTCAAAAATAAGCCAATACTAATAAGTCGGTATATTTTGTTGATTGTCTAGACTTAAGAAAGTGATGGGAAAATGTTAGTAACATGAGTAAACTTAAAAGTGTGTCTTCGTATGGTGCTACTATTATCCTTAATTTACAGATGAGAAGACTGAGGCAGAGAAAAATTAAAAAAAAATAACTTGCTTAGTGTTGTACAATTAATAAGTGTCTGAGGCTAGATTGGAACTCAATTCTTCCTGATTGTAAGCCCAGTGTTGTTCACTGTGCCATCTAGCTGCTCTGTTGTGGAGGTATTCTCTTGTGGGAGATTCCAAAGGTTTTTAAGGAAGAGCAACATGGTCATACTTGTGCCTTAGGGAGATTATTTTGGTAGCTGTGTGAAGGATGAAAAGGGAAGAGAGGACTTCTCTCTGTGTCCCTTAAATGTTGTCTTCCCTATTAGATTCTAAGCTCCTAGAAGGCAAGAACTGTCATTTGAGTCTGTTTATATCCTTAGTGTTTATCATATCATACTTAGGAAATGGTTGTTGATTGATTGATTCATTACATGAATACATGCCCAGGGAAATAAGCAGAGAAAAAAAATATACAAAAGGACTACAGCAATGTAAATCAAAAGAGCAACCATGTTCAAAAGTCAAAAGTGAAACCTGTATGTTTTCGGTGTATTTTTTGGCTGTGCTGACTTCTCTCTTCTTTTTCTTTTTTTGTCTTAAAAACTAAAAATACTATTTGTCATGGGATTGCTGTCTGAGAGGGGATTCTGTTATGAAGTAAAAATAAAAGAAATTGATAAAAAAACTTATTTCAAAATATAATGGGTATGAGGTGATAGAAGCAGAAGCAAATTTGGACTATTTTTTCTAGGTGTTTAGCAATAAAAAGGAGAAAAGCTAAAAGTCAGTAGGTAGTAGGCAGAGGGGAAGGTAAAATGATTTTTTAAAAAGGCTGAACTTATTTTTAGAAAGCAGAGAAGTCAGTTAATATAATAATAGTGGCTTACATTTATGTAGCCAGGTATTATGTCAGGTACTTCATTAAGCACTCTTCAGTTATCATCTCATTTGATCCTCATGACAACCCTGAGATCGAGACACTATTATTATCATCATTTTACAGATCAGGAAATTGAGGCAAATGGAGATCAAATGACTTTCTGAGGGTCACATGGCTAGTAAATGTCTGAGGCTGGATTTTAATTCAGATCTTCTTGACTCCAGGCCTGGTGCTCTATCACAAAAAAAAAAAAAATGAATGAAACAATCACTACTTATAAGGAAATTAAATTCAACTAAATAATTTTATAAAGAAATTAAAGAGGATAAATACAAATAAATACAAGTAGTTACCTACAAGATAGTTTGGGAGCGAGGGCACTAACAATTGGGGAAATTAAGTGGACCTTGACCTACATTTCTGAGACACAGGTGAGGAAGGAATTAACTCCAGGAATGAGGTGGTGTGTGTGTGTGTGTGTGTGTGTGTGTGTGTGTGTGTGTGTGTGTGTGTGTGTGTGTGTGTGTGTGTGTGTGTGTGTGTGTGTGTGTGTGTGTGTGTGTGTAGGGCTGTTGTTATTGTTTGCTCTTCATTCTTGAAAAGGACTGTGACATCAGGGAGGGGGGGGCTGCGATGACTTGCAAGTGAATTGGATTTCAGTGAGGTAGGGCTGTGCAAAGTCACCAATTTGTCCTCTGAAGCCATCTGGGTCTAGTAGTAATGAATAGATCAGGATGACTGGAGATAGTCCCGATGCAGAGGGAAACCTTGGCCTTTTTAAGCTAAGGTCTTTAACTTAACAGGTCTCAGGTTGACTGAAGCAATGGCCATTCAGTGATTAAGGCTAGGAAAGAATGAGGCAAAAAATGACCTCTTTTAGCTAATAAAAAAAAAATCATTCTGGGTGGGGATGACCCTCAGAGTTTCTGGCCCAAACAGAAACAATCGCTATTTATATTCACTTTGAGCCACAACTAATAACCACTAAGTGAGGCTTGGGCAGGGATCTGTTGTTGGCCAATCCACAAGAACCAGAATGGATTGAATTTAAGGCATGGTCTTTGAGAAAGAAATCTAGCCTGTAAACCCTAAGATATTTTGCTGGGTTTCAGCCATCAAAATTTGCATTCTTTTGGGTAGAGTACTGGCAGGTAAGGGTATCCACATACCCTGTGTGGATAGAGGGAAAGAAAGGAGAGAAGGGGGAAGGGGAAAAAGAAAAGGGGGAAGGAAGGAAGGAGCAGCTTTGCTCAACTGGAACTGGGGATGGGTGACAGTGTAAAGACAGATATGGGAAATAGAGTGTCCTATGAGAGGAACAGAAAGGTCAATGTGACTGCTTTGAGGGATGTTGGGAGAAGGAGTGATGTTCAACGAGGCTGTAAAGATGCTTTGGGACCAGGAGATGAAGAACTTTAAAAGCTAAAAAGGAATTTCTGTTTCATCCAGGAGGCCATAGGGAGCCACTGGAGTTTACTGTGTAGGGGAGTGACATGTTTAAGTCTTCTGCTGAGGAAAATCACTTTCTCAGCAGTGTCAAGGATGAACTGGAGTGGTGAAAAAATTGAGTCATGGAAACCAATTAGGAGAGATGAAAGTTGAGGAAGGGGTTGATGGGGCAAGCTCTTAGAGGATATACTGTTTCTCTAACAGAATGTAAAGTCTTTGAGAGCAGTGACTATTTCATTTATCTTTTATTCCCAGTATCTAGCACAGTGTCTGGTACATAACTAGCACTTAAAAATGCTTGGTGATTGATTGATTGATTTTTGAGATCAATTAGTTAGATTTGCAAAAAGAAGGATGACTTCAGGCAATAAAGATGTACAAAGGTTTTGAGGGGTGATGGAAGAGAGATGAAGGAACTCACATGAAATATTTGTCCTCAGATTGTATGACCCTCGCTCGGCAAGTCACTTAGAGAGGTATTCCTTTAAACTTCAGTTTGCTCATCTGTAAAAATTAAAAATATATGAGTAAAATGTAAATATATTTTGCTACAAGAAATGAGGAAATTGATGATTACAAAAGGCATGGAAAGATATATGATCTGATACAGAGTGAAATAAGCAGCACCAGAACAGTTTATAATATTACATCAATACTATAAAAACAAACTATTTTAAAGACTATTTTTATAAACTGAGGAAGAATTAAATGATCTGGATCAAAAGCATAATATATACAATAGCAGTAGTGCTGTATAAACAAACAACTCTGAAAGCTTTAAGCACTAAGATCAATACAGTGACCCTGATTCCAGAGAATTAATGGCGAAACAAGCTATCCATTACAGGGAAGAGATTGATTTAGATTGCAGAATGAGACATATTTATTTTAAATGCAACCATGGTGGAGATTTGTTTTCCTTGAATGTGCATATTTGTTATAAGAAATTCATTTTTCTTTTCTTTTTTCCCAGTAGGAAGGGGCTGTAATGGGAGATGTGGAATGTTCCATACTATTTCAGCGGTAGTCACTGTATTATTAATTTTACTTAGTTACAAGACAGGTCCCAAAAGGGGAATAATTTGTAAAATGTTTGTAATATGAAAATAAAATAAATCAATAAAACTTAAAGAAGAGAACTGAGGAGAACAGAACCAAAAAGTCTCAGCCTTCCTGTAGGGACGGGAAAGACAAAGATTATCTCAGAACAACTCTGCAATAAAGCCTTGCTTAACCAATGAGATGGCATTTATGAAGCACTTAGTAGTAGGCACTATATAAAATGCTAGCTGCTGAGGCTGCTGTAGCTTTTGTCAATTACTTCTGGTCAAGGCTGGTCATACTCTAGAATACAATCCTATTCAGTTTTAACTTTTTGAGAGTTGGAAGCAACATGGAATCTTATCTGTTCTAAGCTTTGCTATATCTGAAGGTCAGCAGAGTTTTCCAAGGAAGAAATCACTTTTTAATTACAGAGGTACCACCTTGTTGAGACAGACAGAATGTTACCTCAAAAAAAAAAAGTAAAGGGCTAGCCTAGATGACCTATAAAGTCCCACTAAATGCTAATCACATGACCCTATGACCTCAGTAAAAATGGAGATGAGGTCATCTATTAAGATGGAGTATAAAAGGTAATCAGAAAGAGCTGATGGACTCAGAGAGAAGATTAAAGCATATTTTCTTCTATTTCTTTTTATCCAGAAATTTGTTTTGCTTTTCCATAAATATTTGTAATGAGTTTTGTTTTCCTTGCACTTCTCAATGAATGGGAGCAGAGGGCTATTGAAACTGAAAATACAATAAAATTGAATTAAAAAATTAGAATTCCTTCTTCCTTCAGATGTCACAGGAGGTAGAATTGAGAGTTTAAGGAAAGAGATTTGCAAGAGTGATGGGGTGTATGATAAAGAATCAGAGATGAGTAATAATACCTCTGTATGGTAGCAAAAGTGTGGTGGAGATCTGATGACATTGATTTGTAGTGGGTGTAGTTCCAGCCAGTAGGGTTTCATAACTTTGCCCAGTCATACTTAGCAGTTCAGGAATGAAAACAGACTGAGTGGAGAAGACAAATGACAACTGGGACCCAGGGTTAAGGATTAGCAAAGCACAAGAAAGGCAATGGAGCAAAGGATGCAAAGGTGGTCTATGGCCCTGGAGACAACTCTTTGAAAAGCCAAGGATATGAATGGATGAAGGTAAAAGAATAAGAAAAGAAGAGAATTTCAGGGTTCAAGATCATGGAGTCTGGACAGTGAAGGAGAGGGCTGGGAACCCTGTGCTGGAGGTCACATGTGACCCTCTAGTACCCTTTGACTGAATCCGAGCTTCACAGAACAAATCTCCTCAATAAAAGTGTTTGTTCTGTAAAACTTAGACTCCCTCCTAGGTCAAAAAGGACCTAGAAGGCTACATGTGGCCTCAGGGCCACAAGTTCCCCACCCCTGGTTTAGGATAATGGAGAAGTTCCTACGGGTTACTCTCGTAGAATAGAAGCCATACTGGAGATCATTAGAGTTAAGGAAATTAATTAACTGGGAGTCTAGGATTACGAATGTGAAAAAAATCCCACCACTCAGATGTTCTTTAACCACTAAGTTTATTACTCTTCAGTGTCTTATATGCATTCTCTTTATCTTATGAGACTAGCTATAAATCTCTCTTTCCTCCCCCCCCTTTCTCTCTCTCACATCTCTCATTCTCTTTCTCATATATATTCTCTATATTTCTCTCTCTCAAATAGAAAATTAACCTCCCACATCTTTAACACTGATCATCGGAAGGGAGGCTGCCAGACAATGACTTTTTTTGACTGCAACAACTGATAAAATAACAAAAATATTCACTTAAAATTTAAAGGTTTATAAAGCACCGCCCTCCCCCTGAACAATATTATAAGGTAATTAATGCTGGCCAGTGCTTTTATCTCCATTTTTTATATAAACAACCTGAAGATCAGGTTAACTAAGTGAGTTGCCCATCGCTAATAATTATTAAAGCCAAGATGTGAACACAACATCTCTTTGTTCCATGCCCATGAGATATGAGCTGTATGAATGGAAGAACTACCCACATGGAAGAAATCATAAATTCTTTGAAATTCTGAAAGTCTTAAACCTTACTAATGGTGGTAGACATTCCCCTTTCTTGATGTATTTTCATCATGAAAATAATCTAACCAATATCTTATTGGGAAACAGGACTAAATAATGAAAAAATAATGCAACTCAACTCAGGAATACAGTGCTGATTCTTATAGAATTCAGATGTCAGAGAAAATGTGTATAAAATCTTTGAAAAGAATATTTTCTCACATGCTCAATTCCAATTTCATTTAATATATATTTGCTAAGTGCTTAGTAGGCAAAATGAAAATCCATCCTTGACAAGGTACATATTACCGTGAAAACTGTTCAGTCATTTTCAGTTGTGTCCGACTCTTTGTGACCCCATTTGGGTTTTATTAGCAAAGATACTATAGTGGTTTGCCATTTAATTCTCCAGCTCATTTTACAGATGAGGAAACTGAGGCAAACATGGTTAAGTGACTTGCCCAGGGTTTCATAGCTAGTCTGAGGTTAGATTTGAATTCATGTCTTCCTGACTCCAGGCCCAGTGTTCTATCCACTGTGTCACCTGGTTGCTTGTATTACTGGGAAAATACAAGTATACAAATATGATAATTTGAGGAAGGATGGAGAGCTAAACACTAGGATCATCATAAAAGTCTTCCCATAAGAACTGGCATGTGTTATAAACTTGAAGCAATCAAGGAATTCTAAGGGGTAAACCTGAAGAGAGAAGAGATTCCAGCCAATGCAAAGGAATGGAGGTGAAGAATGGATTATCAATGCTTAAGATGCAGAAAATAGGACAGTTTGGCTGGAGTCAGAGTGTGAAGGGCTTCTATCCTAAAGGTGATAGGGAATATGAGGTTGTTGAACAGAGGAGAGAAATGGTCAGATGGAATAAAAATCAATGCCATTTTCATTTCCACTGAAACACTTACAAAGTAGCAGCTTCTTCAAAAAGAAATGGAGATTTTAACTTAGAATTCTTAGGAAGATATTTGATGTTAATATTATTATTATTATTAATATTTTGTCTTATTCCTCCCTCCCTTTTTTTTTTCTACAGTTTAAGTCAATAATCTGTGGCTTTTAGCTTAGGCTACCAAAAGGCAATATCTTTGTGCATCAGAAAAAGAAAACCATCAATACAGTTCAATCAGCATTCATTTTAATTACTCTTAATCTTATAATCCATGTATTTAAATAACTGGCTTCCTACAATGTCAGTTCTTTGTTTTCTTCCTCCTCCCTTGACTTTTTCTTAGATAATTCAAAATGTTTTACTCATCTAAAGAAACTTATTTATCCATTTCTTTTGTTATGAAGGCTAGAGTCAAGTTGTCAACTTTACTTTATCCCTTCATTACTACAAGTTTCAGTGATATATTTTCCCCTTCAATCATTCTTCTAACTCATGCTATACTTTTAACCTTTCCTATACTACACCTACTTATAAATGTGTTGATTATTCATTGAGTGAGAATTTGCTTGTCCTCATGGTATTGATTGGTGCTGCTGCCACATCCACAGTGAACTATCATGTATTTCCTTTTTTTTTTTTCTATGAGGTAATCAGGGTTAATTGACTTGCCTAGGGTAACATGGCTAGTAAGCGTCAAGTGTCTGAGGATGGATTTGAATTTAGGTTCTCCTGCTTTCAGGGTCAGTGCTCTATCCACTGCTCCACCTAGTTGCTCCCACATATTTCCTTCATAGACCTCATCAATGGATGTCTATAGAACCATCATGTCCCACTTAGTACATGATGGACACAAATTCTTACGAGGTCATAAATAGGATGGGGAAAGAAATCTCCAGGTTTGGAACAAATTCTTTAATGTTCTGGGTCATTCTCAGTCAATCATTGTCCAGATAGAAAGGGAGAGAGCTAAAAATCATATTATTAATATGGCATCTATGCTTTTTAACTGGATATCACATTGTGGTAACAATGATCATTTTTCATCCAAACTATTCAATGGGATAATGCTAGTCAAAGTCAAGGGTTTAAGAAGAGAAACAATTTGGGAAATAATTAGTCCATTAATGAGCTGGTGTCTGAGAATAGGATTTGAATTTCAATGGTACAGCTTAAAATATAATTATTATGGGCTCCTAGACAAGGATAGAGTGCAAATAACAAGGTCCGTCTCACCTGGAGTAGTGTGAATCTAATCAAAAGGAATTTAACTTGAAAACAAAGGGAGAGGTAGAAAATTACCTAGTTACATCCTGAAGCTATATATCATCTACTGTGGTTATGCTACTGCAGATAGCACAACTCTGGTGGGCTGGCCATGCTATTTGAAAGCCAAGTGTATACTTAGCAAAAATACTATTTTATGGAGAACTCACATAGGGCAACTGCTCACATGGTGGTCAGAAGAAGTGATACAAGGATGCTTTCAAGGTCTCTTTAAGAACTTTGAAATTGATTGTGTGACATGGGAGATACTGGTACAGGATCACCCAGTATGGCATGCCCTCATCAAAGAAAGTGCTGTGCTTTATGAACAAAACAGATTTGAAGTAGGTCAAAAGAAATGCAATATGTACAAATTTAGAGACTCTACTCCACATATTCACATGGGCTATTTGTGAAAGACCTGTGATAGAGCATTCCGAGTTCATATAGGTCAGACCAGTCACAGTTGAATGCATTGTTAACATGACTCTAACATAATGATGTCATTTTGGTCCTCTTTACAAATGAAGGACAACAACCTAGTTAACAGTGTAAGAAGAATAGCAGTAGAGTCACTCAGTTCCAAAGGAAATGAAATCTAAGTAAGGAACTAGCAATAAAACCCATAGCCTCAGATATCTATGCACAAATGAAGAAAGAAAGGAGGTCAAGAAAAGAGGAGTATACTACTTAATATTAGGAGGAAAATTTGATGTTGTAGGTAACCTTAAGACTTTTTAAAAAATTCTATTTTATTTTCAGTTCTGAATTTTCTTCCTCTGTCCTCCCTCTCTCTTTCCCATTGAAAAGGAAAGAAAAACAAAACTCATTTACAAATATGTAAAGTCATACAAAACATCCTCCCTTATTAGCTATGTCCAAATATTAAAGACAAAATAAGACAGCAAAAAAGGAAAGTTAAGAAAATATACTTCAATTTGCACTCTGAGTCTATCATCTTTCTGTATACAGGGGGGTAAGACACTTTATTATGAGACCTTTGGAATTGTGGTTGGTCATTGTGTTGAGAGTTAGTCTTTCAAAGTTGATAATCTTTACAGGATTGTTGTTAAATAAATTGTTCTCCTGGTTGTGCTAGAGAGCAGAACCTTTTCAGTTCACTTTTCATTAGTTCATATAAGTTTCCCTAGTGCTTCCCTCTGCTGAAAACATCTCTATCATGTCAACATTAGTATTCCATCACATTTATGTACCATAACTTGTTTAATCACTTCCCATCATTGGGTATCCCTTGTTTCCTATTCTTAACAATGAAAAGAACTGTTATAAATATTTTTGTGAAAATGGGTCCTTTCCTCTTTCTTTGTTCTCCTTAGGGTGTAGATCTCATAGCAGGTCAAAGGGTATGAACAGTTTAATAGCATTTGGGGTATACTTCCAGATTGCTTTCCAGAATGGTTGGACTAGTTCACAGCTCCATTAGCCATGCATTAAAATATCTGCTTTCTCCACAGCTCTTCCAATATTGTAATTTTCTTTTTGGGAGGTCAATTTGGCTAATCTGATGGATGTAAGGTAATACTTCAGAATTGTTTTAATTTATATTTCTCAAATTATTAGTGATTTAGGCCATTGTTTTCATATAGCTTTTGTTAGCTTGGATTTCTATCTTTGATAACTGCCTATTCATATGCTCTCACCATTT
This sequence comes from Notamacropus eugenii, assembly GCF_028372415.1. Lineage (NCBI taxonomy): Eukaryota > Metazoa > Chordata > Mammalia > Diprotodontia > Macropodidae > Notamacropus > Notamacropus eugenii. The sequence goes on from NC_092874.1 coordinate 363,037,168, forward strand.
ATCAATTGAGAAATGACTTGTATTCTTATAAATTTGGCTCACTTACCTCTGTATATTAGAAACAAATATTTTGTCAAAGAAACTTGTTACAAAGATCCCCCAACCTTTCAATTTTTCTTCTTTCTCTGAATTTGAATTGCATTGGATATGTTTGTGCAAAATTTTTTTTTAATTCTATGTTATCAGAATTATCCATTTTACTGCCTATGAACCTTTCTATTTCTTGCTTTATCACAAACTCTTCCCCATCCATAGATCTCACCAGAAATTTTTCCATACTTACTAATACTTCCATACTTACTAATTTGCTTATAATGTCACCTTTTATGTTTATTTCGTGTTTCAATTTCGAGCTTATCTTGGTATATTATGTGAGATGTCAGTCTATACCTAGTTTCTGTCAGAGTTTTTTCTAGTTTACCCAACAGGTTTTTCTTTTTTGAATAGTAAGTTCTTATCCCAATAGACAACAACTTTGGATTTATTAAACCTTAGATTACTGTGCTTATTTGCATCTGTGAGTCACGTCTCTAATTTTTCTACTGATCAACCTCTCTATTTCTCATCCAGACTCAGATTGTTTTAGTGATAATAGATTTATAGTATAGTTTGAGATCTGGTAGTGCCCGTTTTTGCTCCTTCTTATTTTTTTGAAATTAATATTTCTTCAATTGTTTATATGTGACTTCATGTGGAGTATTTTGAATTGTGTTGATGATAGTTCCTGTGTGTCTCAGCAATATAACATTCATAGTTATTTTGAATGGAATATCTCTTTCTAACTTTTTCTGCTGGTTTTTGTTGGCAATATATTGAAATACCAATAATTTGTCTGAATTTATCTTATATCCTTCAACTTTCTGAAGTTGTTAATTATTTTGACTTGTCTTTTTATGACTCTTTAGTATTCTCTAAGTAAGCCATTATATAATTTGTAAGAAATGATAGTTTTATTTCTTCTTTGTACATATTCTTTCAAATTTATGTTCTTGTCTTATTATGATAGTTAGCATTTCTAGTATAATATTGGATAGTTATGGTAACAATCACTATACTTATTTCACCACTGATATTATTGGAATGGCTTCTAGCTCATCTCTATTACAGATAGTATATGATATTGAGTGTAAATATTGCTTGTTATTTTAAGGAAAGCTTTATTTTTTTCTTATACATTCTGGTCTTTCTAAGAGGAATGAGTATTATATTTTAGAAAACCTTTTTTGCAACTATTGAAATAATCATAGGAATTTTTAAATTTGTTGTTAGTATGGATAATTATGCTTATAGCTTTTGTAATATTAAACAGTTCTACATTCCTGAGAGAAATCCATTGCTCTTTGTAATCTCTTTGCTAATATTTTATTTAAAATTTTTGCCACAATATTTGTTAGGAAAATTGTTCTGTAGTTTTTTATTTTGACTATGGTTTAGGTAGAAAGACCATATTTGGGTCATAGGAGGAATTTAGTAGCATCTTTTCTTTATCTATTTTTAAAAACAGTTTATACAATATAGTGATGAATTGTTCTTTGAATGTTTCATAGAACCCACTTGTAAATTGCTGTGATCCTAAGATTTTTTTCTTAAGGAGTTAATTTATAGTTTGCTCAATTTTTTTTCTACAATTACAGTTATTCATGTATTTTATCTTCTGTTCTGTTAATCTAGCCAATTTATATTTTATTTGTAAATAATCATTTATTTGATTTAGATGGTCAATTCCATTGGCATATAGTTGGGCAGCATAAATTTCTATAATTTGCTTTTATTTCTTCACTAATTGTGAATTCACCCTTTTCATTTTTTATTGTTAATTTAATTTTCTTGTTACTTTTAAAATTAGATAATGGCTCATTTATTTTATTTTTTAAAATATAGCTCCTAGTATTATTTATTATTTCAATAGTTTGCTTGCTATTGATTTTATCTATCTCTCCTTTGACTGTCAGGATTTCTATTTTGTTGTTTAATTAAGGGTTTTACATTTATTGGTATTCTAGGTTTTTTAGTTGCATGCTCAATTTGTTGATCTACTTTTCTCTCTTTTATTGATGAAATCATTTAAAGATACACATTTTCCCTTGAGAACTACTTTGTTTTTATCCTACAAATTTTGACTTGTTTTATTTTTGTTACTAGCTTTGCTGAAATAATTGTTTCTATATTTTGTTCTTTGACCCATCAATACTTTAAGATTAAATTTTTTAGTTTTAATTTTTAAAAATCTTTTCTTTAAAGATATTTTAATAAATATTATACTTATTGCATTATGGATAGTAACAAACGCATTTAATACTTATGCATTTGTCTGTGAGATTTATGCCCAAATACAAAATACAATTTTTATAAATATATGCACCGTAGAAAAATAGGTGTACTCTTTTTTATTCCCATTCTATTTTCTTAAGTTGTTAAGTTCTTTCTTCTTCATGTTTTGGTTATATTAGTTTAGGCTGGGGTGGGGGGAGGAAATTGATATTGTGCACTATAGTTTTGCTATCTATATCGTTCTATAATTTTAACCTTTTTTCCTTAAGAATTTACATGCTATGCTATTTGGTACATATAGGTTTATTATTTATTTAATTCATTTTCTATGGTTTTTTTTTTTGTTTTTTCTTTTTTTTTAGCAAAATATAGCTTCCCATTGCTGGTGCTCCTGCTGTGCCCATTCTGATGTTACAGACTTCTTCTGTAGACATCCTAAGTTATTTTAGGTCAGAAAAATGTCTCACTTTCACTTTTTATTGGCTCCAAAGTTTGATTTGAGGCATTATTTTAAAGTTGTTTGGAGGGGAATGTTGGGAAAGTTCAGCTGCATCCTGGCCTATACTTCACCATCTTGTTTGTGTCCCTCATTTGGTTTTCTATCTCTTACTTTAACTTTTCTAAGAATTCTTGTTGGACTTTTGTTCAAAATATATTTTTCCGAGATTTTATTACAGATGTTGTCAAGTTACTGTCTTTTTTTCTGTTTGAGTTATAAATATCCTTGTTACCATAGTAGTTCTTTTTGGTGGTGTTCTTTTTTTTGTTTATTCTTCCAGCATACTTCTTTTTAAAAAATGTATTTTTATTTATTTCATTAAATGTTTCATAATTATAAGTAAAATATTTTAAACTTACATTTAAAAAATTTTGAATTCCAAATTCTCTTCTGCACCATTTGAGAAGTCAAATCAAAGTTATTATAGATGTGAAGTACTGCAAAACATATTTCCATATTAGCCATGTTGCAAAAATAAAAGCACAGACAAAATAATTCAAGAAAAATAAAATTTAAAAAAACAGTATTCTTCAGTCTGTATTCCAAGTTAATCAGTGCTCTCTCTGGAGGTAGAGAGAACTTTTCACCTTGGGTCCACTGAGTTTTCTTGGTTCATTGTGTTCATGGAAGTAGCTAAGTCTTTCATAGTTGACCATCATTAAAGTATTACTATTACTGTGTACAATGTTCTTTTGGTTCTGTTCATGTCACTTTTCATGAATTCATGTAAGTCCTCCCAGATTTTTCTGAAACCATACCATTAATCATTTCTTATATCACAATAGTATTTCATCATAATCATATACTGCAACTAGTTCAGTCATTCCACATTTGATGGGAATCCCCTTAATTTCCAATTCCTTGCTAGAATAAAAAGTATTATTATAAGTATTTTTGTACAAATAAGTCTTTTTTCTCTTCTTTGACCTCTTTGGCATATAGATTCAGTGGTATTACTTCTTTCTGGTCTAAAGAAAATGTAGTTTTATAGTTTTTTGGGCAAAGATACAAATTGGTCTCTAGAGTAGTTGGACTAGTTCACAACTCCAGCAACAGTACATTCATGTCCCAATTTTTCCACATTTCCTCCACATTTTGTAATTTTCCCTTTCTGTCACATTAGCCAATCTGATAGGTGTGAGGTGGTATCTAAAAGTTGTTTTGATTTACATTTCTTTAATAGTGATTCAAAGCAGTTTTATATGACTGTTGATAGTTTTGATTTCTTCTGAAAACTGCCTGTTTTTCTTTTGACCATTTATTTTTATAAATTTGACTCAGTTCCTGTATATTTGAGAAATTATGCCTTTATCAGAGAAACTTGCTGTAAATTTTGCCCTCTCAGTTTCTTGTTTTCCTTTTCATTTTGGTTGCATTTGTTTTGTTCATCCAAATACTTTTTTATTTTTTGTAATAAACATTATTCCTTTTATTTCCTGTACTCCAGTTTATCTTTTGTTTGGTCATCAAGTTTTCCCTCCAGCCTACTCACTGACTTTGGGCTTTGGTATGTGCTGGACTCTATTCACTGCTGGGGAGAATGTGTAGCTTGGGCCATGTGTGAGTTATGTATGCTTGTGCTGGCTGTTGCTTTCTCAGCTCAGGCTGAATGGGCAAAGTCTGCTCACTGCCATTCTAGTCTGAGCTCTGCAAGTTCCTGACCCAGGTTCAGGTCTGTCATCTTGTTCCTGGTTAGTGATTTCATTAGTCTTGATTCAAACATTATTAGTCCTCTAGGAAGCTCTGTAGGTTTAAAATTATTGATTTTTTGTGTCCACTTTGGTCTGTGACTCATGCGCTGGTTTTTTTTCCACATCAGGTTTAAGCTTTAGACTAAAGGCTAGAAATGGGTCACTGCTCTTTTTTGGGGGATCACAGCCACACATTTATGTTCCCGGAACTTGTTCTTTGCTCAGTATATACCTTGGATCTATGGTCACAACTGTTCCTTTTTGCCCTGGATCTGTGACCTGGAACTGGCTGATAGGTGACTGAGCTTCTAGTTCACAGATCCCCCACAATCACTTTTCCCCCTGGTGCTTGCTGGCATGGTGCATAGCTTCAATCCTTTGTTGGTCCTTCAGTGCTAGAAGACTCCCTGCTGGGCATGCTGAGGATCCTGCTGTCTAGGTCTTATCCCTACTGTCTACAGACTTTTCTGTCTCCCTGAACCACAGTGGGCTGGAAAAAGGACTCACTGTGATTTTTCTTGGCTTTCTTCATTAGAATTTGGTCTGATGCTTTTTCTGTATATTTGTTGGGGTGGTATAATGCACAATGGTTAGGATAAAATGCTTCTCCTTACTCCATCATCTTTACCTTGCACCCCTCCCCAAACCAAGGTATTATTAAAACTTAATGGGACAAGATCTATGACAGGAAAATGTCTATGGAAGCATATGCCTTATTTGAAAATAAGAGGATATCTAAAAGAAAGAAGAGCTGGAGGAAATAGCATCATTTATGGAGAAGTTATACTCATATAAAGAAACATGGCAATTTATAGTGGGGAAGGATGGTCATGGGCATTTGAGTGAAGAACAAAAAGCTAGGACTGATTACAAAAAAATAGAATCTTACCCACAATGAACAATGATAATACAAGATTGTTCCTTCTCCCCACTTTTATTTGACTAGAAATGACAATGAAAGCAATAGAACAATAGAAAGAAATCAAAGGTATGAATGTTGACAATGAGAGAAAACTGTTTGTATTTGCTAATTAAGTGATACTTAGAAAACTCAAGAGAATCAGTAAAGAAACTAATTTAGTTGAGATGTTTAAAAATCAGGTTAAGGTTGCAGAATATAAAATAAATCCACAAAATCATTTGCATTTCTGTATAAAACTAACAAATTCTACTGAAAATATCTACAAAATGAATAAAGTATCTGGGCATTAATATCTGGGAATATGATTTTTATAATTGCAACAAAACAAAATATTCCAGAAATGAAAGGAGACAATAATTGGAGGTATTCATTTGTCATTGTTGTTTCATGCCAATATAATTAACATGGTAAAAGTAGTTTATAGATTCAGCGTTATAACAATCAATAATAAAGTTCATCTGAAAGTATCTTTGCTGCTGTTGTTGCCAATGAGGTTACTATTGCGCTGGGTGGGTGGAAGCAAGGCCATGACCTGAGGGAGAAATTGCTGAGATGTCTCCCTCATCTATCCATTCCACAGTAGGGGATGAAAACAATTTCCATTAATTCCTTAATTTCTCCAACTTTTCTTCCTATGAGAAAGAAGAATTTAAAAGAAGAAGAAGGAATTTTTTGCTCTGTGGATAGCAGCATAAATTGCTGGTAGTTTGTGTCCAAACAAACTCTTCTTTCTCCCCTTTGCTTACTGTCCTTTTATTACTATCATTTCATTCTCCCTAAGGTGTAAGGGAATATAGTGGCCACTGATCCTTGTTCTTTGACTAATGTTAGTATAGGTAGAGATTTAGGATGAAGCTATCTGGAGAGAGAGGGAGAAAAAAGGTGTAGGGGGAACAAGAGCAGACAGTGAATCCAGGTGAAATTCACAAATGCAGCAGAGGTCTATTGAGATCATATTCTTAAGTCAACCAAAGATTCTCATAATCAGGAGTTTTTAAGGAGAAATTAGCAATCTCGATATAGATTGCATTCTAGACCTAGTAATAATATTTAAAAATATGTTAATTCACATAGTGCTTATTTTGTTCTGGGGAAGTTACGTGATGCAGTAGAGAGAGTGCCAGGTCTGTGTGACCTTAGGAAAGTCACTTAACACTATTTGTCTCAATTCCTTCATATGTAAAGTGAGCCGGAGATGGAAATAGCAAACCACTCTAGTATCTTTGCCAAGAAAACTCCAAATGGAATTACAAAGATTTAGACACAACTGAAATAACAATATTATGTTCTAGATGCTGTGCTACGCACTTTACAATTATTACCTCACTTGATCCTTACAACAACCGTGGGAGATAGGTGCTATAACCTCATTTTACAGAGGAGGAAACTGGGGTAGATAGAGGTTAACTGAGTTACCTAGGGTCAAGAGGCTAATAGTGTCAGAGGTCAGCTTTGGACTCAGATCTTCCTAACTCCAGGTCCCTTGTTCTGTCTAGTGCACCACATACCTACCTCTATAGAATAAAGACCTTGAGGCAAAGGCAAGCAAAGAGGGTCTGGAATTTTGTTACCAAGTATACTTTATATATGGGTCATTTTGGTTTGTTTTCTGGTGTTTATTCATAGGTCTCTTTGTATTAATACCTGTTACTTGCTCATTTCTTGGAAAAAACCATTACACCAGGGATTGCTACCATTCTCTTTATATTCCTTACACCATTACTTATTCTGGTGGTGACTCATTAAACCCAACATATGGCAGATCCATAATCTTTGTAGATTGCTTTTTCATTAAGTGATACTCCTGAACCCAATATTTCATGAGCAACTAAACTTTATATGAGAACCAACTTTATATTTGTATCTCCTTTATTGTTTTAGAACAAGGTTCTGTGCCCTATGGGTACTTAAAAAAATTGATTGTATTGTAAAGAACAACACAAACTTTTCTTTCTTTCTTCCAATGGATAGAAATAAGAAATATTCAAGTCAGAATTGTAAGCAGTGGCTTCATACAAGCAAGGCTGGAAAACATGCAGGAAAATAGGAACTAGTTCCTCTTCCTGGTGTATTCTCTTCTTTTTATGTCTGTTCAAGCTATCCCACTCTTCATTTTCATCACCCTGATACATACCTTCAATACTCCATGCCCATATTGTTGTACCGGATTCACTCTGGAGCTCATAGACTGGACAAGTCCTCCCTTACCTAGCACAGAGGGGATTTAAATACTAAATAGTAATTCTTTCTCTTTTACCCAGGAACCCTGAGGGTCTTCTCCTCCCAGTTTGATTTTTTTTTTTTTTTGATTAAAGGGTTCATCCTTGGAGCAACTACTTGAGGGCAGCTAGGTGGTGCAGTGGACAGAGCACCAGTGCAGGAGTCAGGAGGACCTGAGTTCAAATCTCACCTCAGACACTTGATGCTCACTAGTTGTGTGACCTTGAGCAAGTCACTTAACCCCAATTGCCTCATCCTAGGTCATCTCCAGTCATCCTGATGAATATCTGGTCACTGGATTCAGATGGCTCTGGAGAAGTGAGGCTGGTGACCTGCATAGCCCTCCCTCACTCAGAACAAAGTCAAGTGCAAGTCATGTTATTATTTCTCTGATGGCATGGTCTTCCTCAGCAACGAAGGACGAACACACACTTAAAGAAGCCTATTCATTGAATGGGTGTATCTCACTCAGAGTGAGAATGCTATAAAACCTTAACCTGAAGGGGCCAGGGTCTCACATTGCATCCTGGGCCATCTCCAGCCATCCTGATGAATATCAGGCCACTGGACCCAGATGACTCAGGAGAAGGAAGTGAGGTTGATGACTTTGCACAGTCCTCCCTCACTCAAATCAAAGTCAACTGCAAGTCTTGCCATCAACTTGATGCTATGGTCTTCTTCGAGAATGAAGGACAAACACAAACCACAACAAAACAAAACACAAATTCATGATGGTCATGATGATGATTCTCATTGCTGGTTGGAGACCTGTATTTTCAGTGGTTCTTTATAAGGAAACTACTAATGAGGATTGGCACTCGGTCTGCCATGTAGAGTCTTATAAAGTTAGTCTTAGGCTGCACCAAGAGATTAAGTGATTTGTCTAGAGTCATGTAGTCAATATACGTCAACAGTGGAACTTAAACCCAGGTCATCCTGACTCTGGGGACAGTTCTATTATACCATATTGCCCATCACTAAGCTTTATAGAATTGTAAGAAACCAAGTAAGTCTTTTTGGATGGCAGCTATTCTCTCCCTTAGGCAAGTTTGGATGGATTTTTCACTTGTTTTCTGTCTGCAGGGTACATTTCTATGAGTGGTTGAGGAAAGTTAAGGAATTGCATCCAAACAAAATTACTTCCTACAGAAAAAAAATGGCAGAAACAAACTGTTCATTATCTTAGAGAATCTGAAATGGAGCTGTTCAAATAAGGCTGTTCATGCTTCATGGGTTTAAGAAGAAAACTGGGGGAAAGGAAATTTTTGTTGGCCAGACACCCAAACTTACTGTGATTATATAACCTGGTCTATGCAATCTGTCCATCAGTTAGACTGCTTTACTAAATAGTATCCTAAAAATTATTATGGAAATAATTATATAAAGTCCCAGAAAATGACTCAGTCAAGATTACAAACCTATTGGGTGGCAGCTCAAACAATTTTCCCACTATATAAAGAACAGTCCATTCAGATCTCTACTTAATTGTATTTTAAGGAGGCTAATTTAAATAGTCCATTTCTACAGGAAATGCAGTGAAATTATCTTGGAACAAATTCCAGGAAAATCAGAGCCTGTGGTTATACAAGGTAGTTCAATCTGAGATTACTTCACTGAATTTTGTGGAATTCTGTGCAGTCTTAATACTATGAAGTGTTTTCAAAAAGTTCTATCTCTCTTGCTACATTTGTAATCTCACAGGTATACTAAAATCTGGTGGTTATGGCTTTACATAATACAGGGAGGTTCCTTGACAAAGAAGCAAAGTTCATCCACCTTTTTCTCTTCTCTGTAGTTCACCATTTGTTTCTGCTTATAAAAACCCAGTATCAGAAAAGGAATTTAAGCCAATTATACTAAAGAGGACACAACTAATAATAACTTAATGGAGGAATTTTAATTTTAACAGAAACTAAAGGTTTAAGTTAAAGGAAGGATGCTCTTCCAGAGGAAATATAAGCATTATGGAGCAGGTAAATTTGGAGAAGGGAGGGGGAGAGAAGGAAGTCTTTCTAATGCCCCTGGAATAATTATAATTCAAATTTAAATAGCTTCAGTATTTACAAAGCACTTTCCTCACCACAGCTCTGTGACTAAATTCCAGGGATTGAGTAAGACTAAGAAATAGAATGCTCAGGGTGGAGCATCTTCTTCTTCTTCTGATGTAACAGGGAAACTGAGCTGGAGTCCAGCAGTTCTCAAACTTTTTGGTCTCAGTACCTCTTTAACACTCTCAAATGCTGTTGGGGATAAGATGAGCTTTTTTCATATGTGTTTTATCTATCAATATTTTCCATATTAGAAATTAAGGCTGATGAAATTTTAAAATATTTTATTAACTCATTCAAAATATAAAATAAACTTATTACATGTTAACATAAATATTTATTTTATGAAAAAAAGGTATTTTCCAAAACACAAACATTTAGGGAGAAGAGTGGTATTGTTTTGCATTTTTTGCATGTATCTTTATCTCTAATACAAGACAGTTGGATTTTCATATAAGCTTCTAATCTGTTGCACCAGGTTGAAGTATATGAAGAAAATTCAGCCTCAGTGTATTTGCAGTTGAAAAATGGAGGAGTATTTTAATAGGTAAATAATATTGCAGTATTAATGTGGAAATAGTTTTGACTTTGAGGACAGCCTGAATAGGTCCCAAGGACCCCTAAAGGTCTGCAGATCACACTTTGAGAACTACTGCCATAGGCTTGAAGGGTATGGCTGGAATGTTGACATAGGGGAATTGTGAAAAAATGAGGCAGGATTTCTTTTTTTAAATTAAATTTTAACCAGAGTTGCAAGTCAAGCTGAGGAGGATGATAGAAAGCAACTTAAAATTTCTATGCCAAAAATAATGACAACAGCAACGAGCTTCATTAGCATTACACACATGAACTGATATAAATGTATGGAAAAGAGATTAAAAATAAAACTTCAAGCTTAGAATTGTGCCAAATAAGGACTTAGAAACCACAATCAAGCCAATGCTTGGATAATTAAGATCAGAAAGATAGGAAAATAAGTATAATTTTGTGGGCAGTACAAGTCTGTTGAGATGCTTACCCTAATGAATCATTATCTCGCATTTGGCTAAGGTTCCAGTGTTGTAATTAAAATCCTAGTGATTAAAGCTCCTAGTGACACAGTTTTGACAGGGAAGCATGTGTATTTGTTTCTGAAGATACTGTTTATAAAAGTTTGCTAATTACATGACGCTTCAGTCTAGAGGTGAGAGCGTGAGAGAAAAAAATGTCTTCCATTAAGAAAGCATTAAATCATTCTCGGTTAGAGTAGATGCACTTCTTTTCTCCTTTGGAAATCAATGAAAAAGATCATTCTCTTTCTTCAATGTTAACCAACACTGAGATATTGGTTATATCGGTCATACCCACTCCAACTTCAAAAATGAAATACTCAAATTATGCCTTCCTTCCTTTCTCCTTTGTCTCAGTGACCTATTGACTATGTCCACTGTGACATAACTCACTGGTCATGCCTGTATCATTCTATTTAAATGAAAAATTGCACATAAAAGTGGTTTCATGGTTGGTCTTGTTTTCAGCATTTTAATTTCACCACCAATGTGGTATATGACAGATATGGGTAAGTTAAATAGACTTCTTGTCAGTCTTTTTTGACCTTTTTATTGATTTATAATAAATTACTAATTTTTGTTAATATAGTTAGAAACATTAAACCATGTAGTTTTGGTTTGAGAAATATTTAGAGAAAAATTTAAAAAGGGGAGGAACAAGAAAGAAATGGGGTAAGGAAACAGTGTAGGAAAGAGAATAGATGAGAGAAAAAGTTTAAAAAGAGACTCATAAGATAGGAAAGAAAAAGAAAAAAGGAAGCGAAGGAACTAGATAATCAGAAGTTAGTAGAAAAGAGAAAGGAAGAAAAATAGATAATCAGAAGTTAGTAGAAAAGAGAAAGGAAGAAAAATAGAAAACAATGACAGAAAAGAGAGCAAAGAAAAAGATGGAAGAATGAAATAAGAAGTGTGAGATGCTTTTTTGGTCACATTAATTATATGCTATTAAGATTTGGCCCGGGGATTAGCCCAGTAGAGCTTTTTGTTCATATGGTTTCATTGGGCTTAGTTTCTTTTAGCCTTGTTTTTATCCTGGATAAAGTTTTGTTCCAGAATTGTCAATTCCAAAAACACATTTTCGTTCTATCCAAATAGTATAATAGTACAGACTGTTCTCAAAAATGTAAAGTTCTTTTAAGGAGGGAAAGCAACAGGGTCTTTGGAAAAGTCCTGCCACCATATTCATGAGGCTGCTTCCCCAATTTTCCCTGGTAGTACAAATATCCATTTGGGATTAATTTAATTTAACATGTGCCACAAAGACTCATTCTTCAGTACCTTTATGCTTCTTCCATAAATGTTTTTGTATGTTGTTTACTGTTGGTAGGCCATGATCATCGGCAAGCCTTCCACATCAATAATAATTTTTAGCTTCTCTTTGGTCTGTTAATTGAGGGAGTCTTCTAAAGAAGAATTCAAACTAATACAGAACACCAAGATCAAAAAAACAAGCAAATAATCAGATGAAACTTTTGTTAAGTAATCCTTCCATATGAAAGTATGATTTATATGTCACTTGGTTCTCTTCTTGGTTGAACCTTCTTCAACCTTAGGTGGGAATGTGAAAGTTGGATCATGCATATCAGGGAATGACAAGCAAAGCACTTTGAGTACTGATTTTGCATATTAGTAAGCAAGCAAATTCGCAAGTATGAAATTTGTAAATAGTGAGGATTGATTATACTTATATGTGAGTGTGTGTGTGTGTGTATTTTTGTTCAGTTGTTTTTCAGTTGTGTCTGACTCTTGCCATTTCATTTGGAAAGATACTGGAGTGGTTTGCAATTTTTTTCTCCAGCTCATTTTACAAATAGGGAATTGAGGCAAATGTCTGAGTGGCTCAGGGTCACACGGTTAGTATCTGAGCTCAGATTTGAATTTGGGAATATAAATCTTCCTGACTGCACTCTATCCTCTGAGCCACTTTGCTTCTGTGTGTGTGTATGCATGTGTATATACATATATGTGTATACACATATACATAAAACAATATCCACATGCTTTTATATCCTATAGTGCCAAATTTATAAGCTCCTAGATTTAAAGCTGGAGGGGATCTCAGAAGTAATCAAGATAAACTTTTTCCTTTACCAGATAAGGATACAATCCTAGTTAAGTCACATTGTCATGGTCACATAAATAGGAAATAGAAGAACCAGAAAGTAGAATCAACCAGACTCTCCTGACAGTACCATTTCCAAAACAAAACTACCAAACCATGTAAACAAGCTAACAAATAAAACCCCCTAATCTCTAAGCGTTTACATTAGCATGTTCCAGAGCAACCACATGTGCCCATGTGCAAATTATCTCTTTTTCTTGATGTGTTATATTGTTGATTAATTAACATTAAATTGCCTGAATTATCTGGAATTTTGAAGACTTTTTCTTTCTCACTTCCTCCCACCCAAACACAAGAATAATCAAAATCAGAAGTCTGATTATTTTTCTCCTCCAAAGGTCTTTTGTACTTAGAAATTTACTAGAGAAATAAAAGTACTTTCTATTCTGAATTACTCTTTAACATTCTGGTCTACACAGCTTTAAGCATTAGGCTCTTCTGTGCATATATTCAGACACATATGCACACACAACCATAAAAACTTTCATTCCATTTCATTTCATTCATTTCATGCCAAGCCTTCTAACTTTCCATGGATTTGATTTTCTTCCACTTCCCTTCTTCTCCTACCTGCCCTGAATATGAATTTGGTACAGAACTATAATTTCTTTGGTATTGTGAACTTCCAGGAAGAAACTCCTTGTGCCAATATAATCAACAATTTATTTCCTTAGAGAGTTGACTAAAGTCACAGAAAAACTAAATGACTTGTCCAGAATCAACAATCCCTAAATGTTTGAGGCAAAATTTGAAGCCTTCTAACTCCAGTGACAGCTGTTATCCCTATTCATGACATCACTATCTTTTAGTATTCTTTGTTTTCTCTACTCTAGGGTGATCTTGACTCTATGTCTCCCTTCCATTCCCCTTTTCTTATAGAAGACTCTGCCTGCAACAGGGCCACATCTACCCAAGGCTGAAATTAACAGTGGAGATTTCATTTTTTCCTGCTCTATTTCTTCTTTTGTCTTTCCTTTCTCTTGGTCAGTGCTAGTATCTACAGTCAAGGATGGTAACCATGACCATGATAATATAATAATCATCACCTGATTTTATGGTTATAGGAAACTGAGGCAAACAGTAAAAGTGACCCAGTAGTAAGTGTCTAAGGCTGTATTTGAGCTCCAGACTTGGTGGGTGCTAGTCCATGTGATCAAGGACAACAATCACAATAATATATTTACGTCACTTACTATATGCTAGACACTGAGCTAAGTACTTTACAGATTTACAAATATTATTTTATTTGATTGTCATAACAACCCTGGGAGCTAAATGCATATTATAATTATCTCCATTTTACAGTTGAGGAAACTGAGGCAAACAGGGTAAAAACAACTGCCTAGAGTCACCTGGTTAGTAAATATCTAAGGCTGTATTTGAACTCTGGACATCCTGACTGCCGGCCCAGAGCGCTATCCACTCTGCTACTTGCTGCGTCAGTCTTTACCTAGTCCAAAGGTGCAGTAAATGACCGTATGAAATAGTCATGTTGTAATTTTAGGGTGACATTTATTACAGGCTTAAAGAGAAATAGGTGACCACATCTGTAATATGATTAGTTACCCCAACAGCAGAATCCTGTATGGGCTACAAAGTAAATTAGCTAACTGGGAATGGTTCAGCATCATTTAGGACAATGACTCAAAGATGAGAAATCTCCTTATCTCTGATGCTTAAGGGATTTTATACCCCAAAGTGAACCTGATTTGGGAGGTACTGGCAGCATCCTGGTGGACCTGGTCTGAAATTTTATCACTTCCTTTCATGGTGATATACTAGTTAGTATAACCACATCTTTTATGTCTTTTGCAGGGGAGGGTGGGACTCAATTTGAATGAAATATGTCTGGCCTTCTAGGAGCTATTAGTCAATATATTATTAAAATAATGCAGCATAAATATAATGTTCCAGAATAACTTTCACCTTTTCCAATTGTCCATATACTCCTGATTCTTTCTTTCTCTATTATTGCTCTTCCTATCTTCCCTACCTTCTTCACAAAATGTCAGATTCCCTGAATTCGAACTTGTTTTTAATACAAGTATATTAAAGTGTGATAGACCAACTGAAACACAGACAGTTGCAACTAAATGAAATTAGAGTAATTCCAGAAGATGTCCTCCCAGCCTTGTTACGTACTAAGTTCTGATCGAATGATTCAATCGAGAATGTTCTTATATAATAAAGGTAATAAAGGTGAAACACTCTCAAGTTTCATTGTATATTTGGTAACCTGAACTTTGCTTCAAGTGTAAACTAAAGTAGAGACCTAAATCTTTGCCCAAAATCTATGAATTTTCCTAAATCAGGGCTTAGAACAATCGTGATTGTACACCTTACTTTTTTGTTTGATATAAACTCTTTAGAGCAACATCTCTAAGAGGAGACAACCACATGGGTCATTACAATGTTCCTAAGCTTGAAACAAGCTAATTTTTATACCAGGATTTAACATTTAGCTACACATTTCTTTTTCTCCTTTTTTCTTACTTAGTTCATTCTCCAAGTAATTCATTCGTCAGTGACTGAAAGTAAAAGAGTGAGCATGAATGTATTTAAATTAAATTAAATTTGAAGGAGCATTGGAAAACTTTGAATCTATTTAAAAGATGTCTTATTCTTTGAAATATTTATCCTTTACCTATGAATTGGTCAGCCCATTAATTTAATATCATTCATTAAAGTAGCTCTCCTGATCCAAATTCAGAAATACACCACTGAAGCAAAATTTCATTTTAGAAATTCATGAAATCTTCAAAGTACACGCCCCTCCTTATCAGGATACTTTCTCCAAAGCCTTCAAGGCACATAGTACTGTTTAAAAAATCATTATGGCAGTGGGATAAAGAAGCCTTCATGCTAAGTAACATTTTCTACCTTTGCATTGCACAAAAGTTTCAGTCAGAAGCCTAGGGGCAACAAACAGAAAAGGGGACCCCTTTAAGCAATGTGATTGCCAATGGAACCTGGGGTGGAACACAAATAACCTACAAGGTTTATGGTGTCTGGAGAAAGCAAGAGTGGGGGGCTTTCTAGGGAAAACCTAAGAGTGGTTAAAAAATGCCAGTGTGGGGAATGTAGAAGCAGGGAAGCAGTCTGCACAATAACAGCAGCATTGGAACAAAAACAAAACAAAACCCACAACTTTGAAAGAAAAGAAAACTATCAAACAATGGCCTAAGGACATATGATCAAGTGTTTCCCACATCCTGAAAGTGGTAATTGATATAAGGTAGAGGTACAAGATTTTGGCTATCTCCTCCCTCCCCCCCGCCCCATTTGATTGTGTTTATTTGTTACAGTTGCTTTTTTACTTCTTGTTTTTCTTTCATAGTTGGAGGGAAGAGTTAGAAGGGGCTTGCAATATTGATGCCATAAAAAGAGGACTTTTGGAATTTTTAATGCATAAAAGATCACAAAGGAAGCAACAACAAACAAGACAGTTTTGAAAGTGATATATAATGTTATTATATGCTTTAGAAGTCAATGGCATGAAATTGAAATTTATAGAATCATATAAAATCCCGCTTCTCTATTCTGCTGTGTGAATGAAAATCCTCTTTTGGTGTTTAAGTTCAGAATTTAAAAAAATAAAGAAATACAATAAATTAGATATGAGAAGTGCAAAGTTTCTTATACAAGTCTCTTTCTTGTTCTTTTTTATATAGTGAAATCTTCATGCTTATTAATGTCTGCTTATAATAAAAAATAAAATCTATTGTTTTATAAAAGAACTGAACAGCTGTTAATAAGAACTAGAAAGAAGCCAAATTTAGAGATTTTTCCTAGACTCTGGAATAAAAATGTATGTGTTGTTAGCTGCTTCTTTCAGGCTAGTGCCCTATGTTGGAGTAAAAGACCAACACTTGTACTCTTTCTTTTTGGGATCTGTAGGTTGGTAATTTTTGATACTGGATGGTGTTTCCGCTGATTTACTTATCTTTCCAGCTTTAGTTCATGATTTGGGGTTCTGTGTCAGAGCTAAGTTTTCTCTCCCAATGCACTTTTCAATAGGGTTATCAGTATTGCTTAGTTTCACCCTGAATTCCTTAGTTTCTTTCATTGACCTGAACCTTCCAGAGTCAGGATCTTCTGGATGTTTGTGTTCTGTAGTAAGAGATGAAGTTCAGGACAGCATTAAGGACATTAGAGTCCCTCATCCTGGGTAGACTTGGGGGATGCTTGGGTATAGGCTCTGGGAGCCCCCTTGAACTTTCCATGAAACTTCCCACTTGATCTGGTGTTCTTCTGAGGTAACAAATCTTCCATTATCACTATGCCAAATCTCTGCTACCCTTAAACTAGCCTAGCACTCCATTGTTTTATCTCTGGTACCATTCAGCTTCTTCCCACCCTTAATCCCATTCTTTGGGTTCCTGGAGTCTGAACTCTAGTTACCCCAGTCTACAGACCATACCCATCAAGGTCCTCCCTAAACCCCTTCTCCAGTCACTCTGGACTACTTGAATAACCCCTAGATCCCTCCCACAATCTTTCTGTATAAAAGATCCATCTTGCCTCCATGAAAATGCTGAGATTCAATGTAGTTCGGATTCTACCTGGCCTGCTTGTCAATACAAGCATCACAGATGCTTAGATTCCTTGAAAACCTACCCAATATGGTGGAGATTAAATAAACTTTGTTTTTCTTTGACTGAAAGAAGGATTGAGTCAAAGTCATTCAGGCAGGACCCAATGTGTTGCTATTTTGGGGTCCTGAGAACCCCTAAACCTCAACAGACTCAATCTGAATATTATGGGACCATGCTGATTGGCATCCTTTGACCCCTCTGCAGTATCATTTCCCAAGACCTCTGAGGTGCACGTTGTAGGATTATTCTTTACCACACTGATGGTTTCTTTGGAGGGCTCTCCACTCTTGAGGCTTATCTCACTGGCACTTGCTTTTTCTGAAAAGAACTCCTTTCCAAATTTCTATTTTCTATTTTAAACTATTTCACAAGAACAGGGGTTTCTTGGTGACTTTTTGTGCATTTTTTTTGGTGGAAAAAGTCAAGTCCTGAAGTTTCTTAGTGGATTTCTTGATCATTATTGAGTAAGTTGTAAACTTCACAGTTTTGTTGTAGTACGCATGTGTCATCTAGTTTGTCTGCCTCCCTTTCAGGTACTTATCTTGGAAAGGAGTGCACGTTGTCATTTCATGTTTTTAACAGAAATAGAAAAATTTGGATGGAAGGATAATGAGTTCTGCTTTGAGAATGCTCAGTTCATAGCTTCTCTAGGATGTCTAGTTCAAAATGCCCAGTTGGCTGTTGGTGATGGAGAACTATGTAACTTATATCAGAGACTAGAACCCAGCGTATTTATTTGCTAGTCATCTGCACAGAGATTGTAATCAAACTCATAGGAGCTGATGAGTTAATAAAACTGACAATTTAGAGAAAGAGAACAAGAAAGCTCAGTACAGCAGACACTTGGATACAAACTAAGGTAGGAGTCTGGGTTTGGATGATGATCTAGAAAAGGAGGCCAAGGAGAGACCAATAGGAAACAGTATGGTTATGGTAATGTACTATTACATTCCTGTATGGCAATTTTGTCATCTATTAGCCATAGAATTTTGTTCTAGCTTTTTGCTATTACAAATCTTATTGCTATGAATATTTTGGGATATATGGAATTCTTCTTTTCATCATTTACCTCTATATGGTATAAACTCAGTCATCTTATTATAGGATCCAAAAGCATCAGTTTCCCTCAGTCCTTCCAACAGCTCCTTTTTCCATTGATTGCCATCTAGCAATTCTCTTTTTTGTTGCTTTAAATTCTGTGGTGTTCAAATTTATGTCTTAATTTCCATTCTTATTTCTTCCTTTAATTCTTTTATCGAGCTTCTAAACCACTCTGTAGGTTCTTGTGATTGCTTGATTATCATTTCTGGGGGACCAATTGTTTTGCTGCTGAGTTATATCCCTCCTCTGGGTGTTTTATCTCTCTTTAATGCCATAAGATTTATTCAGTATCTAGGGTCTTTTGGGTTTGCTCATTTTTCCCCTTCCTCTGATACTTTTCCCATGACATTTTCTTGTGATAAATTCTCTTTTTTCCCTTTCTGTTGCTATTGATTTTCTTCATTTGGTGCTTTGAAGTGATGAAGCAGGTGATGAAATCACTCAGAGCTGTTGATGCAATATCCCCATTTTATTTTTTCATAACTCTCCTTGGAAGGAAGTTTTCCATAGCATCAAAGCAAAATATGACTCATAGTAACTTCTAACAACTGATCCTCAATCAATTCCCAGGGGACATAAAAGCATGCAATCCTTCTTCTTCCAGGCTTTCAAATATTTGAAAAGTTACCATACTCCTCTCTAAGTCTTTCCCCTCCCCCAGACAAAATACTCCTAGTTCTTTTAATGAATCCTCATAGAAAAGGTTTCTATTACTTCCCAAGTTGTCCTGAGTTGGAAGTGAACATCATTCTTCTTCCTGTAATATAGCTTCTAGAACTAAGCAGATATTCCAGATATGGAAAATAAATTGATAATATTTTGGTAATTCATGCATTAAGAGCAAACTTAGGAGAGTTGTACTTGAGAACTTTATTTTAAAGATTTAGTAAGTAATTTAATGGTACGAATCAGGCTGTATTTTCAGATTTTCCTTGTAGTATTGAAATTTTGATATGGTTTGGTTTGTTATAAGCAATGTCAATGGATTTTAAGGTTTGTAGGTCCTGCCAAACTATATACAAAGTTTTGACGACCTCTCAGAGGTGGACTGTGTGTGTCTGACAGCCAATGATCTATCTAAATTAATAGACATTTATTTCCACAAGGTTGGCAGTTGTTGGTAGTAGTAGTTGTAATACTAGCAGTAGCAGCAGCAGCAGTAGCAGCAGCAGCAGCAGCAGCAGCAGCAGCAGCAGCAGCAGTAGTAGTAGTAATAGTAGTAGTAGTAGTAATAGTAGTAGTAATAGTAGTAGTAGTAGTAATAGTAGTATTTATGCAGTGCTTTCCAATTTGCAAAGGGCTTCACAAATATGATTGGAGTCATAACGTTCCTAGGAGGTAGGTGCTATTATTATTTACGTTTTACAGATGAGGAAAATAAGGCAGAAATAGGTTAAGTGACTTGCCCAGGGTCATATAGCTAGTATCTGAGGAAGGATTTGAACTCAGGTCTTCTTGACTCTAGGTGCAGCACTATAGCTGCCTTATTTTTAAGGAAAAAAACAAACCCAAAGCTTCTGTTTATCATATGTCCTTGTTAGATCAGTTAACTTCTATGAGACTTGATGTTTCATCAGTCCATACTCCACAGGGAACAGCTGAGATAAGAGAAGTCTGGGTGAACCCACATTGAGTTGACCTGGGGTGCTGAACATATGAAACCATAATTTAAAAATCTCAAACTAGAAATTCGATTGATTCAAAGTGTCTGCTATGTGTATCTTAGCCTCCTACTATCTTTTCAGTTTCTCATTTATCAGGTTCTTAGTTATCAATATTCTGTGTCTCTCTGTATCAGTTCAGTCTAGCTTTTTCTATTTAATCTTACTTCTCTCCCAACCTGGACTCTTCCATCTTAAGAAAGAGTATTATGACTATTTTCAAAGAATAGCCATTACTCTTTCCCCACCTTAGGAACCTCGAATTTCTGACATATATAACCCTGTCCTGGGGAAAACTGATGCTTAGCTCTCCATTAAAATTTTTATGCACAGACCCATACATGCACATTTTGTATTTCACAAACACATATGTCTCTGTATGTGTGTGTGTGTATATATATATATATATATATATGTGTGTATATATATATACATATATATGGAGAGAGAGAGAGAGAGAGAGACAGAAAATAAACCTTCTCTAGGCAATTCTCTAAGTTACAGAGAAGGTGCTGGCCTGCATTAGAGGAGGGAATTTCTGCAACTGAAAGGTCTTTATATCAGTGCAATAATAAGTCCAAATCTTTATATCTCAGCTGTAATTCTGTAACTATGGCTATAGTATAGTGAATATTAGTGAATTAATCAAGTTTAAACAGTGCCTCATATTTCTTAAATGAAAAGTACCTGCCCAAATTTGAATTACAATATTGTGAATAATAATGTTTCTTATTTAGGGAGGTGAATGAACTGCCACAGGATATTCTGTGTTCTTTACCATTATTCATAGGGATAAAATATTAAAAAGGATACCAGAGAGAATAATAGGAGTCATTCTGGATTTCTCACTATTTGTCACTCCACCCCCCTCCCTATAACCAAATTGTTGCCAAGACCTGTCATTTTGCCTTTACAACATCTCTCTAATACTCCCCCTTCTCTGCTCTGACACTGCCATCAGTCCAGTGTGGGTCCTTATCACCTCACACCTGGATTATTGCAATAGCCTGAAGATGGGTCTGCCTGGCTCAAATCTCTCCCCACTCCACTCTCTCCCCCATTTAGCCACTAAAATGATTTACCTAGAGCACGTGTCCAATCATCCATCTCTCCCCCAATTCAATAAACTCCAGTGGTTTCCTATTACTTCTAGAAGCAGATACAAAATGTCTTGTGACACTGGCCTCCTGGCTGTTCCATGAACAAGACACTTTATCTCCTGGCTCCAAGCATTTTCTCTGGCTGTCCTCCATGCCTGTAAGGTTTTTCTCCTCCACTTGGACTACTGACTTTCCTGACTTCCTTTAAGTTCCAACTAAAATCATGCCTTTTACAGGAAGCCTTTCCCAACTACTCTTAATTACAGTGCTTTCCCTCTTTTAAATATTTCCTATTTATCCTGTATATAGCTTGTTTTGTATGTAATTGTTTGCATGTTGTTTCTTCCTGAAACTAGTATTATATTAATAGCTAATTATTAATTTACGATCCATCCTTTTCCTTTTATTCTTGTTAAAACCCAACTCCTGAAAAGGTCAGTTGGTTTCTGTAGGGCATGATTGACTGATGAGATTGCTCCTAGCCCTCAAGGCACAAGCTCCTAAACTTTGGGCAGGACCCTACCCAACTGGGATACTTAATTTCTATTTACAGTATAAACAAAATCTAGTCTGGGCAAGTCTTTGCCTAAAGGAGAAACCCCTTGTCCTTGGCCCCCATTAGAGTTCGGGCAACCCAGTTCATGAAGGAGAAACTAGCTAGTGAAGTCCGAATGATGGCTTCCCCTTGCCCAGATGCCTTGAGGCTGTTGAGTCTTTTGATCAAGTCATATTCTTGGCAGGAGGAGCTGAAGACTTTTAGCCCATCTCCTCATTAAATGTCTGCCAGTTATGGTTGATTTTCACTTGTTAGGGGAGTTTCCTTTCAGAAGGGATTTAAGGCTTTTCAGGGTCTCCCTTAGTATCTTTGGTTACTAAGAGAAACCAATAACCATCAATAACTAATGATAATTTGATTAGTAATTACTCAGAAATTCTTTCTTTCTCAGGGTTTTTATCCATTCCATACCATTAGACTATAAGGTTTTTGAGGGGAGAGACCGATGCTCAACAGATTTTATTGATTGATTGAAATTATGAATTTTGTCAGTATAAGGAGGACTCAGAAGCAACAAGGGTCACTATTTTCAATAAAAAGCAGAAAGGAGAAAACATGAGAAATGTGTTGGAAAAATTCAGATTTATAAATGAGAGAAAAAAACTCAATACTGATCTTACATGGGTGGGAGTAAGCTCCAAAACTGATTTCAAAGAAGACTAATCCTGTAATTATGCCACAGCAAACAACTGTTTTGGAAGGTATAGTGCATGCAAACCTACTTTCCTAATAGAATTAATTGTGCCCTGCAAAATGTCAAATAAAGATATAGGTGCTACAATCTTAACAAAAAAAAAGTTTCATGAGTTCATCACACATGGTTTGTTTCTTTTCCTCCCATGCTATAGGAAGAAGCTACATGAAGCAAACCAGTCTGACATTAAAGAAACATTCAAGTTTAGGTGTAGTGAAGGTTTTAGATGTTGTAGTAGTAACATACCCACATGCAGAGGAGGCTAGTTCTTCTTTAAAAAACATTGAAACTGTTCTTGAGATTTAATTTGTCCAGGGCATTAAGACTTGAACCAAGTACAACCCTAGAAGGAGTCAGGAATACTCCTTTCGACTTGACATCAGTTAATCACTGTGTCAGATTCTGAGGCAGAGAAGAGGTTCCCAGTGCTCCAACCTTACTAAATATCCTTTCCATGCTATTCAACTATTTGAAGGTTTATAAATGTCTCATTGAATTCCAATCCAAAATCTGAACAATTAGGTGAACCCAAATAAAGACTGACTTAGAACAAGAGAAAGAAAGTTTGGTATGTTGAGTGTGACTTACTTTACTGTGTGATAAGAAAGTCACCTCCCACCCTCAGAAAGTGTGTTTTGACTGGGGGTCATTGTAGGTGAGGAAAGTGGTAGGTCCTTTCTTCATTACACTGGTAAATCACATATGTAACATTCTATTATTCTGGGAAGTCCTCAATATTAGAAAAGATGAGGTTAAACTGGAAGAAGTTTGAATGAGAAAGAAATGATTAAATAATAGAAAAGTTGATCTCTGAGTAAAAAAAATTCCAGTAGAATGGGTCTGTATCTCCCCGGATTATCAAACTTACGCATTGTTCATCTAAGTATGCATCTAACCATACCTAACATATCCCCAAATAGTTGGAAATGATATGAAAGTTAGAGACACAGGAAGACTTAAAAATGAAAAAAATTCAACTTTGAATATTCAGATCAACAAGTAGAAATTTGTAAAGTGATTGATATAGTGTTGGGACAATTTTTGTTTGCATTCTGAGCAATTCTTCCCTTGGGATGTTCATTTTATTTGCCTTGACAAATGTTTTAATAGTGTCTTTTACATTAATATATCACCAAGGGTAAAGATATACGATAATTTATTGCTTTTATGACAACTGTTTCCTTCTACTATCTGGGAAATGAGAATAATATTTTCCAATAATGTCAAAAATGTATAAATGCAAAAATTAATCTGTCTTTTCAGTGACAACACTGAAATACAAATTCACAGAATATGCCTTGAATAGAAAAATAAGACTTTCCCACATTCTCAAATACTGAATTCACAAAGTAGATTGTGATATATGTTTGCTTATATATAATATATATTAAAATTATATAAAATATATAAACAATTATGTATGTTATATATATGTATATATAAAATTTCTTTTCTTTACCATTTGATGTCTTGCAAGTACATAAAGTACATTTGAGGATGGTGTGGGTCAAGAGTGGCTAAGTCATGTTATAGTGGCCCTTCAAGAACAGAAAGTGAAACCTTTTGTTAAATAGGTAGGGATAACCACAGACCAGGATATTTGTTTCCATTAACAACTACTTTCCACTGAATACTGGGTGTCCCAAAAGTCCCAGTGAAGTTTTAAGTTATTGAAACTTCAAGATCAGGACTTTTGGGCATCATGTATTTCCAGTGGTTAAAACATACATTTCAATTCACTTCTCTGTCTTGTTCAAGGCTTAGAATCTGGCTTAGAAGTTACCATTGTGAGATAGTTGATCTATGATGTATTTATGTATAACGGATCTGCATCTGGGGACTTGTGAGCTTTTCCCCATGGATATGTCCTAGAAAACTGTGGCTTAGAGAAGTAATGAGTTCTGCATGTGATATCCTAGAGACACACAGACATCACTTGGAACAATCTTTTGAAGATATATCTGCAGAGGTCAATGAAGGGTGAGTAATTCCCATCCTGTCTAGCTGATGGGGAAAGAGCATTCAGGGCTAAGGATGCTGCTGTTCAAATCAAGGGGAAGATTCCAGTTCCCAATGATGACCATAGTTAGTGACTGAACCACCCCTCCTGGTGACCATCAGAAATTGAGAAATTTTGCCTCAAGCACTTGAATTTTCTGCTTCTTTCACATACCTGTTTGTGATCCCTAATGTTCTATCTTAGGCCCTTTTCTTTTCTGTGTACTCCTTCTCTAGGTAACTTTATGAGTTCTGATTTCTGAAAACCTCTCTGCTACACATATATGTATGAATATATTTGGTTATATAGACAAATATGCATGGGTGTATATGTATGTATATATGTGTATGTACACATACATACACACATACACACACACACACACCCCTCTCCCCTGATCTTTACTCCCACATCACCAATTTTCTATAGGATATTTCAAATCAAATTTCCTGAGATCATCTCAAACCCAACATGTGTAAAACTGAGCTCATTATCTTTTCCCCACAACCCTTACTTCTTTCAAACTTCCTTATCTCTGCTAAAGACACAATCATCCTTCTAGTCTTTTAGGTTCATAGCTTTGGCTTTATCCTCAACTTCTTACTCTTTTCTCACCTCACATATCTGATCAGTTGTCAAATCTTGCTGTTTCTAAACTTACAAGATGTAAAATTTGAACATTTCTTTCCATTCATATGATTGGTACCTTAGTTTAGACTCTCATCACCTCTTTCCTAGATTATTGTAAAAGCTCCTGATTGGTCTTCCTGGCATCAAGTCTCTCCCTGTTAGAGTCTGGCAAAGTATTTTTTACTGATTAGACACAGGTCTAATCATATGATTCCTCCATTCAATAAACTCCACTGCCTTCATATTGCCTTTATGGTAAAACATAAGCATCTCTATGTCACTTTTAGAATCCTACTCAGCCTAGATTCAATCATTCTTTCCAGTCTCACTAGATATTGTTTTTTATCCTGTACATGGTCAATTTTTGTGTAGCTGCCATGTATCATTGAGGTAAAGGTATGTTCCTCCTGTTCCCATTCAGTTTTCTCAAGAGGTCTATCATATTTAACATTTTTAAGATCCTACTTATTTCCTTAACTTTTTCCTTCTTTATTTTTTTGGTTGGATTTATTTAGTTCTGAGAGGGGAAAGTTGAGGTCCCCGACTAAGATAGTTTTACTGTCTCTTACCTCCTGTAATTCGTTTAACTTTTTCTTTAAAAAATTGAATGTATATTTATTTATATTTATATTTTTATTACTATTGCTTCACTGTCTATGGTGCAAGATGTAGTTTCTCTGTTTATCCTTTTTTAATTAGGTCTATTTTTGCTTTTGCTTTCTCTGAAATCATGATTGTATTCTTGTCTTTTTTTTTTTTTTTTTACTTTAGCTGAAGCATAATAGAATCTTCTCTAGCTTCTTAGTTTAACTTTGTGTGTCTTTCTGTTTCAAGTGTGTCTCTTTGTGCAATCCTTCTAATTGCCATAATAATGATAAAGTTCTTAGAAGTCATCTTTTCACATAGGGATAGAAACAATTTAACTTTATTGAGTCTCTTATGATTACTTTTTCTTGTTTACCTTTTAGTGTTTCTCTTTAGCCTTCTGTTTGAATGTCAAAATTTCTATTCAGCTCTGGTCTTTTTATCCAACCTGGAAGTCCTCTATTCCCCCTACATATTCCAGATCTCTCTTCCCAACCTCTTTATGTAGTCATGGGCTAGAAAAATGTCTCACTGTGACCTTTCCTTGGTTTTGCCATTCAAGAACTTGATTCAAGCCCTTATTTTAAAGTTGTTTGGTAGAGAATGTTGGGAGACTTTAGCTGATTGCTTCCACTACTCCACCATCTTGGCTCCACCCCCAGAAGTCAGAAATAGTCTTCTAATGGCTAGACCCTCTTCCAACTGCATCCCTCTCTATTCCACTCTCCACACTTCTGCCAAACTTGTATTTCAAAGAGACAGATATGATCTTGCCATTCCCTACTCAAAAATCTTCACAAGGCTCTTGCATTGACAAAGTATGAAAGTACAAAAAGTACAAAATTCTCACCTAGGATTCTGAAGCACTATGTAGTTCCTGGCTCTCATCTACATCAGCAATTATATTTGATAATACTGCTTTTCATGTACTGTATTGCAGTCAAGTTGGTCTCCTTATTGTTCCTTGAATTTGTCATTCAATCTGCTAATTTCATCCCTTTGTACAGGTAATCCACCATGTTGGAATACACAAATACCCTTCTGCCCCATCAATGTCTCTTAAAATCTCTAGTTTTCTCCAAAGTGCTGCTCAAGCACTACTACTTTCATTTTGCTTATCTCCCCAGTTTGAATGAGTTCTCTCTCTCTCTCTCTTCCCCTCTCTTTGTTTGTTTGTCTGCCTGTCTCAGTTGCTTTCATCTCTACTTTGTAATTTTGCGTTGACTTGCTCATGTGCATGTGTTTGCCTCCCTCCCATAGCAGGAACTGTTTTGTTTTTGTCTTTTCATACCTACTAAGCACAGTGCCTTGCAAATGACTTATTTAATATTTGATAGCTCAATTTACTTATTTTTCTTGTGTTGTTTGAAAATGGTTGTAGGTCAAATAATCTGTTCACCAATTTCACATTTGCTTGTTTCAGAAATTTTTAAATGCCTCTTTTGTCACAGTTTAATCTCTTCTCATTGATGATTAAGTTCAGATTTGTAGGATATGTTATTTGGGGTTTTACCTTGAGTTTTTGATTTTAGGAAAATAATATTCCTAATATTATATTAAATATATTAATATATTATGCATGTATAACATAGTAATATATTAATATTATATGAAAATAATATTCATGTTATTATAAATGTAGAATAATTTGAATTGTCTTTTCTTCATCCTTGAATGGATATCTGGGAAATTTATTGTTTTTCTAATTAATTTAATTTGAAATGCTGATTTCTTTTCCCCCACCCCAAATCTTGACCTGTTGATTCTCTTAATCAATGATTTGTTGCCTATTTTCAATATTTTGGACAGTTTTCTTTTATTTATGGCATTTACTTTATGGTCATGTTATTTCAGAAGAGCTGCATTCTTTATGATATCTGTATTCATCCTCTCTTAACACTCATTTTGATTTGTATATATGCCTCCCTTGTTGTCTTTTGCAGTTCTCCTACCAAACTTCTTTTCACTTGAATATTTTTTGTTTTTCAAATCTGTAAATCTCTCACTTGCAGATTTTTCTTCTTTAGAATAATTCTCCATTATGGTTTTGATTTTTCCTCTACTGTTATTTGTGTTTTTAAATTTTTCTCTGAAAATGCAAATTCCTGTCAGAAATACACTACCCTTTTTTTATTATTATTACTTTTGAAACATTCTGGAGCTTTTTTTTTTTCTTTTTTTGCTACTGTTTTATGATCTCTGTGGAACTCAGAGGATTATATTTTTCCTCAGGTAATATTGATTCACTTTCCTTCACTTCATAACATTTGTTCAAATTACTTTCTTTACTTTCTGATGTTTCACACATTCTTCCTTATATCTTTGTGATCCTCATTAGTCTGTGGGCTATGCTTTAATTTAGGCTTTCTCTCTTGATTTTTCAGTCTTTCAGCTTTTATTTTACATTTTCCTCAAATTACTAATTTTGAGCAATTCTTACTCTTCAGCTAGTCCTCTTTCTACTTTGTAAAATCCCTTGAGGCTAGGCTGCTGGGCAGCCTCTGCCTCCTGGTGCTTAGGAATGTAGAATTTGCCTAGGCTTGGGCCTTTGCTCTGAGAAATCTTTGTGAGGAGAAGAATAATCACATCTGGGTTTTCTCAGGTCTATCACTTTGTTCTCCTTTAATCTGTAGCTTTGAATACTGTGCATAGCATGTTTCCTGCCATACTCAAATCTTTTATTCTCCCTCCTCCTCTCCTCGTGGTTTTTCAGAATCAATGTCTTTGGTATGGTGGGTCCTTACAGCTGAATTCTGAATCACAACCCTGTTGACTTACTTGTGCTCTTTGCAGTGAATGTGTGGAAATGTTTGGGCATGGAGTGAGGTAGGGATGCTGAATGCTCTAAATGTTAAAGGTATACATTATTCATTCATAAGGTTTTGATCGTGCACTTCATCTCCTACCACCCTATGCACTCAATCCCTTCACTATCCTTTGAAGTGTTGTCTTACTCTCTTAGCCTGTAAGTTCCTTGAGGGTGGGGACTATCTTTGTGCTTTTTTTTGTTGTATTCTTAGCACTTGGCATCCTGTCTGACACATAGTAAATGCTTAATAAATGCTGTTGAACTGATGTGACTTAATACCTGTAGGAAATATGAGAAGTTTGTAAAAAGAAACTGTTGGGACATCTTGCTGGTAATAGGACTTAGAAAATGGTTCTACATACATAATTTTTTATTCCATTGATTTGGTATCAAGTCAGTAAAGACAAAGAAAACTAAAATGAGGGATAAACAGTAAGTACCTAAGGCTATGTGCCAGGTACATGCTAAGTGCTTTACAAATATAATCTCATTGGTTTAAATGGAGTTCTAAACTAGGCAACACTAAAAGTGATGCCATGTAATAGTGGCCAGAGTTAAGGACTGCCTGAATTGAGACATGAGTATAGCCATTCAGTAAAATGGAACTGTTTTAGACTTTGACTTTTGTCAGGCAAAACCAGATTAGAGTAGATCCTGAACCAACTGAGGTATAGCATGAGGAATTGAGTCATTATCTTTTTCTTAAATGATCAGTGTAGTTCCATAAAACTTCAGTCTGACTAGACTAGTTCCTATAAATTATGAATGAAGTTGGAAGGAATGAATTGACATCTATCTATAAGATACATATTCTATATTTTTGTTGTTTAGTCATTTTTTTCAGTTGTTTCCAACTATTTTGATCACTTTTGGGGTTTTCTTTGCAAAGATCCTGGACTGGTATGCCATTTCCCTGTCCAGCTCATTTTACAGATGAGAATACTAAGGCAAACAGTGTTAAGTGATTTGCCCAAATCACATAGTTAGTAAGTATCTGAAGCCACATTTGAACTCAGGTCTTCTTGATTCTAGAACTGGCACTCTCTTCACTATGCCACCTAGCTGGTCTACATATGTGTAAATATTCATATTTGCACTGTACATCATATGCATGAATACCACGGTTCCTATTCCATTTAGTTCCCCTTAAAAATAGATTGTCTGTGTGATTCCCAACCCCCCTCCCAGACCTATGATTTTGTTAATGTAGAGAATTCCCAAGGATAAACTTCCTGTACTACAAAGATCAGCAACACATTTGTTGACTTGAGCAATTTACCTGGAGCAAAAGTGATTTACTTGTGACCATATCCTAGTATGTGTCAGAAGCAGACCTTGAACCAGTATTTTCCTGACTCCAAGGCTGTTGGTTTATGTATTATGGTATTCCTCTTGTGGGTATGATAAAATCATAAAATACTTTTATACTATATTCACAACCTTTTAAATGTTTGTTCTGTAATACCAATCACACACTCCCCATCCCACACACTATTCATTATTTTGCGCAAATATCTTAAATATTTATTCTTTTTCTAATATTGACTTCAAGTCCCTATTACATTAATACTGATTGCTTAAATGTGAAATGTCATGGGGGTGGAGTCAAGATGGCAGAGTGAGAGCAACTAATTACCTGAAACTCCTTCGGATACCTCGAAAAAGTGAATCTGACCAAATTTTGGAGGTGAAGAATCAATAGGAGACAGACAGCGGCAGATGCACAGCCCAGGACAGACTGGAAGATCGACAGGAAGGATCTGTACTTCCGGGGTGAACCCGCAGCATGTCCTGCAGCAGCATGACCCAGGGGGAAAACCCCAGGGTGGCCCCAGGCAGCAGCAGCACAATGGAAAGGCAGAGTGGCAGCCTAGGGCAAGAGACCAGCAGAGCCCAGCGAGTGACAGCCGCTGAGCCCCAGGTATCAGCTGTAGCCCCTCCAGAGACTTTCAGCCCACAGATTAAATGTCTGTAAGTCACCTACTTGATCTTCCAGGAGCCAAAATGGCAGAGTGATTAGTAAATGCTCTCTCCCCCTCCCCTTATTGACCTCAAAAGAACCACAAAATATTTCCCCAGAAAAATCCTGGATCACTGGGAACAGTTGAAGAGGCAAACAGTCTTGTAGCACCTGAAGCTAAGAAAATAGCTAAAGGGGATTCCTTACTGTGGTGGAGGCTAACTGGAAGGACAGGAGCTGCAGAGGGGGTGGAAAGGTACACTAGGACCCAGGCATACCTCAGCTCTAGGAGAGGAGCTCCAGGGGTGGTGAAAACTCACACAACAACCTAGGTGTGCCTCAGCACTAGGAGAGGAGGCACAGAGGGGGTGGAAGCTCACACTAGGACCCAGGCATGAGCTGGGCCTGCCTTTACTCTACCTCAGTTGAGGAGATCTCCTGTGACCAGACCACCTCTCCCCCACACTTAACAAGCTAGCGCCAGGGCTAAGCCTGGAAACACAAAACAAA
This sequence comes from Notamacropus eugenii, assembly GCF_028372415.1. Classification (NCBI taxonomy): domain Eukaryota; kingdom Metazoa; phylum Chordata; class Mammalia; order Diprotodontia; family Macropodidae; genus Notamacropus; species Notamacropus eugenii. Next base: position 363,068,190 of record NC_092874.1, read on the forward strand.
AGGAAAATCAAAGGCACCTGCCCTTAGATTTCCCATACCAGCAGCTCAACAACAGATTCTCCAGCTTCTAACTGAAAGAACTGGAGGCCACAACACACAAAGTCTCACCATCATGAGCAAGAAGCAGAAGAGGAGGGAAAAGACCATAGAATCTTTCTACAGGGACAAGGACCAAAACATGAATACCAAAGAGGTCAGTATTGAGACTGTACTCCCATCTGAAACTTCACAAGGTACCATGAACTGCTCACATGCACAAAGAGCTCTCCTGAAATAGCTGAAGAAGGAAATAGAGGAAAAACTGGCCAATGCTTTTAAAAGTATGCAAAAAGAATTCTCTGAAGACAACACCTCTTTATAAAGGAAGATTGAACAAATAGAAAAGGAAGCACAAAACTTAACGGGGAAAATTGGGCAAATGGAAAAGGAAGTACAAAAACTTACTGGAGAAAATAATTCCTTAAAAGGAATAATTGGACAGATGGAAAAAGAGATGCAAAAGTTAACTGAAGAAAACAATTTGATAAAAATAAGAATTGGACAAGCAGAAGCTAATGACTAATGACATCAAGCTAAAGCTAATGACATCAAGAATCAGTCAAACAAAATCTAAAGAATGAAAAGATAGAAGAAAATGTAAAATATCTAATTGGAAAAACAACTGACCTGGAAAATAGATCCAGGAGAGAAAATTTAAGAATCATTGCCTTACCAGAAAGCCATGAGGAAAAAAGAGTTTGGACAATATCCTCCAAGAAATCATCAAGGAAAACTGCCCAGAAGTGCTAGATCCAGAGGTGCTCATCCAAAGAATCCACCGTTCACCTCCTAAAAGGGATCCCAAACTAAAAACACCAAGAAATATTGTTGCCAAATTTCAGAACTATCAAGTGAAGTAAAAAATACTACAGGTGGTCAGAGAGAAGCCATTCAAATATTGAGGAGCTACAGTCAGGATCACACAGGACCTTGAAGCTTCTACATTAAAAGATTGAAGGAATTGGAATATGATATTTGGTAAGTCAAAGGAGCTGGGACTACAACCAAGGATCAATTACCCAACAAAGTTCAGCATAACATTTCAGGCAAGGAGACAGACAATCAACAAAATTAGGGATTTTCAGACCGTCCTGACAAAAACGCCAGAACTCAACAGAAAATTCGATCTTCAAATGCATGTCTCAAGAGAAGCATAAAAAGGTAAACAGGGGAAAAGAAAAACCTGTTAGTCAATTTGGGCAAACTGTTTACCTCCCTATAAGGGAAGATGATACATGTTTATCTTGAGAATTATACATCTATCATGATGTATAAAAGGGATATACATAGATAGAGGGAACTGGTATAAAGTAAATGATGTGATGATAAAAATGTGATTTAAGCATGTGAAGGAATTGTAACAGGAGATGTAAAAAGGAGGAAGCAGAAAATGATAAATTACATCACAGGAAGAAGTACAAAGTTATATTATAGTAGAGGGAAAGAGGAGAGGGAGAGGAGCATTGTTTGAGAGATACTCTCATCTGATTTGGTTCAAGGAGGGAACAATAAATTTAATTAAGTATATAAGTCTAACTAGTTCTTTCTATAGGCAGTAGGAGGGGAAAGGGGAAGAAAGGACAAGGGAAGCTGAAAGTGAGGGGAAGAAGTAGTAAGGGTAAAGGGGAGTGAAAGGGAGGGGTGCTGAAAGTAGAAAGGAGGAGGTGGTCAAAAGTGAAAACTCTATTGAGGAGGGGAAGGCAGATGGGAGAACTAAAAAACTCAAATGGTGGGAAAGAGGATGGAGGGAAAGACACAGATTATAATCATAACTGTGAATGTGAATGGAATGAACTGTCCCATAAAATGGAGATGGATAGCAGAATGGATTAAAAGTCATAATTCAGCAATATATTGTTTACAAGAAACATATTTGAAATGGGGGGATACACACAGGGTAAAGGTAAAAGGTTGGGGCAGAATATATTGTGCCTCAGCTGATGTAAGAAAGGCAGGGGTAGCAATCCTAATCTCACACAAAGCAAAAGCAGAAATATATCTAATCAAAAGAGATAAGGAAGGAAACTATATCCTGCTAAAAGGCACCATAAACAATGAATCAGCATCATTACTAAATATGTATGCTCCAAGTGGTATAGCATCCAAATTCTTGGAGGAGCAGTTGGGGGAGTTGCAGAAAGAAATAGAGAGCAAAACTATACTAGTGGGGGACCTCAACCTGCCCCCTCTCTGAACTTGATAAATCTACCCTTAAAATAAACAAGAAAGAAGTTAAGGATGTGAATAAAACTCTGGATAAGATAGGTATGAAAGATCTCTGGAGAAAATTGGATGAGGATAGAAAGGAATATACCTTTTCCTCAGTGGTACATGGCACATATACAAAAATTGACCATGTTCTAGGGCATAAAAACCTTACAATCTTGTGCAGAAAGGCAGAGATAGTCAATGCATCCTTCTAAGATCATAATGCAAAAAGAAATTATATGTAATAAAAGCCCATGGAAAGATAAACCAAAAATTAATTGGAAACTAAACAATCTAATCCTAAAGAAGGAGTGGGTAAAACAACGAATCATAAAAACAATCAACAACTTCATTCAAGAGAATGACAATAATGAGACAACTTACCAAATCTTATGGGATACTGCAAAAGCAATTCTTAGGGAAGTTTTATATCTTTGAATACCTACATGAACAAAATAGAGAAAGAGGAGATCAATGACTTGGGCATGCAGCTGAAAAAGCTAGAGAAAGAACAAATTGAAAATCCCCAAGTAAATGCCAAATTAGGAATACTGAAAACCAAAGGAGAGGTCAATAAAACTGAAATTAAGAAAACTATTGAACTAATAAATAAAACTAAGAGTTGGTTTTATGAAAAAAACTAATGAAATTGATAAACCTCTGGTCAATTTGATTAAAAGAAAGAAGAAACCCAAATTCCCAATATCAAAAATGAAAGGGATGAACTCACCTCCAATGAGAAGAAAATTAAAACAATAATAGAAATTACTTTGCCTAACTTTGTGCCCATAAATTTGACAATCTAAATGAGATGGATGAGTATTTCAAAAAATATAAATTGTCCAGATTAACAGAAGAGGAAGTTGAATATTTAAACAACCCCATCTCACAAAAAGAAATTGAAGAAGCCATCCCTAGGAAAAAATCTCCAGGGCTGGATGGATTTACAAGTGAATTCTATCAAATATTTAAAGAACAGTTAATTCCAATATTATATAGACTATTTGGGAAAATTGGGGAAGAAGAAGTGCTTCCAAATTCTTTCTATGATACAAATATGGTTTTGATACCTACACCAGGAAGAGACAAAGCAGAGAAAGAAAATTATAAACTTCTCTAATGAATATAGATGCAAAAATTTTAAATAAGATTTTAGCAAAAAGAATACAGCAACTTCTCATGAGAATAATACATTATGATCAGGTAAGATTCGTACCAGGAGTACAGGGCTGGTTCAATATTAGGAAAACTATTAGCATTATTGACCATACCAACAACAGAGTAACAGAAACCACATGATTATCTCAATAGATGCAGAAAAAGCTTTTGACAAAATACAACACCCATTCCTTTTAAAAACACTGGAGAGCATAGGAATAAAGGGAACTTTCCATAAATAATAAGCAGTATCCACCTAAAACTTTCAGCAAGCATTATGTGCAATAGAGATAAGCTAGATGCATTTCCAATAAGATCAGGGGTGAAACAAGGATGTCCATTATCACCACTGTTATTCAATATGGTACTAGAAATGTTAGCTATAGCAATTAGACAAGATAAAGAAATTGAAGGAAATAGAATAGGCAAAGAAGAAGCTAAGTTATCACTCTTTGCAGATGATATGATGATATACTTAGAAAATCTCAGAGATTCAAGTAAAAAACTACTTGAAATAATAAAAAACTTTTGCAAAGTTGCAGGTTACAAAATAAACTCGCACAAATCTTCTGTATTTCTATATATTAGTAACAAAGCCCAACAGCAAGAGACAGAGAAATCCCATTTAAAGCTAGGGTAGACTCTATAAAATATTTGGGAGTTTACCTGCCAAAACAAACCCAGGGAGTGTATGCACACAACTACAAGACAATTTTCACACAAATAAAGTCAGATCTAAGTAAGTGGAAAAAACATCAGTTGCTCGTGGGTAGGCCAAGCCAATATAATAGAAATGACAATTCTACCTAAATTAATTTACTTATTTAGTGCCATACCAATTAAACTATCAGATAATTATTTTCTAGAGCTGGAAAAAATAGTATCAAAATTCATCTGGAAGAACAAAAGGTCCAGAATAACAAGGAGACTAATGAAAAGAAATGCTAGGGAACGTGGCCTAGCACTGCCAGATCTCAAAATGTATTATGAAGCAGCAATTATCAAAACCACTTGGTACTGGCTATGAAACAGAAGGGTATATAAGTGGAATAGACTAGATACTCTAGATGCAGTAGACAATCCCAGCTTCTGGGATAAGAACTCGCTGTTCGACAAAAATTGCTGGGAAAACTGGATAAAAGTATGGTGGAAACTCGGCATATATTCATGCCTGACACTGTACACAAGAATAAAATCCAACTGGGTACATGATCTAAGTATAAAGATTGATACTATGGATGAATTGGTGGAGCAAGGAATAGTGTATTTATCAGTCCAGTGGTCTTCTATAATGCCTTCCACATCCAGAGAAGGATCTATGGAATTCAATCAAGAATGTACCAAATAATTTTTGTGTGTGTGTGTGTATTGTGTTTTGGTTTGTTAGATGATTTCTCCCATTCATTTTAATTCTTCTACACAGCATGACTATAGTGAAAGTGTATTTAATAGGAATGTATATGTAGAACCTATGTAGGATTGTATACCATCTTGAGGAGGGAGGAAGGAGATGGGGGGAGAGAGGGAAAAATAATAATCTAAGTTGTATGGTAGTGATTGTGGAACTGAAATAAATAAATAAATAAAATTAGTTGATAAATAGTAAAAAATAAATAAATAAATTTATATTTATAATATAAATATAAAATAAATAAATTAAAATTAGTTAAAATAAATAAAATTAGTTAATAAATAATAAATAAAATTAGTTAAAAAAACAAAAAACAAAACAAAAAAGTGAAATATTATTTTATGAAAAGAATTAGTGCTTCATTTTCTTCTCTCTCTCCAGAAATATTAAAATCTGTGGAAATCCAATATCTTTATTTTTCTAAGCATAAACCTCTTCAGATTTCAACAAGCCAACAAAACAACATGGTAAAACCAAATTAGACTCAGGCCATTGCTACCACGTCATTTGATAACCATTGTTGTATTTGTGAGCAGTTTCATTATTCTCTAACCAGTGAACTTTCAAAGACCCTTTCATCTTTCATATTTGACTGTAGAAGGAAGTACAGTGGATGAATTATTCACTTGTTAGCTCTGAGGAGGCATTTAGTAAATCCCAAGAGGAATTTTAAATAAAGGTCAGGTTTAGGTACACTAGTCTTCTGATATCTCCTTTACCTCTGAGGGGCAGTACATCCCATTTTAATAAAATCATTCACTGTTGTATTCTTATAGCTTTTGTGCCTTATGGTTTCTTTAAGGATGTTTTTCCCCCTAAAATGTAATTCTTTTGCACTAAACTTCATTAAAACTTCAATAGTAGAGTGTGTTAAACATACTGATGATTTCAAATTTTTGTTCCGTATTTTATTTTGATATAGTGTTTTAGATACTATTCTTTTTAATCTCTGGAGTGCTCTAGTTTTTCATCTGAGTAGGGGTAGTGAAGACAATACTGAATAGAAGGTGATGTCAACCAAGCAAATCTCAGGCATGTCCTACCATGTTGGGAGATTGTAATTTGAACCCAGAGATGGATGCAAAGAGACATGTTCAGGACCAGATTAGCTTAGTTCAGAACAGACCATCACTAAAAGGTCATTAAGATGATAATGAATATTGTATTTTTGTCAATAGCAGCTCACTAAAGCCATTTACAATAATGTGAAAGAATTGAAAGATGTATTTTGATGATGGTGAGAATACTTTTGCACTATCAAGATCTCTGGATATCTCTTCCCATTCCAATCACATTTCTTCCAGTGGAAAAATGGGACTCAAGATTTGGAAGGAATAAACATTTGTATAGCACCTTCTATATGCTAGGCACTGTGCTAAGAACATTCTGCAAATAATACCACATTTGATGCTATTTTTTGCTATCTTATTTGATGCTAACAGCCTTGAGAGGTAGGTCCTATTTTTATCTCCATTTTATAGTTGAGAAAACTGAGGCAAACTAAAGTCAAGTGATTTGCCCAGGTTTTTAGTAAAGTATTTTCCTCTAATGAGTACACATTTATACACTCACACATACATACTCAATACACATGGCAAGACTGACATTTCCAGAAACTCAACTAACAGTAAAATCACAAGTCATTAATCATGAGGACAGCTTTAGCATGGAAGAATTATTGAAATGTTAACAAGTTTAACACTGGAGGTGTAAAATCCAGATGACAAAATTTTTATTTTGCACTGAATGCTTTCTGCCAAACATAAATAGTGAAATATTTTAGCTAAGTTTGTCAGGATTAAAGGGCTTAGTTTTAGGATTTTACAAGAATGCTGGGAGAATGGATTAGGTAATAGAACTTAAAAGTGATTGAAAAAAAGTTTTATTCAAATTATAAGATTTGCTATTTCGTGGAATTTACTATTCCTATTATGACTGTTGCTCTTTGTCTAGTACTTCCTAGAAAAATTTAGAGTTAATTGAAAATACGTGTTTAAGATTGTGTCTCTACTACACCAAACTAACTAGTCAGTTTAGTGAAAAAAATTCAGCATGTAAGTTGTTTCATTGTAAACCAAGCATCTGTTTTGTTTTTACAATTTTGGGCTATTTAGATGTTTTTTGGTTACAGATCCATGTATGAAGAACCAATCAGCCATGGCCTATCAACACGATAGTATGATCAAGCAATCAATTATTATGTAATTATTAAACATGTACATGACCCTGCTAATCTTGGTGGAGGATAGAAATAATAAAAATATACAACTTCTGTCTAAGACTAGCCAATCAGATTCCAAAGGACCATTTAATGATTATTGGTGGAGGCAGTATGGTTAGTGCAAAGGGGAAATGGCTTTAGAATCAGAGCTCCTGAGTTCAGTTCCCATATCTGACCCTTAAATTACTCTTGATATTTGTGAATGTTCTGGCCTAAATGAATAAATGTGGTTCTGTACACCAAATCTCTGAAAGCTGTCCACTCCTTTTCTGTTCCACTGCTGCTAATTGTGAGTTGACTCAACTTTCTCTCCAAGTGAGCAACAAACTATTCAAAGAAGCACTCTAATCAGTTGACATTAAGTCTTTTGGTAGTCATCTTGCATTGGGGCTACCACTTTTGTTGAATGTGAATGTTTAGCTTGGAGAGGATAAGTCTGTAATTGGTCTAGCACTCTGTGCGACATATCTACTTTATCACTCTCACATCCTGTCTGTCTATTCTCTTTACAGTGACATAATCTATTAAATGCTATTATTTATTTTGAGACTGCATCCACAAAGTTATTTTGCATTTAGGTAAACAGAAGACAGTGTTGCTTATGAGAAAGTCATGAGATACACAAGTTTTCATTAGTAAGTGACAGCTTTGCTGTTTCTGACTCCACTCCTTCTAAGTTTGGACTCCTTGCCATGTCTGATAGTCTGTGTCTACTCTGGCATTAAAGTCACCCAGAATGAGAAACTTGTCTTCTTTCAGCTAACTGATGGTCTTCATAATTTTTTTCTTTAACCTCATCAAGGTTTGTCATGGTGGGAGCATATGCACTGATGATGGTGGCATGCCACTTTCCTGCAAGTGGCAATTGAACTTTTATGAGCCTTTTTACTCCCAGTTGGATATGTTGTCTCCTACTAGGATAGTATCTTTAGTAATATGGTCAGGGAAATGGAATGAGAATAGAAGGGAAGATATTCTTTCTTCACTCCCCCAAGTGTGATTTCCTATCCAGGGCCTGAAATTCTCAGCTCCTACATTTGGAGTCCTCTTTTACTTGACTGACTGGTTCAAAATAGCTTGTTTCTTTCACGTGTAGCCTAAGAGGCATGACTTTGATCTTCCTCATCCATTCACATGATGTTTCCTGTGTGACATCATCTATCTTTATCCAGTACCCTCAAATCCCTTTTAAATTCATTAAGGACTTATCTGTTGGTAGTTATTGTTGATTGATGGAATTATTATTGTCTAGGTCTTCTGAGTTAATAATGATAGAGATGGACTCCCACCCTCACAAGTGTAAAAAGTGTATGTTCTATTGGGCAAATGTCCAGTTGTCTACAAATATAGCTTCATTCCAGATATAAGTGATGACATGAACGTTATTCATATGGCATGAATTACTTGTGTGTAGTTAATTACCATCTCTATTTATCAAAATGCCCATATAGTCTTGTTATTCTACCTCCATCCTGATTTGAAACATTCTTGTCATTAATGTTGAGAGACTTCTCCATTTCCTCTCTTTGATATTGTAGTTATAACCCCTTTCCGATCCTCACACTAGGAACTGAGTGAACAACTTATCTGAACATTGGTGTCTAGTGAAAACATTTAATCTGGCATAAACCCAAAGAGAAAATCTTAAAATGCAACTTTCTACCTTCTACTTTTCTTGTCATATTTTATTATTTCACATTCCCCTAAACACTAGCTACATGAATTTACAAAATTTGGTATGATATTCCATAAGATTTCTAATTCTATCGGGAGAAAAACAATATAAAATTAAAACCCAATAAAATAAAACAGTTTTGCCTCAGAGATGAAATTTACAAAGTAAGCACTTGAATGTTTGCTAATTTGAATGTCTAAACTGAAAAAAGGCTTCTTATAATAAATGACTTTATGCAGTACTCTCATATTTAAGTTTTTTCCTTTGAATTTTACAATAGTTCTCTGGTGTAGGTACTATATGTATATTTTTATGGTAAATGGTATATTATTAGACTATTTTACAGAGTATTATTATACTATTTTACAGACACAGAAGTTGAGTTGGTGTCAGAAAAAGGACTGATTCCATAAACACTCCATCTAGTATGCCATAGTGCTTCTTGTATAAATACAAAGTCCAATACTATAGTTGTTATGGCTATTATGATTAATTGCTTGGAATTTCTTTTTTCACTTTAGCTTCATTTAAATTTGACCCTAGGTCTACAAGAAAAAGCTAGTGCATTTAATCTGATTCAACAGTTTCCCAGTTTAGAGAAATAAATTAGAGTTATAAAAGTCATGAATTCCCAGAAAAGCATATTGAAATAACTAACATTTGTTCTATTGCCAGTTATCTCTCTGGCTGCTTGCTTTCCTGCAACTGCAACCTAGCAATGAGAGGGGTTTGAAGTGGTGGTTGTTGATAAGAGAAGAGTGCCAGTTCTCTGTGACAGACAGCCTCCATAATAGTGCACTTTGCAAATGTCACCCTGTGGCCCTGTGGCTGTCCATCACATTCTTTCTTCTTTCTTTTAAAAGAGAGGAAACACTGCGTTGTTTTTGTAAGCACAGTTAAAACCCATGAAACAATGATTCCCATCAGCATCTGCCACCTCAAAGAAGTCAAATAATGTAACATAAGGGACCTTGTATAATGCCTGCTGAGTGCTAAAATTGACAGCTAGAAAAATCAATACTCTAGCTGCTAAATTTGTTTTCTGCATACTGAATGGTTCCATTCAAATGGGGAAATTAGAAGTTAGACATGAACATTAGACAGAATATGAATAGTCATATTTAATTAGTTTTATTTAGATTAGTAGCTTTTTGTCTTTACCTCATCCTAGCATTTGGTATTTCAAGAATGATTGTCTGATCTTGTGCTAAAGATTTTATGTACAAGCTGTAGAAAGAGGCATATTTACACTGCAAATTTTGTTCATTTAAGCTTCATTTTATTACATTTATACTTGCATGCTCACCATTTTCTGCACTTCTTGAAATTGTAAATTATGTGATGGCTAAATATTTCTCAAATTGGTTTTATTGAATGGTTCATTGCATGTATAAATACCATGATTAGATTCTAAAACAATATTACTTGTATTGGCCAAAGTGTATTTAAACAAAAAGGATTAATGGTTAAGTCATAATGGTTAACCTCCCTGCCTTTCATTTTACAAGAGCAATACACAGGTCACAGATGTAATATAGTAGGATCTCTCCAAAGTATTAAGTCAAGGGAAAGGAAAAATGCATTATTTCAATTCAGTAATATAAGAAAAAGTAATTTACATGCATACCATTAATATAATTGCATGTTTTGAAAAATTGTTCTGAGGTTGAAAGAAGACAATATTTAAATTCCATGACTGGATTCTCTTATGCATATTGGCTGAAAACTGAAATTCGGTGGACTCATTTGGCTATTTAAAATACACAGGCAAGTGCCTTGGATATAATAAATACATGTTAAAATATAATTAAAGATACAAGAAAGATCAGAGTGTTGTGTTAGATTTAAGGAAAGAGGGATGGATCACTTTCAGGTGAACTAATGAGCCATTTTGCTCTAAGCACCCATGTACAGTTAACAGGGTACAATTAAGCTTTCATTTTAAGACTTGAAAGTATCTTCAGAGGTCGCTTGTTTCTCCTCCATCTCTATTTATTGAAGCTGTTCTCTTCTTTCAAGACCCAATTTAGTCAACAACTTCTCCATGAAAAAGAATCAGCTTCTATAACCTGTCTTCTTCCTTAAGGTGAAAAACACTTTTTCATTTCATCTGAACTCCTTCTTTGCACTCACAATATTACCCACTTGTATTAAAACTATCTGTATACATCTTTTTCTGGATTTGTATCCTTGGATATAGAGTAGTAACCATATTTAATCTATTTTTACAGCTCCAGTACCTTGCACGTAATTTACATTTAATAAATGTTTGCTGAGTTGGATCCCTCATAGTATCCTGTCCTGTCTTAGAACATTGAGAATCACAATACAATAGCAGAAAAGGACTTTTATTGAATGAAGTTAAGTTTACATTTCCAGAGAACAGAGAAGCCTAGGTAAAGATCCAAAGATATGGTTGACAGTAAATAAACCTTCCTGAATAACTGGCATAGATGATTATTTTAAAAATTCATGATGACTCTCATTGTCAACTTAGAAAATTACATAAATCTCTAGAAGTTTGATAGCAGAATTCACCTGTCTGTGGCTGAGCAGATGTTGATAGTTCTGTTCTCCTGGTTTATACAATGGTATCCACTAAAGCTGGAATGAGAAAAAGCCATTTTTAACCCTATCTTTCTTTATAAAGTGTTCTGGAAATTCTCTGTATCCTACTCACTCCTTTAGGTGACTGAGCTCATGATTCAGGTTTGATCAAAACTCACCCAAGTGACAAATATATAGCGCACATTGTCTATTGATTCCTGTTTCTACATCTTTGGGGAGGACCTATTTTTTAAAAATGTCCTTCTAGATTCAACTCCTTTTTTTCCTTAAAAACATTTTTATTAATTTCCAATGATTTCAACCAACCTAATAGAACCGTATGAATTCATTTGTTATGCCTCAGCATCAATTCCTCAGTAAATGAACAATTTTCTTTTCAATTTTTTGCTACCACAGAAATGTTATTTATAAATATTTCTTTGCATATGGAGCTTTTTCTTCTAACTTTGATTGCCTTGTGGAATATGCTAAGTAGAGAAAGATATCTCTGGGTAAAATTTTGGTGACATTTTTGTTATAATTTCAATTTTTTCTCCAGAATATTTGAGCCACTTCATAGCTTGAAAGCAGTTATATTGGTGTTCCTGCCTCCCACATTGTCTCTCCAACCCTTGCCATTTTTCATCTTTTGTTACCTTGGCCAGTCAGAGAAGTCATTTTCTTAATAGCAAAGCTTTCAATTTGCTGATCAGGACCATGCTATGGTAACAATATAGCATTGTGCTACTATTCTAATATCAAATTGATCAATTATAACTATTTGAAATGGCTCAAGATACTTTCAAGACATTCTAAAATTTTACACCATTTTAATAAACATTCCTCCCATTTCATAAAATGCAGAGGTGAAATGATTTTTTTCCCCTAAAGATACCAAAGGAATCAGTGTTGAAAGAATAATGCTTCTGATAAGATGGAGGCTCAGAGATGATTGGGATTAGGTAATTTCATACAAAATATAGTCGTTTAGGTAGAAAGCTGGCATCCAGAGAGAGGTGGAACTAGGGGAACAGAAAGTGATCTACCTTCATAGAGTCACACATACCTTAACCCTTCCCCAACACGTTCCCTAAATGTGGTAAATTTTCAAAACTGCTCAGTTGAGTTTGGGACTCTCAGTTTCTAATTCTTTCTCTTTTATAAGATTGGGTTAATGACTAATAGTATTGCCTGTTGAATGTGACAGTCAAAAGAATTGTCTTCTCTCCAGCCCAAAGAGAGAATGCCTCTTTTCATTTGGGCCTTGAACTCAACAGTTCATATTATATTAGATTCCTTTGTTTTAAGAAAATACTAGAGAAAATCATGCTATTTGCTAATGTCAAACTCAGTAACAATAAATCATGTAGAAAACGTATATCAGATGTCTGCCTGCTCTGTCAATTCAGAAATCAATTAGCAAACATTTATTAAGCACCTGCTATGCCAGGCATATAGGAAATGTAGATAAAAGTATATTACTCTTAAGTAATCTACATTATAATGGAATAAAAAGTAAGTATATTGTAAATATACATATAGTACAAACATAAGGTTTGAAAATATGGATGTATACAAAGTAGTTAAATACAAGGCATTTTAGGAAGGTGAACGTCTACATTTGGGTAGAGCAGGAAATACTTCAGCACAAGACGGTGCTTGAGCTGCATGTTAAAGAAAGAGATAGACTCTTTGAGGTGAAGACTATGAGGGAGTAGGGCCAGTGCAAGGGTGGGGCTGGTAGAATCTTGTCTAAGGAACAGAACAAAGGTCAGGTTGTTTGCATTGCAGAGAAGGGAGAGCAGTCTCTTGAGAGTGGAAAGAGAGATTGGGGGCAGATGGTGAAGGGCAAAATTTAGAGAATGTCAACCATTGTATTTTGACTTTACTGTTTTATGGATTGAGCTTCATGCAGTTAAATGTACAAATATTCTTAACATTACTTGAAAATGATATAGACCATCCCAAGAAAACTTGTAAATGAAAGTGGAAGGAAAACAAAGTGATCCAAAATGGAACAGATGTCAGCATTGTTATAGCTATTTTTACTGTTGATCATAGTGGAACCATAATACTTGTGCTACACTTTATATGCCATATAAAAATGCGTAACTAATGCCTGAGGAAGTCAAGGAATAGATCTGAGATTTTGGAGGCAAAATAAAAATACATGCTAGAGATGATATAATTTTGAAAGTACAGAGATTATGAAATCACAAAGTGGAGAAAATATTTGAAAATTGGAAAAAAATCATGGACAGTATGAATAGATAAAAAAATATGACTTTAGAAGATCACAACTATCACACTATATACCTACTAATATATTCTGAAGATATAGCATCTATACACTCAGTCCAAAGATTACTCTATAAACTCTTTATAGCTATAAATTACTCCAGACTATTAGGGATGATTAAGACCTGCTGATAATCAGTTAGAAGAATAACAGCTTTTATTCCTTCAATTATTTTTTCAATATTGATAATTTTATTTCATCAATCTTTTGTTGTTTTGAACTTGTGGGTTGGAAATGAAGGTGATATAGAACCTTTTACTTGCCCAATTTAGCAGAATATTCTCCTATGGATATTTAGGCCAAGTTCCCTCTTAAAATCTCAAGCCATGGGATGCCCCCTATCTTATTTCTATGATCTTTATAATTTACTCTCCTCAGACTCAAGGTATGTCTCAGTTTCCCCTTCTCACCTACCAGTAATTCTAAAATGAAATGGGATCATCTGTCTCAGAAGCAGAGATTTAGAACTGAAAGGGACCCCAGAGGTCATCTAATCCAGTGGCTTCCAAACTATTTTGAGCACAGGTATCCCAATAAACATGTTTTGTTGGGGGTGTAAGCTCAGTTCCATGTGGACAGTCTCGGGCAGGTAAAGGTGAGGACTTCTAAACCTTAGAGTTCTCATGAGGCCCCCCAGGGAACAGCTGGGAATTGAGGTGTGAGACCCGGGCTATCTCGTGCATTTCCACCTCTTCCCCGTGGGGAAACTTGCTGGGGAGAGCATCCCTGCCCTCGAGATTAATCCATGGTCTGAGCACACCTATTGTTGTCTAAGGGCTGAGAACAGGCACGGTATTCAGGTGCAAACTATGCAGTGGGAGAGCTTAAGTAGGGTCAGGAAAGCCTGAAGGCGCTCTTAGCGCTGAGGGGCCCTTAGAGGACAGAAGGCCCCTCTTCCCTCTCCCCTTTCCCACTCCCACTTCCATCCTGTTACTGTAAGATCTTTGCCTCCTTGGGAGGAGGACGATTCCTCTCTCCTGAGGAAGAATTCACCCTGCACATGTAACCAAGACCCTGAATAAAGCCTAACCCTTGTTCGACTCTGGAAAGTCTCTTCTCTCATATGTTTATCGGGTTTGGCCAGCCGAAGACCTGCGACAGGTAAGGAAAGACTCGGGTAGCCCTTAGGCCTCTAGGCCTGACAATGTTTTAACTTTCTTATAAATTATAAAATGTTCTACTCTACTAATAATTGTGAACATTGTCCAACTTATAAAGGATAAAGGTGAAATAATATTTTATCTTAGATCAAATATTTGATCAACAGGAAACCATTGGCATTCAGGAGTTCTCATGGTCAGGGCAAGACTTTAGGAATGTCCTTTGGCAGCTGAATTTCAGAGAATGGATTTGAGGAGAAAGTTGAGGCAGGGGAGAGAGGAGTCTAATACAATTGCCCAGGCAAGAGGTGATGAGAGTCTGAATTATAGTAGTGGCTATGGAAGTGGAGAGAAAGATAGATGAGAGAGATCTGCCGATATAGAAATGACAAGATATGGCAATTGATTGGATAAATATATGGACAGAACAGAGCAAAGAGTCAAGGATGATAAGGATATTGGGAACTTAGGAGACAGGAAGGTACCCTCAACAATACTAGGGAATTTCAGAATAATTGTGGTGATTTTGGTAAAGATATTGTAATATCTGCCATACATATGCTGCCACAGGTAGGATGATCTGCAATTCAGCTCTCCAGACTCTTTGCTTAATCACACATCCCTTGGAGTCGTTTCATTGTACCCTACTAGCTTGTGGTCTTCCCTCTTTGAAGACCATTGACCTAATCCATGCCTCTCAGTTTATAGAAAAGAGAATCTAAGTGAATTGCTAGAAATGTTATTCAGGCCCTATGAACCCAAATCTAGCATACTTCTCCTTAGGCTATACTACCTCTTTAGTGTTTTCATCATTTACGCTTTATTCTGTTAGAAAGCTCTAAATAATTTGTCAGAAAAAGGAGTTCCTTTTCTAATCCTTCCAGGATACAGAACAATTAGAGAATCAGAGCTTAGGGGGAAAATGGTTTTCTACATTATTATTTTCAAATCATATCTCTATGTCTTCCTCATTAAGGAATGAATTCTTCCTTCAAAGATTTACAAGCTTATCACAGAAATCATTTTCAGACATCAAATCATAGCTAAGAATCCTTAAAAACTGGGCCCATAAAAGAAGAGTTCTTGAAGGAGCTGATGCCCCCACCTCTGTAAGCAGAGAAGATATCTGCTCCAGCCATGACATTTGAAAGGCCTACTTTCAAGCATCTTTCCCTATTTATTTACCATGTGAACATTCTTCATTTCTGCTTATTCTACTGGTTCTGGAATTCTCCATATATAAATCAGTTCTTTGAGTCAGATACAAAGTACATGCTAACAATTTTAGAAAGTCTCTGTCAAAGTGCTCAACGTATTATGTTGAAAGGGAGGATGATGTTAGTTGGTTACAAAGAGGGGGTAGCTTTTCCTTAAGTCTAGGCATTGGCATAAATTAATATGTTAGATCAATGACTCATTATCTTTGTTTTTATTCTTGGAAGGCATAGAGTGCCTGAGGTGATGAGCTAAGGGATGTTAAGTTTAAATGTGTACTGGTCAGAGAATATGATAGTGACAAGTTCTGGGCATTTGGGCCGCTAGGGTAGAGAGTTTAGAGTAGTTAACTAGGAGATGGAGCTAGAAAATACTAGATAGATAGATAGATAGATAGATAGATAGATAGATAGATAGATAGATAGATATAGATAGATAGATAGATATAGTTGGTTGATAAATAGATAAATAAAGCATTAATTATTTACTATGTGCCAAGTGCTGTGCTGAGTTTTAGAAATACAAATTCAAGAAAAGGAAAGATAATCCTTATCCTTTAAGAGCTTATGCTCTAGTGGGGGAAGACAACACATAAAAGGGAACTCAGAAGCTGGGATTGGGCTAAGGAAGGTACCCGCACAGGGGCAAGGTGGAAGTCTCCTATGAAAGACCTGACCACATTTACAGAGGGTTGTTGCTGTTTGTCCTTTGTTCCTGAAGAGGACCATGACATCATGGAGGTGATGTCATGCCATGCAAGTGAATTGAGTTGAAGTGAGAGTAGCGAAGGAGCCAGTAGATGAATAAACAATGGGCCAAGTCCCTGGATGGGGATGGCTTGCCCAGGAGAATTGGTTTGGAGTTTGAAGTGAGGATGATCAGTGTGGGTGCTTCTTCCAATAAAGGTTCTGTGAGGGAATTCACCAATCAGAGGAGGAGGCCGCAAGAATGTGGGAGTTGTATGGTGAGAAGGTTGCAAGGGTGAAGACGGAGGAGTTTTCTCAGGATTTATGGACTGGGAAGTGTTCAAAGATTATATGACTGGTAGTGAGATTCTTCAAATGGAGATTCTGGGGAAAAACTTGGGACTCAGAGGAGGGGGTATGGGCATAAGTGTTACAAGAGAAGGCTGCTAGGGTAGGGATGTAGAAGTTGTTTGGGAAGTTATAGGCAGAACTGAGTTATTGATTATTACAAGTCATATTAATCTCTATTTATGAAGAATTTTAAAGCTCTCAGAAAGTGTTTCCCATAACAACCCTGTAGTATAAGTGGTGTCATTCCTATTTTTCAGATGAGGAAATTGAAGTTGAGAGGTAGGAAATGATTTATCCATGATAATGCAAGTAGGACATGGCAGAACCAGAATTCAAACCCATCTCATGAATCCCAGGCCAGTGGTATTGTTTTCATAGCACTGTGCCTCAAGATTTGCTATTCAACATGATAAAAATGATTTCTGCCTTAAGGTTCACTTTTTTCTATGTATTTCTTACATCTATCTGTACCGTGCAAAGAAATTCAGCTTTCTATATTTCTCTATACTTATTCTCCTCTTGGAAAGGACATAGAGGCTAAACTAATATCAAGAAATTTCTGTCCATGGGAACTCACTCAAATGTGCCCCACATCTATACTGAAAAATAGGATAAATTATAATTTAAAGATGACATTTTGTTTTCTTTCCAAGGATGTTCCTACTTTTTCACAGGGTATGCACTTTGAGTTGTCTTTCCATTGACTTATTGATTCTTGCTTGATCCTTCTGATCCCTATCTGCAAGGCAGCTGGCTGAAACTAGGGGGTGTAGCCTCAGTGACCATGGAAGAGAATAAGTCTAATTGGTCTAGAGGGGGAAAAAAAAATCAAAGCTATGACCTTGACCTCATTAGCACCAAGTTCTAAACAACTGAGTTAACTGGCCACAGATGGGGAAGAGACAGTTGTATGAAAGACATAATTCCATAAGCTTCGAAAATCTCCAGGTACAATTTTCACTGGCCAATTTCCAGAGCTATGTAAGTAGTCAATTTTTGTTGGTCTTGCTAGTGCTCAAGCAGCTCTGATCATATGGAAACAGAGTCATACAGCTAGAAAAGGACTCGGAAATACTTTACTCTCACCTCTCTATTTTACATAGAGGCATAGAGAAGTGTTGCTTGCTCTCGGTCATAGAAGTCATGAGGAGGAGCAATATTGTGCCTAAGATACAGAATTTCTTTCTGACTTTTCCAGTTTTCCTTCTGCTAAACCATCAAGACAAAGAGAAAGGAAGAGCAGAAGGAAATAATTTTTCAATTTCACCCGAAAAAATACTTCTAACACATTTATATGGATAATTCAGGTAAAATTATTCCTTTCAAATTTTGCCTAAGTTATCTGGACAATTCCCTACACACTCTAATACATTTCACCTGTCACCCTTCTCACACTGTTCCAGGGACAAATGAAATAGCTCCTTGGGGAGAGGAAATTAGAGATTACAGATGTGTGGGGTTTAAGATGACAGAGCAAGAGATCTTGTAGCCACACACAGCTTTGGAGGAACTGGAACAAAGGTAGAACAGACAGAGCAGGAATTGTTCAAATGAGAGCAGACATCCACTGCAGGCATATGGGATACCAGAGACAGAGTAGAGCAATGGTTCTGCACACTTCCTCCTTGGCTACAAAAGAAAGTAGCTGGAGGCATCTTCTCTCTCACCCTTTTCCATCCTTTCCACTGGGATTTCTCCCCCTACTGCTTTCTTTTCCTTTACATGGATCTTTCACTCTATGACGGTGATTGCTATTATTGCTGTTAGTTGTTGCAATTAAGTTTAATTCATTTAGACAAAGAATTTCCCATTGTTTTGTTGAGTACAGTTGTAAATGCCATCTCAGTGTGCCAAATAAGGTGAGCATGTGTATGTGTGTGCATGCATTTCAGGAGAAGTAAAGGGGGAGTATATTTAAAGAAATTATTATATCTCATAGAATATATAAAAACAAAAACCCCACTCCTGCTATACTGGGAGGCCTGTTTTACAAATCATTTATTTCATATATGTTTCACAGTTTTCTACACTCCCCGAGTCACAACTGAGGTGGAATCTGGGGCTTTTATCTGGTCTGCCCTTCAGATTATGCATTATTTGAATGTCTTTTTTATTATGATCACTAAATGTGGTTCACTGGAAGAGTGCCTGATTGGCCCCTGAAATTGTATTTGTCCTCTAGTCTCCAAAGATAGAGATGAAAGGAAGGGGAGTGATGGGAGAGGACTAGAAGACAAAGTCTAGGCCAGCTGGATTAGAAGGCAAAGGCAGTTTATTCTGTGAGGTTCCTGACTTCCCTTTTTCTGCTTGGTGAGTTCCAGTGCACACATGCACACAGTCTTATGATGAATTTGAGGCTTTACATCCTGTTGGATAAACTGTCTTATTTTGAGACATTAGACTCAAAAGAAGTGTGCCAGGAATCCTGTGAGGTATAAGAATTGTGAACAATATAATAATCTATCTCATTTGTGATTGTTTGTAAAATAGAATTCTAGAGATGGAAGGAAGCTTAGGGATCATCAAATATATTTCCCTTATTTTACATTTAGAGAAACCAAGGACAAGAATGGTAAAAGTAGTACAATGTCACAGCTAATGTGTATCACAAAAGGCCAGCATTAGGGAGGTCTTAGCAGTTTTCTGTAGAGAATACTATTTGTATGAGAATGACTAGTACAGATGCTTCAATTTTTCTAAACCCTGAGGACATATTTTCTGAGTGTACAATGACATAGGAGCTTCAGAGGAGGAACAGCTGTGAAACCCTCAACCACCAAGAATCTCTCTGAATAATATCAGACAGTCCATTAACAGGAATAAAGTAACATGCATTTGACATTGCCAAGAAGATAGCTTATTTGAAGAAGTTTAGTCAATGATCTAAAGGCGGTAGTTTAGTTATCTAATTATTAACTGTCACATACTGATATTTTGACATGCAAACTTTGATTGTTAAAAGCAGATTTATTCTTCATAATGAAATTCTCTGGGATTATATCTATAGTGCATGGTATGCAATTTTTTTTTAAGAAAGTGAGGATTTATTTTGGTCAAGTGCATAGTTTCTTCAATGTAGCTTTTGCTAATCTTTTGGTACTAGATATTTTAGGAAATTATCATAAATGGAATTTAGATGAACAGAACTGATTTAAATGCATCGTTTTAAAATTTTGGCTGTTTTCAGCATGTAACTTAACACCTTATTCCATTTGGCTGTAGCATTTCTGGAGACGATAGAAAAGAGGATGTCTTCCAAATACGCTACTTTGGCCGAAATGAAATAGCTTGCTTGACCAGTGTCGTTGGAGAAGTGGTCATATAAAGAAGGGAAGAATAGCTTCACTTAAATATTTCTTTTGGTTTCAAGATACTTTAATGAAAATTTTGTACCTCAGATCATCCTTCAGAGGTAGACAAATACTGATTCTATTTTCTAAATACATAAATGGAGAGATTTGGGAGGATGATTCTTTTAAAGATAATGAACAATTTTGAACAGGATGAGATGTAACAATATTTTTGTAGTTTTATTTCAGAGAAGGGTAGAGATCTTTTTCAAGAAGTGTTCTACCTATACAATATATTCTATTTATTCCACAAATATTCTATTTATTCTATAATTCAACACGCTGTTGCCACAAGAAGTGGCAATAATATATTCTATACAGTGGTGGAAGCAAGAAAGCCATCACTGTTCTTTCTCTCCAGTTCTCTGCTGGAATATAGATGCATAATTACACTCTTAGTCATTGGCTTCCCTGGCTATTTATAAAGTTACTGAACTGTTGAACTTGTGGGAGTGAGCACATACCAGTAGTGGTTAAGGGATCCAGAGAATGTCAGATGAATGTGCATTGAGCTTTTATCCCCACATTCCCATGCTCCAAAGGGTACTAAGCGTTGGGGAGCTACCTTCCCATAACATGCCTCCCAATGTGGACAAAGTTAGAGAATGTAGGATTTAAGGACGCCCTTCTATCTCCTTTGTTTATATCTTGTATAAACCTGGTTATTTACATTTCTCTGCTATCAAAATTCAAGCTCCATGAGGGTGGGAATTGTTTTTCCTTTATCTGCACGTCCCCACTGCTTAGTAAATACTAATAATTTAATAATGCCTATTGGTTTATTGATTACCCACCACAGAGGATCTCTCTCATCTATTGTATGGTAGCTTTACACTGTATTTTCTGGTAAGCACACAGAACATAAAGAACATGCAGAATAATGCCTTACTCATATTCTGCTTTGCTACAGATTCTTTGTGGCCTGGAAATGACAAAACAGCATTAGGTTACAAAACATATATGATGGCATGGGGGTGGGTGACTAGATCTTTGCTGTGGTCCGTTAGAATTGCAGCAAAAAGAGTATGTATAATGCTAATGAGATTAAAGATCTTCCCCACTCATTAATGAGCCTGCCCATTAAGAGGAGTTTGATTAGGGGAGATTTGTAGGAAGGCCCACACATTTTGTTCATGAGGCACTGGTTCTCAAGGGTTGTGATGCCCTCTGACTCTGAAAAATGTATAAATACTCTGAGGTGAGGTTTTACTTTAGGACTTACTCATTGGAAGAGTGTGTTTGGCCAGAAGAGATTCTGTGTAACTGCAAAGGAGTGCTCCTGGCTTTGAAAACTCAGATGTTGATACTTCTTTCTCTGGTAATTATGTATGTATGTAATGATCAGACAGCTGGATCTGTCTGTTTATCCATGATGTATATATTATTTACTGTCAGACAGTTGAAAGCCCCATCTGTTGATCTTTGATTTCTCTGTATTTTCTCTGAAGTTCAGCATGCTGACTTCTTCCCCTGAACTAAGTGAATGATCTATGTGCTTGATTAAAGTGATTGTTGACCCCTCAAAAGCTGCTTTCCCTTTAGAAAAGCAAAAGCTGCTTTCCCTTTAGAAAAGCAGATCTAAGAACCTGCACAGCAGACCCTCCTGTGTATGTCAGGGTACTTGCTTTTACAGTATGTCATTGAGATAGACTCCATAGACTGATATAGTCAAATGATCTTTCTTACTTTCACATAGCTAAGTCCATGCATGTAACTGCATAGAAAAAAACCTGTCATCTCTTCTTGTCATTTGGAGCCAGTGGGTCAGTCAATCAATTAACATTTATTAAGTGTCTATTCCAGGCACTGTGCTAAGCATTGGGGATAAAAAACAGCAAAAGTCTCTCAGCTATTGAGGAGTTCAGTCTAATGGGGAGACAACATACAAACAGCCATATTCAACATATACACAGGTTAATTTGGAAATAACAGAGAGAAACCAATGGAATTAAGAGCAATTGAGAAAGATTCCTTGCAGAAGTTGGTATTTTAGCTGGGACTTAAAGAATGTGAAGGAAGCTAGGAGGTGGATATAAGGAAGGAGAGAATTTCAGGCTTGGGAGACAACCAGTGAAAATATGGAGAGTCAGGATATGGAGTATCTTGTTCAAAGAATAGCAAATAGGCCAGTATCATTGGTTAGAAGAATGTGGAGTGTAAGGTGTAAGAAGACTGGAAAGATGGGGAAGGACAAGTTATGAATGGCTTTGAATGCCAAACAGAGAATTTTTTATTTGACCCTGGAGGTGATAAAGTGCTATTGGAATTTGAGTGTGGGGATGAGATAGTCAAATCAGTGCTTGAGGAAAGTCACTTTGACAGGTGAGTGGAGGATGGATTGGAGTGGAGAGAAACTTGTGGCTTGGAGATAAGCCATCAGCCTATTGTAATAGTCCAAGTATGAGGTGACAAGGCTTTGCACCAGGGTAGTAGCAGCATCCAGGGGAAAAAGGAGACATAAGCAAAGGTAGACTGATACATGTTGGCAACAGATATGACTGGTGAGACAGAATAAATGCAGAGTTGAGAATGACCCATATGTTGCAAATCTGGGTGACTGAGGGGGATGGTAATGCCCCTGACAGTAATAGAGAAGTTATAAGAGGGAGGGGATTAGAGGAAAGATGATGTTCAGTTTTGAATATGTTAGTTTGAGATGTTTACAGAACATACAGTGAGATGCCTACTAGGCAGTTGGAGACTAGGGGTCAGTAGAAAATTTAGGGCTAAATAATTCCATTTAAGAATCAACAGAGATGAAAATTGAATCCATGGGAGCTGATGAACTCATCAAGTAAAATTGTAGAGAGGAGAAGAGAAGGCTGTTGTAGAAGGGAGAATAGGTAAAGCTATTCTGATGATAGGTTTGAGATAGTTTCCTCAGTTCTCTCATGCATGCTGTGTGATCTGATTATAGGACTTTGCCTATTCAGTAAACTATAGTGGTTGCTTCCCTATTACCTCTAGGATCAACTGTAAAATACTTTGGGCTTTAAAGTCCTTGATAACCTGGTCTTTTCCTCTCTTTCCATCCCATCAATGATGCAGTGATGTGGGTCTCCTTGTTCCTTACACAATTTATTCCACCTCAGTGCATTTTTACTGGATATCCCCCAAGCTTGTAATTGCCTGTTCATCTTCCTCTCCTGTCTTCCTTGGCTTTCCTTAAGTCTCAACTAAAATATTACCTTTTGCAAGAAAGCTTTCCCAGTCCCTCCTTAGTGTTAGTGCCTTATTCCTTAGGAGACTGTCAATCTCTCCTCCATAAGTCTTGTTTATACACACTTGTTTGCATGTTGTCTTCCCTCATTCGATTGTGAGCTCTTGAGGGTAGGAACTTCTTCTTCTTCTTTTTTGCTCTTCTTTACATCCCCAGGTCTTGACACAGCACCTGAAATTTAGTAGGCTCTTGATAAATGCTTATTGATTTGGCTTGACTTGGTGAAAGTGGAGTACAATGAAGCAGAGAGAGGAATTTAACTCCTGATCTATGTGAAAGCCTCTCTCATCTGCTAGGACAGACCCAGTGCTATACCACGTGTTATTTTATTAAGATGAAATGGCTAATCAAGATAAAGAGAAAGGTATTATCTCTTTCTCTTTTCTGTAAAATTAGTGTTTTATTAAATAATTTTTAGAAACAGAGGATTACCTTCATTTTTCAAGAGGAGATTTGTAGAATAATGAACTTAATCTGTGTTTTAATAAGGCTTTTGCTCTTTTGTGTTTGCTGTAATGTGGAATTGATTTCATTCTGGCTGCACACAGAGCCCTGCTGGATTATGGCATAGTAAGGTGGCATAGGCAGGGCTCCAGCAGGCATCCTTCGATAGAGAATGGCAGCTTCAGCTGCATGTGATGACCTGTCTGTACAGATTCACTTAAAACCACAAAAGTATTTCTTTCTTTTCCAGTGATTGATGCAACTGGGTTTTATTATGTTTATAGTATATTTGTTTCCATGTAATCAAACTTTTCTACCAGGAGTATTAGAGAAAAGTTTGTGTCTTCCTTTACAGTATAAACACAGATCCATTCATTCTCACACCCAGGCACAGAGTCATATCTATGTACATTAATACATATATATAAATATATGTCTGTGTATATGTACATATGTGTGAGTATACACACATACATGTGTATGTATATATATATGTATAGCACAGTTCCTATATTACAATAGTGTTCTCTAATTTCAGTAACCTCTTATTTTTAAGTACATGTAAGACCAAATACATCTGATAGTATAGGGAAAAGGAAAATTTGGGTATATTAGTGTCAGATCTTATTATATCTTTCTAGTTTGGAAAAGATGATCATTGTACCAATGTTAAGAATTATATTTTGAAATGCTGTTGAAAATTCAAGATATTCATGGCTTTCAACAGCCCCTGTGACAGAAACCAATGAAGTCAGTTGAAAAGATTCATATGGTAGGAGTTTTGATGCTCCTCATACAAAAATATTCTTCTATCTGCTGTCAAAATAACATTGAAGGATAAAGAATAATATTGATGAGAAGGATGACTTATAAGCATGAGGTAGTGAGTTGGAAAATCACAATAGTGTCAACTTCTCAATGCACATATTTGTAGACTTTTTTTTTGAAGAGTCTAGGTTGAGGAAAAATTCCCTGTTGGAGGGAAAAGTCCTCCAGATGTTCCTGTTTCTAAGTGACATTTTGTTGATCGTATTAATTTCTAAGACACTGCAGAATCTTTTGGTATAGGTCTATAATCACTCAAAGGTGTCTGGGCTAATCATACATTAATGAAAGACAGAATGGATGAAGAATGTACAATGGCCAGATTTCAACATGCATATTAATGGATATACAGTAGAGCTTTTCCAATGTCATGAAAAGAAAGAAAGAAGAAAGGTTGGAAGGAAAGAGGGAAGGAAGGAGGGGAGAAAGGAAAGGAGGGAGAAATGAAGGAAACAGGCATTTTTAAGTGACTACTTTGTGCCAGGCACTGTGCTAAGTACTTTATAAAAATTATCTCAATTGTTCCATATAACAACCCTGAGAGGTGAGTGCTGTTACTATACCTATTTTACAGTTGAGGAAATTGAGGCACAGGTTAAGTGACTTTCCCAGAGTCACATAGCTACAAATGTCTGAGGTTGGATTTGACTTCAGGACTTCCTAACTTCAGATATAACACTCTACTCAGTGTACTACCTGGTTGCCCCATAGATATTTATTAAACTACTTCAATAAACATTTATTAAGCACCTATGTGCCAGGCTTGGTACTAAGCCCTGATGATACAAATAATGGGAAAATGCTGTGCCTGCTCTCAAATTGCTTATGGCCTGGTTGAGGAGACAATATGTAAACACCCATGTACAACCATATTGTGTACAAGAAAAACTGGAAACGATCAACAGAAGAAACAGTGTCTGAGACCAATAATACAGATGAACAAATAGCTGGTCCCAAGTAGAAAAAGATGAGAAAAATGGGTTGAACTGCTTTTAGAAATTGCAAAGCACTTTTATTACTATTAATTTCTCTCAGCAGCAAAGTCTTTCCCATATGAACATTTTTGCCACTATTGTTATAGTGAGATCTACAGAGATCCAGTGAGTCCTGGATCACCACTACCTCCAAAGAAATAAAAATAAGCCTTGCAAAGAGGGCAGCAGATTGGCAAATGGTGGGTATAAGTAGACTGCAACCCAAGCCAATAAGGAATGTTGAAGAAGATCAGGAATAAAGGATATCATCAGAGAATTGTATGGAAAGAAATGAATGTAGGCTAGCCATGGGGCAAGAGGGAGAGATAACATGTATGTACCCAGAGTGCTCTACTGGTCACTTTTTGACAGTAGGAAAAATGAAGAAGGTCACTAGCACATTTGGCCATCCTTCTATGACCAGCCTATGGGAGTATATGAACTAGAGTCTCACAATTTAAATAGGCACAGAGAAGTTGGAATCGGAGTCATTAGATCCTTGAATCAATAGATCCAGATCCATTTGAGTATTTGAGCAACAAGTCATTTTAGAAATCCAGTTTTGTTTCCACACAGAGTATCTCTCTCTCTCTCTCTCTCTCTCTCTCTCTCTCTCTCTCTCTCTCTCTCTCACTCTCACTCTCTCACTCTCCCCCCCCCTCACTCTCACTCTCCCACTCTCCCTCCCCCCCCTCTCACACACACACACACACACACACACACACACACACACTTTTTAAGTTGAGAGGGAGTTCAAAAGTCATGTAGTCCAGGGCTTCTTAAAATTTTTCCACTTGTGACCTTGTCGGTGCTTCTTTAAATGTGTCCCATATGGTGTGACAACCCATACTTTGAGAAAAAAAGTCTTCCCTACAACATACCTGATAAGTGGTCATCTACTTTCTGAGAAAAGCCATTGTGTTTTTTGATATCTCCAATTAAATATGTTAAGCCTTCTCTGAAAACAAGAAGAACAGATAGAATTCATCTGCCATGTGACATCCCTTTATTAACATGGTGGCAGCTCTCATGTTCCCCATACGTTTTCTCTTCTCTAGACTAACCATCCTATGTTTCTTAATTGCCCTTCATATGGCATCGGGTTATTGGTCTATCACCATGATTGTCCTCTTCTGGGTTATCAACAGAATTCCTAAAATATGGCACCTGGAACTGACATGACTCTCCAGGCTGTCCAGTCCATATATAAAGGGATCATTATTTATTTATTTAAACAATCAATAAGGATTTATTAAATACTTACCACTTCTAAGCACAGCAGTAAGCATTGGCGATACAAAAATGAAAATGAAATGGACTCCAGCCTCCAGGACCTGATATTCCAATGGGAGAAGATATTGTATGCATTTAGAGGGATGTAGAAGACATATCAAGGACAATATAAAATAGCCTTGATGGGGGAAGGAAGTAGCATTAGGGAGATGAGGAATAACTCCCATAAATGTTGGACTTGAGTTGAGGCTTGAACAAGACCAGGTACTCCAGGATGAAGAGGGGAGAAGGGAAGATATTTTGGCATGGGGAACACTGAGAAAAAAAAGCATGAGTTCTGAAGATGAAGAGTCAAGGGTAAGAAGCAGCACTATAGGCCAGCATAGCTGCACAATAAACAGTGTTCATGTGAGTAATGTGTAAGTAGTAAGAGAGAAAGGAAACAAGTGTTTACAAAGTGCCTGCTTTGTGCCAGGCACTGTGCTAAACACTTTACAAATATCTTATTTTATCCTCACTACAACCCTGTGAAGTAAGTTTTTACTATCTTCATTTAACAATTGAGAAAACTTGGACAGACAGATAGGCAGACTGTAAAGAGTTAGGTAGGCTGTAAAAGGGAAGAAAGGAAGACAGTAAGCATTTACTATGTACTAAGTGCTTTTTATAAATATTTTGATCATCAAAACAACCTGGTAAGATATGTTATTATTATCTCCATTTTATAGCTCTGGAAACTGAGGTAAATAGAGATTAAGAAACTTGCTGAGCTAGTAGAGGTCTAGCAACAAATTTGAACTCAGGTCTTATTGACTCCAGGTCCAGAATGCCACTGCACTACCAGCTGCCTCTAAAGGAAGAGAGGACAAAATTAGGAAGGGCTTTTAATGCCAGAAAAACTTATACTTGACCCTAGAACTAATAGGGTGTCAGTGGAATGTATTGAGTAGAGTAAAATGGTTAGACTTGTGCTTAGGGAAAATAATTTTGGTGGTGGTATAGAGAATGAATTGGAATAGAGCAAACGTGAGTCAGGAAAGTCATAGAAAGTTATTGGAATATAACAGGCAAGAAGTGATGAAGGACTGAACTAGGGTTTTAACTGTGTAAGTAGGCAGAAAGGAATATAGGCAAGACGTTGTTAAGGTAGAAACGAGAAAACGTGGCAACTGACTGGTTATGTGGGATGTGAGAGGGGAGAATCAAGAACCATCATGTTCTAAAACCTGGATGACTGAAAGGATGATTGTAGTTGTTATTCAATTGTGTCCAACTCCTGATGACTTCATTTGGAGTTTTCTTGGTAAAGATACTGGAATGATTTGCCATTTCCTTCTTCAGCTCATTTTACAGATCAGGAAACCGAGGCAAGAAGGGTTAAGTCACTTGTCTGGAGTCACACAGCTAATAAGTGTCTGAAGCCAGATTTGAACTCAGGATGATGAGTCTTCTTGACTCCAGGTCTAGCACTCTCTCCATTATACTGCCTAGATGATTGTGCCCTGGAAATTAATAAGTTATTAATTATTAAGCTATTATTTATATTATCAATAAGTTATTAATTATTTAGAAATTTAAAAGTTCTGAAGAGAAGTAGACTCTAGGGGAAAGATAATGAGTTTTCCTTTATACTACAGGACATCTAGTTTGAAATGCCCAAAATACAATTGATGATACTACAAGGGAGGTCATAAGAAAGCCTAAGAGTGAATACATATATCAGGGAATCAAATACCTAGAGATGATGATTTGTTCCATGGGAACTAGTGAGCTTACCTAACAAGAGAGATAGTGAGAAAAGAGAAGAAAGTCCAGGAGAGAGTCTTGGGGATACACCCACATGGATGAAGATCCAGCAACAGGTGCTAAGAAGACAAGTTTAGACAGATAGGAGGAGACCCTAGAGAAAACAATGTCAATGAGAATGTGAGAGAATATTAAGGAGGAGAAAAGTTGATAAACAGTGTTAAATGCTCTGGAGAGGTCAAAAAAGATGAGAGTTGAGAAAAATCCATTAAATTTGGCAATTTAAATGATCACTGATGACCAGGGAGAGAGCTGTTTCAAATGAGTAATAAGGTGGAAAGCCAGATTGCATGTGGTTCAGAGAAAAATGAATGGAGGCAAAAGTAGTGACACCTAATCTAGATGGCTTTCTCAAGAAGTCTGACTAGGAAAAAGGGAGAGGTAGTGGAAAATAGCCTGCTGGGACAGGAGAAACTACTTAGGGAAAGATTCTGGCTGTTGTACCTTTAGCAATGCAGCCCAAGGCTTAACAATTTTTTTCCTCTTCTTTCTTAACTCATCTTCATCTACCCTTACTCAACAATCATTTATTTTAAGCCAGGTGCTGTACTGAGCTCTGGTCATATAAAGAAAGGTACCCCTTTACCTGGCTGGATAAATACAAGCTTTCTCTTGTTCTCATCTCTTTGTTTATCCAGGTTATTATGTAGATTTTTTGTGGTGCAAATGGTACTTTGCAGAAGAACCATATCTCTTTTCTGCAATAGGAAGAAAAAAAAGAGCAACAGTAACTTATTCTTATCCCTTCCTAGAATCTATTCTTTGTTTATTTTGATTCAATTACTTGTTTGAGGGTATTAATTCTAGACACATGCTCTGTGTATATATTTGCCAGTTTTTAGTTATTGACTCTTTTCAATCACCATATTTTCCATGGTAGATATAATGCCTCTCTCAGGAATAATGCTGGAAAGGGCAAAAATGTCTCATATCGCCACCATGATATTGTACCTGATTGTTGAAAATTCTTGGAATTCTTGGAAATTCTTTCACTAGGTCATGCTGCACAGCAGCTCTCAGAATATAAAAATCTTAGCTGCACTGGCTTATTCTACCACTCTCTTCGACATGAGACCTATTCACAATGAGGTGTCTCAAAGGGATAATCCCAAAAGATAATCCTAAGAATAAACAGACTGACCAACCAACCTGACATATTCTCAACTATTCTGCTCATGCCCTAAACCAACTAATGGGGATAAAAGATGACTTAGAAATGTGTCCAAAACAAACAAACCAGGATAGGAGATTAGAATAAATTGTGGCCAACATATCTCAAGCTCCTTCTAATTGGCAACTATATCATTATCTAAGGAAGTTGAAAATCAAAGGACTTCCTGTGCTTAAGAAGTCCCCTTTTATTTTTCTGCAGTCCACTGCAGTTGGTCATTACAATAACTGATATGATATACCACTCCACTTTTCTTTTCAGAGCTACTTAAGATTTGCCTCCATTGCCAGGCTTAGTTTATTTAATTTTCAAGGCTTTTTGTTGCTGGTGCTGGTGGCTTACTTGTTTTCATATCACAAAATGGTTGCTTTGCTTCATTGCACATTGAAAATAATGCAACAGCATATGCTTATCCAATATGTCCAACTCTCAATAAAAAATGCTTCCACAGGCTTTAGGAATAAATGTCTGGGTGCATGCAGACTCCCTTACATACAGCCAAAGTGTTTAGTTCTCTTCACCTCTTTGTCTTGTTCCCAATGATCTTTAGTGCAGGGTCTGTACAAATGAAGTATGTTGAGGCCAGCTCTCTGTACCGTGTGGCTAATAGAACTCTAAAAGAGTTATAGCAATCATAATCTGAGGGCATCTTTATTCTGTTACTTGTAATGAAATGAAGTTATGTAGTCCTGATTCAAATTCGATTGTATAGAAATCAGACTGTTTCTCTCATAGCACATTCTTTTTTATGGAAAGTGTCTTCCTGGTTATTTTCCCAACCTTATGAATTGGGTAAATGAGTAGATCCTCTGTATTTTACAGTTTGGGAAGGAGAAACACAGTGTGTTTTAGGCAACTTGGTCCAAGTCTCACAAGGAATTAGTACAGTTAATAGAAACCATCTGGTCCCATCTGGCTCCACCCAGTGGGGGAGGTCAGCTGGGCAGGCTTGTTTACTCTTCCATAGGGGAGGGGAAGAGGAACATCTGCTTTGGAGTGTGAGAGGGAGAGTGGGAGCATGTCAGTTGTACTAGTGTGCAGAACTAGATATTTGTCAATAAAAGACTCACGAGTTAATTAGTAGAACATCAACCACTGAGAAGGATGAGGGACCATGGCCAAGGTTTCAATCATAAGGCAATAGACAGTGTCTCAGAAGAGGTTAGGTGGAAGCTAGAATCCCGACAGAATAACAGTTGAACAAGGAAGTGATCTGCAGAGGGCAGGGCCAGAGGCAGCTGATTTGGCAGCTTTGGCAAATATAGTTCCCACTCCTGGTTAGTAGTAGTGGTCATACCTCTTGGTTCTTGTTTTGACTATTATTGCACATGGCCACAGACAGAGACTGTGCTAACGGACACAATATATTGTGTGTTATATTTTCCTCCTACAATATATGTTGTAACCCACACGTGACTTCGCACTCTGAGTGACCCTTTTCTGATACCTCTTGGATATCCTCCATGGCGTTTCTTTTAGTACACATACAGAATGGTACAATAAAAACTGTTAGGTGACAAGTGACAGAAGTAGGAAGGCAGTATATAGGGGTGCAAAGGGAGCAGAAATTCCTTTTTATTGGGGTGATCATGGATGCTGTCTTCTATTCATGTTGCATAGGATGGCACTAGTTTTTTTCAATAACCACATAATACCGATAAATTCATATTGAACTCTCAATCTACTCAAATTTCTTGGTTTTTGTTTCAAGTTTGATGATTGCCTTCATCCGAGTCATTGATCAATATAACAGTTAATATTATAGTATTTTGTATAGTACTATATATATATATGTACTTTAATATTTGCAGAGTTCTTTATATATGTTATCTCATTTGATCCTCAAAACAACCTCAGAGATAGGTACTATTATTAGCCCCATTTTAGAGATAAGGAAACTGATAAAGGTTATGTGATTTGACCAGGGTTGCACAGCTAGCAAATGGATAAAGAAGGATTTAATTCAGTTCTTCCTGACTCTAAGCTCTGCACATTATTCACTATATTATCTAGCTGCCTAAAGATGTCAAAGATATGGGAGGGGAACTGGGAGTGAGATTCCCTCTACAATTAAAGGCACAGACAGATGGTAAGTCTTAAGGAATGCCTGGGGAATGATGAGCAGTGTGATTTTTCCAGAACATAGAGTGTATGTAATAGGGCGAGGTAAAGCTTGAAAAGAAGGATAGTTCCAAGTTCTGAGTCAAAGAAGGCCTTGAATGTAACTTGGTATTTATTTGTGGTACCAGTGGTACCAAAGAGTTCTCTTAAAAATCGACTGTTCTCCTTCGTCCGACTTAGATATTAGAAATGGCAAAGCATTCCAAATGAAGAGAGTAGCTTTAGGAAAGTTAATAGGGAAGACATCAGCTTTGCTATTTTATCATTTTAATGACGTATGATTTTAAAGAAATTTTTAATCATTTAAAGAATTCTTCATGAGAGGAAATTAATATTTTAGTTTTTTTAAACAATTATGATTATTAATGGGTATCAAATGCTATTGGGTACTAATTTCTTAAGCTAATATTATTATATTTATGGGAAAAGATGAGGACTAGGATTTAAATCTCATTATTGTCACTGGATGAACTCAGGCAAGTCACTTAACTTTTCTGAGGATCTGATGACCTCCAAACTTCCCATCTAGCTCTAAATCTATAATCCTATGATATCTAAAGAGTCTGCTCCGTATGACCTGTGACATAGAATGCCCAAGGATCCAGAAGATATTAACAAAAACAGATATATTACTAACCCTGACCTGACCCAATCATTCCCTTAAGTGATCATCCTATCTTTCCTACTTTTTATCTTTTTAAAATAGCTTTTATATCATTAAATATTTCCCAATTATATTAAAAATTTTAACATTCACTTAAAAAAAAAAGCCTTTTAAGTTCCAAATTCTCTCCCTCCTCCTGCTCCTCCCCATCCCTTGAGAAGGCAGGCAATATGATAACAATTACACATGTGAAGTCATGTAAAACATTTCCATATTAGTACTATTGCAAAAGAAAACATACGACAAATCCAAGAAAAATCATTATCTCTTCTTTTCACAGACAAATTCTTAGAAAAAGCCATCCACATTCATTGTTTCTGCTTTCCTTCCACTCAATTCTTTAAACAACAATAACCAAGCAAGCAACAAGAACAAAGACGTTTTATTGATAGCTTTGTACTTTTATTTATATCATCCCCAACTTACTTATTATGGTGGGGGAGATGGAATAGTCCTTGTTTTCCACTGCTATTTCCTGGCTTTCTCTCTACTTCTGTCACTCAGCAACCTTTTCTCCATTGAGGTTCAATAAATTTTTATTGATCATCTCAGTGGTAGCTGTATTCTATTGACCCGGTTTCAGTTCTTTCAAAAACTTCTTGTTTAAATTCTTTGATCACTTATCTATGGGGAAATGCTTCTTGGTACTACATGTTTGTGTTGATTGACTCTGTATTTTAGATATCAGGCTTTTATCAGTGACATTTGAAGCAAATACATTTTCCTGCAAAAGGTTTTTCATTTTCTGTAGTCAAAGTGGGCTATTTTTTGTTTTATAATCTCTTCTAACCCTTATTTAATTAAGAATTCTTTCCATGGCCATAGTTAGGAAGGGCACATATTTTGAATTCTTCTAATTTTTTAATTGTCTGAATTAAAAATTATATTCCTTAAATTTATATTTATTGAGAACCATTTTGAGTTTATTGTGGAATGTCATGTATATCTGTTGACATGCATAACCTAGGACACATAAGCTCCTTCAGGATGGGATTGCTTTTTGAGTTTTATTCGCATTTTTAGCACCTTACATACCACAGTGAACAGAATAGGCTCGTAATAAACAACTGTTAACTTGAATGTTGGTTCATTAGATTTCTATCCTTGGAGCCAGGAAGCCCTGACTTTGAATTCTGCTTCAGGCATTTGTTATAGATTCTGGATAAATGATTTACTTCTTGCCATCTCATTTTCTGCATCTTTAAAATGGAGGCATTATACCTGAAGATCTCTAAAATCCCTTTAGGCTCTAAAAACATGATCCTTCAAGTGTTTTCTTGACTTAAGAGTTCAGGCAGTTTTCAGCAAGGCCTAGTTCACAAGACTTTCCTAGAAGTGCACAGAGCATTTGAGGAGACAGAGACAATGGTCCTGTAAAGCCAAACAGTTTTACCACAAAAACCTCTCTTCTGGCAAACTCTCTTCCCCTTTCTTCCAAAGGAGGTCCTGGCATTAGCCAGCCTTCTACAAGCACAGGGATCTTTCTTCTTATGGCTTTTATTCATTGCCAGCAGGCGTCCTGAGAGTGGAATGAATAGGGGCCAGTTCAGGCCAACTGCTTGCAGGTGCCACACCTGTAGCTCAGCTGTCCTGCCTTACTTACGGTGATAACATAAATGTACCTTCCAGATTTATAATTCTATTAAAATAAATAGATCTAATTAACCTCTGCCCACTCCCCACCATCACAATGTTTGAGAAAGATTTTCTATTGCAAAGATATTAGAATCATATCTCATTGGAATGTGACAACAATAGAGCAAGTCTTTCCACTGACCCATTTTTTTTTTGTTTTTTGGAGCTACTTGGAAACATTTGCCCTAAGATGTCTCTCATCAGAGCTTCTGGTTTAGTATATTGAAAACCTAACTCATTATCTCTTCCTAAACTTGGTAGACCTTCTGACTTCATTATTGCAAGTGTAGGAGTTCTGAACTGCAGTGAGCTGAGCCAATGAGTGATCTGGACTAGGTCTGGTACCAATATGGTAACATACTAAGGGGAACTAAACTGATGTACTGGCCCAAGTCAGAAACTAGACAAGTCACAGATTTTGTGCTGATCAGCCTATGAGTGGTTGCTTTATTTCTAACCTGGGCAAACTACCAAAATTCAGCCTCAAAAAAAAGAAAAATCAAACTCTGGATAATCTCTTTGATTTTTCATTTTCTTTCAATCAAATTAGTTACCAAAACATTTCATTATTTCCCACATTCATTCCTTCTCTTCTAATTCCATTCTTACCACCCAAGGATGAGTTCTAATTTTCCACTCAACTGGGTAAATAACTTTTAATTCACCTAAGATCTTCAACCACAATTATTTCCTTACTCTGGTCCATCCTTAAAATAGATACTGGACGAATCTTTCTATATATAAAACTCAAAATCTTCAATGCTTGACTGTTTTCCATCATTTATTCTTCACATTTCTTTGACTGAAATTTGAAGTTCTCCATGTGACACCATTTGAGCTGAGTTTTAATGGAAGCCAGTAAGTAAAAGTTAGAGGGCCCTCCAGATATCAGAGATAGCCAGTGAAGGAGCACTGAATCAGAGATAGAATGTCATATGTAATGATCAGGAAAAAAAGTCAATGAAGCTAGGAGGCAGAGTATTTCAAGAGAAGTGATATCTAAGAAGACTGGAAAGGTAGAAGGCATCAGATTGTGAAGGGCTTTAAATACCAAATAGTATATTTTATTTTTTGATCTTTGAGGGAATAGGGAAAAACTTGAATCCAAGCCTTCCTAACTCCAAGGCTGATTCTCTGTACCCTATGTCAAAAAGCCTGTTAAAAAAAATGTACCTCAAGACATTACTTTAAATGTCAACCCAGTTAGAACCTTAAATTCCTTATGGGAATCAGGAAATACATATATCAAGTAGTGACAGGAAGATAGATTCATAGTATGGCTCATAGATTTAGAGTTGTAAAGAGACCTCAGAGGTTATGTAGTCTCACTTCCTTTGATAAGGAAAATGAAAGTGGTTATGTGTCAATCAAAGTACACACATTACACATTATTTCAATTCAATTAGAGATGTAATAATCTTACCATGTGCAAGGTACTAGAAATGCAAAACTGAAAAATAGAAACCCTGCATTCAAGGAGTGTATTCACAGATTCATCAGACATCCATTGTTTGCAGAGCACTGTGCTGTGTATTTGGTAGTAGGCAAAACCAGAGTTCTTGTCCTTATAAAACTTACAGTCTGACAGCAGAGCTTGACATAAACACAAACATAGAACAAAATAATACATAAGAAGCATATCAGAAACTTACAAGAAAAGTGCGATGTGAGAATTGGCAGGCCATGAATATGTAGAAGTGGGGAGAAGGGGAAAATTATCTTCTTCAAGGAACATTCGAGTTTGCGTTTAAAGAATGAAAAGGTATTGAGTAGGTGGGTGGGTATTCTGCACAATCCTGTAGCTATGGACTGGGTTGAGCAAATACATGGAAATGCGAAAGTTTGTCCTGAAATGGTGAGAAGTCCAATCTGACTAGAGTTTAGAATCGTTGGAGGTGAGCTCTATAGGACAGAACTTGAAACATGAAACATGTAGAAGATTTTGAGCACCAGATAAAAGGGCATAAAATTTATTCAGTAAGAACAGCAATAATGGGGGGCGGAGCCAAGATGGGGGGGCGGAGCCAAGATGGCGAAGTAGAAAGATGCACATACACATAGCTCCGAACCCACAAACCACAGAACGGCAGAGAGGACTAACCCAGGGCGAATTCTGCACCCAGAGACCACGGAATATTGGAGCAAGGGAGATTTCTGTTCCAGAGAGACCTGCAAACCTCTCGCGGGGGGACCTTCGCGCCGGGGACTGGGCACCGGGGCGGGAAGAGGAGAGCAGCCCTGCCGCAGCAGCGACACCGTGGGAAAGAGATCTGAGAGGGCTGCGGAACGGAGTCCCCAGTGGCCACGCGGGTCCCCACACCCACAGAGGGACCAGCAAACCTCTCGCAAAAGGTCCGTCGCACTGCAGACACGGTGCCCAGCCCGGACCTGTGGCGACGACGGCGGCCACGGCTCCGAGAGACAAAATTCTGAGAGGGATCCGGAGGCGGGATCTTCAGCAGCTGCACGGGCTCCCCACCAACAGATGACTGACGGGGGTAGGTGAGAGAGTCTCTTTGGCTGGTTGAGAGGGGAGTGAGGTGCCCCCATAGCTCGGGCCCCCCCGGGAGGTGGGGGCTGAGAGGCGGCTGCGGACGGGGGCTCCCCAAACGGACGGGAGCCTGGATCCATTGTGGAAGGTCTGTGCATAAACCCCCTGAGGGAATTGAGCCAGAGAGGCGGCCCTGCCCCTGACCTCAGCACCTGAACTAAATTCAACACTGAATAACAGCCCTGCCCCTGCCAAAAATCCTAAGGCGGGAAGCAGCATTTGAATCTCAGTCCCCAAACGCTGGCTGGGAGGACCAGGAGGCGAGGTGGGTGTGAGGAGAACATTCAGAGGTCAGGCCACTAGGTGGAGACAATGCCAAGAAAAGGGAAAAGAAATAAAACTATTGAAGGGTACTTTATCGGAGAAAAAAAACTTCCTCCCTTCCTTTCTGATGGGGAGGAACAATGCTTGCCATCAGGCAAAGACACAGAAATCGAGGATCCTGTGTCCCAGTCCACCCAATGGGCTCGGGCCATGGAAGAGCTCAAGAGGAATTTTGAAAATCAAGTTAGAGAGATGGAGGAAAGACTGGGAAGGGAAATGAGAGGGATAAGGGAGAAGCTTGAAAAACAGATCAGCTCCCTGCTAAAGGAGAACCAAAAAAATCTTGAAGAAATTGGCACCTTGAGAACTAGCCTAACTCAGCTGGCAAGGGAGGTGCAAGGGGCCAATGAGGAGAAGAATGCTTTCAAAAGCAGAATTAACCAAATGGAAAAGGAGATTCAAAAGCTTGCTGAAGAAAATAGATCTCTCAAATCTGGAATGGTACAGATGGAAGCTTTGGACTTTTCGAGAAAGACAGATATCTCAGAACATACCGCGCAGATTGGGAAAATGGAAGATAATGTGAAATATCTTATTGGAAAAACACCTGACCTGGAAAATAGAATCAGGAGAGACAATGTAAAAATTCTGGGACTACCTGAAAACCATGATCAAAAGAAGAGCCTAGACATCATCCTCCACGAAATTATCAAGGAAAACTGCCCTGAGATTCTAGAACCAGAAGGCAAAATAAATATTCAAGGAATCCACAGAACACCGCATGAAAGAGATCCAAAAAGAGAAACTCCTAGGAGCATTGTGGCCAAATTCCAGAATTCCCAGGTGGAAGAGAAAATATTGCAAGCAGCTAGAAAGAAACAATTCAAGTATTGTGGAAATACAATCAGGATAGTACAAGATCTGGCACCTTCTACATTGAGGGATAGAAGGGAATGGAATAGGATATTCCAGAAGTCAAAGGAACTAGGACTGAAGCCAACAATCACCTACCCAGCAAAACTGAGTATAATACTTCAGGAGAAAAAATGGTCTTTCAATGAAATAGAAGACTTTCAAATTTTCCTGATGAAAAGACCAGAGCTGGAAAGAAAATTTGACTTTCTAACACAAGAATGAAGAGAACCATAAAAAGGCAAACAGCAAAGAGAAATCATAAGGGACTTACTAAAGTTGAACTGTTTACATTCCTACATGAAAAGACAATATTTATAACTCTTGAAACATTTCAGTATCTGAGCACTGGGTGGGAGTACACACACACACACATGCACACACGCACACATACATAGAGACAGAGTGCACAGAGTGAATTGAAGAGGATGGGATCATATACTAAAAAAAAAAAAAATGAAATCAAGCAGTGAGAGAGAAATATTGGGAGGAGAAAGGGAAAAGTTATATGGGGCAAATTATCTCTCATAAAAGAGGCAAGCAAAAGACTTATTAGTGGTGGGATAAAGAGGGGAGGCAAGAGAAAAACATGAGATCTACTCTCATCACATTCCACTAAAGGAAAGAATATAATGCACACTCATTCTGATAGGAAAACCTATCTCATAATACAGGAGAGTGGGGGACAGGGGCACAAGCAGGAAGGGGGGGAGGATAGAGGGGAGGGCATGGAGAGGAGAATGCAATACGAGGTCGACACTCATGGGGAGGGAAAGGACCATAAGAAAATAGAAGTAATGGGGGACAGGACAGGATGGAGGGAAATATAGTTAGTCTTATACAACACAACTAGTATGGAAATCATTTGCAAAACTAAACAGATATGGCCTATATTGAACTGCCTGTCTTCCAAGGGGAAGAGGTAGAGAGGGAGGGAGCTAAAGAAGTTGGAACTCAAAGTGTTAGGACCAAATGTAATGTTCTTACCACTGGGTAACAAGAAACACAGGTTAAGGGGTCAAGAAAGCTATCCGGCCCTACAGGACAAAAGAGAAGACGGAGACAAGGGCAGGGAGGGAGGATAGAGGAGAGAGCAGATAGGTCACAGCGGCAATTAGAAAACTTGGGTCTGGGGGGGGAGGGGGAAAAAAGGGGAGAAAATTTGTAACCCAAAATTGTGTAAAAATAAATGTTAAAAGTTTAATAAAAAAAAAAAAAGAACAGCAATAATAATAACTAGTATTTATATTGTCCTTTAAGGTTTGCGAAATGTTTTGGAAATATCATTTAATCCTCACAACAACCTTGGGAGGTAGGTGTTATATTATTCTCATTTTGCAGATAATGAAACTAAGGCAAAGAAAGGTTAAGTGACCTGCCCAGGGTCATACATCTACTAAATAGACAATAAGAAGACAAGGAAAGATTTGGAGCAGAGGAATAATATGACCAGATCTATGCAAAATAAATGAATTTTGGTAATAATTTTAGCAGCAACACTTTTTAGGGGACTCTAACAGTTGCCCAAATAGATGATGAGGAGAATCTGTACTAGGTTGTGTGAATAGAAAGGAAGTCTATGGATACTATAGGTACTGTAGAGATAGAAAGGAAGTGAGGGAGAGGTGCGAATCAAACATATCTCCAAAGTTTGGTTTTGGTTTTGTGTTTTTTTTTTTTTAACAGAAGTGACTCTCCGAAAAGTGATTCAGTTGATAGAAATAACAAATTCAAAAGGAAAGGCATGTTTGGGGGTTAATTCAAATGCCTCTTTTGTGAAGACTTCTCTCATGATCTTTATCAATAATGACCTTCCCTGTTTGGACTTCACATACCCCTAATTGCATCTCTCTTTTGAATTTATCACATGGTGTAGTGGAAAGCGCTCTGACTCTGGAATCAGAGGACCTAGGTTAATAATAGTCCTGACTCCAGTACTGACCACCTGTGTGACTTCTCTATACTTAATTTGAATTGTTCTTATGAATGTATTGTATCTGCTGCCTGACTATACAACCTCTGTGATGACAGAGGCCAGTGTAGCACCTTTGTATCTCCTTCTTTAACAAGGATTTTGCTGCAAGCACATTAAAGCCTAGAGAAGATTACATAAAATAAAATAAATTAAAAAAACAGTCATCTAAAAGCTTCTATTAGTAATGAACTTCCCAGAGAGTTTTGGAATGTAAACAGAAAAAAGATTAGTCAAAAGGAATTTACATTCTTGCTGCTGAATTCAACATTATCAGAAAATGAAATTTGAGGTGAAAGCTTTTTTTCTAGGGTTTTCAAATTTCTCACCATGTCTTAGGCCCATTATGTGTGTGATTCATAAGAAAGCTCCTCCATTGTCTTCCGAGAAACCCAGCAAGTTCTTCCAAACATCTGCGTT
Organism: Notamacropus eugenii; assembly: GCF_028372415.1. Lineage (NCBI taxonomy): Eukaryota > Metazoa > Chordata > Mammalia > Diprotodontia > Macropodidae > Notamacropus > Notamacropus eugenii. The sequence goes on from NC_092874.1 coordinate 363,108,662, forward strand.
TAATTAACATTGCAATCCTAACTTCTCCAGGCACTATAATGCTGAATACATGTTTTTCAAATCCACTCTGTCTTTTCTTGTTACAGCAGCAAATGTGTTTTACTTATTCCAGGCATTGCATCTTTCACTCTTTAAGCTCTGGTGGCACTTCCAGTAATCCATTTTACATTTTCATTTTACAAAGTTAAGGAAAAAGATTAAAAAAAACAGTTATAGTGGAAGCATCACAGAGGCTGCTTCGGAAATTGTATCTGTATCCTTTCAAAACTATAGTAAATGCTAAAATCAAAATGATCATGCGGCTATTATTTTTCATTGTCTCAAAGAGTTGATCAAGATTTTGAGTATATTGTGCAAAATTTGTTCTCTGATATATTTTGATAGGCTCTGATAGACACCTGACTTTGATGTCAGGAAGACCTTGATTCAGGGCCTGCCTCTGACACATACTGATAGTGTTTAAGCCAGGAGGGTCTAGAAGAGAGCCTTTAGGCAGGGCCCCATGGTGTGAGTACAGTAGGCTTAAGGGTCTGGGAAGGGAAAGGAAAGGAAGGGAAGGAAAGGAGAGTGGAGGAGTGGAGAAGTAGGGAGGGGAGGAGAGGAGAGGAGAGGAGAGGAAAGGAAAGGAAAGGAAAGGAATCCAGCCAGTAAAACCCAAGTCAACTGGGCATTTTTGGCCATGCAAATTTACCTTCCTTTGGAAAGGAGAAGGAAGGGGAGAGGGAGACAAACAGGAGAAGAGGAGCTGAGTTACCTAGCTATCTGGGGCCCCATTCAGGCAGCTGCATCTACTCACTGGATTGTGTTTGTCCTTCCCTGCCAAAGAAGCCATCAGAGAAATGAGGATATGACTTGCACTTGACTTTATTTTGAGTGAGGGAAGGCTGTACAAGGTCAGCAGCCTCACTTCTCCTCTAGAGTCATCTGAATCCAGTGACCAGATACTCATTAGGATGACCTAGATTACCACAGGACAGAGAACTAGAAGGGATAATAGAGGTCATTTAGTCCAGTTAGGTGATACAGTGAATATAGAATGTTGGGGCTGAAGTCAGGAAGACTTAGCTTCTTGGATTCAAATCTGGCCTCAGACTCCGGGCAAATCACTTAACCCTGTTTGCCTCAGTTTCCCCATATGTAAAATGAGTTCAAGAAAGAAATGGCAAACCACTCCAGTATATTTGCCAATAACCCCAAAATGAGGTCATGAAGGGTGGAACATGAGTTTCTCTTTTTGAGTCTCTTTCAGGATGTGATTGGTAGATTCTTTCAATATATATTTTGCATTCTGGCTCTAGAATATCAGGGCAGTTTTCCTTGATAATTTCATGAAAGAAGATGTCTAGGCTCTTTTTTTGATCATGGCTTTCAGGTAGTCCCATAATTTTTAAATTGTCTCTCCTGGATCTATTTTCCAGGTCAGGTGTTTTTCCAATGAGATATTTCACATTATCTTCCATTTTTTCATTCTTTTGGTTTTGTTTTGTCATTAGCTTCCCTGAACTTCACTCTCATTTTAAAGAACTATTTTGTTCAATGAGTTTTTGAACCTCCTTTTCCATTTGGCTAATTCTGCTTTTTAAAGCCTCCTTTTCCTCATTGGCTTTTTGGACCTCTTTTTCCAATTGAGTTAGCCTATATTTAAAGGTGTTATTTTCCTCAACATTTTTTTGGTTCTCCTTTAGCAAGAAGCTGCCTCATTTTTCAAACTCTTCTATGGCCTGAGCCCATTTCATATTGATTTTGGAGGTACTTGAGGCAGAAGCCTTGACTTCCTCTGACAGTATGCCTTGTTCTTCCTCATCTGAAAGGATGGGAGGAGATATCTGTTCACCAAGAAAGTAACTTTCTATGGTCTTATTTTTTCCCCTCTTTTGGGCATTTTCCCAGTCAGTTACTTGACTTCTGAATCCTTTGTCAAGAGGAGGGTCTTAGTATCTCTCCCCGCTCTCCCAACCCAACCATGCTCAGGGCTGAGATTCAGATCACCTGCTCAATTCCCCCAGGGCTGAAGTTCAGATCCCCTACTCAATTCTCCCACAGAGGCCTTAAGCTGAGCTGCCTCGACAATGGACCCAGGCTGCTTCCACAGCCACTGTAGCCACCCACTATGCCTCTGCTGCCAGTGCTGGGGGGACCCTGCTCCCCTCTTGCTTAGCTAGGAATGCCCTTCCACACTCACCTATGAAGCTTTCTTTGTTGCTTGTGGTTGAGGGATCTGGGACCCTCCCTGCTGGGGATTCTGTCCCAGAGGCCTGTTCTGGTCCTGTTCCTCCCTGTGTCGTGTGGCCAGGGCTGGGCTCTGCTCTGCCCAATGTCCCATGGGATAGACTTTTCCTGTCAGCCTTGCAGGTTACCTTTGGCTGGAAATCTCTTTCATTCTGTTGTTCTGTGGCTTCTGCTGCTCTAGAATTTGCTGAGAGTCATTTTTTACAGGTATTTTGAGGGCTGTGGGGGTATATGTGTATATGTGTCTTTCTACTCCACTGTCTTGGCTCCACATCTTATGAAACATTTTTCATACAGTATCTCCTGTGATCCTCACAACAACTTCTGGTGATATGTGCCATTATTATCCCCATTGTACAGACTGGGAAATTGAGTCTTGGAGAGGTTAAACAAATTGCCCATGGTCACATAACTAATTCAAGGTAGTGTCTGAATCCAGATCTTTCTTGAATCCAAACCCCTTACTTGTTCTGTGGCACTCAGACACTTCTCTTTAAACTTAGGTGTTAAGAGACTAATTCATGAGTTCAGGGAGTTTAAAGCAGCAAGGACCTTAGTGATCATAGATTAAAAACTTCTCATTTTACAAATTAATAAATTAAGGGTGCTCAGAATGCTTGATTACCTATGCTTTATGGGACTATTTGAAAAAGTGTTACATGTGTGAAAATATTATACTGTTCTACTGAGGTCTCTAGTATAGCACTCACACACACACACACACATACATGCACACAAACAGAGTGAACAGATATGTCTATCTAACTATAGTAGTAGCAATAAAGAGCAACAGGTGAATTGATTTCTCCTCCTGGCCCAGTGTTCTAAGGACTTGTGTGAAGGAGAGGTATGACTTTATATAAAATAAAGATTTCTGATGCATCTCAATCCCTATACGCAACTGGGAAGAAAAAGACACCTACAGAAATCTATGTATCTGTTTATCTATGTATTTGTGTATCAGTCTATATATCTATGTATAGTATGACATACATACATACTATTTAGTATAGACCCATCATGATTTCATCAATATGAGGAATTCCCTGCTCTCTACCAATATAGAGTGGCAACTCTTCTGCTAATCTTAGACAGGTGCACCTATTAGAGAAGTTAAGGGATGTGACCTGTGTAATCCCCATGAGATGCCAGAGGTGGCATGTGAAACTAGGTCTTCCTCCTCTAAGACCAATTTTCTGTCTACTACATCATGCTGCCTCTGTGAATATCACAGATAATTTAGAATGTATTAAAAATAATTATCACTTGCATTATAGGGGTTGAAATGCATCAGAAATCTTTATATTTGTATCTGTTTCTTACTTCTCCTCCCTCTTGCAAGTCCCTAGAGTACTGGGCCAGGAGGAGAAATCAATGTACCTGTTGCTCCCCATTGCTACTCCTAGATGGTCTTTTAACCACTATTAGTCATCAACCTCACCTCCTGTGAGATTTATTCCATACACCTTTATAAGTAGAACCAGTTCCTTGTGGCTCCCAGGTCCTTCTCCCATCTTTCTCTAGGTCATTACCTGACCAACAATCTTCTCTCCTTCTCAGATCCAACCTGGTATTTGTTAACTTCAGGATAGAACACAGAATTTCCCTCAAATACTCTGGCCTCCTACATTAAAAACCTTTCATTTTACAAATTAAGAAATTAAGGATGTTCAGAATTCCCCTAAGCTCTCATGTGATATCTTCAGTTTACCTTTGCACCATACAGGGATGGTCATCTGATGAGTATTATTTCATCATCACCTATAATTGTTTCACTTCCACAATCCTGAATTCTGAGATTTCTTTCTCAGACCATAAACTCCTGTCCTTCCATCTTGACCCATGCTTCATTCTTCCTAAACCAATGATAGTATTTGACTTCACTGTGGCCTCAAGTCTTTTCATCTTTTCATATTCTCCATGTCCATCACCTCTACTCTGACATCTTTTTCCTATCTTTTAAGTCTTAATTATATGATCAACCAATTTAGTTATACGCTATTTACTATACTTTAATTCCTTGTTCCCTTGTTCTGTCAAAATCACACCTTGCCCCATTGTATCACCAAGTTTTCCCCATCAGAGGTGGGTAGTTGTCTGTTTTTTGATTTGTATGCTGCTGCATTCTCAGGGGAAAATCACACAACTGAGCAGACTGGACTGTCTACTTCAACTTGGCCCTGGGTACTGATCCTTTTTTTCCATCATTGATTCCCTATTACATCTTCCATAGTGGCTATTCCAGACCTTCTCTCGCAAGTTTCCTCCACTATGTGTGTCAAACTCAAATACAGAGGCCATTGATCATCTCAGATAATCCTGAGAAACAAGGGCCAAGTATTGACCTAATTTTATAATGTAATATTATCCATATTTTGTTGTATTTTTATTATTATATTAATATTTACCAATAATTTTTAATCTCCTCCGGCCTCACTCTGAAGTGTTGTGGGCCTCATGTAGCCCTCAGAATGCATACTGAACACTTCTAACCTACATCACCTCCTCTCAACTTACTTTTAGCAATGGACTGTGATTCCCACTTAACTAAAAAGAGAGGCCATCAGTGGATCCAAATAAGTAGTATAAGACAGATAATTTAACAAAATCAAATTCAGTGATGTTTTGTTGATGATGATTAATGAGTGAAGAATGATAGAAACTTCCACTGTAGGTCCATACCCTTCCACAGTTCTGGTTGCCTTCAAGAGTTTTGATTCACTTTCTCCTGAGGTAGGATGCTGCCCATGGAAACTGTCTTTCAGAGGTAATGGTTTCTATAGGCCAAATTTAATACTCATTGTAAAGTAATTATCTTACATTATAGCATTCAGGTAGCATTCTTCATTAGAATAATTATTATTGATAATAATAATAAATAGCATTTACATAGCACCTACTATGTTCCAGGCACTATGCTAGGTGCTTTACAACTTTTTTTCAGTTGAAGAAACTGAGGCAAAAAGTTTAAGTGACTTGACCAAGGTCTCACAACTCTTAGGTGTCTGAGGCTGGATTTGAACTTGTCTTCCTGACTTCAGACCAAAAACTCTATTCACTAAATCTAGATTTACCCCTATTTTTACATGTTTTAGTTCTTCCCTATACTATCTCACCAGTTCTCCTATGCTTCTTTTCTTCCTAAGAGACTATACTATGGTCCCTATGTATGTGTATATATACAAATAATGTAATATAATAATGTAAAATATAATAACCCTGTGATACGGGTTATTTCCCCTTCATTATTTGCTTGATTCAGGTATAGCTCAGATTGTCCTCGATCTTCATTCTTCTCTCGCCTTCCACATGCACTCTCATTCTGAAATTTAATCCCCCATCAAAACAAACAAACAAGCCAAAAAACCGCACAACCACAACGCTGGATCACCTGGAGTGTTGTGTGGTTTAGTCCACATTGTTTCAGGCTTGTTCTTCTAAACGATATGTCTTCCTTTTCATTTTTATCTCCTTTTTTTAAACAAAATCTCTCAATAGATCCTCTTTTATTTACTTTTATTTGTTATTTTTGTTGTTTTGTTGTTATTGCTGATTTCCAGAGGAGTCTTTTTTCTTCCCATTTCTGCCCTCCCCCACTTTTTCCCCTGGGATATTTTATTTCATTATCTGTGCCTTCCCTGGTAGTTGTATTGATTTATTTTTCTTATTTTCTGTTTTCTGGGATGTTTCCATAGCCTGCGATCTGCTCAGTTCTAATTTCCTTCATATGATGCTTCAAAAGGCTCTTTTAAATATTGAACATTCAGTTTCCCCCCATTGATTCAACTTTGCAAGGCATATCGCCTTGTTCTGCATACTGAGATACTTTGCTTTTCTGAACACATTATTCCAGTACATTCTGTATTTTCTGGTGAGTATGGAATAGTCTTGTGTAATTTTAATTTCCTTTCCTTTTCATTTGAAGGTCTTCTCCTGGTTGCTAGTAGAATGTGCTGTTTGTCACTGGAATTTTCAAATGCAAGCACTTTGTGTATTGAATTTTGCAGCACAGATTTTCGAGGCAATCTGTAGAATCTTTTGATAGGCACTTTGTTTTCTGTAGCCAAAGGTTCTCTGCAGTTTTCTAATATTATTTCCTGAATCATGATGTTCAGGCTTTTTGACTTGTATTCTTCTGGAATACCTATAAGCCTTAAATGAGCTCTATACATCCTGTCTTCAAGATCAATATGATTCCTTATATGAAGATGATGTGTTCTTTTAATGCTGATTTTTGCTTCTCTTTTCCCAGATTATTCTTCACTTCTGTATATTTTATTCCAATCAGTCATTCTCTTTTATTTCAAGGTTTTTTCCTATTCTGTTAATTCTGTCTTCTATGGAAGCCATGATCTTCTGTGATCTTCTCTATGATATATCCAGTGTTCTTAACCCAGTCACCATCTCCACTGATACTGACATTGTTGACCGCTGTTTCCTAAATACTCTCTCTTCCCTAGATTTCATTGGCACTACTCCCTTAGTTTCCCAGTCTGTCTCCTCCTTTTTTGCTGTATCATAATCTTTAATCCCTTCCCTAAGAATGGGCATCTCCTTAGGCACTGTCCTGGGCTGGGCCTTCTTCTCTTTTCATTCTATATTTTTTTCCTTAATAATCTAACCATCTCTTTCAATTTCAAATATTCTTATGCAGCTGAATCTCACCTCTGTATTTCTAACCAAAATCTCATTGCTTTTATATCACTAAGCAGCCACATAATCTTATACACTTTTGACACTGTTGACCACCCTTCCTGGGTACTCTTTCCTCTCCTGGCCTCCTTGGGAACACTCTCTTGGTTTTCCTGCTATCTGACTAGTTTTCTTTCTTGAATTATGATCTTCTCCTATCCACTAAGTGTGACATACCTGGGGTAACTTCATTTTTTTCTGTATATACTTTCACAGCTCTTAATCTAATAAGCTTCAATGTTTACCGTGATGTAGATGACTCCATATTTTATATAACCTTATTTGTATATTGTCTTTTCTGATGTCCTCAGCTGCTAGTACTCTTGAAATTATTTTGTATATATTCAATTCATTGATCCTGGTACATGTTACATGCCCTGAGATAAATACAAGCTCTTTGAGGTAGGTATCATTTAATTTTTGTCAGTTCTTTTCACACAGGACGTTAAAAAGTGTTTTTTAATTAAATTAGTGAATTTAATACCTTATTTGTATTTACACTAAAGAATGTATACCTCTTGCACTAGGTGCAATATAAAACAGGATGTCCCTTTGTCTTCATTGATCTTTCTAGTAGGTTTGTTTGCCTGTGATGACTTTAGGGAGATAAAATTTCTAAAAGGTAAATAAAAAACAGAAATCCAGATAGCAAGGGAGTATGGTACATATTTTCATGCCACAGAGAGAAATGCACGTGTCTGTCCAGTGGTATATACACTACAACGTACTGTACTTTTGAAGATCATTTTGGATTGTGTTAACGGGATAGTTCATGTAAACCATTTAATGTCTGCAAACAGAAATATATGAGAGAAAAACCAACAACCTGAGAGCAATGGGTTGGGGAATGGGGTGGTCATGAAAATGAAAGAAAAACTTCAAAATATTAGGGATTCTTTGAACAAAATGGGATTCAACCTTTTGATAGCAACCCCTGTGTGGGGAAGCATGATGTGTATGCATCTCTTTTAAAACTGTAATTTAATTAATTAAAAAAATAATTTAATTTATTTGTTATTGCATTTTAAGTTCTGAACTGTCTCCCTTCTTCCCTACTCTGCACTAGAGAAGGCCACCATTTGAGGTGGTTGCATCTCTAAATAGTTTAGACCCAAAAGACAAGGCCACTTACCAGTTTGATATTTATTTTGCAGTTCCATTCCTCTTTTCTGCAAAATACAGAAAATCTGCAAAAGTTTGTATCATTTGAACAGCTTTCCAACTAAAAAATGGATACGAAGACTTCCTCAGGACTTAGAGTAGGAAAGGTTAGCTTTTATTCCTAATAGAGACATCTAGAAAACTTTGTCTACTTATTTTATTTATTAAAAAGTTTGAACTCAAATACTTAAAGAGAACATTTTCATGCACACCTCAGAACACAAAATAGGATTCTATATGAAACTATGAATTTACTTTTCATGCTGCTTGCTTTTAAAAAAACTATATGATAAATTCTTTACACATTACTTTCAGAACTGTCTTAGTGGTCTGCGCTTCCTTCTGAATAGCTTTCTGTTCTCCTCTATGCATTTGTAAAGTGTTGGAGTGGTATTCATTTTTGTTTTGCTATCACTTCTAACACTCCTGTCTCCCCAGCTCCACTACTCCCATCCCCTATGAGTAGAGTGAATGAAAGGAAAAAAAAATCTGTGCAACAAATAAGCACAACAAAGCTGAAATAATCCACATGGTGGCATATATATGCACATATATGTATATGAGTATATGTATATACACACAGTACATACATACCCATATACATACATACATACACATATCTATCTATATATCAATATGTCTCTATACTCAGGGGCTCTTATCTCTCAGGAGATAGTTAACATGTTTCATGATAGGTCCTCTGAAGCATGTAATCTATCAGAGTTCAAAAGTCTTTCAAAGTTATTTTTCCTTATAGTGCTATGCCATGTCTTTCCCAAAGCCCATTGGTATGGGGCTCTCTCCTCATTGGTGGACACGAATGCCCTATTCTGTATAAGGGGCAGTGTATAGTTGGTGAGAGTGGAGATATTTTTGGCCCCTTGATTCCTTTTTTTTTTTTAATTTTTATTTTTTTATTTTTTAATGTTTAACAATCACTGCCATACAATTGAGATTTTATCCCCCCCACCTACCCCCCACTACCCCACTCCCTCCCCACAACTGCATACAATTCTGTATAGATTCTACATATACTTTCCTATTGAGTATATTTTCACTATAGTCATGCTATGTAGTCAGACTAAAATAAATGAAAGAAATCGTATAACAAATCAGAACATGATACACAAACACATACACATACACAAACATGATCTGCTACATTTTGTGAGTGACTTCCATATTTCTTTCTCTGAGTGTGGAAGGCATTTTGCCTTGAGAACCACCTTTGGGATTTTTTTTTTTCCCCCTTGATTCCTTTTTAAGCTTCAGATTGCTTTGGGCACTTTTGGCTTCTAGCTTTGACAGGGAAGAGGAAAGATGCTAAATCCACTCCAAGTTGTTGAATTAAAAAGACGTTAGGAACACATGAGAGAAGCTGGCAGTCTCTATCCTGTCCCTATCCTCAGTTGTCTACACTACAGACTTTGGGGACCTGTCCCTTGGGTGAGATCTAGGACTCTCTCTTGGTTGAACTGAAGTACCTCACTCCCAATAGGAGAACTCTTTCGCTTTATATTGTTTAACATATATTCTCCTATGTATGCACTTCCTCTGATGTCTGTTTTGCTACAATTTGGATACATTTATTTTTTTTTGCTAAGTATTATGAGTGTCTACTGTGAAACTGAGCTTTGGTGGGAAAGGGGACAATTTTTTGGTTGATCCCAAGGTCTTGGGGTCCTGCTCCTCAATAATGACACAGCAATCAGAAGTTAAATTGAACCTGTTCACTTGCTCGTCACTGAAAATATTTAAGAGAAAAAATAATTACAATCCTAATCCAGTACCCCATTTCTCTGAGAAAAGCAGAGTGGGCTCTGGCCTTATCTTTCTGTTTCCCTTCCTGAAAGGAATTAAAGTCTTTCTTGGGAAAGGTGGGGGTGGGGTGAGGAAGAAGCCAAAGATATCTATTCTGCTTCCCTTTGAGGGGATACCCCCATGCTACATGTTATGGGGAGCAGCACTTGCCATATATGGAGCCTTGTCATACTTAGATAAATTATTCTGTTGATACTCTATACTTCAACCCATGTCATGTACCTAGGAGTCTCTGAAATTATGTTGTATCATTTCTTAAGACACAATAACATTCTGTTACATTCATACTCCAAGTTTCCAAATCCTTTCCTCTCCTCTCTTCTCCTCTCCTCATGATTCTACTTACAGAGAAAACAAATACCTAAAAGCAGACTTCCTGCCAAGATGGCTGTCTGAATGTGGGGCATGTTGGTCAACCAAGTCTCTCTCTAAAGTTCACATTTAACTGAGTAAGAAATCCAGTGAGAAACTACATTAAATGATTACTGCCACACTATAACTGTAAGAAAAAAAAAGACAGCCAGAAGCTCAAAGGCAATAAAAAATGACTATTTCCCAGGAAAGCAAGTGTCACTTCTTCCAGAGATGTCCAAGAACAGGTATATCCCATAAGGCTCTGTATCCAAAGGCATTGAGAGTAGATCACTAAGAGTGATCCAAAAACCCCAGGATAGGAACCTTGAAAACCTTGGAAAATGGTAGTGGACATAAACAACTTTCATCTCAGACCAGAAAACAATCAGAGGAGGCCCAGAAAATCCAGTATTCTCAACCTCAAAGATTTGGGGGGACTAAACCTTAAGGTATCAAGGAGATGGTGTGTATCTAGTGGACCCAGGGTGAGAATAGTTACCCTCACAGAAAAGCATAGAAGTGAGTGGAACCTGACCTTGACACAAAGAACAATTCAGGAACTAAAGCTGAGATATAGGCTAATCAAAGAAAACATGAATCAATATAAAGAAATTATTGAAAATTTAACTCCATAATAATTGTGAGCAGAGTCTGGAGAGGAGAGAAAGGGAGAGGAATAACATAGACAGAATGGCTGAACAAAGTTTGTTGTACAAGTGTAATGGAATATTATTGTGTCCCACTTAGGCAACCATGTTGATCAGAAGTCTGCCTTTAATTACTTATTTTCTCCAACCCTAAAAAGAATGATCAAGGAAACGCAGCATGATAAAATTGGGGAAGTCTTCCCCATGCTGCCTTTCCTTGATCATTCTACTTAGGGTTGGAGACATGAGGCATGCATTCACAACACTTAGCCTAACATCTTAGCACCAATAAATGCTAGCTATTTCACATTTGGCTCTTCCCAACTTTTCTGGGCCTCAGTTCCCTCATCCTAAAAACAGAAAAAATATTACATATAATGTTACCTTAGAGAGATATTGTGAAGTTATTGTGCAACTGTAGACTAGCACTTTTGACATTCTGGGTCAATAAATATATTTAGGTTTGTCTTCATGTCATTTTAAAAATAAATATTCTGAATATAATGCAAAAATTAATTGAGGTAAATTCAATAGATCCACAGAAGACATCCCCAAACATAAGTCCCTACGGGGAGAGAAACTCATAGGCATTGTCCTGTGGGAGAGAGACATTATCACGATGTGTCTAATAGGTTTAAACCTTAGTACATTGTTACCTTGCTGCTAGGGAGTCCACTGCCATCTGGGTTGGAATGGAGAAGACAAGAGTGGCTTTTCTAGAGAGAAGCTCACTTGGGTTGTGGACTCTGGGGAGAAGAAAGAATGCTATCTGGTTGCTTTGTATTTGAACTAATAGTCCAAGGCCCAGTTCTTTCTATGGCGTTTAAGTGCTAAGAAGAAAAAGATAGCTTTTAAAATTGTACACTATTTAATCTTTGTTTCAGATTTTGAGGGCACATAAATTTCAATGCTATGGGTCAGAACCTTAATTGCCCCATTTTAGTTATAGCTATGACTATAATCTTATAATGGAAACCCAAAAAAGTATAATACAATCAACTCTCAATTTTCCACATCACTGGAGAATATCAAAGGTACAGATAATTTTAGCTAATGAACTGAAAAATAGATCTATAGAAAATCTATAGAAAAGACAGTTGTTTCCCAGTTATGAGAGATATCAATTCTATTCTTGGTAGCAGGTTTCCATGTTATAGGTATAATGCCTAACAGAAGATCACAGGAGGACGTGATTACTGCTCTCTAAAATTTCAGCGAACGATGAGAGACTCACAGGATAAGAAATACTAATATTATATAGATTTAATGAATGAATGTTGTGATGTTCAGAGACAGGAGAGCCTATTTTTTTGCCTTTGGTCCTGGTTTCATTTTATTCCAATTAGGCAAAATTTAGGGAGGGAAATAATTTTAGAAAGTAGAATATCAATGACTTTATTGTCTATAAAATTTGAAGGATACAATCAATGTAAAGAGAGAAAGGTAACTTCACATAAATTTTTTTGGCAACATTTCAGTGAAGGAGTACTAGGTAGCATGTGTGTGTGTATATGTATATAATATGTCTTTGTGTTATACACATACACACATATATACATATGCTTATATACACATATGTATATAAGCTTAAACATATGTATATGGCTTATGTATATGCTTGTATATATGGCATATATATGCTTATATAGATACACATATATGCTTATATAGATACACATATAGGTAAACGTGATAACTAGTTTCAAAGTACACTTGCAAATTAAGGTATTACAAATTGTCATTATCTATAGTTATCTGTGATTTTTTTCATGAAGAATAAATTAATATTTCAATGTTCTTTTGAACAAACTATTGCCTGAAGTCAGGAATAAAGCATTCAACGTTTCCTCTTATGTTGTCCAAAATACCTTAATGATTTTGTTCTAAAGCAGAGTTATGATCTGTCTTTTGTTAGAAAATGCCAACCAATGAGGGTTTTCCAGTTTTTATACTTGTGTTGCAAATGCATGGAATGCAGGCATACTGATTTGTCAGCATTTCTTCACCTATGAAAACAAGTTGTGTTACAAGCATTATATTCTCATTTGCTGTTCCGTACAGTCCAAGTTTATTTTTGAGGATCCTGGTTGTCTTTTGTAGTTGATTTTGCTTCATGGGGAAAGAGACATCCATTAAAAGACAGATATTGAGGAGCACAAAAGGTGTGCCACATGTCTTTTTACCTTATTAGCATTTCCAGTCATTAGAGGACTAGACAAAGGACCTAGAGACATTGCTGACTTTAAAAAGGACAACCCTTGGCTCTGAATTGAAATAATGTACATAATTATGTAAATTATGGGGTTTTCAAAATAGGATAGTAATACATGGTGTACAGGTGCAAAATAATAAATTGGACCCTAGATATATTATTTAATCCCTTCAGTCAGCTGTCTCCAAATCGGTTAGGCAGTGCTATTCACTAGGGCATAGCTCAGGCTGTGGATTTTCCTGTGCTAGTCAGCTGTGTCAAGTTCATCCAATGGTAAAGAAAAAAAAATGTTTCTAATCTCCATGAATTTTAGGCAATTAATTGTGTTAAAAGGAGAAGTGAACTTTTATAAGAAAGATGATTACTTTGCATTGTGTAGGGAGAATCAGGTTGATTGTTCATAGACGGTTTATTACACTCTAAGTTCATCTTTCATAAAACTCCAATCTTGGAGAATAATTCTCAGCATATTTCTGCCTTAGTAAGTTAGGCACAAACCAATAAAGCTTGCAATTCAACCACAGATATGAATTGCTACAAAGAAAGGTGATCTAATGTAAATTAAAGCCATGGAAAGTATTATGAAGCAAGGAACATGGATTTTAAGCCGCTGAGATTAGGAAACCTGCTCACTGGAAGACTTGCAAAGCTTTCTTTAAAATATAATTTAATTTTATAAGAGGAATTTGGACTTCCCATTTCTACCTTTGCCACTTTTCAGCTGGCATTCCATAGAATTTCACATTTGCCTTGATTCCATAAACCAACAACTGATAACTACAACACCCCTGATATCTTTCCCCAGATTTTGAACTGATGTTAGCGTATTTTTATTTCTCTGAGAAAAAGTATGTTCTCAAAAATAATAATTTGTTCAATTATTAAATTTCTCATATTTTCCTATATCTGACCCACTTTGCAGCAGCAATATGAGATTCACTTAACTATTTTGCTCTGAAATGTTCTGAGCTTTTTGTTTCAACATGATAGCTTTTACCCCAGCCCTATTGTGCAGAGGTTCTTAGAAGACTATATTATTCTTTTGAATTAAGACAGTTTACACTGTGGGACTCACTGCATCATTGCAATATGAGGAGAGGGACATTTCTTTCATGATTGTTAACAGCAAAATCATGGAAAGATCACTGAATCATGAAAGACAGGATTTTAAAATCTGGTGACAGTTTTTAACTTATTATTGATTTCATTAAAGAATATGAATTTCATATTCCCTATGATATTCTTGATTTATCAGATTAGAATTTCAGATTTCTTTACCTTTGGAAGGTACATTTCCAGTTTAATTTTATTGAAGTTTCTGCAACAATAAAAGTACCCAAACATTTCTCAATGTACTTGGTACTCCTATAATATTACTTACTTATATTTTTCTGCATACTATAAATGCAAGAGAGTGTGATATATTAGAAAGACTATTGACTTTTTTTTTGGAAACTTAGGTTTTAGTCCAAATTGTTGTTGTTGCTAAGCCATTTAGTCATATCTGACTCTTTTTTACCCCATTGACCATAACTCGCCTGCTCATTCTATCTTTTGAAGTCTGTCCAAATTCATGTTCTTTGTTTCCACGATTCTATCTATCCATCCCATCCTCTGCTCCCCTGTTTTCCTTTTGCCTTCAATCTTTCTCAACATCTGGTTCTTTCCCAATGAGTTCTGTCTTCTTATTAGGTGACCAACGTATTCAAGCATCAGCTTCAGTATTTGATCTTCCAATGAAGAGCCTGAATTAAGGATTGACTGATTTGATCTCCTTGTTGTCCAAGCAACTCTTAAAAGTCTTCTCTAACACTACAATTCAAAAGTGTTGATTCTGTGGCATTCAGCCAGCTCTCACAGCCATATATTACTGCTGCACAAAACCACTGCTTTGACTTTATGGATCTTTGTTAGAAGGTGATCTCTGCTTTTTAGTATGTTGTCAAGATTTGCCATAGCTTTTCTTCCAAGAGGAAAGCTTCTTTCAATTTCATGGCTACAATTATAATCTGTAGTGATCTTTGAGCCCAAGAATATAAAATCTTCCATTTCTTCTGTCTCTCTTTGCCAGGAAATGATGGGACCAGTTGCCAAGAACTCAGTTTTTTGATATTACATTTCAAGATGGCTTTTCCACTCTCCTCTTTCACTCTCATCAAGAGGCTTCTTAATTCTTCTTCACTTTCTGCCATCATAGTGGTATCATCTGCATATCTGAGATTGTTGATATTTCTCCTGGCCACTTTAATTCCAGCTTTTGATTCATCCAGTCTGACATTTTGCATGATGTACATGGCATATATGGTAAATAAATAAGGAAGTAAAAATAATATACAGCCTTGTCATATATCTTTTCCAATCTTAAACCATTCAGTTGTTTCATGCTCATTTTTCCTACTAATTATATCCCTAATCTTAGTCAAATTAAAACATCTCTCAGTTTCTATTTTGTTAATTTTGTAAAGGGTTAAATCATCCCTAATACCCTTTTGAGCCTTAAAACACTATGATGCTACGAATTTTACCAATCTGTGTTTCTGAATGTAGACTGTGATTTCTGTATTCCATCATTAAGAAACAACAAGGCCTGGGTTAAAATCCTGCCTTAGACACATGCTGTGTGCCCCCAGGCAAGTCACTTAACTCCTCAGTGCAACGTGCTGACTTGTATTTGGTAGAGGGAGTTTACTCACCCAGAAGTTCCCTATGCCAATGACATTCCAAGTGCAATTCCTCTCCTTATCATTTGGAGAAGAGTAAATGATGATTGTGTATGAATGTAATGTAATTTTGTTGCACTATTAAGAAATCATGATTATAAGGAATTTAAATAGTGTTGGGATTGGAAGCTCAATTCCGTGTGGACAGTCTCGGGCGGGTAAAGGTGGGAGCTTCTAAATCTTAGAGCTCTCACGAGACCCTCCCAGGAAACAGCAGGGAATAGAGGTGAACCGAGCTATCTCGAGTAATTCCGCCTCTTCCCGTGAGAAACGTGATGGGTGGAGTCTCCCTGCCCTCGAGGTCATCCTGGATCTGGGCACACTATTGTTATCTAACAGCACGGTATTTAGATGCAAACTATGCTGCTGGAGAGTTAAGTAGGATTGAGGAAGCCTGAAAGCTTCTCTTAGTACATGAGGAGCCAAGAGGACAGTAGGCTCCGTTTTCTTCTTTCCTCTCTCCCCTCCCCCTCTCTCCCCGCTTGTACTTCTACTTCCAATCCCTTAAGATCTTAGCCTCCTTAGGAAATCTCCCCCTCTTCCTCCTAAGGAAGACCCCCCTGCACTTGTAACTAGACCCTGAAATAAAGCTCAACCCTTGTTCGACTCTGGAACGTCCTTTCTCTCATATGTGCATCCGGCGTGGCCAGTCGAAGACCTCGGAGGTGAGGTAAGAAAGACTCGGGTAGCCCACACAGGCCTCTAGGCCTGGCAAAATAGGATCAGAAATGTCATATAAACTGATGAAGAGTAAAGAAAACAAAACTAGGAGAAGAATATTCACTCATATAAATAAAATAAGCACAAAATGCAGTTGAACTCAAAATAAAATTCTTCCAGAGATGATTAGATATACCTTCCAATAGAAATAGCACTGGCTTGGAGGGCCTGGGTTCAAATGCTGACACTTCTACCCATGTGGCCCTGAGCAAACATTTTAGGCTCTTTGGTCCTCAGTTTTCTTATCTATAAAATGGGGGAGCTGGAACTGATGACCTTCATTTCCCTAAATTTTAAACTTGTGATCCTCTGAATCTCTTAATAAAGAGAGAGGAAAATTATGGGCATAAAATAATGCCTTTGTTGATAGGCATTCTTTGATACATAAGAGGGGATTTTTGGGGGAAGGGTGAAGAAGGGTCTATATTGGAAAATGATGGAAGTACAAAAAACAATACAAATTGCATGATTTTCAGGCTTTCAGCATCCTCATCTCACTACTCCAGCTTATTAACATCCTTCCTAAATGTGGAGCCCTGTAATGGACAAAATGTTGCACTTGTGGTCTTATCAGGGTAACATATAGTGTAACTATCATTTTCCTTTTTTTCCAGAGAAATTGAGCCAGTCAAATCTCCAATTGTAGTTAGTATAGCCCTCTAGTATAGTAGTATAGTAAAGCCCTCTAGATTTTAAAATGCAAACCTGTGATTTCATTGTCAAAGGTTTTCTCTCTCTCAACATAAATCACAACCATCCTGGCCTTCCCCATCCTGGTCTTGTAAAGTTGACATTTTGGATCCAAGAGTAAGATTTTACATTTTACATTTACATTTTACATTTACCTCAGTTATCCAGTATTTTCTAGTTATCTCCCCTAACTTTGTGTCATGAGAAAATTGGATAATGTAATAATTCAAGTCACCAGTAAAAATGTGAAATAGTACAGGGGTAATAACATATCCCAGACTTCAAGTATTGCTGTTTAATACTTCAAGGAGCAGTGCTTTCACTGATATGGATTCTCTTTCCACCACTCTATCACTCACTTGAGAGGTGTTTTGAAGACATTTGAAGGGAGGGAGGGGAGGAAGAGAGAGAGAGAGAGAGAGAGAGAGAGAGAGAGAGAGAGAGAGAGAGAGAGAGAGAGAGACAGAGAGAGAGAGACAGAGAGAGAGACAGAGAGAGAGACAGAGAGAGAGACAGAGAGAGATGCTCAATAAGGCCACATGTAGGAACTGGTACCTAGGTTATGTTTTTAAGGTGAAACTAGGTGCCATAGTGAGTAGAGTGCTGGGCCTGGTCAGGAAAACATGAGTTCAAATCCAGACTCAGACACTTACTAGTGTGACCATGGGCAAGTCATTTCACCTCTATTTGCCTCAGTTTCCTCAACTGCAAAGTGGGAATAATAGTTGCACCTATCTCCCAGGGTTGTTGTGAGGATTAAATGAGATAAATTTAAAGTGCTTGGCACAGTATTGGCACATAGTAAACATTGAATAAGTCTTCATTGAGAAGAGAAGCAAAAGGCCTCAGTAGCAAGGGACCTGGAGCAATTAAATCTGTGGAGAAATTGATTAGATGGAAAGAAATCTAGGTAA
The DNA here is from genome assembly GCF_028372415.1 of Notamacropus eugenii. Classification (NCBI taxonomy): domain Eukaryota; kingdom Metazoa; phylum Chordata; class Mammalia; order Diprotodontia; family Macropodidae; genus Notamacropus; species Notamacropus eugenii. The sequence continues at coordinate 363,126,822 of NC_092874.1, forward strand.
AAATATGTTTATGGAGAGAGTCTAAGCTTGCTATGCAGGAGATGCTAGTCTTTCCAGGTCTATCAGTCTCCCTGATACTCTTGATCATACATGGCATCCCATCTCTCACTTATGCCCTTGTGTGCACAGGTTTAGAATACAAGTCTTTATTTTCTTTCCTACCACACACCTTGTCGAAATAAAATCCTTGGTCTCATTCTTCTTACCATTGATCTACATTATTCCTAAACTACTTTCTGGGTTGCCAAGCCTTTGTCCTTGGTCCTTCTCTTTTTTATCTATACTCTTAGTAACCACATCTACTCCCATGTTTTCAATTATCATCTATATGCAGATGACTCCCTAATCCAACCCTGGCTGCTCTCTTAAGCTCCAGTCTCATGCTAAAAATTACTTATTGGATATTTTAAACTAGGTTTCAAAAAGGCATCTCACATTCATTATGTCTAAAGCACAACTCATTCTCTTTCTTCCAAAACCCACCCCTCTTTCAAACTTTTCTATATCTGCTGATGGCACCGTCATCCATCTAGTTCCCTACGTTCACCAACTTGACGTCATTCTGTACTGCTTAATTTCCTTTACTCCAAATGTCCAATCAATTGGCAAACATTGTTGATTTCTCCTCCATAATATCTCTTACTTTCATCTTCTCTCCTCTCATCTACCCACCACCCCAGTGCAGGTACTCATCACCTCTTCCCTGAACTATTGCAATAATGCCTAATGCATTGCTCTGCCTCAGGACTCACTCTTCTCCAGTCTACTCTTCACACAGTTGGAAAAAAATGATACTTCTAAAGCATAGATCATGCCATGTTGCTGTCTTGTTCAATGGGATCTGGTGACTCCTTTTTGCCTCTAGAACCAAATAGAAACTTCTTTGATTGGATTAAACCCCTCTCTAAACTTGGTTCCAACCTGCTTTTCTAGGCTTGTTAGAGTTTGTTCCTCTTTTCTCACTCTGTAGTCTAGACAGACTTGTCTTCTTGCTATTTCTCAAATATCACATTCTATTTCCCATCTGTGTGTTTGAGCAGGCCATCCCCCAAGACTGAACTTCACTCTTTTCTCGTATCCCACCTCAGGAATCCTTGTTTTCCTTCCAAGTTCAGCTAAAGCACCAGCTTCTACATCAGGGGTGGGGAACCTGTGATCTTGAGACCACATGTGGCCCTCTAGGTCCTCAAGTATGGCCCTTTGATGGAATTCAAATTTATTTTTCTGCTTCAGTCAAAGGTCCACCCTTGAGGACCTAGAGGGCCACCTGTGTCCTTGAGACTGCAGATTCCCTGCCCCTGTCCTACATGATGCTTTTCCTACCCTTCCAGACTCTAGCTTTTCCTCTCAAAATTTTATATTGTATTGACTTCATATATATTCATTATCTACCAATATGTGTACATGTTTTTCTCAATAGAATGTAATATTGCCTGCAATATAATAGACCCTTGGTAAATATTTTTAATTGATTGATTTGGTTGAGATCTCACCTGAAATAATTCTTCTGAAAAAGTGGTTCCCTCTTTTTCTATTGTGAAGATACCTAGAGGGTAATAACAATGCACATTTAATTTCATAAAACTCCTCTGATGAGGAGCATCAGAGCTCCTCCTCAGAAGCAATATGTAATAACATTGTCTTCAACTTCTAAATTTTTCCATTTTTACCTTAGATTTATACCCATTCTTATTCACAATCATGTTACTCCTTTAGAGTAATCGGGAGGAAAAGGTCTTTAATAACACATATTGAAGTATAGGATAATGATTCACATAGGTATGAAAATGAACTACAAATTATATTAGGGAACTACAAATTGATGTCAAAGTACTGAGCATTTTTCATGAATCCTAAATCTTTTTTTTTTTTTTTTTGCAAAATGTTATAGGTATCAAATAATAAATATAAGGAACTGTATTACTTTTCCATTAATGTGGATACCTTAAAGATCCATTAGTGGTAAGCCTGCAATATGCTGGGTAGGTGAAAAACAAAAACAAAAAAATAAAACTCTAAGTGATTCCTTTTCTACATTGTTCTGCTTCCAAACCCCCCACTCTAATTCTGGTTCATTGTCAACAGGGAAAATATACACTCTCTTTCTTACTTACTAGTTTGCTAAATGGGGATTAAATCACCAAATTAGGGAGAAGTAACTAGAAATATGCAGCTGTAGTGTATGTGTCAGTATGGTAAGGTAAATACAAAACCTCCGAAAAAGCAAAATGTTCTTTGCAAACTGTTGGTACCAAATCTAAAGGACTACTTACTTGCATGACATAGGTTGGTTCCGTTTTGGGGAGGTTTTTTTGGCATAAATTTGGAAACAAACTTAAATTTTAGCTCAACATTGAAGAGTTTTTAATGTATGGTGATCTGGAGGAGACTAGGGTGCCAAGAAAGAATGAGTAAGTAGATGCCTCACTATGGCAGAGGAATAGGGTGACTTTTTAAGTCTTGTGTTTCTTAGATTTTTTGAAAGATAGGAGTTTAAAGAAACCTTTCAAAGTTAATATATCTCAATCCTCCCTCTCCCTCTCTATCCATCATCTTTGGCTCTTCTCTCCACAATTTCTCCTCTCAAAATTTCCTAGCACTGCATGCAAGGGAAAACTAGGTATGCCTGGGCATGGGTAATTCTACTGGAAAATTAGCCATGGAATGAGAAGCAAGAAGCCCTGAGAGGAACTCATTCTATCTCAGAATTTTAAATAAGTTATACTTTGGTGCTGAAGCAAGCATGAAATTCCCGATTACCACAGGCAAAGCTGCCACAATCTATAAGAAGCAATGACATTTTAGAGACTGCCAGAGGCTGTGTTGACCTTTGCCCTTCATTTACAAAATGAAGATGCATTTGTATCAAAATTAAAATGAATGGTTTAGGTTATTTTGTATCCAAGGAATTTCTGTGTTTTTATTAAAATGTTATGGGTAATGCTAGTCCTTTCTCAAACTAGTTCTAAATAGATTCCCTCCACATCCGTTAAAGCCCAGCTCCAATGTCACCTCTTCAAAAAAGTCTTCTTGGAACTAACCACATGGAAGTAATTTCTCCCTCCTTCTAACTCATAGAACTTTGTAACTTTTTTATTATTTTCCCATTCTAATTTTCATTAATCTAATCAGAACTATGTCCATACAACCCTGGTGACTACTGTGTATAATAATTATAGTGCTGTGTAAATTAACTGGGCCACAGTAAAATAATTAAATTGAGTAATTTACAGAATCTGCCTTGCAACTTTTTAAATCTTCACATTTTAAAAATATACACTATATCCTCTTTTTTGCTACAATCACTTGTTTCTATGTAATTTGGCATCAATTTCACAAGAATTTATACATATTATTTCTTTTATTTCATGACAATACCTTTTTATTTTATTGGCAATTAAACGTATCTTTGGTGAACTATTCATTTTCACAGGTCTAGCCTTGATGCTAATCCATCATTTTTTTCTTTTTCAAATATTTCATTTTTTCCAATTACATGTAAAATTTTTAACACTATCAAAAAAGTGGAGTTCTATAGTCTCTCCCATCTCCCCTTAATGAGGAAGCAAGCAATTTGTTATGGGTTATACATGTGTAATCATGCAAAATATATTTAGATGTTAATGAAGTTGGGAAAGATAACAGAGCAAAAAAAGAACAAGAAAAAATAAAGTTAAAATGTATATTTGGATCTGCAATCAGACTCCATCAATTTTTTTTCTGGAAGTGGATAGCATTTTTCAGCATGAGACCTTCAGAAGTATCTTAGATTACTATATCACTGAGAGTAGGCAAGCAATTTACAATCGATCATCTTACAATATTGTTGTTATGATGTACAGTGCTCTCCGGGTTCTGTACATTTAACTTTGCATTGATTTATACAAGTTTTTTCAGCTTTTTCTGAAAGCATTGGGCTTGTCACAGATCATTCTTTTTAAAAAAGGTTTAAAACCAAAAAGTTCTCAGGAAATTAAATGCATTTATCTTCGCCTCTTGAATAAATTTCTTAACCTTTCATTATATGTGGCATGGTACAAGTTTCTGTTGTAATATCCCATCTCCATAGGATTTCTATATTTCAGAAAAATTCTGCTTCTCAGAATATCCTTATTATTAGTATTCAGTATTCTCTCAATGGAGGCAAGACTTAGTGATTTGAAAGTAAAAATCCCCCAAATATTTTTGGAAGGATGATGTTTTTTGGTCTGATGAAGGTGCTTGATTTTATTGGCTCACTTGGAATTCTATCAGCAGTTTTAGAATAATAACAATAGCAAAATCTCAGGCATGTGTAATGATAATTTAAATGGGAAGACCTTTCTCATTCATTAATGGGCCCATGTGACCCGACTAGGTCGCAGGGAAGTCTGAGTCACATGAAGCCTGCGGTGGGAGGTGTTAGCTGAACAGGTGGAACAGGATGAGGTGGAGCTAGAGCAGAGCTGAGAGGAAACTTGGTTAGAGCAGTCAGAACTGAAGGATGAAGGCAAGTCCATAGTCAGCTAGCGTGAGTGAAAGAGCTTGTTTATGATTTTGTTTAAGGGAACTGGTTTGTAGGAAGCCTAGCAGGGGGAAAGCTTGAGGATGGTGTTATTCTCTGCATTGTTATTGTGTATAGATGTCTTTGTTACTATGATGGATTTGGCTTTATGATGTCTGAATAATTGTTTTGGTTCTGTCGTCCATGTGGACTCTGTTGTATTTCGCGATTCAGAATTACACCAGCATGTTCAAGGTGTATATATAATCTCGTTTAATCCTCACAATCACTCTGTGGTTTAGACATCATTATGGTCAAAATTTTGCAGATGAAGAAACTGAGGCTGAGAGAGATTAAGTGACTTGGCTAGGGTCATTTAGGAAGCAAGTGTTGGAGACAGTAATCTAACCTATGGCTTCCTGAGACTGAGTTTCTTATGCTGGCCACCATGCCACCTAGCTGCCTTAGGTCAAAGATTTTAAGAATTCAGAAATAAGTCATGATGATCTTTATGTTTCAAGCCTCTTTTAAATGAGATGAGAGAGAACCTCAGCTGATTCCAGCACTAAAATGAAGCCAGGAGTCAAGTGGAGCTAGACTGTTGTGTTCTTATACATTCAGGGATTAGGAAATGTGATTTGAAAACCAAAGGGAACAAGATAGAGTATGTGTATATTTAGGATTAACAAAAGGGATCTTCCTAGAAGCTCATTCAACTGGAGCTCAGGGATATCCCTGGTGGTTTGAGCATAGATTGCACTGTACAACTCTGGGTCCACTTCTTACTGCTTTTAGGGACTATAGTTTTAATCAATCTACCAAAACCATTTATTTAACACCTATCATGTGCCTCCTACATGTCAGGTGCTGGAATATAAAGACAAAAATGGTACTGTGCCTACTCTCAAGGAGAGCGTTCCATCAGGGAAGACATGCGCATATAGAAAAAACACAACACAAATGTTGGTGAAATATAAAGTAGTTGAAGAAGGGATTAGCACCTTGAGGGGAATCAGGAAAGACATTCTTTAGAAGGTGCTGCTTGAGCTGCATCCTGAAGAAAGTTAGGGATTCTGGGACAAGGGGGTAAGGAGGGATCCCATTCTAGGGTATGGTGGATGAGCAGGTCAAAGGCCTGGGCTTGGAAGAAGAATTGTTGTGTTTGTTGAAGAGAGACAAGGCTGTGGAAAGGCGAGTAGCTATAATAAAGCTATAAGATAGATTGGGACCATATTGTGAAGGGCTTTAAAAGTGAAACCGAGAAGTTTAGACTCGATCTTTGTGGCAATTAAACAGACACTGGAGTTTATTGAGAACAGAAGTGACATGGTTAAGATGCATACTTAAAGGGAATCACTCTGGTGGTGATGTGGATTATGGATTGGAGTAGGGAGAGATTTTAGGAGATCAGTTAGAAGGTCGTTGCTATCCTCCTGGAGAGAGGAGATAAGGGATGAACCTAAGCTAGCATCTATGTGAATGAACATAGAGAAGGGGTATATAAGGATATAAGAGGCAAGGTAGAAACAACAAGATACGGCAACTGATTAGATAGGAAGGGTGAGAAAGTGTGAACAGTTAAGGGATAGCACTGAGATAACGAACCCAGGAGACTGGAAAATAGTGGTGCCCTTGTCAGAAATGAGGAAATTTTGTAGGGAAGTGAGTGGGTGGGAGGAAGGAAAGATAATGAGTTCTATTCCAGTTATTTTCAATTTGGTATGTCTCTGGAAGAGCCAGTTTGAAATGTCCAATAATCATGTGAGACTGAAACTCAGCAGAGTGATGATAATTAAATCCATGGGAGCTACAGAAATGTAAGTCCTTGTTTTGGAAAGAATCATATAAAACATGCTTAGTTATGAAAACCAAATTTGATATGTTATTAGTTATCTTGAAAATTCAGTTAGGTGAAGCATTTTATTTCTGATGACACTGGCTAAGCAAATACTTCTGCAGTGTATAAAACACAGTATAATGAAGGGATCTAAGTGTCAGTAGTGAGAAGGCATGTCACAAGTTATGAGTTGCCTAAGGTTATGGTAGATGTGGAAACTTTCCTGAAAAAGGAAATTTTCTTGGAGCATGCTTAAAACTTTCATTTTCTGTTGATGATCACAGTTTCAACCCCTTTTATTTTGTTACTGGGAATATCGTAAGTGTAGGAAGAGAGGTCCTGGCATTTGGGTTTATTAACTCAATTTGCATCCAGAAATATTGCAAGTGGACTTCCTGGCAAGCAATTAGAGAGACAAAGATCACTCTGATGGTAATTAAAACCAAGGTTTGAATGGAATAATCACAAGACATGGCAGTGGTGTCAGGCATTCCCAATGTAGTGACTCCACAAACACAGTCCAGAGTGAAAACACAATCCAATAGGAAAATGATAAGGACTGAAGCAAAATTTGGTAGGATTCACTTAACTTTGGCTAGGGATATTTTTTTAAAGTCCTATTGCCTTGGGCCTGCAGTGATAGCCAAGTATGGATGGTGTGCGGTGGTAGGCTGATCATGGTGAAAGGATTTCATGACTGTTAGTCTGACCACAGAATGAAGAAAATGTAAATATCCACTGGTCCCATCAGGCTTTATTTAGCATAGGAATCAGAATTAATGTAACGGATGCATCAAGCAGCTGCAGATTGAATAACTACCTAATGAATTCTTAGGTTCTCTCTAGAAATGACCTCAGCTTGCCTTTATGCTCTGGGAGGGGCCCTTCTATTTGTCTGCCTAATCACAAACATGCACAAAAGCTTCTCTATTCACTGTAAATAGCTCCCTATAAATATGAATCACAGTGGAAAATAGTCCATAACCATCAACTTAGCTTCAGGGACATCCTTGAAAATGTATACTGTAAGTGCAGTTGTGGGGACCCTGAGTACAGCTCCTAGTTCTTTTTAAAATAGATTTTGGTTGATATGTTTGTATACCACATAGATTTCCCCTATTATCCCATTTTCTCTTTTCTCTCAAAGAGCCATTCCTTAGAATGAAGAACTTTTCAAAAAAAAAAATTAAAAGAATAAGATAAGAAAAAAATACCTAGCAAAACCAATCAGTACATTAAAAAAAAAAGATGAAAACCCAAACACAACCCTCCCCCGCCCCCCATATCATGTGCATCATTCCACTCTTATGGAGATCTCCTTTCCCTTTTCTACAAAGGAGCAGGGTGAGATATCTTTGTATTTCTCTTTTTTTGGAGGCCAATTTTATTCTTTATAATTTTACAATATTCATTTTCAGCTGTCTTGTGGTTGCTATTCTATTCATTTACATTGCTGTAGTCACTGTGTACATTGTATTTCTGGCTCTACTTCACTTGGCATCAGTTCATGTAAATCTTTCCATGTTTATCAGTGTTTACCATATTCATTGTTTCTTAAAGTATGAAAATATCCCATTGTATTCATGTACCAAAATTTCACAATTTATGGGGCATCTATTTTGTTTCTGGTTCTTTGTTATCTTGAAAAGCAAGACCATAAATATTTCGATGTTTGTGAAGCATTTATGGTGTGTGTGTGTGTGTGTGTGTGTGTGTGTGTGTGTGTGTGTGTGTGTGTGTGTGTGTGTGTGTGAACAACCTCCTTAGGATATATGACTAGAAGTGGGATCTCCGGGTCAAAGGATGTGGAGATTTTAGTCACTTTATCTGCATAAATTCAAACTGCTTTCCAGAACAATTGTAAGAATTCATAAATCCATCAACAATGAATTAGTGTTCCTGTCCATAGCCTCTCTTAAGTTGACTACTCCCATCTTTTGTCATCATTGCCAGTTTCCAGCTCCCATTTTTTCAGACCTAGATTAAATGTAACCTCCTCCATAAATTCTTCTCTGATACAACCAGTCAGACAGGCAACTAGCATTTATTAAGTACTTACTACATGCCAGGCATATAATTGCTTAGAGATAAAAAGAAAGCTAAAAGAAAATTCTTGCTTTTGTGAGAGAAAGGGAAAGGCTTCTTGTAGCAGGAAAGACTTTAGCTGAAACTTAAACAGCAAGGAGTCCAGCATCATTAGACAGCGGAGTAAGTGGGAGATGGTATAAGAGAACTAGAGAAAGTGGGAAGAGGACAGATTGGAAAGTGTTAAAAACCCTACAGAAGATTTTATATTTGATCCTGGTGGCAATAGAGAGGCACTGGAGATGATTGAGGAAGTAGGGTGACATGGTCACATTTATGTTTTGGGATGACTAGGCTGGTAACTAATAGGAGGATGAACTTGAGTGGAGGCAGAGATTTGTGACTGGCAGACCAACCACTAGTTGCAATAGTCCAGATGTGGGGTGATGAGGGCCTACACCAGGTTGATAGCAGTGTCAGAGGAGAGAAGGGGGCATATATAAGTAATGTTGAAAAGGTAAAAATGACAGGATATGGGGAGGGGAGAGAGAGTGAGGACTAGAAAGTGACAGTAAACCTGAGTGTTTTGGGACAAGGTTGGTACCCTCCATGATAACAGAGAAGTTAGGAAGGTTTTGGGGAAAAGATAATGAGCTCAGTTATGGATATGTTGAGATTAAAAGGTCTATGAGATGTCCCCTCTGAAAATGTCCAGTAGGCAAATAGAAATGATAGACTGGAAGTAAAGAAAGAGGTTAGGGCTGGAAAAAAAACTGAAGAGTATCTGCATAGCTGAATACATGTGGACTAATGAGATCACCAAGTGAAATAATATAGAGGGAGAATGAAAAAGAGCCCAGGACAGGGAGTTGGGTGAAACCTATAGTTAATGGGAATGATCAGGATGAATATTCAGCAAAGGACACTGAGGAATGGTCAGTCAGGTAGCAGAGCCACCTAGAGAGAAGAGGAGATCAAAGAGAAGAGGCTATTTGACACTGTCAAAGGCAAAAGAGAGGTTAAAAAACAAACAAACAAACAATGAGGACTGGGAAAAGTCCATGAGACTTGTCAACTAAGAAGTCACTGATAACTTTGGAGAGAATAATTTTGGTTGAATGATGATGGTGATGCAGACTATCAAGAGTTAAGAAAGGAGTGAGAAGAAAGGAAGTAGAGGCACTGATTGCATATGGTCTTCTCATGGAATTCAGCTAGAAAGGGGAGAAGCAGGGATGAATGGATGAAATGAAGATGACAAAGGCATGGCCATGTTTGTGAGTAGTAGGGAGCAAGCAGTAGAGGGAGAGATTGAAGAGATGTAAGAGAGGGGGAGATGATATAGGAGATAATCTGCTGGAGAAGACAGGATGGAATGGGATTACTTGCACATGTGTGCCTATGTAAGGAGAAGGGCTACCTCTTCATGTAAAAGAGATTTGAATCAGGAGAAAGTGACAGAAGACATCTTAATGATTTGAAATGAATAGAAGGGGAGAAGAGGGAGGTCTTTGGAAATGGTCTTGATTTTTTCAGTAAAATATGAGGCAAGATGAGAGGGTGAGAGGCAGTGGGTAATGGGAAGGACAGGGTCTTGGGACCACTGTTAATGGGAATGACAAGGATGAATATTCAGCAAAGGAAACTGAGGAGTGGTTAGTCAGGCAGCAGAGCCACCTAGAGAGAAGAGATCAAAGAAAAGAGGCTATTTGACAATGTCAAAAGAAGAAAAGGTGAAAAACAATGAGGACTGAGAAAAGTCCACATGACGTGTTAACTTAGAAATCAGTGATTTCTGAGGAGGGATGAAGAGATCTGGAAAATCTGCTGTGATGAGATATTGGTCAATTAGGGAGAAATAAAGGATTGTCTTGTAGCAGTGAGGTCCTCAGTGGGATTATGTAACATAAATTTGTAGCACAACCAGTAAGCATGGTTTTATGATATTCTCCAGCTTCATTGAGTAGCAAGTAAGTGAGAGTAAAGAGAGAACAATACAGGGTAGAGTCTTGACAAAGCAAGGTAGGATAAAAAGGCTAAAGACTTAAGAAAAAAGGACAGTGTAGAGTTGAACTGATTCACCAAGGGATCAACATGGGAAACAGAAGAGAGTCTAACCAGTGTAAAAGGGATGACCTGAGAGAGAACCAAAGAGTGAAGATCAAGGTGATCTGTTCTTTGAACTTGTTTATATCACTCTTTTGGTGCTAAGACACCTTAACAGCAGAAATGATGGCAAATGATCCAGATAAGAAGATACAGAGAGCAAGTGAGAGAGGGAGACAGAGAGAGACAGAGACAGAGAGAGACAGAGACAGAGAGACAAAGAGAGGCAGAGACAGAGACTGAGAGACAAAGACAGAGAGAGACAGAGATAGAAGAAGACACAGAGACAGAGAAAGACAGAGGAGAGAGAGAGACAGAAACAGAGAGACAGAGACAGAGAAAGACAGAGAGCAAAGAGAGGTGAGGAAGGGTAACTCCCATACATTAACTTGTCTTCCATTTATCTAAATTCATGCCATCTCATCTACTAGTTAGGTCTTTCAGGGTAGACCATAACTGTTAATCTTTATGTCTTATATAGGTCTGAGTATAGTGCCACTATACTTGTTTATCATATTTTAAGATGCCACTCAAAAACAGGGATAAGACATCTATTACACAGTATAGGCACATCTAACTATAGATAGAAAATCTGGTCCACTTATTTAATCAATTATGCCAGTCTCAGAATCACAGAATTGGAAAGAACCTGAATAGGTCCTTGAACAGGAATCCTTTCTACAACACATCAGCAAATGGTCATCCAGTCTTTGTTTGAAGACCTCTAATGGAACAGAATTTACTATCTCATAAAATAGTCCAAGATGACTTTTTTCTCCTTATAACTTTTTTTTTTAGGAAACTCCTCAGTTTGGTTTTTTTTAAAAAATTAATTAATTAATTTTTAGTTTTTAACATTCACTTCCACAAGATTTTGAGTGCCAAATTTTCTCCCCATTTCTCCCCTCGGTCCACCCTAATCTGCTCTCCCTTCTATCACATTCCTGCCTTCTCTCATCCCCTTCCTCTCTACTTTCTTGTAGGCAAAATAGATTTCTATACCCCATTCATTGCCTGTAAGTCTTATTTCCCAGTTGCATGTACAAACAGTTTTTAACATTCATTTTCAAAACTTTCAGTTCCAACTTCTCTCCCTTCCTCCCTCCTCACCCATTCCCACTGAGAAGGCAAGCAATTCAGTATAGGTTATACATGTATAGTCATACAAAACACTTCCATAACAGTCATATTGTGAAAGACTAACTATATTTCCCTCCATCCTATTCTGCCCCCCATTTGTTATATTCCCTCTTTTGACCCTGTCCCTCCTCAAAAAGTGTTTACTTATAATTTCCCCCTCCTCTCATTTGCCCTCCCTTCTATCATCATCCCACTCTCACTTATTCCTTTCCCCTCCCACTTTCCTGTAGTGAAAGATAGATTTTCATACCAAATTGAGTGTGCCTGTTATTGCCTCCTTAAGCTGAATCTGATGAGAGTCAGGTTCACTCTTTCTCTCTCACTTCCCCCCTCCTCCCCTCCATTCGTTCCTCTTTTATGTAAGAGATAATTTACCCCATTCTAGTTCTCCCTTTCTCCTTTTCCCAATATATTCCTCTCTTACCCCTTAATTTTATTTTTTTAGATATCAACTCTTCATATTCAACTCACCTTGTGTCCTCTGTTTATATGTATATAATTCCCCCAACTACCCTAATCCTGAGAAAAGTCTTGAGGTGCAAATATTAGCTTTTCAACTTTAGTTCAGTTCACCTTTAGTAAGTCCCTTATGATTTCTCTTTCCTGTTTACTTTTTCATGATTCTCTTGATTCTTGTGTTTGAAAGTCAAAATTTCTATTCAGCTGTGGTCTTTTCATAAAGAATGCTTGAAAGTCCTCTATTTCATTGAATGACCATTTTTCCCACCCACTACCCAGATACTGAATAGTTTCAAGAGTTACAAATATTGTCTTTCCATGTAGGAATGTAAACAGTTCAACTTTAGTAAGTCCCTTATGACTTCTCTTTGTTGTTTACCTTTTCATGCTTCTCTTCATTCTTGTGTTTGAAAGTCAAATTTTCTTTTCAGCTCTGGTCTTTTCATCAAGAATGCTTGAAAGTCCTCTCTTTCATTGAAAGACCATTTTTCCCCTTGACGTATTATACTCAGTTTTGCTAGGTAGGTGATTCTTGGTTTTAATCCCAGCTCCTTTGACTTCTGGAATATCCTATTTCAAGCCCCTTGATCCTTTAATGTAGAAACTGCTAGATCTTGTGTTAGCCTGATTTTGTTTCCACAATACTAGAATTGTTTCTTTCTGGCTGCTTGCAATATTTTCTCCTTGAAATGGGTGCTCTGGATTTTGGCTACAATATTCCTAGGAGTTTTCCTTTTTTTGGATCTCTTTCAGGACATGATTGTTGGATTCTTTCAATATCTACTTTATTCTCTGGTTGTAGAATATTAGGGAAATTTTCTTTGATAATTTCGTGAAAGATAATATCTAGGTTCTTTTATTTTTTATCATGATTTTACATATTTTTGCCATTTGAGTTAGTCTATTTTTAAAGTGCATTTTCTTCAGTATTTTTTGCATCTTCTTTAGCAAGCACTTGACTCATTTTTCATGATTTTTCTTGCATCATTCTCATTTCTATTCCCAATTTTTGCTCTACTTCTCTTACTTGATTTTAAAAATTCTTTTTGAGCTCTTCCATGGCCTGAGACTAACTCATATTTTTCTTAGAGTTTTGACTGTATGAGCTTTGACTTTGTTTTCTTCTTCTGTTTATATATTTTGGTTTTCCTTGTTACCAAAGTAAGTTTCTACAATCTAATTCTTTTTCTGGTTTTTGCTCATTTCCCCAGCCATTTATTTGACTTTTGAGCTATTTGTCAAGGTAGTTCTCTGCTTCCAGTGCGGGTTAGGGGATGTACTGTCAGTCCCTCAATTCCCCCACAATCTTTGGCCCTAGGGCTCCAGAAATCACCACTTCTCCTGCTGTGCCTGCTGCTGCTGAAGCTGCTGCAGGCTCCTCCACCCCTTCCCCAGCCCTGGAGCTGGGGTCACACCACTCTACTCCCACACAGGTCTGACAGTTTTTCTCCATGGACTTTCCAATTTGTCCTCAGTGTTTAGGGGTTGTAAAGTCTGGAAAGCGCTGAAGGTCCCACAGATTCAGTTCCTCCCAGCACCCCCTCCCCAGGCCTGCTTAGATCCTGCCTGTGCTGACACGGGCCACCCTGGATTGTGCTCTGCTCCCAACGTGGCACAATAGATGCTTCCTATCGACCTTCCAGGCTATCTTGGGCTGGAGATATGCTTCACATCATCATTCTGTGGGTTCTGAAGCTCCAGAATTTGTGTAGTCATTTTTACAGGTATTTGGCTGGGCTTGGGGGCGAGGGGGAGATCTCTAACAAGCCTCTGCTTCTACTCTGCCATCTTGGCTCTGCCTCCCTACAACTTCTATTGCTCCTAGTTCTGACTTCTAGGGAAAAGCAGAATAAATCTAATTTGTTCTATACATAGTTGCCCTTCTAATACTTGAAGGTAACTATCATGTTCTCCAAGTGTCCTCTACTTAAGACTAAAGAGTATTTGAGTTTCACAACAGCCCTATGAAGGGTTATTATCTTCATTTTGCAAATGAGGAAACTGAGACTGAGAGACTAAGTGACTTGTCCAGGGTCATAAAGTTAGTAAATGTCTGAGAAGGGATTTGTTTTTGGTTCCTTTTGCACTAACTGGTAGCAACTAGCCATCAGCCTCTGATATGCAATGTTCTCCCACTTAGCACACTATCATCATGTTCCTCTATCTGTAAAATTAGCATCATATTTAGGTAACTTCTTTATCCTCTTGCCTCTGAAATTTTATCATTGATAGTTTATTTTATTTTTTTCCAACAGACTATACATATGACACAATAGCATGCATTTAAAATCATATTCCTGTTCCTAGAAGTTGGTATTTATAGAGTCCCAATTAATGTCCTCCAGATATCTATTCTATATCTCTAGTTTTATATATACATATATATATACACACACATATATATGTACATACACACATATAAATACATATATGCTTATATGTAATATTTTATAAACTATCTCATGTCTCCTAAACATCAGGAAGAAGTTTTCCCTAGTGGTATATATGTCATTTAATATTTATCCACAAGCTAAGGTGCTATGCAGTAACTTATCAGAATTGCTGAGAAGATATCAATGATATATTTCATAGAAGAACTCATTAACTGGCAAATGATTCCACAGACTGCAGTGATCTTGCATCCAAGTGAATCAGTGTGACTGAGCCTTTGAAGCTCTAGAGGATCAGTTATTATAGTGTCAACCTTAATTAACAATAACTTTGATATCTAAATTGCCTATTCAGGCTAAGAGAAAATGACATTAGGGAGAGTCTGAGAGCTATGGATATATAAGGCTAAATTCATGAGAACAAACTTGTGAAGGGCAAAGAATTAACTTAGCAGACATTCTGATCATTCTTTTCATTAAAATAATACAAACACTGCCTGTATACAAAGTTGAGATCATGCATAGGTGGATTGTATGAGTATCATGATTTTATAGTCTTTCTATCCCCAAACTTATTTCCTCTATCCAATATTTGATACATAAACTGCCCCTTTATAAATTAATTCTTTTTGCTTAAGGCTTTATCCCATTTAAATGCAAATACCTCATGGAAGAAGGAACATGTGTTATTTGTCATTTATAACTTATTATGAATGAGCTTAGCAAATCCCTTTCTAAGAGCAGATTTTGATGGGAACACAGGTGGGAAGGATGAAATCATTGGCAACTGAGCAGGAAAGACTGGATGATGGATGCTGATAAGAAAGGACAAAGGCATTGAATAAAAGGCAATGATGCTGGAACCAACAGAAGAGAAACCTCTTGTCCTCCACACTTTTGCTTGTGCTTGCCTTTCACACATGCAAGCATGGATTCAGGATTTAACTTGACTTGAAAGTAAACTTTTGGCAGTGCTTTCAGGTAGTCAAATTCACATTTACTGGAGAGGTAGTTAGACTCCCCACTCCCTAATGTTAATTATGATTTTAATGTTCTTGTCTTGTCAAGAAATATTTTTTCTATATTTATTCAACAGAACTCATGGACCCTGGGAATTACAGAGGGGAGATCTTTAATTTTATACAATAACAGCAGGGCTAAGGTCTTGTGAAATGTTTAGTTTCACAATGACTCATAATTTTTGGCTGCTTTTCCAAAATCCATTCACAGGAAATTTTCATTTGTCAATGTGAAGTGTAGATGGAAATATTCAGCAAAGTGTAGGTTTTTAAATGTAAAAATGTGGAATATTTTGAAAGCAGACATGAAGTGAGATTTTGCAGCTGTACTGGGTCTATTTATCATAGCCAGCAATGGATTCAGTACAGCAAACTCTCTTGATTTGAAGTCAAAAGATCTGACTTCAAACTCTGTTTCTGCCTATATGACCTTGAACAAGTCACTTAGCTTCTCTAGGGTTTAGACTAAGTAATACTTAAGGGTCCTTCTTGTTTTAAATCTATAGTCTTATTGTAGTTATCATAGAGTAACATAGAGAGCATGGTTGACCAATTACTCTCATTCCTATCTCTTTTGACGATTGATTGCATAGATGGATTTCCAGGTATAGGCATTCTCTTTCTCTACTCTGTAAAGCTGATATTAAAAAAGAAATCTACAATTCTCTCTAAAAAAAAATTAGCTCTGAGCTCCCAGCCTATGTATGTGTATGTGTGTGTGTGTATGTGTGTGTGTATTTTTTGCTTTTGTTCAGTCATATCCAACTCTGTGACTTCATTTGGAGTTTTCTTGGCAAGGATCCAGAAGTGGTTTGCAATTTCCTTCTTCAGAATTTTACAGATGAAGAAATTGAGGCAAAAAGAGTTAAGTTACTTGCCCAGAATCACATAGCTAATAAGTGTCTGAGGCCAAATTTGAACTTAGATCTTGCTTACTCCAGACCCAGTGCTCTATCCATTGTATCACCTAGCTGCCCTACTGTATATATGAATGTATGTATGTATGTATGTATAGACATATATATATGCACACACATACATATATGTGTATATATGTATGTGTGTGTGTGTGTATAATACATGATCTTGCTCCTCTAGAATGTTCCTCCTTAATTGTGTACTTCCTACTGCAATCACAGTAAGTGCATTCAGGTTAGCAACAGTCTGTGGATGCCACCTTATACATACAAATACAGTAAACTCTCAAAAGAAAGAAAGGTAAACAGACTTTCCCTATGCTCAGAAAAAAAATGTTCCAAATTCCTATGGATGATCTTAAGGGAAGAAAGAAAATACAGAATTACTACTTTGTGGTTTGTTATTCATTGGAGTTTCAGTGATACAACCTATGTCCTGACACAACTTATATCTCAATGGCCCACAAAGTCTTGTTCCTGGCAATGTTCTTTATGGCTACTGCCACTGCAGTGCTTCCAGTCTGCCTGTTCTACAGCCTCCAATTCTTTAACTCTCAATATCCTCTATGCATGTTGTCAGAAACTGAGTTCATTTTTTTTTTTTTTTTTAGGAAATTGGACTAAATGAATTGCCCAGGAAAACATACGTAGTAAAGTGTCTGAAGCCACATTTGAACTCAGGTCCTCCTAACTCCAGGGCCCATGCTCTATTACTTGCTTGAATAACTGCATTCATCTTAGACTATAACTCCTGTCTGGACTTAGTTGAATTGAAAGCCAGGAAGCTTGGCAGCTTCAGTCTCTATCACCTCTAGCTTCAGGCTCAGCCACAATCTTTTGCTATTGGACTTTTTTCAGAAAGAATAGCGACCCTTATGGTATTTATTACTCCTTATGCCTTCTTTGTTCTGCTGCCTTAAGGCTTTGAAGCTCCTGATATTATATATCTTATGTAGGAAGTGGGAAAGAATGGTCATACTCAAATGCTAATTTTCTTTAGTTTTAGCCTTTCCTTTAAACAATTCTTACTACTTGGTATAAGACTGGGTCCCTAGAGACCTTGTCTAATTTGTGGTGATTATTCAGTACATTTATTAAAACCTTATTTCTACAAACTAAATCATAACGTGGCAATGACCATTTACCTAATAATAGCTTAATTGCTTTGGGATTTAGGTTTATCCACTTTTTTTTTTAAACTGTCAGAAATTAGGGGCAATTTATGGAAGTTGAGCTGATTTCAAGGCCTATTCATCTGTAAATGAGCTAATCAAAGCCTCAGATCTTTTGCAAAGTGAAAGTAATCCATTCAAGCCATCCCTGTACAAGACATATATGCAGATATGAGACACACCTTCACATCTCATCTCTATTACTTGCCCCTTATAGGCTAAAAATTTGCCAAGATTGAAAGGTACTTACCCCTAAATCTCTTTCCACTGATATTGATAAGTTCCTGAACTTCTCATCATTATATCAATTCCTTTGTATTATGGAACATATTATAGAACATATTCTTTTACTTATAACACTATCTGAAGGCCTTTGATAAAATGCAAATATAAACATAATAACTCACATTTATAAAAACAGAATTCATAAGGAGTTTTCTTCAAATAATCCTCATAAATAGGTTAGGGCTCCCTAGGAGGTAGCATTAAGTTGTTAGTACTCATGCATTCTGATGGAGCCACATTTACATCATTGTGGGAATTTTCACTACTTATAGAAGTTGAAACTCTACTATATTTTTTCATCCTGTATAATAGTTTTTTTACACTGCACAAAATGTCTCCTTTATTTCAGTAACGCTATCCACAAGGCAATAGGATTTCCAGAAATGTAGCTACCACTTTCAGTTCAATCTAACAAACATTTCTTTAGTGCCTACTTTGTGTAAGACACAGTTTTATTTTTTTTTGTATTTAAATTTATTTATTTAAGTTTTCAACATTCATTTCCATAAAATTTTTGGTTCCAAATTTTCTCCCCATTTCTCCCCTCCCCCCACCCCAAAATGCCAAGCATCCTAATTACCCCTATCACCAATTTGCCCTCCCTTCTAACATCCCTCCCTTCCCTTAACCCCACCTTCTCTTTTGTCCTGTAGGGCAAGATAACTTTCTATACCCTATTACCTGTATTTCTTATTTCCAATTTTTTTTGCAAGAACAATACTCAACAGTTGTTCCTAAAACTTTGAGTATGAACTTCTCTTCCTCCCTTCCTCCCCACCCATCCCCTTTGAGAAGGCAAGCAATTCAATATAGCCATATCTGTGTAGTTTTGCAAATGACTTCCATAATAGTTGTGTTGTGTAAGACTAACTATATTTCCCTCCATCCTCTCCTGCCCCACATTTCTTCTATTCTCTCTTTTGATCCTGTCCCTCCCCAAGAGCATTCACTTCTAATTGTTCCCTCCTCTCACTGCCCTCTCTTCCAGCATCCCCCCCACCCTGCTTATCCCCTTCTCCCCCACTTTCCTGTATTGTAAGATAGATTTTCATACCAAAATGAGTGTGCATTTTATTCCTTCTTTTAGTCAAATGTAATGAGAATAATGTTCATGTTTTTTCTCTCACCTCCTCTTTTTTCCCTCCACTGAAAGGTCTTTTACTTGCCTCTTTTATGAGAGATAATTTGCCCCATTCCATTACTCCCTTTCTTCTCCCAATATATTTCTCTCTCACTGCTTAATTTCATTATTTTAAGATATGACCCCATCCTATTCAATTCACCCTGTGCTCTCTGTCTCTCTGTCTCTCTCTCTCTATGTGTGTGTGTGTGTGTGTGCATGTGTGTGTGTGTGTGTGTGTGTGTGTGTGTAAGTAATCCTACCAGATACCCAGATACTGAAAAAAGTTTCAAGAGTTATAAATATTGTCTTTCCATGTAAGAATGTAAACAGTTCAACTTTAGTAAGTCCTTTATGATTTCTCTTTGCTGTTTACCTTTTCATGCTTCTCTTGATTCTTGTGTTTGAAAGTCAAATTTTCTTTTCAGCTCTGGTCTTCTCACCAAGAATGCTTGAAAGTCCTCTATTTCATTAAAAGACCATTTTTTCCCCTGAAGTATTATACTCAGTTTTGCTGGGTAGGTGATTCCACTGATAACCTCAGGATGTTAGATAGAATTGAGGAAGGCATTGAGAATCTTGGATGGATCTCCTTTGGCAAACTTTTTGGGATGACAGGATAACAAACCCATAAAATGAGTAGGCATAAATGGATCGCAAATTGCATCAATTAATTAAACTCTTGAATTGATGATCATAGATCCATTATAGCTGATTGACTTCTTTAATCAGATGTTTTTAAAGTAATCTCTATTGTTATATCTCTCAAAGCTATATTAAAATATGGGTAATAGCCTATAGTCCAAGACGAGCTGTTAAGTAGGGGACTGTTGTTACCAAATCATGTGGGATTTTTTTTTGTTTGTTTTTTTGGTGAACAAATTACAAGCATAATGGGACCTTATGTTTCCTAAACCCTTTAGTCAATTATATCACTGTAAAAATATGGTCTGTTTATTGTTTGTGGAAGCTTGCTTATTTCATTCTATTTCCTTATGGAGATTTCATGTGGTGGTTTCATTGCCCCTGATGCCCAAAAGTTTCTCATAAACATCTTTACAAGTTTCTTCCATTTTCGCATTGCATATTCTTTCAATTTCATACATAAACACTTCCTGGATCATTTTGTTTAATTGTTTCTTACCAGTCTTTTTTATTTTTACTTCCACTGTTTCTTGCTTATTTAAATAGCATTACTGCTCATAATCTCTCATCATAGTAAGATTTTATAAATTGGTTTCTGTTATAAACTGGAATTTCTTTTTTCTGCTATTTATTTTTCATTTGCAAAGTAACCAAGTGTTTTCTTACTTAAACAGTTTCTAGGCTCTTCTCCTTATTATACTTTGTGACTATTTGAACCTGGGCAAGTCACAGTCTCTCAGTGTCCTCAGGAAAATCTATAGGACCATAAACTTCAGAGCAGGTGCCAGTCTGTATTAGCAGGAGTTTCCTTATCAGGATTTTCCTATATGAATGAAATCATAGGTTTGCTCCCTGCACCCCACCCTCAATGTATCTCATTACTAAATTGAAGCTATTCATTGTTTTAGTTTAGTTTAGTTTGTTGCTGATTCTATTTGGTTTTCTAAGAACATTTTAGCAGGAAATAGGATGAGCTTTAGATTTCCCTTGATGATGCCTTTTCCCCCTTCTTGTCTTATTGCTATTGCATAACATTATTATAGATTGCCTAGATTATACCAAATAATTGTGGGGGAAAGATACACTTTTTGCTTTATACTTATATATACCAGGACCAATCACTGTTGAAAATAGCCTATCACACCCATATTTCTCATGTTTCCCTATATTTGTTCATGTTCTATTTTCTCTGCCAATTTCCTTGTCCCAAAGGACCACTCTGTCCCATTCATATGTTGTAGGAAGGCTATAAAAACTTCTTGCCAACAGAAGTACTTGGTCTGAGTTTTTCCAACCTCAGGCTCCTATTACTGCTTCAATGTATTCCTTGCTCTGAGCGGTGCATATCCTAAATGAGGAAACTGAATTGGTCTCCTAGGACTCCAAATTCATTGCTAAATAACTTAAACTGGTTCCAGATCTCAAGGAAAAGAAACATAGTCACACCCAACTCTAGTCTAACTACAGGGTTTGTTAATAGCATACAATCTACCAGTGGAACTAGTACTCATACACATAAATACACACATACACACATAAATTTAAAGGCATGAGGTACATATTTCTGTATAGTTCTAATTCTGGAATATGATGCCATAAGAGAGAAAATTGGTTCTGTCCACAATAATGATACAATTTAGATTGGTCTGGAGGAAGTTAATATGTGCTATATTTTTATTTTAAATGAAATAGATATAGGGAGTTAGAGCCCTATGCAAGAGTATCAATCTCAGGTAAGCCGACCCACTGTACCTTTTGCATACACCATTTGCAGACATATCAGATAAGGAGGGACTTAAAGTTGATGGGAGTCCTTTATGTTTTATCAGAAGTTACACATATAGATCGTCAAACATTTCCAGTAAAAATATTACTCCAGATCTCAAGTAGAGCAGGTTCCATCATGTTTTTTTCCTTCTTTCTTTCTTTCTTTCTTCCTTCCTTCCTTCCTCCCTCCTTTTCTTTCTTTCTTTCTTTCCTTTCTTTCTTTCTTTCTGTCTTTCTTTCTTTCTGTCTTTCTTTCTTTCTGTTCTTTCTTTCTTTCCTTCTTTCTTTCTTTCTTTCTTTCTGTCTGTCTGTCTGTCTGTCTTTCTTTCTTTCTTTCTTCCTTTCTTTCTTGTTTTTCACCATCATCCTTTGAGAGAAAGGGTTCTATTCTAACTAGTCTGTATGCCTGAAGAAAATACCTTCAATGTCCATTTTTTATGACCTGAAGATCATAAGCAGAGTTTTTAAAGATCAAGTAGAATAAGACATTCCTGAAATTAGCGCCCTTAACTACAGGTAAGATTGTGAAGAAATGCTGATCATCATTCAACTAAAAAATGATTGGGATTGGCTAACTTCAAGGTAAAGGTAAGGTGCCAAGGTAAAGATGGTAAAGATGCCAAGGTAAAATGGCATGAAAGTGATGCCAGTTACTAGCAGGGACCTAAAAATGTTCTAGCTCCCTCTAGTTTCAAAGACAAAGTTTAGGGGATTTTTTGAAAATGATTTCTGTATGACTGAATGAATATATTTCAGGCTTCATGCTGAATTCTAGGGATACAAATTCATGCAAGCAAGATAGTGTCTGCCTTCAAGAAGCTTACAGTATAATGGCAAAACTCAACATATAAAAAGAAGTGGCAAGGAATGAGTGTTATGGACAAAAAGTCATGGGAATAGTGATTGGAGATATAAGGTAATTGACTGACACATCATTTCATGTAATTGTGTATGTTCTCCCTTTCCTCTCCCAATCCTTAATATTTCTACCAAGATTACTACAAATGGGAAAGGTTATGCTTGCAGTGAGGATCTGTTGTTGAAATCCCACCTATCATAAACAGAAACATACACACGCACACATGCCACTGTAAAGCCTATCACATTACATATATTTAATAAGCATTTGGATTGTAAAAAAATACACTTTCAGAGCTAGAGCTGGAAGAGGAAAGGATACATGCACTGGTATGGCATGGAAATAGTTGGTTTGGGTCACCAGTCAGAAACCAGGTTGGGTCCTAGGTAGAAGGTGAAGGTGGGAGCACAGGAAAATGACAGTTTAAATATGGTCAGGAAATAGTATATAACATTGTAATATTTTGCTGCTATGTATATTCCTCGGGTTACTAGCAGTAAAAGATCTTTTGAAACCTAAAGGCTAGAAAAGAAGTTGCAAACCTATTTCCATTTCTTCAGTAGAGAGAACTAAACAAGGGGTGGTGTCAGTGAAAATCAGTAGGGGGAGTTGGTGAGCCAAACCACGGTCATCCTTGGTAGAAAAATGTCAAGACATGATTAGATGAACCTAACAGAGAACAAAAGATGAGAGAGAGACAATGATGAGAACCAATGTAATTGGGAAGAAAAGGAAGAGGGGAGGTGCTAAGAAGAAGGCTTTCTTTTCTTCAGATATGATGAACCACAGTAAAGAAAGAAAAGGGGGGAGAAAGAAGTTGCAGCCTAGGTACAGATTACTGGGACAGATAAAAGTCAAGAGAAAGATCATTTAGCTTTTCATCAAAGTATTAAAACACCTTGGCTGTTGTTTGAAATAAATCCATTTCCCCAGAGGACTCTGCCTTATTTTATAACTTTTGATTTGAGCTCAGTTTGTGGGAGAGATAAGTGAGTATAAAAATGCCATCCAGGCCAAAAGATCACACAAATACTGGGTTTCTGTCACACTGCCTGCCCC